>NC_065597.1:37755754-38401379 GCF_024542745.1 Macaca thibetana thibetana | reverse complement strand
AATACAAAAATTAGCCAGGCGTGGTGGTGCATCCCTGTTATCCCACCTACTTGGGAGGCTGAGGCAGGAGAGTCACTTGAATCCGGGAGGCAGGGGTTTCAGTGAGCTGAGGTTGTGCTGCTGCACTCCAGCCTGGGTGAGAGTGAGACTCAAAAAAAAAAAAAAGAAAGAAAGAAAACAAGATAATTGTATTTATTATTTGAATTGTCAAATTGATCTCCATAGTGTTTGTAGGAAATTACCCTCTCACCAGTAATGTATGAGTATTCCTGTTTGCCCACAGCTGTGCTAATACCATGTGTCATATAATTTTTGATCCTGTCAATCAGGTAGTTGAAAATTCTATATCATTGTGGATTTAATTTGTATTTTTCTCATTAGGAGCATGTTAAGCATCTTTTATATATTTCATATCATCGATCAATATCATCACACTCAATAGTATTAATGTCACATTCACTTCATTAAGTCATTTGAATTTTCTTTTCCAAACTTTTTTTCATATCCTTTACCCATTTTTCTGTGGGTTGTTGCTCTTTTTCTTATTGTTTTCTTTAGGAGCTCATTACATATTAAGAAAATTGGCTTTTGTTCCAATTTTAGCAAATATTTTATCAAGTTTTTTGTTTTTTGACTTTATAATTTCTTTTTTTCTTGCCATGAAGAAGATTTTGTTTTTGCGTAGTCAAATTTAATACTATTTTCCTTTATTGCTTCTGGATTTTGTCTTCTACTTAAGTCATCCTCACTTGAGATTGTAAAGAATTATGTTCATTTCTAGGGCTTTTATGGTTTCATTTTTTACATGTAAATCTTTATAAAATTTATTTTGTGTTAAGTAATGGTGTAGAGATCCAATTTGTTTTTTTCTAGGTGTCTTTTTAATGGTTCCAACACCATTATTGAGTAGTCTACTTCTCCCCACTAATTTGATATGCCACTTTTCCAATTTCCTGTATGCATTTGCATCTGTTTCTAGACTTTCTGGGCCATGCTGTTTGCATTCCTAAAATAAACGCCTCTTAATCATGATGTATTCTATTTTTAATGAGTTGTTCAATTCTATTTGTTAATATTTTACTTAAGATTTCTGCTTCAATATTCACAAATGAGTTTAGTCTATAGATCTATTTTGTGTATGTATGTGTAGAGTTTATTGGGTTTTCAAATCAATGATATAGTCATTTTATTGAAAGATTATAGAATCTAGCCTGGACAACATAGCGAGACACCTGTCTCTTAAAAAAGATTATCTGTTGTTTAAAAGCCTGTTAGAATTCCCCTAAAAATCCATCTGGGCCTGCTGCTTTTTTTGGGATTAGCTCATTAATATTTTTCTATCTTCCATGGAAATTGATCTTTTAGATTTTCTATCTCTTTTAGGGTCAGTTTTGGTAAGCTGTATAGGACTATATAACTGAGACATATGATATTTTAGAATATCCTCTGATTCAATGGTTACTCTCCCATTATCACGTTTTCTTTTTTTTTTTTTTTTTTTTGGCACATGCCACCCACCCAACAAATTTTTGTATTTTTTAGTAGAGATGGGTTTTACCGTGTTGGCCAGGCTGGTCTTGAACTACTACCCTCAAGTGATCCACCCGCCTCAGCCTCCCAAAGTGCTGGGATTACAGGCATGAGCCACCACGCCCAGCTCCATTATCATGTTTGAATTTGTGTGTGTCCTCTCTTTTATAATGATTAGATATATTATGTTGATTATTTAAAAGAACTTTTTTTTTTTTAGTTCTAAGTTCTATTATGTGGTTTTAGACTCAATTAACTTCTGCTTTTTTCTTTATTACTTTCTTCTCTCCACTTTCATTGGATTTACTTTTTGTTCTTTTTCTCACTTTTGGGATAGATGCTTAATTCATCTATTGTCACACTTCCATGTTTATTTTTATAAATATTCTATGTATTTTAACCTTTGCTTTTTTAAGTTTTAATGTTTAATTTTTTGAGATGGGGTCTCACTGTGTTGCCCAGGCTGGTCTCAAACTCCTGGGCTCAAGTGATCCTCCTGCCTCAGCCTCCTGAGTAGCTGGAATTATAGGCACACACCACCACACTCAGCTTAAACCTATGTTTTAACCATATGTCAAGATTCTGATATGTATAATCATTATCTTTGAAAGAAATTATACAGTTTCACGTCTTTGACTAAAGAGTTGCTTAATAATTTTAAAAATTTCCAGATGGAAAAGACTTCTCACCTTTTAATTTAATTTTATTGTATTGTGGTAAAATGATGTTTGCTTTAGTTCTACTTAATTGAAATTATTAAAGTTTTCTTAATTATCTCATATATGACTAATTTTCATGTATTTGAAAAGCAAATATATTCTCTTTGATAAGGCTGAAGAGTTCAATATATAGCCATAAGATCTACTTTGGGGTTATGTTGCTTACTTTTTTATTCTTTTTTATTTCCTCATTTTCCTCTCCTTCAACTGAGGTGGATCTTGGTCTTCTCTAATTAATGTACTTCCATGTGTTTCTCTTCTTATCACCTGTATTTATACTTTATGAAGGTTGCTGCTGTGTTATTTGATGCATAATTATTAACTTTTATATTTTCACTATGAATTATGGACTTTAGTAGTACAAAGTATCCTTCTTTGTCTCATTAAGGACTTTTTTCCATCCATCAATATTTCAGCTTGTCAGATATCAAGTTCACAATACCTGCTTTCTTTATGTGTTTTTGCCTGGTATAGTTTTATACTTTCTTTTAATTGTATTTATCTTTGTTTTGGGAATGTCTCTTAAAGTACACAGTTGGATTTTGCCTTGTAAGCCAATCTGAAAATATTTTTTCTTCTCATAAGTTAGTTAAGACCATTTACATTTATTGCTACACATTAAATGCCTGGTCTTAGATATATTCTATTATTCTATGTTATATTTACTATGCATGTTAAATTTACTATGTGTTTTTCACTCTGTAGTCTGGGTTTTTTTTTCTTTGCTTCTTTTAATTGAAAAAATTTTTGGTGACTAGAATGATTTGTGTTTTTGTCTTAGTAATTATCATTCCACTAACATATTTATATAATGCTCACATTTTCTTTACTTGGGCTCCTATGATATGGTTTGTCTGCTTGAAATGAGACATTTGACTATCACCTATGGTTTATATAAAATCAGTGAATATATTCAATTTCCCATCTCTTTTTTCTTTTCCTCTCATTTAAAAAATTTATGTTGTTTGTACTTTGTCAGAGTACACAACTACAATCTTTTCTTTCACCCTTACCCCCATCTTTGATTTGTTTAAGATCTACAGTTAAATATAGTCAATGCTCACTACCAGACCAGTCCTTTTAACAGTTTCCTCATTCATCTCTTAGTTGGATGAAGTTCCACCTCTAGAGAATTTTTCAGGAAGGACTTATTAGAACAATATACACTGAATTTTTTCATGTTTCACATATTTTTAAAAAATTATTTTTCTATGGCTAAGCACATGACAAGATGCTCAACATCATTAGTCATTAGGGAGAACTACAAATCAAAATCACATGAGATACTACTTCACACTCATAAGAATGACTATTTTTAAAAAAACAGAAAATAAGTGTTGCAAGTATGTGTTGAAATTGGAACTCTCATACATTGCTAGTGGGAATATAAGATGGTTTAATTCCTATGGAAAACAGTTTGGTGGTTCCTCAAAAAGTTAATATAGAATTGTCACATGACCCAGCAAGTCCATTTCTGGATATATACCCCTCAGAGTTGAAAACAGGTACTTAACCAAATCATTGTACTCAAATTTTCATAGCAGCACTATTCATAATAGCCTAAAGGCAGAAATAACCCAAATGTTCATTAGTGTGTGAATACACAGATGGTGGTATATCCATACAATGGAATATTATTCAGCCATAAAAAGGAATGAAATGCTGTTACATGCTACAATGTGGATGAACTTTGAAAACGCTATGCTAAGTGAAACCAGAGGTCGTATATTGTATGATTCCATATGTATGAAATATCTAGAATAGATAAATACAGAAAAACAGGTAACAGGTTGGTAATTACCAAGGGCTGAAGGGAAAGGTGATAGGCAGTATATGCTTAATGTTTATGGGGTTTCATTTTGAAGTGATGAAAATGTTTTGGAACTAGATAGATACATGTGAAGTTTGCACAACATTGTGAATGAAGTCGATACCACCAAATCGATTTTAAAAACTGTTTTAAAATAGTTAATTTTATGTTACCTGAATTTCATAACAAATTTTTTTTTTCTATACTCTTGATATTTGAAGGATCGTTGAGTCAGATGAAAAATCCTGGCTTCACATTTTTTGACATTTTTCACTACTGTCTTGCTTTGTAAGTTACTCGAGGAATCTAATGCTCACCTGACTTTATTTTCTTTACAAATGCCTTGATCTTTTGTCTGAAGTAGCAGATAATTATTTTTCCTTAAACTGTAATGTCTAGTAGCAGTTTTAATAGGTTGTTTCAGAGTTGATTGCTTTGAAGCAATCTTCCTACATGGTGGGCCTTTTAAATGCATAGATTCAGTTCTTACTTCAGGAAAATTTTCTTGAATTATAGTTTTATATATTAGTTCTATTTCAGTGTTTTTTTCTCTTATGCATCTCCAATTATATTATGTTTTGTCTAACTACTACATCTATCATTTTCTTACTGATTCTTTCTACCTCTTTCTTTAATTTCATTTACTTGGCTTTTTTTTTTTTTTTCATTTCTATCCACTATCTATCTTCCTTCTTCCTTAGTCTACTTTTGATCATACTTACTTTCTCTTAAGCACCTCATACTTCAATAATTTCAAGGTTATTGCTTTATTTATTTTTGAGGCAGAGTCTCACTCTGTTGCCCAGGCTCGAGTGCAATGGTGTGATCTCGGCTCACTGCAAGCTCTGTCTCCTGGGTTCAAGCGGTTCTCCTGCCTCAGCCTCTTGAGTAGCTGGGATTACAGGCAGCCACCACCACATCCGGCTAAAGTTTTGTATTTTTAGTAGACACAGAGTTTCACCATGTTGGTCAGGCTGGTCTCGAACTCCTGACCTCCGGTGATCCACCTGCATGGGCCTCCCAAAGTGCTGGGATTACAGGCGTGAGCCACCATGCCTGGCCAAGGTTATTTCTTTTTCTTCAGCTTCTTTCCTAATATCAGTTTCCCACTTTGTAAGTTCTAGTTTGTCCATTTCTATTTTGAGTTTTTAAATCCCTGATGTGTTTTTCCCTGTGTGCAACTGCTTAATTTTATTTAGTTCATTTGGGAATACTGTGTTACATTTTTTTTTCCCATAAGGGCTAGTTTTATTTCTTCTGGAGTTTCTTATCCACTGAAAAGTTTGTTTTTATTTTTTAGAGACAGGGTCTTGTTCTGTCACCCAGGCTCCATGGAGTGCAGTGGCATGATCATAGCTCACTGCAGCCTCGAACTCCTGGGCTCAAGTGACCCACATCAGCTCACTGCAACCTCCGCCTCCCAAGGTCAAGTGATTCTCCTGCCTCAGCCTCCCGAGTATGGTAAACTTCTGAGTAGCTTGGACTACAGGCATGTGCTGTCCTGCCTGGATAATTTTTTTATGTTTATTTTTGTAGAAATGGGGTCTCATTATGATGCCTAGGCTGGTCGTGAACTCCTGGCCTCAAACAGCCCTCCTGCCTTGGTCTCCCAAAGTGCTGGGATTATAGGTATGGACCACCACAACTTGCCAAGTTTTTTTAAACTTAAAAAAAATTAAAGTATAATGAATTCAGAAAAGTAAATAGCTGATAACACAAAGCTTCACTTTCCCCCTGCATTTATTATACCTTACCATTTATTAATCTTCCACCATTAAGAATCTATCACATGACAGGGTATACTCTCAACACCACTTACCATAAATAATGTCATTTTTTTTTGCCATCTGATTAGTGAGTGACCCTGGTTCGAGTCCCATTTTGATGTCTACTTTCTAGGGCTATTCCTGATTACTCTCTTAACCTGGGCTTCCTAAAAGCAGAGTCTGAAACAAGGGCTTGCATGCAGATGGCTTATTGGGGAAATGATTCTAGAAAGAGTGAGTGGGAAGAAGAAAACATAATAGATGGAAAAGCCAACAGGAACTTGTATTACCAAGTTGATCATCTTGTGAGTGTGGCTTAATCCTGCTAGACCCTCTGAATAGCTATATAGAATGCACCTTAATTGTCCATTAAAGGATGGAAAGGAAGAGTATTTATCCACTGGCTCCTGGTCTCATGGGTGAAGAGGATCCCTGGGATGTTTTCTCCATTGTGTTTGGATAAAGATGGGGAAGGGGAATGTGAGGTAGGGTCCAAGAGGTGTTTCATACTATTTTCTAATGGCTTCCACTGTTGCAGTTAAGACATCATCAGCTGTTGGGCCCGGCATGGTGGCTCATGCCTGTAGTCCCAGCACTTTGGGAGGCCGAGGTGGGTGGATCACCGGAGGTCAGGAGTTCGAGACCAGCCTGGCCAACATGGCAAAATCCTGTCTCTACTAAAAAATACAAAAAATAGCTGGGCATGGTGGCAGGTGCCTGTAATCTCAGTTACTCAGGAGTTGAGGCATGAGAATTGCTTGAACCTGGGAAGTGGAGGTTGCAGGGAGCTGAGATTGTGCCACTGCACTCCGGCCTGGGCGATAGAACAAGAGTCCATCTAAAAAAAAAAAAAAAAAAAAACCCAGAAATTTCCTCCTGGATCTTTAAAAACATAATGTCTAATTTTATGTCAAATTTCTCAAGATTGTCTTTGAATTCCATAAACATATCAAACATTGTTATTTTGAAGTTCATAGACGATGACTATTATCTGAATTACTTACGGATGTTTCACTCGTCTGTTATCTTAGTCTTCATTCATGTGATCTTGTCTCCTTATGTGCCTAGTTATAGTTAAAATGTGTAGCAAACATCATACATTAGTGTAGTGATAATTTGAAGGCCTAGATATCTTCTTCTAGAGATTTGTCTTTGCTTCTGACAGATGGCTAGGCTAGTTCTAGCAATCTCAGATCACCTTAATCCATTTAGAGATTGAGAAGGTTCAGAACAGGGCTTCAGTGTCAGTGAGTGCTAGTCTATTTCGTATTCACTGTTATTCTCATGGTTTAGCCTTTCAAAGTCACAGCTTAAAGCCTGGGGATTTACTGGGGTCTCCATCTTTGGTGTGCCTTAAATTCCAATCTTGTCCCTCAAAGTCTCATGAGTCTGCGGAAGCTCCATTCAGCTTCTCTCACCCTTGCTTTCAGATTGGCAGAGTCTCAAGGGGAAAATCAGCCTAAGTATCTGGCTCACCCTCTGGGCTTTCTTTGTTCCCAGATCTTGTTCCTGAAATTTATTACTGACTTAAATAGCTTGTGGGCATTCAAACCCTTCTATATATAATGTGTATTCTGGTTTTTCTAGTTGTTTTCAACAGGAAAGTTGGTTCAAACCATCACATTTACCATTACTGAGGGAGAGCTCCAAACTGCTGAAAAGGTTTTTCTTTCTTTTTAAAAAAAACATGGACTAATTTGTCTTACAGGCAGGCTCATGCCTGTAATCCTAGCACTTTGGGAGGCCGAGGTGGGCGGATCACCTGAGGTCAGAAGTTGGAGATCAGCCTGGACAAGATGGTGAAACCCTGCCTCTGCTAAAAAGACAATAATTAGCTGGGTGTGGTGGTGCATGCTTGTAGTCCCAGTTACTTGGGAGGCCGAGGCACGAGAATCGCTTGAACCCAGGTGGTGGAGGTTGCAGTGAGCTGAGATTGTGCCACTGCACTCCAGCCTGGGCGACAGAGTGAGAATCTGTCTCAAAAACAAGAATGAAAAAAAGCAAGTTGTATAAATAATGCCTGCAGCCTGACATTTATATAAATAAAAAAATAATTCTACGCCTATTCTGTGGGTACATGTACATACACAGAATGGTAAACTCTTGGTGGGCAGCAGATCTGGATAAGGGTGGTATTATTCAAGGGGATTTTACATCTGTATTATTCTGATTTTAGTGAAAATAGGGTCATGTATTATTTGCTATTTTCTTTTATTAAAAACATCATCATTATTAGAGACAGAGTCTCATTATGTTGCCCAGGGTGCAATATAATGGCTAGTAACAGGTGTGATCATAGTGCACTACAGCCTTGAACTTCTGGGCTCCAGTGATCTTCCTGCCTCAGCCCCCCAGTAGCTGGGAATACAGGTGCATGTGCCTAGCCACTTGTGTTATTTTAAAAAAAGTTACTCATACATAAGGAAAAGACAGGAAGCAAGCATGCCAGATATTAATGGCTAATTCTGGATGGTGGGGTTATAGGGGTCACTTTAAAAAATTTTTCTATATATACAGATATAAATTTTTCTATATATATATGTTTAAGACGGAGTCTCAGTCTGTCTCCCAGTCTGGGGTGCAGTGGTGTGATCTCAGCTCACTGCAACCTCTGCCTCCCAAGTTCAAGTGATTCTCCTGCCTCAGCCTCCCGAGTAGCTAGGACTACAGGCATGTGCCACCATGCCAGGCTAATTTTTGTATTTTTAGTAGAGATGGGGTTTTACCATGTTGACTAGGTTGGTCTTGAACTGCTGACCTCAGGTGATCCACCCGCCTCAGCTTTCAAAAGCGTTGGGATTACAGGCATAAGCTGCTGCACCCAGCCAATTTTCTTACACAGCTTTATTGAAGTATAACTGACAACTGCTGAAAAGTTTTGACTTTCATTTTGTTTTCTTACAGAATATGGATGTAGGATTCTCTTTTTTATTAAAACTTATTTGATTTGGAATTTTTCTGGACCAGGTAAGATATCACATGGGTGATGGAAGGATTTGGGTGGCTTACAAGTTTCTTTCTTTCTTTTTTTGACAGAGTCTTGCTGTGTTGCCCAGGCTGGAGTACAATGACGTGATCTCGGCTCACCGCAACCTCCACCTCCTGGATTCAAGCAATTCTCCTGCCTCAGTGTCCCAAGTAGCTGGGATTACAGGTGCCTACCACCACACCCAGCTAATTTTTTGTATTTTTAGTGGAGACAGGGTTTCGCCATGTTGGCCAAGCTGGTCTTGAACTCCTGACCTCAGGTGATCCACCTGCCTTGGCTTCCCAAAGTGCTGGGATTACAGGCGTGAGCCACCACGCCCGG
This sequence comes from Macaca thibetana thibetana, assembly GCF_024542745.1. NCBI lineage: Eukaryota > Metazoa > Chordata > Mammalia > Primates > Cercopithecidae > Macaca > Macaca thibetana. Next base: position 38,392,244 of record NC_065597.1, on the reverse strand, counting down.
CCAAGAGGCTTACAAGTTTCTTAGCTCAACAATGTCCTCTGCTGTTGTTAGTGAAGGGCCACATCCTTTAATAAAAAATTGTATTTATTTTATTATTTACTTACTTTTTTCCAATAGGTTTATGGGGAACAAGTGGTGTTCAGTTACTTGAATAAGTTCTTTAGTGGTGATTTCTGAGATTTTGGTACACCCATCACCCAAGCATTTTACACTGTGCCCAATGTGTAGTCTTTTATCCATCATCCACCTCCCACCCTGATATGGTCTGGCTTTGTGTCCTCACCTAAATCTCATCTTTAATTGTAATCCGAATTGTAATCCCCATGTGTTGAGGGAGGGACCTTGTAAGAGGTGATCAGACCATGCAGACTGTTTCTCCATGCTGTTCTTGTGATAATGAGTGAGTCTCATGGAATCTGATGGTTTTATAAGGGGCTTTCCCCTCTTCATTCTATACTTCCATTTCCTGCTGCCATGTGAAGAAGAACATGTTTGCTTTCCCTTCCGCCATGATTGTAAGTTTCCTGAGGCCTCCCCAGCCATGAGGAGATTCTATTAAAGAGATTCTATTAAATCTCTTTCCTTTATAAATTACCCAGTCTCAGGTATTTCTTCAGAGCTGTGTGACAACTAACACACACCCTTTCTCCTGAGTCCCCAAAGTCCACTGTATCATTCTTATGCCTTTGCATCCTCATAGCTTAGCTTCCACTTATGAGTGAGAACATTCAATGTTTGGTTTTCCATTCCTGAGTTACTTCAGTTAAAATAATGGTCTCTAATTCCATCCAGGTTGCTGTGAATGCCATTATTTCATTCCTGTTTATGGCTAAATAGTATTCCATGGTGTGTGTGTGTGCGTACTCACACACACCACAATTTCTTTATCCACTCATTAATTGATGGGCATTTGGGCTGGTTCCATATTTTCACAATTGTGAATTGTGCTACTATCTTGTGAATTGTGCATGTGCAAGTATCTTTTTCCTATAATGACTTCTTTTTCTCTGGGTGGATACCCAGTAGCACAACTGCTGGATCAAATGGTAGTTCTATTTTTAGTTCTTTAAGGATTCTCCACACTGTTTTCCATAGTGGTTGTATTAGTTTACATTCCCACCTGCAGTTTAAAAGTGTTCCCTTTTCCACCACATCCACAGCAACAGCTATTATTTTTTGATCATGGCCATTCTTGTAGGAGTAAGGTGGTATTGCTTGTGGTTTTGATTTGCATTTCCCTGATTATTAGTGATGTTGAGATTTTTTTCACAGGTTTTTTGGCCATTTGTATATCTTCTTTTGAGAATTGTCTATTCATGTCATTAGCCCACTTTTTGATGGGATTGTTTTTTTCTTGCTGATTTGAGTTCCTTGTAGATTCTGGATAGATGTATAGATCCTTTGTCAGATATATACATTGCTAAGATTTTCTCCCACTCTGGAGGTTGTCTGTTTAGTATGCTGACTGTTCCTTTTTCCATGCAAAAGCTCTTTAGTTTAAGTCTCACCTATTTATCTTTGTTTTTGTTACGTTTGCTTTTGGGTTCTTGGTCATGAAGTCTTTGCCTAAGCCAATGTCTAGGAGGGTTTTTCCCAATGTTATCTTCTAGAATCTTTATGGTTTCAGGTCTTAAAGTCTTTGATCCATCTTGAGTTGATATTTGTACAAGGTGCGAGATGAAGATCCAGTTTAATTCTTCTGTGTTTTGCCAATTATCTCAGCACCATTTGTTGAGTAGTGTCCTTTCCTCACTTTGTTTTTGTTTGCATTGTCGAAGATCAGTTGGCTGTAAGCATTTGGCTTCATTTCTGGGTTCTCTATTCTGTTCCACTGGTCTATGTGCCTATTTTTATACAAGTACCATGCTGTTTTGGTGACTATGGCCTTATAGTTTGAAGTCAGGTAATATGATGCTTCCAGATTTGTTCTTTTTGCTTAGTCTTGCTTTGGCTATGTGGGTTCTTTTTTGGTTTTATATGAATTTTAGGATTGTTTTTTCTACTTTTGTGAAGAATGATGGTGATGTTTTGATGGGAACTGCTTTGAATTTGTAGATTGCTTTTAGCAGTATGGTCATTTTCACAATATTGATTCTGCCCATCCTTGCGCATGGGATGTGTTTCCATTACTTTGTGTTGTCTATGATTTCTTTCACCAGTGTTTTGTAGTTTTCCTTGTAGAGGTCTTTCACTTCCTTGGTTAGGTGTACTCCTAAATATTTTATATTTTTTTGTAGCTATTGTAAAAGGGGTTGAGTTTTTGATTGGATTCTCAGCTTGGTTGCTGTTGGTGTATAGCAGAGCTACTGATTTGTGTACATTAATTTTGTATCCTAAAACTTGCTGAATTAATTTATCAATTCCAGTAACTTTTTGGAGGAATCTTTAGGGTTTTCTAGGCCTATGATCATATCATCAACAAATAGTAAGTTTGACTTTCTCTTGACCAATTTGGATGCCCTTTCTTTCTCTTGTCTGATTGCTCTGCCTAGGGCCATTTCCTTAATAAATGGCCTTTTATTGATACTGATACCACTTAATGATATTATCTTGTCGCACTGGGGCCCATAGTTTCTGGTGGTTCCTTCTTTCATTTCACTATCATAGCTCCAGAGATAGATTCACCTTCTAAAATGCCCCCTTTCTTTTCCAGAAGTGCTTTCCAAAGCTGCCACCTCTGGTCCTAATCTATCTTTCAATCCCCTTCCTGTTACTTCCCCTGTAGCTAATGCTCTGGTCCACCAGCCCTCAGATCAGTTCTCAGTATTTCCCCACTCAGAGTGGCCCTTCTCCTTCTGTGGGAACCTTAGTTGATATTATTTGTGTTCTGCCATCACTAGAATGCTGCCACACTCTCCTCTTATGCTCAATCCTTACCTTGCCTCCCCATCTGGTGTGGGCTTCTGAGCTGATGTGTATTTCCCCCTTTTACACATAATGCGTGTAGAATTTTGTCTCCTAGTTATGTTGTAGGAAAGGGTTATTTCTTGTACTATTAGGACCCAGAATAGTAATACCTCCATAAATACGTATAATTTTTGTCAACTAAAAATATAAAACACAAATATTTTTACCTTTTAGGTAGGATTGTTTTAGCTATCCTTTTGCTATTGATTTCTAATTTTGTTGCATTTTGCTTAGAGAAATATATATTGTAAGACTTCAATTCTTTGGAAATTGAGACTTCCTCTATGGCTGAATACATAGTTGATTTTTTCTTTCCATGTTCCATGTGCATCCCATATTCGTTTTAGCAATCATGTTAAGCAAATCTAGACTTTTTCTTACATTTTTGATCTGCCACTGACAGTGAAAAGCTATTACTAAAATGGATGCAGCCATAGCATTTTTCCATAGTTCTGTCAGTTGTTGCTTCATGTATTTTGAGGCTATACTGTTTGGTGTTACATAAGTTTACATGCATATATCTTTAACTTGTTCTTCCCTCTAACAGCATAGAATATCCTTCTTTGTTGTCTTTTTTGACCTGGAGCTCTATTTTGTCTGATATTAAAATAGTTACCCTGTCTTAATCTTTACATAGTCAATATGCCTTTGCTTTATAGCTGTCTTTCCTCTCTTTGTTAGTAAAGTCTTCCCAACCTTAGGTTGTATGTACAGTGTCTTACATTTTCTTCTAAAATTTCTCTTTTTTTTCCACCAACCTGATGAACAAAATTAAAAAACACGTAAAAAATTTCTCTTATTTTCATTGTTGTTAATGATGACATGTGTACCTATGACAAAACAACATTTGCACCAAATCAAGCTGCATTTTAATGACATATATCCTTGAATTTTTAAAAAAATTCCTTATGCTTCAGTTCCTTACCAGTGATTCCTGAGAGCTTTCTGAGTTCCAGCCTCTGCTACTTCACTATAAAAAGATACAAGAAGCAAAGATACAAAAATTAGCTTGCTGTTTCCTCAGTTTCATAATGGCTAAGAGTGCTCCTGTCATGTTAAATTAAGACAAATCTTAACACAAAGGAACGTTTTGGGAAGGCCACTGGAGCTGTCACAGATGCTGGTATCTCAAGAAGTGGCTGTCTCACCAAGAAAAGAAACAGTAAAGAGAAAGGAAAAAAAAACAGCAAAGGGGAAGGAAAAAAATGTGATTTGACTAGCTAAAAATAAGTAGGAGAACAGACAGATGGGAGGAGATGTTCAGTTGAATATAGATGTGAACAAATTAGATAGTAGGAATATAAAAATCAAGATGTTAAATTTTATTTAAAAAGAAAAATGGTGCGCAGTGAAGACAGAGGTAATGCCGTTTTAGGGATGAAAAAAGTGAATCTCAATAGAGTGAGAAGAGACAAAAAGCAGAAAAGTCAAACAGCATCTACCTCAGAAAAGAGGTCATGATCAAAGTCTAAGAGTACCAGATTGCACTTCCGAAAGCCTGAAGGAAAAACATAGCTTGATATATTAGCGAATGTCATATGGCAAATGAAAGGGCAAGAACAAGAGGTATAAGAATACCAGTAATATGGGCCCAATTTTCCAGGCGGTCAGGCTGGAAGGTGCAGTCCACTGGTGGCACTTTGAAATGGAAGTGAAAATTCTACCTTGTAAGATAAAAGAGATTAGGATGAGGAGATGTTTTCTAATTCTATATTTTTAGTTTTCAAAACACTTGTTTCTCTTGCTTTGATATTTTCTATTTCTGGTTGACCTGGAGGTTGTTTTTGTTCTGAACAAAGGGGATGTAAATCTGTGTTTGCTCCCATTCATGGATTTAATTAGGCATGTTGCCCAATCTCTAATAAATCACGGGTTTAGTTTTTCTTTGTTAAGGTAGTCAGAGGCATGAGTGACTTATTAAAATGTATACTGATTGTTGGGGATGAATTATCATCCTGATATTGTCAATCACTCAATTATTTTTTATCCCAAAAGCTCTCTCCTGGTTGTTTTGTCCTACACAAAGATGACATTTTATTTTCATATTTGTTCACAGACATGATTCACATTTTTCTATCTAGTGCATAAGGAAATCATTCTAGATTCAGCAATAGTGCCAGTTTGACTAAAAAAAAAAATATTTTCCATATCCACAAAAATGTTAATCAGATTCTTGTTAGAACATGTGTAAGAACTGGTTTTCATTTTCACAGCTCTTGATGTCAGATTACTAAAATAATTTATGTTTTGTTGTGGGAACATGAGTGCACGCAAAATCTCTCCAATCACATGACCACTTCTCTGCCCACACGTCTTCATAACACATAGAAATTATTTGTGTTTTGTGGTAACGAATGAATGGCAGGAACAGCAGAATTTCAATGTGGCCTTTCTTTATTTGATTAAACATATTCTCTATTTATTCTTAAAAAAAACTAATTTAAGCTAAATGGCAGTAAACCATGATAATTTAGAAAACATGTTGAAACTGAGAGTGAAGAGAAATGTTCTTTACGTAAACCACACTGTAAACCATAAAACTTATTTTTGTCAACTGCTTTTCATGACAGTGGCTGGGAATTTGACATTTCTACTACAGTAGGCAAAAAAACATGTAAAATACACTCTCCCACATACCACATCACATCTCTATTTATATTTCCAAACTAAAAGCATTACAACCCAAAAAAGTGCTGAGTGCACTGCTCCAGTTACACCAAGAACTGTACATTCACACCAGTAACACCTTAAGCTGGTATCTGTGTGCTAAGGCCACTGTGGTGGCCCCTGACGCCAAGCCCTCTTCAATGGATCCAGTTTGGCTCACCAAGAGAAAACCCAAAAGGTGGTAAGCTTTTCAATGGCCTCAGGTTACCACAAGATAAAAATGTGTCAGCAGCAATTAGCTATGAAAATGAGTGTTGTGAAAATTCGCAATAGTTTGAATATTTTAAAACTAGAAATCTTTAATACGACAGTAAACAATGTGACAGAAACATGGCTGCTTCTCTAATCTTGTATAAGATATGCATTCCGTACAGGTGACTGGGTCCCAGAAGTTTTCTAAGAAACACTTTTCCTTTCCACTTAATGATCCTAAGAAGCCAGTGCAATCTGGTTCTTCTCCCTGCAGAAGGGTTATTTAGTTTGGGATGTAACATTTTACAACAATAATACAAACCTCCTGGGAGAATACCACAATAAATGTCTCAAAAACCACTCAGTTAATCCCAGGGTATAATCTGGCTGTTTTAAATTACTGCAGGGAATATTATGGGCCTTAATGACACTGTAACTGCATAAAGCCAAAGAAAGCTAGAAAGAGGGGCCAAAAAAATGAGCTCAGAGCCAGCCTAAGTGACAACAAACATGTGGTTGTTTACTAGGATTGGAGAGGTTTAGTCTGCAGATGTTTGTGGTCTCTAGAAGGTTCCAGAGGAATGAGTTATTATGAAGATTTGCCGAGTTGGATGAGAGCAAGATTCTTCTCGGAGATGGCAGGCCCCAGGACAGACAGGCCCAGTGGTATAGACAGAATTTATAGATTTCTGTGGTCAGATCATACTCTACTGGTCCCACAATGTACATCAACAAATTAATATTGTACGGATGTCATTTCAAAGCCTCCTAAAGACGAGAGTCATTATTGAAGCCATTAGAGCACAGATGGTTCAAACTATATGCAGATATTCATACTTGCATTTTTGCATTATAGCTGCTTTTTTTTTCTATTGAACTGTAATGAATTGTCTCATAATCTATTCCATCTTCTTGCCATTAGCAGGCTTTGAATGTTCACAAATAGGAGCAAAGAACTCATTTTCCAGAGCTTTAATCACACAAAGAGGGAATGCCTAATTCTCTAAATGAAATGGTCTGTGATCACTGAAGCAGAGATTTAATATATCACGGCAAATTAGGTAGATTTTAATAAATTACTTATCTCCCTGAATACTTTACATATGCTTAAGAAGGAACATAGCCTGTTTGCAAACAGTGAAAACCCACAGCCTATAAAAATCCTTTGAAGAAAATGACAAATAAAAAAGTAAATTAAAAAATGAAATGCATTATATCCTAGACCTCTAGAGACAATTCCTTTGCAGCATTGATTCACAGCTCCATTAAAAATATCAATTAAATCCTTCAGTGAGATTGGGTAAAAGCTAGAAAATTAACTTTCGGAGCTGCTTTTCGAGGATCTGGTTACCCAGATACACCCCGGCACTGTACTGGCTTGATGTAAATTTAAATAATGATAAAAAGATACTCCTTTCACGTCTAACTAAGCATATCAGAATTTGAGTTATACTTTTCATAATTTCTTTCTATGTCATATGCCGTTTTCAACGTGTAAATTTCACATCTATCTATATACCTATCTCCTTTTTATATATACAGCCTTGGATCCCATATCACCATTACAAATACATGAAAATAATACAAATAGAATGAACTTTTACGAAAGAAAAACAAAAAACTTGCGGTCATTGAATAAGTTGGTGCTAAGTTTCATTCTTTATATTTAATTGATAGAAACTGCATGCATCAAAGAAAATGCATACTGAGCTTTAATGTGCATAAAATGGATATTAGCATTTTAAAGAGGAAGATTAACACATTAATCCAAGTAATTTTCATATATTGCTTCTAATAAAATCTTCACAGTATAAAACTCTTAATGAGGCTAATCATAGGCATTCCATTTAGTGGGACAATTAGGGATAACATAAAAGTATTTCTTTTTCATAGGTTTTCTAAGATTTATGCTTTTGCTTATTAAAAATAAAAATGGGAATTACATTTCAGTTCTTCCTAAGAAAATGTTGCAAATGCAAATAGACTTTCTCATGCTATCATGTAGGTATACATTATTGAGAAGGTACTGCCCATTATGGAGAACTTAAGTCCTGAGGGTTGGCAGTTATGAGAAGGAGGGAGTAGAGAAATAAACAAACGAAAAAGTATACAAAACTTCAACACTTCAAACCCAGGTCTCCCCACTCCCAGCTTCCCATGAATTATGTAGATTATATACACCAGAGTAGTTACAAAAATCTCATGTAGGAGCTTTCATGTGAGCATTTACTCAGGAGTAGGAGATGCTTCTGGAACAGTTGTTTTCAAGCCTCCAAGTCATCTCTGTATTGCTCGTAGACAGACCGGAGGGCATGGAGAGCTTCGACTGTTACCCTGAGCTTGCCAATACCTTTACCATCTGCTCGTGCATCAAAAACTAGGGAGAAAAGAGCAGGAATGTGTTAATATTGTTCAACAGATTTTTCTTTGGAAAGGCTCGCAGACAGAAACAGTAGTTGAAAAGATGAAAATAGTTCTACAGAAGTCCAAAGTTCACTGGCATCTTGGGTATTTAAAGAATAATCCTTGTCACGTGTGCATGGAGATGAGCATTTGAGACGTACTGCATGGACCTGGACATATTGCTCGTGGAGCTAAAACTAATGAGTTAATCCTGAAGTTTACCTAGTGAAAGCCTCTAGGATAATGACCCTCACGTTGCAATCAGAATTTTTAAGCTAGTGGCTGGGTGTGGTAGCTCATGCCTGTAATCCCAGCACTTTGGGAGGCCGAGGTGGGGGGATCACCTGAGGTTGGGAGTTTGAGACTAGCCTGATCAACATGGAGAAACCCCGTCTCTACCAAAAAAAAAAAAAAATAGCTGGGCATGGTGGTGCATGCCTGTAGTCCCAGTTGCTCAGGAGGCTGAGGCAGGAGAACCGCTTGAACCCAGGCGGTGGAGGTTGCGGTGAGCCGAGATCATGCCACTGTATTCCAGCCTAGGCAACAAGAGCGAGACTCCTTCTCAAAAAAAAAAAAAAAAAAAAAGTATTTAAGCTAGTAAGCAGTAAGTCTAAAGGGAATTTATGATAATCTATATAGTGTTTCAGAATGGCAAATGCTGTATAGATGTTACATGATCATAGCTTGAATTAGTTATTTATCTTTCTGAGGAAAACATTCCATTTAAAATAGATTTTATGTGGAATTAGAAAAGATTAAAATGGCAGACCCAAGAATCTTAAGGTTTGTGGGTTTGAGTATACGTGGGATTTTCTTAGAGGGGCCACTCCTTTCAGAGGTGTCCCAAAGGTAGACTTGGGCTCAAGTGATCCCCACACTGTGGCCTCCCCAAGTGTTAGGATTAGAGACCTGAGCCACTGCACCCAGTCCGGAAGGTGGACTATTTGACGGGAGCCAAGGGCATTCTCTGGGCTCGGTGGTGGGAGCCAGATGGGATGCTGATTAAACCCCTGAGACTCCATCCCTTGTGGACAACGATAATGGCTAGTGACTCAAGGCCAGAAACCTGGACTTTCTAAGTTTGATAGCACTTATCACTTATGGGTCTTTATATAGTTTCCTTTTTTTTTTTTTTTTTGACAGTGTCTGGCTCTGTCACCCAGGCTGAAGTACAGTGGTGTGATCTCAGATCACTGAAACCTCTGCCTCCAAGGGTCAAGCCAACCACCCACCTTAGCCTCCTGAGTAGCTAGGACTACAGTTGGGCGCCATCATGCCCAGCTAACTTTTACATTTTTTTGTAGAGATGGGGTTTCGTCATGTTGCCCAGGTTGGTCTTAAAACTCCTGAGCTCAAGCAATCCACCTGCCTTGGTCTCCCAAAGTGCTGGGATTACAGGTGTAAGCTACCACACTGGCTTAGTTTCCAGTTTATAATTCCTTGTGGTTTTCCTTGAACTTTAATATATGTGTGTGTGTGTTTTTTCCAAGAAAATTTGTTAGAAAGCCTTAAAACTTGATACATAAAGAGTTAGGTGCAGAAACTGAGCATTGGTGAAGTCAAAATGGCACGAGTGGTCCCCAGCTCATTCTCTGGAGCTGTCATCTCTGCTTTGGGACTTCTCACTTCTATGCTTGCCACAGAACAAAGCAGTAAAATCCCAACCTCACCTATGCCTAATCTTCTGGCTCTTTCCCAAAACATGGCCACAATAGCTGGCTGTGTCAGATCAGTGGGTCATATGTGATCTCACAGAAGAAGATGGGTTGCTAAACAACTGTCTGGAAAAAATGCCAAGAATATAAAGTAGAGATAATTGTGGTATTTTTGTCAGACTTTCTTGGTCCTGGTAGTCTTTAATAGGGTTCAGGTGAATATTTCAATCCTCTCATCTTTTTCTCTGTGCCAAAGTTGGGACCAACTGCCATGTGGTTAGAAATGTACAGTTTATAAAGGTTTCCCAGAAGAAGTTTCTAATTTGGTTATTTGGTCTACTTTGGTTAATTATTTGGCTTGAGCCTGACTTTTGAGCACTTGACACACACCTAGGACAAGCAGCTTGACAATGAACCAGGGCTGAACTACAGCGTAAGCAGAATGCCTGGCTCTTAAGAGGTGCTCACTTCAGTGTTTGTTGAATGCACAAGTGAATATGTAAACAAGTCATGCACATTTTTCCAGAGATGGCTCTGCTAACTCAACAAACGGGACTAGGAATCAGCTTTATTTCTCTATTTACTACATAAAGCCTAGGCCATCTCTGATTATGATTTTAAAAAGTCTCATTAATAAAACAATTTAGCATGTTCTAGAAACAGAAGAATAGAGAATAGAAATTAAGCATTGTTGGGAATCACAACTAGTGAGGTAAAAATCCAGGACAGCACATTTGTCAGGAACAGATCAAATGTCATTACTCCTCACAAATTCCTGGTGGGAAGTAAGGGATCAAAACTACTTCCTTGCTGTGACTGTATCACTACATTGCAACACTGAATTAAAGAGAAGCCTTGAGAAAGACACTATCAGGATCACTCAGAATAACATGCTTAAGGTTAAGTACCTTAGTAGAAATAAGGCTTCCATAAACATTAACAGAATAACATGCTTAAGGTTAAGTACCTTAGTAGAAATAAGGCTTCCATAAACATTAACAGAATAACATGCTTAAGGTTAAGTCTTAACTGAAATGTGGCTTCCATAAACAACCTTGGAAAAACATCTGGCCAGGCTTAGTGGCTCACGCCTGTAGTCCTGGCATTTTGGGAGGCTGAGGTGGGCAGATCACTTGAACCAAGGAGTTCGAGACCAGCCTGGGCAACATGATGAAACCCTGTCTCTATACAAAATACCAAAAAATTTAGCTGGGTGTGGTGATGCACGCATGTAGTCCCAGGTACCTGGGAGGTTGAGGTGGGAGAATTGCTTGAGTCTAGGAAGTTGAGGCTGCAGTGAGCCAAGATTGTACTCCAACTTGGGTGACAGAGCACAACTCTGTCTCAGAAAACAAACAAACAAACAAACAATGGCCAACTTTTTCTCATACCTTCACCCAATACTAAAAAATGAATAATTCCTTGTGAAGCTAAATTAATTATTTTACAATTTCTGTTCATTCAAAGGAAAGCAGGTGGGGAAGGCAGGAAAAGGATATTGGAAGACACTTTAGCTTCAATAAGGCGTCAACTTGAGTTGTAAAGGACTCAAGTAACGTGTGACTCAGCATACTTGGAGCCAGCAAAAAGAGGGTTTCAATAAAGAGTTTGGAGTTCAGCAATTGTTGGTTGCACAAACTGAGTAACATTTTCACCCATACCATCGATGTTTTGCTCAATGAGGTCTCTCCCTTCCTGAAACATGTTGGCAAGGTCAATGTGAGCCACGCCAATGTCCTCACACTCCAGGTCCTGCTCATCCTCTGGAGGGTCACTGACCACGGTGAAGCGAATGCTGGTAAGGTAGAGATCAGAGAAAGTCATCACCAAGTGAGAAGAAATCACCACAAGACAAAACTCCCAAATGGGGTGTTATCACTAGGTATAAAATGTTAAAGTTTCCAATTATTACAATAAAAAGAAAGGTACACTAGGTTAGATAAGTTATTATATGAACTATTAGAATTGTTATGAAACACCCAATCTTCAAATGAACACTAATCCACTTTCTAAGCACTGATTAACATTTATCTCTATAATCTGAGAAAATTACTAGGCAAAGAGAAGGACCAGATATTCACTCTTTTACATACTATCTGATTGTATTTTGACACCTCTACTTTTAAGGCTAAAAGGATGAAGTGAATAAAGACCATGGAGGTTCAATGGTCAGCATTTTCCATAGAAACATAACATTTCCTATAGAAACCCACAACTCTGGAGTTGCTACTAAGGACTTTAACAAAACTGTATGTATTCTACAAAACGCAGAGATCATGCTCCCAGGGTAACATTTGAATCATGTTAGATAAATGTTGTAACTCTGCCCAACAGTTATATCAAATGTTTGTATTACTTCAGCAATCTTTAACTTACAATCATAGCATCCAAGTTTTATTTTACTTTAAGACATATAATTGTAGGGTTCTGATGGAACTGATTTGAATTAGTGGCTTTTGCGGAGGCCAAATGCAGTTGGATTGACCAAATGACAGGAATTTACAGTTAAGTACTCTTTTGATATGTCTTGGCAGCATAGCTTAAACCATAGATGCTTGTAAACTTTACCATTTTAAACTTTTCAAAATGTATCCATCCCAAATCAGAAACAAAACAAGAAACATAAAAATCTACATCTCTGAGAAATCATGCCTTGAAAAACACAAATAAAATCCTTTCCAAACGCTTATAGGTAAACATGACAATACATTTAACCAACTTGCTGAAAGTAAGTATTCTACATTGAATTCCTTTACTAAGTCTCTGTTTTTAGCTAGCAATAAGAATTTTTTTGTTTTTTGTGTTTTTTTTTTGAGACAGAGTCTCACTCTGTCACCCAGGCTGGAGTGCAGTGATGCAATCTCGGCTCACTGCAACCTCTGCCTCTTGGGTTCAAGTGATTCTCCTGCCTCAGCCTCCCTAGTAGCTGGGATTACAGGTGCCCACCACCACATCTGGTTAATTTTTGTATTTTTAGTAGAGATGAAGTTTCACTATATGTTGGCCAGGCTGGTCTCCAACTCCTGATTTCAGGTGATCTGCCCACCTTGGCCTCCCAAAGTAATGGGATTACAGGCGTGAGTCACCGCACCCGGCCTGCAATAAGTTTTTATTAGAAAACAGAAATCCTTTAGGTCAAAATCACAGTTAACACCTACTCACAAAATAATTATAGAGAGTACAGATCTTGGCCTTCAATGTGGTACAAAGGAATTTTTATAACATGTATAAGACAGAGGGATTAAGATGGAGTGGTTAAAGGCCTCCATTCTGGGCTCAAATTCCTGCTTTCCTACTGCTTAGCTGTGTGACCTTAGCCATATTACTTAACCTCTCTCATCTCAGTTTCCTTACCAGTGGAATGGAGATAATTATACCTATCTTACAGGGCTCTTGTGAGGATCAAATGAGATGATACAAGTGAACTGTTGCCTGGAACACAGTAAGCACTGAGTAAATGTTTGCTCTTTTTTTAGTAGTATTTTTAATATAGATAGAGCTGCTTATGCTTCTACATTTCTAAGGAGAGAGAAAAACGTGGCATTGGAAAAGCTTGTTTCAATTGAAATTTTAGTTAGATTCCCAAATAATACATTGATTATATCATCCAATTAAGTAAGATGAATGATGATGAAATAAGTTTTCCTAAAATGAATTGGGAAAAGAGGAAGAATTAAAACTGCTTAGAAAAGGAGGAATTAAAAGTAATATATAATGCACATATTATAACACAAGACTTACAGAAAAGACTGAGGCTATGAAGACTGTAATAATAATGTTAAGTGTTATCTTCATACAGTGTCTCATATCTAAGGATCATGTCTGTATCACTTTACAAATGCAGACAATTACCTCCACTGAATATATGAGAATTCTGTGGCAAAAGAAAGCCTTCTAAATGCCAGAGAAAGAACTAGAAATTTAAAAATGCAATATTTCTGGCTTTAAATTCTATATAGAGAAAAATAAGATGTCAAAAACAAAATTAAGAAACCAGAAAGTTAAGCTGAAAAGGGAGGAAAAGTACACTAAAATCATTTAAGAATTAAAACTAATTTTTAAAAAATAACGAATAGACACACACAGAATCTTACATCTTACTTCCAACACTGCCAAAACAAAAAGGCAAAACTTTGTTCCATGTCTGGAAGAACGCTTACAGTCTAGTCTGAGGACCTGGATCAACACAGGGGGCAGATGTCAAGCACTCAGGTGGAAGGAAACACAGGAAGTGCTACCTGAGCTACTTCTGCCTCCTCTTCCCACCTCTTTCTCCTGCCACTCTACTTCTCAGTGAGACCAGACTTGCTAACCACCTCTGCCTGGTCCTGGAACACATCTCTCTATACTCCTTCATGCCTGGAGTTCCCTCTGCCCGAAACGATATTCTCTGAGCTTTTTGTGACTTGGCTGAGTCCTCTCATCCTTCATGAGCTAGCTTACGTGTCACCTCCTCAGATTCAATGCTGAGGATTCACTGAATTTGATTCAGCTTTCACTGTTATTTTCTATTTTGGCATTTAACTTGTTTGGTTTTCTCTTAGTCTTACTGCAAATGTAATTAGTTTATCTGTCTATTTATTATCATAGTCTGTCTTCCTCAGGGGTGGATCTGTTCAACAGAACACTGTTAACAAGAAAAAACTGAAACCAAAAAGGGACCTTAAGTCAGTGTTAAACTATGACTTCAAATAAATACTGTTTGAAGGCACATTTCAATATATTACCTCCCTTTTAAAGTGACACATGTATATTTGCAGATACAGCATGGGGTGGCATGCAAAGGTACTATATATAATTTATTATACAATGTCTATAACTTTAGACATGTCGGGGAAGATACGTCAAACTTCTCCAACCGTCGCTTTGTAGGTTATCACCAATATTCAACAGGGTTGCTGTCTGAGAAAGTGAATTCTCATAAACTAGGAGCTACTTTAAATAATGTGACCTCTGAATATTTAAAAAAGGTGAGAACGTTTGCTGGAATAACAATTGGCTTTTGGCTGTGGAAAAACATACATGTAAATGCCTATTTCCCTTAGGAAAATGATACTGTTGAGGGAGAGCAGTAAATGGGGCCATCCTCTCCCATGGTGGTTCGAGGAGTGCATGGCCAGTACTCAAACACTCATCCATGGTTGGAAGCCCTGAGCCAGTCATTTGGCACCTGCAACACCTATCTTTCTAAAAAATGACATGAACATTTGTTTCTTTGGCGGGTGTTGACAGAAACAACCATGGGAGAGTGGGAGTCATTACAGTTACTGTGGACTTTTCTCTTTGACACAGGGTCTTGCTCTGTCACCCAGGCTGGAGTACTGTGGCGCAACCATTGCTCACTGCAAGCTTGAACTCCTGGGCTCAAGCGGTCCTTCCTCCTCAACCTTCACAGTAGCTGGGACTACAGGTGCATGCCACCATGCCTGGCTAATTTTTAAAAATTATTTTTAGTAGAGATAGGGGGTCTCACTATGTTGCTCAGGCCAGTCTCTAACTTCTGGGTGCCAGGGATCCTTTTGCCTTGGCTTCCCAAAGTGCTAGGATTAGAGGTATGAGCCACCACACCTGGCCTTTTTAAATTTCTTAATCTATTCTGGTACAAATAAGTGGGTCCTCTGAGGAAAGGCAGGTCTAACATGAAAGCAGAACTTGCTTTTAAATTTTTAAAATAAACACTTTTGGGGTAAAAAAAATTGTCTCCCAATACGTTACAATATGATCTCACGTTTCAGAAACAAAGCGAACACAGAGGCAGACAAAGAAGACTGAATAGGCTACCGAATCGCAGCCCAGGACTTGTCCATGGGAACTGAGCTCCATCCTAGACAGCCATGGTGCAGCTCGCTGACCGTAGGGAAGCAGATGCCATGGCCACCGCTGTTTATTCCCTTGTCACTCATGACCTGGGGTGACCCTGGGGGACTGGTGGTTTTGAAGGGGGCCCTGAAAGAAGCTGAAACAAGTCAAACCGGAGTGATTACCATCCTGGAAAAAGTAGAGCCTCAGGCTTAACAGGATTTTACCTTTCCTTCAGAAATAAAAACTGAGATCCAAAGAAATGATGTATTTCAGGAGCTAGTGAAAGAATAGTGATAAAGCTATATTATCAGATCCCAAGAGCTAAGAATTCCAGTGTCTCTTCTTCAAACAGAAGATAAAATGCTAGTTTGGAAGCTCTTTTGAAAAACATGTCTTTAACTTTATGGCCCTCTGGAAAGGAAAGAACTTGAGTCTCCCAAGGCGGCAGAGTCAGTGCTGTTTTTGAGGCAGTGATAGGCTGTGTCATCAGTAGGTCATAAGGCAAGGAGAAGTGGGCAATGGAGACAGAAGAGGTGTACTCAGGCCGAGGGAGGAGGGCCAGCAAGGGGCACTGGAGAAACCAGCTTGCGGTTAACAAGCAGCACAGGGGTAACTCCTCAAACTCTGCGGCAGAAGCTCACACAGAAGCACTAACTTTTTAAGATCAGTTTTTTTTTCTTCTGAAAATTATATACATATATTTTCTCTACTGAACCAGAATTGCAAGGTATCCTATTTAAATTAGAAAAAAATGCCTTCAAAAAATAATAATGAAATGATGGCTTATTAAACAGTGATAGTAAGATACAAATGAGTCTGAAAGGCTGATGAGCCATTACAAACAATAATATTAATGTCACTACTTACAATGATTGCAATTAACACTCACTGTGCGCTACGTGTCAGGTACTATACTATCTGTGTTACATATATATCTCATTTAATCCTCACACCAACCCTCTATGGTGTTATCATCTCCATTTTAACGTTGAAGAGAGAGAGGTGCAAGAAGGTTAGGTAACTTGTCTGAGGTCAGTCAGCTAGAAAGCAATAAGACAAGAATTTATACCCAAGGCATGTGACTCCAGAGTGCACCCACCTTTCAACCTGTTAGTCTTTACAACTACAGGAGTGGCAACAGGACACTTTATACATGTTGCCCAGTCTTTGGTGTTCAAAGTCCTATAGGATCGTTACAATTATTTTGTATAGTAGGAAGGGCCATTACATTTCTAGGAAGAAGGCGATCTACAGAGATCCCGAACTCATTCAAGGACACAGAGTGAGTCACAGAACCCCGGTTTTCTGCTTCCTTATCTTGTGCCTTTTATTTTAACCACATCCTGCTACAGAGATCTACTTTATGTAAACCATTAGATAATTTGGACTGCCAAAATGTACCTTCTATTAGGCATCTCTTGTTTTTGTAGTATAGCTTTTAAGAGGTCTCTCTTTGCTTGGTTGTTTTCTTCATCCACGTAGATCACTATACCAAAAGAAAAAAAATTCCAAAAAGGAAGTCACTCAGGAATAGGCTATATTAGTACCATTCTGTATTTTTAAAAATACCTGTTTTTAAAGACACAAGTCATGCCACCTCACTTGTATGCCTGGGAAAAGAAAACAGCTCCAGAAACCAGAATCAAATCTGAACAGTCATGTGATCTAATGTCATGTCACTGGCAGGTTTATGTGCACACTGTCAGAAAAGATACAAACAACATCTAAGAGTGCCACATCACTGTCACTGCCTGTTAATGGCACTGGCAGTCATGACAGTAAAAGCCAACGGTCTTTATTGCTTTGTATTTGAGGGATTTACTGCATTTTCTTTCACCCAAGAAGCAAGTGATAATGATAATGTATGGCAGAGTGCTTGTCCTTCCTGACAGCCTCAGTAATTTAATCCTTCTCTCCTGCCACAACATGCAATAAAAGAGGCGTCTAGTGCATTGGGTTGAGGAAATCCACAGGCTGACGCCTGCTGGTTAGGGGTATGGGAGAGAAAGGTGCAGGGAGAGAAAGGCTTTTTAGGGTGTAAGGTTTTTGGTTTTAAAGGCACATGCTGGCTTCGAGGAATGTGGCCAGACTTCACTTGGCTGAAGCATGAGATTAGATAACGGACCTCAAGTCTCAACAGAAAGAAGATGGTAAACTCTTGACATTGTAAGTAAGCGTCTGCACTTTGGGAAAATGGCATCTCAATGTGCGAACACTACAATTTTCCTCCTGATTATCTTTTCTCAGTTCGGCAGCCTTTCAGCCATGCATTAGCTTCTGAAGGCATTTCCTTTTCATATGCCATTTTGTATGTAAAGGCTCCCCTGCGACCAGATCTCAACTTAGAGATTATCCCTGGTCAAAAGCACACAAAGGGTGAAAGATATCATGATAATTCTAAAGCCAGTTCTCCTTAGGCTGTGCCAGGAACAAACATCTTTTATGTTGAAAATGTTTCCCTGAACAATTTTAGTTCAATTCCAAATTATGATGCTATCAACTCATTTGTTTGGCTCAGTTGAGCAAATATTAACTGAGGGCCAAAGGCACTGAGTAGGCACATAGTGGGAGAGACATAAAGGTACAGGTATAGGGGTGGGTTAGTGGTTTCAGAGAAGAATCATCCAAGACATAATAACCAAGTTAATAATCAACTCTGGATAGCCAAAGTCAAACACAAGCTCCTAGCTTACTGCTCTTTGCATGGTATCATATTAGTAAATGTGGCTAGTTATATAAGTTACTGAAGTTTATAGAAATCAATACAGATTCAAAGGTTCAGAGTATTTTGTTTTATTTCTCAATGCCAAAAAGTCATGCTAACAGATCACTGGAAGATAGTACTTTGTTTTTTAGAAGCTGCTAGTTACACAATGCTAAAGGGGAACTTTTTTTCCAAATGGGATTTTTTTTTTTTTTTTTTTTTTTTTTGCTGTTAATTACCAATTCAAGATATGGTACACCATATTGTTTTTGACTTCAGAGTTGTAAAGCTTTTATGTCATACTGGCTTCCATTGTTTGAAGACAAGGGTAATCTCAGTGGTTAAATAAAAAAGACTGAATTTAAAATGCCAGCATTCAAATAAAGGGTCTTCCAATTAAACCTAGACCAGATGTGATAAATTTCAATGGCTTAAAACTTTTTTTATTGTGGCAAAATATGCATAACATAAAATTTACCATCTTAAATTAACAGTTAAGTATTCAGTTTAGTGGCATTAAGTACCTACACATTGTGATACAACCGTCACCATTATCCATTTCCAGAACTTCTTCATCTTCCCAAACCAAAACTCTATACTCATTAATCAATAATTTTCCATTCTTCCCTCCTCCCAGCCCGTGGTAACCACTTTTTGTCTGTATGAATCTGACCACCCGAGGTATGTCATGTAAGAGGAATCATACAGTATTTGTCCTTTTGTGTCCAGTTTATTTCATTTAGCTTTGGTGTTCTCAAGGTTCATACATCTTGTAGCATATGTCAAATTTCATTTCTTCTTAAGGCTGTACAATATTTCATCATATGTATATACCACATTTTGTTTATCCACTTACCCTGTGACACACATCTGGATTGTTTCCACCTTTGACTATTATGGGTAATGCTGCTCTAAACACAGGCATACAAGTATCTGAGTTCTTGATTTCAATTCTTTTTGGTATATAACTAGAAGTGAAATTGCTAGAGCATATGGGTCATTCTAAATTTACTTTTTTTTTTTTCCTTAGAGATGGAGGTCTTGCTCTGTTACCCAGGCTGGAGTGCAGTGGTGTGATCATAGCTCACTGCAGCCTCGAACTCCTGGGCTCAACTGAACCTCCCACCTTAGCTCTTAGCCTCCTCCTGGTAGCTGGGACTACAGGTGCACATCACCATGCCCACCTAATTTTTGTTTTTTGTAGAGATGGAGTCTCCCTATGTTGCCCAGGCTGATCTTGAACTCCTGGCCTCAAGTGATCTTACAGTCTTGGCTTCTCAAAGTGTTGGAATTACAGGTCTAAGCCACCATGACTGGCCTAATTTTTCTTTTTAAAACATCCTTACCATTGAAATTGGTTTTAAAAAGTGGTGTCATTGGGGATTCCCTATGCTTCTGCTTTATCCAGTTGGCCAGCATACTATATTTCCTATTCTCTTAATAAAGATAAAAATGACTGCCACTATTTACTGGGTAATATTTATGTGCTAGGTACTACACTCAATACTTTTATTGTCATCATGTAGGTTAAGAACCTGACCCACATTTTACAGATGATTAAATGGATCCAGAGAAGGTTAGGAGTTTGCCCAAGACCACCTAGTTAGAATGCGGCAGAGCCAGAATTTGAATCCAGCAATATTAGCCTCAAGAGTCTGCTCTCTTAACCTCCATGCTACATAACCTCTCCTCCTTCCATGTGCAGCCAAAGTTTTCCTGTTTAAGCTCTGGTCATTTTGTTAACACAAGGCTAGAGGGTAAGAGAATGTTTCATAACAGTATCAAGGGAAGTCACTTCATTTTCTTTTGTTTCATAAAGGAATATTGCTTAGATATACCTAGTCTAGGTGTGTCAAATCATATTTCTTGGCAGAAAACTTTCAAAATATTCTTTTTGAAAATACTCCAGCTACTTACCAAGAAGCTTAGTTCTCCAAAAGTGTACCAAGTTGGAACTCTCCTGCTTCCACAAACAAGGCCTAGATTGGGCATCTTTATCTAGCCCAACGGTTCTCAGTCTTCATTGTATATCACAACCCCTTAAAGGGCTTGTTAAAATGCAGATTATTGAGTTGTATTCCCAGAGTTTCTAGTTCAGTAGGTCTGGATGAGGGCCTAAGAATTTGCAATTCTAACACATTTCCAGCTTCTGTTGCTGCTGGTGGTGAGGGTTCTACACATTGAGAACCATTGTTTGGCCCAATATTCATTTGCCAAATTTTTAAATGGGATCAGGAGATAGTGAACACTTTTGGGTTGAATACTGTGGGAAACAGGAACACTTTGGCCGCCTCTGATTATGTCATGATATCCTATGACTAACCATGGTTCATCTGGTATTCTAAAATCCTAGATGGTTAAAAAAAACTTACAATTTCAAAACCTGAAATACATCCTATAAAAAGTGACTCTGGTGATTATTAAAAGTATCAGAACTCTCCAAAAGTTAAGGTATTTACCTTTCATTCCCCTCAGAAATCACATTTGTTTAGGACTTGTATGATTTTGACATAAACTTACTGAAAGCATATGTCTCAAAAAGGATACAAACTAGTAGTCCAAATACTTTAGTTGATCTTCAGTCAACTACCATTAAAAACATATCCTTTACTTCTGCAAGCTGGATAAATCCTTATATTCTGTTATCAATGTCATATGGCAGAGGAAATGCAGATGGCTTAATTATAAGGAGTTGATAACCTTGAATCTCAGATGTTTGTATTAAAGAGTTATCATCCCTATCATCCTTATCTTTGTCAAATTTCTCCTCCTATTAGTCACAAAATCTGATGTTTTACATCATCTTCATCTTTTGAATTAAACTTCAATTGTTCCAAAAGACAGACTGTTCCAAAAGACAGACTGTTCAGAGGCTAAGGGTCCAGACCTGTATAAGTCTTATAAAAACTTTGGATGATTTCATTAATCTTTTTCTTCCCACTGTCAATTCCATTGTAGGCTTTATTTGGCCCAGACAACATTCTTCAGACCTACCATTAATCTTATTTTTTCCCAAACTATTTTCTTGCTTTCTCAGCATTCTCTGAGCAAAATTTTCAGGCCCAATAAAATACAAATGTTTTGTTCTTGATACCACTGTCTGGCAAGTAAATTCAATTTTAGTTTTTCAGTGTTGGTATTCCTAAGAGAGAGATATATATATATATATATATATTTTTTTTTTTTTTTGAGATACAGTCTCTCTGTCACTCAGGATGGAGTGCAATGGCACAACCTTGGCTCACTGCAACCTCCGCCTCCTGGGTTCAAGCGATTTTCCTGCCTCAGCCTCCTGAGTAGCTGGGATTACAGGTGCCTGCCGCCATGCCCATCTAAGTTTTGTATTTTTAGTAGAGACAGAGTTTCACCATGTTGGACAGGCTGGTCTCAAACTCGTGATCTGCCCGCCTCGGCCTCCCTAAGTGCTGGGATTACAAGTGTGAGCCACTGTGCCGGGCCAATTTTTGTATTTTTAGTAGAGGCGGGGTTTCACCATGTTGGCCAGGCTGGTCTCGAACTCCCAACCTCGTGATCCGCCCACCTCAGCCTCCCAAAGTGCTGGCATTACAGATGTGAACCACCATGCCCAGCCAGGAGATATATATTTTCTTTGTGTGTAGGTTACACTGGTTTTAATACCTCTTAATAAAGGCTGAATTCAATTATGAATAATCTAGGGGATCACTAGTCTACATCTCTCATTTTATGTACTTAATTTGGGCCTGAACATACAAGTCTCTTTTGTACAGATTCAAGTCACAATGTAGGATAAAATCATTGCTAGGTTCAGCTAACCTCTCTACTGCATGGTGTTCAAACAGAAGATAGCATGTACTAATTGTCCTCTAAATTATCTATTTGAATTAAAAAGTTTGGAAATAAAATTACTTTCATTAATATTTAATGAGATTTGGAAGATCTAAGTCTACATTACATTGACCTTCTGTATCAGGTAACAAGTGAATGGTAAATCATTACAATAATTACATGAGATAGTTACTCATTAACCAAAGACTCAAGGAGATCCCCCTGCAATGGAGGTGCAAATATGATAATTTGAAAATAAACATCTTCATTATGTCATACTTAAATGAAAAATAAAACATTCAACAAGCTTAATATTAATTATTTCTCAAATTTGCTGATGACCTAGGAGCTCATTTTTTCAGATATAACAGATATAAAACAGCATTAGTTTGCTTCTAAGCACGGAGTACATTCCTTTCCCCTCCTCCCAGAAAAATATCCTTAAAATTATTTTCAATTAATCTTGAAAATTCTACACAGCCAAATCTCATTAGATAGGAAAAGAAACCAAAAAAAGGTATAGTAAACACTTTTACTGAATTCATTTCTAACAGATTACTGGTTTCCTTGCTGCTATCAAATGATTAATTCATTAGAAACATAAGTAACTGTTAACATACCAATTAGGCAATAAAATACCCTGCAGTAAAGGGAAAAAACAAACCAAAATGCACCAACAGGCTGGGCATGGTGGCTCATACCTGTAATACCAGCACTTTGGGAAGCTGAGGCAGGTGGATCACTTGAGGTCAGGAGTTTGAGACCAGCCTCGGCAACATGGCGAAATCTCGTCTCTACCAAAAATACAAAAATTAGCTGGGTGTGACTGCGTGTCCCTTTAATCCCAGCTACTTGGGGGGCTGAGGTGAAAGGATCGCTTAAACCCAGGAAGTGGAGGTTGCAGTAAGCCAAGATGGTACCACTACACTCCAACCTGGGCAAAAGCCTCAGACCTCAAACAGACCTAGAGGTAACCATGTGAGAATGTAAAAAATTTGGGCCATTTAAGCATATATCACAGTTTGATCTAAAGAAAGATCTGTATTGCTCTTCAAGCAAATGGAAACATCTATTCCTTGACATGGCCAAGTTTCTCAATACACAATTAATCTCTAAAAAACAATTTTGTTGCCAGTCCAACCAAATATTCTACTGCTGACCTTTACAAAGAATAATACAAAAGCCAAAGAGTTTGTCATTTTTCTTGGAGTATCTTTCTTAAAACTAGTTGACTGAACAGTTCTTTCATTATTAATAATATTTTGATATGGTTTTCTTTTCTGGTATTCTGCAATTGAGGATTTCCAGGAAGCCTGAGAAAATACTTTTGGAAATGTTTTCTTTATATTAAGTGCATGAAATGAAGGAGGAATCAGATTCTTGTCCTGTCCACACCACTTATTTCACATGTGATTTCTTAACACACCTGTTATTGTAGAATTTAAGCTGCAGTGGATCTTAGAAAGCACCTTACTTTTCAAATAAGAAACTAAGGAATCATGAAATTTAAACATCTTGCCTTAGTTCACATAATAGTAAAAATTGGGGATACAGGGAGGACTAGACCACTAGGCCACATCTCTGGATACTTAAGACTACTGTTTTGAGGAATGAACATATTTCTAAAAATGCCAGATGGGGGGAAAAAAAGGTAATCATGAGCATTTGTAATCCTGCTGATACAACAGCATGGTTATACTGTTGATTAAAATGCAATTTCTAAGATTAGTAAGGAAAAAATAATGATGAACTAGCATGAGATGGCCTATTTTGCTAAAAATAGCACGACACTCCATTTTTATGGTTTGTTTTAATGTAGAGCTCTAGGAGAACATACTAAGCTGTTTTAGCTTAGGGTCATGGTAGCCTGATATTATTTTTTATTTCTCTCCAATTATATACTAACAATCACACAATAAAGTTGATTGATCTCAGAATTTATAGGGTACCTGTCGGGTCTGTGCTGGTGTGGTAAACTTACATGTCAATTGGCTGCTAGATCAAGCCCTAAGACAGAAAACCTGCCTGCTGCTATGAATGGATGTGTGTGCTATATGATGAAAGGTGTAGTAAGAATTTACGCTTCACTCAATTAAAATCTTGAACATCTAGACACTGAGAGAGATACACACACGTATTGTAAAAACATCCATGTGATGACATTGATCAGAAAGGTAGACAAAAAATAGGACATTGAAAGCTTTGAATCATATAATTAAAAAACTACTTCTTTGAAAGATATTTCTTTGAAATATCATATATTTAAATTAAATTCCTAATTATAGACCCAGCTGACATTTTTCTGTTGAACTGTTATATAGCAGGACCATCTTAGAAATATTTTTTCACATTGTTTTGTTTTCTCTTAACTTTGGTATTACCTCAACTTTCTTTTCCTTTCTTTTTTGAGACAGGGTTTCACTTTGTCACTCAAGCAAGAATGCAGTGGCAAGATCTTAGCTCACTGCAGGCTCACCCTCCCAGGCTCAAGCAATCCTCCTGCCTCAGCTTCCTGAGTAGCTGGGACTATAGGCGTGCAACACCATGCCCGGCTAATTTTTGTATTTTTTTTTTTTTTTTTTTTTGTAGAGACGAGGTTTCGCCATGTAGTCCAGGCTGGTCTGGAACTCCAGAGCTCAAGCGATCCACCTGTCTTGGTCTTCCAAAGTGCTAGGATTACAGGTGTGAGCCACTGTGCCTGGCCCAACTTTATTTTCTTAATCTTTATGCTACTGGTTTGACTTTTATTAATCAATTCTGACAAGACTTCCATGAATTTATGTGAACATTAGAGAAATAAACTTTCTCTCTGTTCTTTCTGTTTCTTTCATAAATAAAAAAGACAAACATAAAAGTCTGTATTACAAATGAATCATACATACCATTGCTATAGTTATAGTAGACCCACTGCCCACTCTTGGGTTTTGGAAGCGACACGGGTGTCTCTTCAGCAGGAAGACTGTAGAATCGACACTCAACGAACAGCCGTTGGATAGTGTCATCCATGGTTACTTGAGAATCATTAAGGCTTAGAGCTATGATCTCAATCTGAATTTTTTCTGATGGCTGTTTAAAGAGCAAAAACAAAATAAAACAAATAAATAAAATAATTGAACAAAAAGATCCACTATTACTTTCCACCATCAATTTTAAATAAAACACGAAGGCCAATGGGCTTCTTTTCTTGAATGCAATGTACACTACTGTATGTTACACATGATAGATTATTCACGACAGAGAGCGAGAATGAGATTCTAATGCCCCAGGGTTTGAAGTTAACAGTGTCATGGCAATAGTCTCCTGATTTACATTTGAGGCTATAAATACCCCACTAGTAGTCTATCAGGAGTGAAGATTATGAGATCTTCATCTCCGATTGCTTTCAGAATGACAAGTTGTCCTTGTTTCAAACTATGTAATGAAGTACGTGTTTATCACTGCTTTTACTTAATCTACAGTACCTGAGAAAGTTTCAGTTATTCAGAGATCAAAGCCTGTTGAACACTTTATAGGTATTATGCTAATACGTGTAGCTATATGAATCAATATTAACAAAGCAGAAACTACAGTTCATTCTCTCATATTCTGTCATAATATATTTTGTTCAATAAATAATACATTTTGAAGCAAAAGAAACAATTTTATGTCAACTTGAACATTTTCTCACAATTTATTTTTAATTTTATTTTTACAAAATTAACAACTAAAATGGTGTTTATTTAATTTTCACTTTAATCCTTGCTTAATAGATTTTGGTGTCATAGACATTAACATGGGAATTACAAATGTTTCCTTGAGTAATGATTTCAAATAATTAATAGACTAGGATTAGAAATTGTATCACACATCAAGATAACTCCTCAGTTAAATCTGTTTTTTATAATTTAAAGTTTGTCTTTTAGTATCAAAATCCTATTTTACTAAATTTAGAGACATGCTATAAATTATATAACTTCACATAACAATTAGAAAAATCTGAAAATAAGACCTGTTTTATGACCAGCTTTTAGGAATTCATTGTTAAATGTAAATCAGTGTGTAAATTCACCATAGTGGTTACTTAGATATTTCAAAGCATATAATTAATCAAATTGAAAAGTATAAGTATCCTATTGTAAAAATATTACCATAAAGAACAATTTCCATTGCTGTCAAACCCCCTCAATATTTGATGAAGTAATTTTACCCCCTTCTTTCAAAAGACATTTTCTTTTATTATGTATTCTAAGACACTTTAACTAAAAACCCAAATCTGAATATTTCAATAAGGTTATTTTATTATTCAGTAGATTCATGGAAATTTTACTAGGATGACAGAGAAAATTCCACACCATTCTGTCTCCACTAATACAGGTACAAGGCTGCAGCTGGCAATATTACTAGGATTAGCATAGTATGATGAAATATTTAAAGGAAAATTTTTTCTAAAACCTAATAAATCAAATGACTGCCAAATGTCATTAAAGTGATGGTCTTTGACTTGAATATGCTTTTCATATTCAAATTTGAAAAGAAAGAGATGAAAGCCTGGAAAGGTTACTCGGTTTCAACTAATAACCTCAAGCCCTCTCCGTTCACGTGCATAAAAAATGAAGTTGGCTCTATTGTCTAATCTCACTTCAGAAAACCCCTTCTCTGCTCGTTGAAGACTACATGGTAAAGAAAATATTTTAAATGATATATTTTTTCTTAAAATGTATTACGGTTGTGAAAATACTGTAATACATATATTTGATAATTCTGGTCTAAGTGCAGCATACTGTATAGTTAATTCTTCTACATAAGTTGGAATTTGACAAACTTAGAATTATTATAGCAATAACATCTTATAAAACATTTATGTTTCTGCACAAAAGAATTAAAGAAAACTAGCTACAAAAAGAAAAAAGTGGTATACATACTTATTTCTACTCTGTGAAAATAGGAATTCAAAATTGTTTATCACAGAACCTAATAAAGAAGTAAACGAACTTGTAAATAGCAGGGGAATCAAATTTATCTAAGTGGTTATTTTATTAATAATATATTAGCTATACAATCCCCATATGAAAACTTGCATTATTGTAAGAACCAATTTAGGCTGTCAAATAAGACTACATGCAACTCTTTGAAGTTTAAAATACAATCCTAGATAAAAGTATTCACTTGGATCCCAGCCAAAACACAAAAACAAAATAACAAAACCCCAAACACCAAAACAACAAAAAAGAAAACTCACTGTATTATCAAAAAAGTCAAGAACTTTAAAATTCTTTTCATGATGTCCATCTTATGTCTGGTCAATTTTTTATATTTATTTGTGTGTCTCTACATTACCGCCATTACTTCGATCAAATGTCCTTTTTAATTCTCTGACCAATACACCTGGCAGAAATGATCAGTTACTGTTTCTTCATTCATTTAATGCTACATGAATCAACTTGGAATAAATCCAAAAAGGGGTAAATTTTAAGCAGCTTTTACCTGAGAAAGTAAGCGCTAAATAAAGAATTTTTCCAAACATAAATTTTGACAAACGAAGCTAGACAATTTATTTTTCAGCACTGGAACAATTCTAGTTGTGTTCAAGCCCCTCTGATTAAAAAGTTCAACCAGATTTTGTATAAAGATCTGAAGACTGGCCAGGCGCAGTGTCTCATGCCTGTAATCCCAGCACTTTGGGAGGCTGAGGCGGGCAGATCACGAGGTCAGGAGTTTTGAGACCAGCCTGGCCAACATAGTGAAACCCCGTTTCTACTAAAATTACAAAAAATTAGCTGGGAGTGGTGGTGGGTGCCTGTAGTCCCAGCTACTTGGGAGGCTGAGGCAGGAGAATCGCTGGAACCCAGGAGGCAGAAGTTGCCTTGAGCTGAGATTGCGCCACTGCACTCCAGCCTGGGCGACAGTGCGAGACTCTGTCTCAAAAAAAAAAAAAAAAAAAAAAAAAAAAAAAGAAAACTTTATCTCAACATGTCAGATATGAACTCATTCTTGCTCCTCTCCCCCAATCCTATTCATCCTGTGTTATTTCCTACCTCAACTGATGACATCACCATCCACCTAGTCCCCTACAACCAGGAGACATAGCAGCATCCTTGCCTTTCCATTTTTCTCACACTCACTATATCCTAAAGATCACCCATTCCTGCTCATTATACTTTCTAAATATCTCCACAATTGGCCAGGTGCAGTGGCTCATGCTTATAAATCCCAGCATTTTGGGAGGCTGAGGGGGGCAGATCATTTCAGCCCAGGAGCCCAGGAGTTGGAAACCAGCCTGAGCAATAC
This sequence comes from Macaca thibetana thibetana, assembly GCF_024542745.1. NCBI lineage: Eukaryota > Metazoa > Chordata > Mammalia > Primates > Cercopithecidae > Macaca > Macaca thibetana. Next base: position 38,363,840 of record NC_065597.1, on the reverse strand, counting down.
GTCAAAAACACGTCTCTCCAAAAAACAAAACAAAAACCACACACACACACACACACACACACACAGACACACACACACACACACACAAACTGGCCAGGCCTTGGAGTGGCATGTGCCTGTGGTCCCAGCTACCTGGGAGGCTGAGATGGGAGGATTGCTTGAGCCTGAGAGGTTGAGGCTGTAGTGAGCCATGATCGAGCCACTGCACTCTATGCACTCTAGCCTGGGTCACAGAGTGAGACCCTGTCTCAAAAAAAAAAAAAAAAAAAAAAAAAAAATCAATGATTTACTGAATTGTTGAAAGCATATGCTATTTCAGACACTGTTTTAACTGTTGGGGATATAAAGAAAAATACGATGCTGTTTCTTTTCTATTTTTTATCTCAAGAGAACATGCTAAGTTCCCATGGGGGTAACTAATACAATAGCTTCCTAGTTATTAGAAGGTAGAAATCTGACAGAACAAGGAGGGAGAAAATAGAAGGATCTGACATAAGAGATTTGAGAGCGAACTGGTAGCCGATTGATGAGCGTTATGAGACTGTAAGCTCAGTGACGGTAGGGACTATTAGATTGCTCACTGCATTATGTAGTACACAATAAACAAGTGGATCTACTCTCATGACAGAGACAGGTGAGGCACTCATCTCTAATCTCTGGTCTGCAGTCCCAACCATTCTCCTTATTGTAGCAGAACCAATCAAATATCATCTTTCCGTCTGAAAAATCTTCCTATTGCCTTACACTCTAGCCACTCCTTTAAACTTGCGGTGTGCTATTTTATATTGCTCAGTTTTTGCATCTGTTATTTATTGTGTGAAATCTTTTCCATCAAAATTCTACTCCTGTGAGGCCCTGAACCACACATCCTCTCCTTTATGGCAGTAATACTGATCTCCAGGAACGAGTTGGTTGTTTCCTCCTCTGGGCCCTCACTGCCCTTCTCCATCACATTGTACTACATGGAACCGTTCACATATCTGCCTCTCTCTATAGACTCTGGGTTTCAGGAGGGCAGGACCAACATCTTACTCATTTTTTGCTACTTCACATCCTCCCCAACATAGGCTCTCAATAAATATTTAATGAAATAGTGGAGACTATATATCTTTTATATATTCAGAATATCTTTTATTTTTCTTCAGGGTCTTGCTTTGTTGTCCAGGCTGAAGTTCAGTGGCAAGATGACGACTCACTGCAGTCTCAATCTCCCAAGCTCGAGTGATCCTCCCATCTCAGCCCCCTGAGTAGCTGGGACTAGAGGAGCAAGTCAACATACCCAGATCATTTTTAATTTTTTTTTTGTAGAGATGGGGTTTCACTATGTTGTCTGGACTGGTCTCAAACTCCTGGCCTGAAGCAATCCTCCCACCTGGACCACTCAAAGTGCCAGGATCACAGGTGTGAGTCACAGTGCCCAGCCTAGAATATATTTTATTTATTGCCAGAACTATGTGAAGCTGCAGGTATTATTGCCTTCTTATTTAAAAAATATTTATTACGGCTGGGCGCGGTGGCTCATGCCTATAGTCCCAGCACTTTGGGAGGCCAAGGCAGGCAGATCACGAAGTCAGGACATTAAGACCATCCTGGCTAACACGGTGAAACCCCGTCTCTATTAAAAATACAAAAAATCAGCTGGGCATGGGGGCACGCGCCTGGTACTTGGGAGGCTGAGGCAGGAGAATCACTTGAACCTGGGAGGTGGATGTTGCAGTGAGCTGAGATCGTGCCACTGCACTCCAGCCTGGGCGACAGAGTGAGACTCCACCTAAAAAAAGAAGGATATTATGTGCCTCTATGTTTTGGGGAGTGGTTATTATTAACTGCTGACAAATATATAGAACTCTTGCTCTCCTAGATTTTAATGAAATAAGACTATCGCAAGACAGCTGAATATTGTTGAATCTAAGTGGTAGGGTACTATTATTTCTACTTTTCTGCATGTTTGAAATTTTTCATCATAAGAAAATGGGGAAAAGTTTCACTCAGGTGAATTGGAAGAGGTCCTAAATAATATACTGATTCAAATGACAGTAATTGAAGCAAAGGCTTTTAAAGAGATGAATAATAATGGTTGTTCAGAATTACTAGAGCAACATAACGGGTCATTCCTCTGCAGGCTATCAGCATCCTTTGATACAGGAAATTGGCCAGACAGCATAGGCTTTAGACTTTTCCTGTTTTGTTTCCCCTCTATATGTATGAACTTTTGTTACCAGGTAAGATGCTTCTTCTCAGTTCTCTTTTTCTTGTTCACCAATTACCCTATTAGCGTCGTCAGTCAGCAAGATGTCAGTATCAGCATGTAAAAAGAACATTTGTAAATTTTGATTGTGCGCTGGCTGTGGTGGCTCACGCTTATAATCCCAACACTTTGGGAGGCCGAGGCAAGTGGATCACTCGAGCCCATGAGTTTAAGACCAGCCTGGTCAACATGGTGAAACTCCATCTCTACTAAAAATACAAAAATTAGTCAGGTGTGGTGGTGTGTGCCTGTAATCCCAGCTACTCGGAGGCTGAGGCACGAGAATCTCTTGAACATGGGAGGCAGAGGTTTCTGTGAGCCGAGACTGCGCTACTGCACTCCACCCTGGGTGACAGAGTGATACCATGTCTCTCGGAAAAAAAAAAAAAAAAAAAAATTTTTATTGTGGTGAACAGAAGTCATTCAAATAAGAACTGCATGCAACTTATTTTTAGTTGTCTGTATAGATGGACACTATATATTATGTGATTAAATGATCTAGAAATGTGATGACAGCTTATATTACTCTAAAAAAATAAATTATAGCTCTTGTGATTTTGGCTCAATTCCACTATTGCTTCCTGACTGATGATAATTCATATTTTGGATCATATTTTTCTATGTGATCTAAAGTGTTTACTTAGGCTTATTATCGGCATGCTTAAAATTTTCACGTCCTACTTCACAGGATTGTGCGGAATTCTTCCTCTGGTTTCAGCCCTCACAGCAGCCACCCTGGAGTTGAATTGTTGGGCTTCTGAAAACTAATTCAACCTGACAACCCTTAAAAACAGTACTGCATAATTGAGAATGGCCTATGATAAAGGTCTTGCAACTTGTTTCAGTCAGTTATATTTAAATCTAGTTATGGTGAGATTACGGGTGAGCTTAATTGCATTCCAAGTTTCTGCAATGAATAGGCATTTCTTTAACTTTTTATTATAAAACATTTCAAACATGAGAAAGTAGAGAAAATAATTTGGCATATTCAAGTAGTCAGCCATCTCAAACAGATGTTACCATTTTTCTATAACTGATTTAAGTCTTTTTATTGTTGTTGAAGAAATAAAATATTTCAGATACAGGTAAAGCTACCAGCTGCCAAATCGCTTCCCCTCCCTTCCTCATTCCCCCACGGTTACCACTATCTTGAAGTTGGTTGTATCATTCCCAAACATGCCTTTATATTTCCTACTACATATGTGTATATCTATAAACAACATACAGTATTGTTTTCTGTTTTTTGGTTTTATATTAGTGGTATCACACTCTTACTAATCATTCTGCAATTTCTGTTTTTTTATACTCAGTACTATATTTTTGAGATTTATTCATATTTATTTTTCAAATCCAACTTATTCATATTAACTGTTGTATAGAATCCTATTTATATTGCATATATAATCTACAGTACATTTATTTACCTGCTGATGAACAATTACATTGTTTAAAATTTTTTTGCTATTACAAACAATGTTGCATTGAATATCCTTTTATGTTTTCTTGTATACATGCATGATTCCCTTAGGAGCAGAATTGCTGGGCAATAGGTAAGAGAATTTCAACCATAAAGGATTATCAAATTAATCTCCAGATAACTATAAATTGGAGTATTTTATGTATTTTATATTTATAAAAATACTGTATATGTGTGTGTGTGTGTGTGTGTACATAGATGGAAATAAAGCCTACCTGTAGGAGCCACAGTATGTAGAACTTGTTACTTTGTAACAAAACAACAGAGACAAAATGGAACTACAAGGCCAAGATCTACATCAATGCTCTTGAAGAGTACAAATTTTAATTGGGGTGAGCTCTAAGACAAGCTCAAAACAGTTGGTTAAAACAATCAGACTTAACCACTGGTATTGACAGAGCCATATGTAAGTAGGGTAGGAATGCATATTAATTAATGGTGATTCTTACAAGTTCCCTTCTTCAGCCTGGGCATGGGTAGAGACATCATCTCAAAGACTCAAAAAAGTCTCCTTGAGTCCCTCACACTAGGCTCCAAAGCTTCCTCTTACATTGTGCATCAAATCCACTCTTCATACGAGTTCTGGTTAAAGCATTTTGATTGTTTTAAACAATAACTTTTTAGGGGAAATAAATACATAGAAAGGTGATGTCTCCAGAATCTCAAACTGTTAAGGCAATAAGGTTTTTAACAAACAAAAGAAAACCACCCAGTTGTCATCAGTGGCAGTAATCTATCTTTTCTAACATGTTCTGTTAAAATGTACTATATTAAACAAATAAGGTAAATGTTGCAAACTTCAGTGATGGGGATCAAAACAGTGCTAGCTTTAAGAATGCTTACTTTTAGAACATTGTCACGGTGTCCTTATATACCCTATAAATTACTATGTCTATGCAGTGACTTGGATTATTTTTTCTTACCCTAATATCAAATTAATCTCAATATAATTATGCCAATAATTATAAATTGGTATTATTTTATCACCATAAAAATGGTGTGTGTGTGTGTATAAATAGATACAAACCTGAGGGACATGACACATTTCCATCATTAACTGTGGTTTACTATGGCAGCAATGTGAAGCAAGGAGAATTTTAAAAATCACCCTCAATTTCAGGTGATTTTGATCTGCTACTCTCCTTTCACCATCATTGAGAACAGATGTTGTAGTATGGTGGCTCTCGATTTTGGCTGCACATTAGAATCACCAGGGGAGCTATAAACAAAATTCTGACTTAATTTATCCAGGTTGAGCCTGCGCCCTGGCATTTAACAATGCTCCCCAGATGATTCTAATGTGCAGCCAAGGGTGAAAAGTACTGCTTTTTTCTAAAGCTATGGTTCTTGCACTTTAGCATACCCCAGAATCATTTGATAAAACACAGATTGGTGGACTCCATAGAACTTCTAATTCATTAGGTCTCCGGTGGGGCCAAGGATTTGCATCTCTTACAAATTCTCAGGTGATGCAGATGCTGATGTTGAACTCTGGGGATCATACTTTGAGAAATATTGCTCTAAACCAAAAAAGATTAATCTTCCACCGATGGAGACTTCTAACATCTTTATAGAAAAGCTTCCACAATATTCATGTTAAACTGTTATTTTGCTATTATTCAACATTTTAGTACAGAATTAGCTAACTACTTCCTTTTTTGAGTCAATCCAAGCTCACCATTAAAAATAATCCAACAATATAAATGACCAAATGTCAAATATAGAAGTTCCTTGTTTCATTCTACCACCTAACTCAGGAGTTGGCAATTTTTTTTTTCTGTAAAAGGATGAATACAAATGTTTTTGGCATTGCAAGCTATATGGTATTCAACTTTGCCCTTGTAGAGTGAAAGCAGCAATAGGTAATATGTAAACGAATGAATGGCTGGGTTTCAATAACAGTAGAGGGCTGGATTTGGCACATGGGTCATTGTTTGCTGACTCCTGCCCTAGAGATATTCACTGCTAACGCTGTCTGATGTGCATCTTCCCAGACATTTTCTTTGCTTACATAAAGCTAAAGGTCATGTCTGTACGCACAAATAAAAATATATGTAGAGACCTTTTTGTTTTTCTTTTGTGTGTGTGTGTGTGTGTGTGAGACAGGTTCTCCTCTGTCACAGGTTGCAGTGCAGTGGTATGATCACAGCTCACTGCAGCCCTGAACTCCTGGGCTCAAGTGATCCTCTAACCTCAGCCTTCAGAGTAGCTAGAACTACAGGCATGTGTCACCAGGCTTGGCTAATGTAAAGAAGTTGTTTTTGTAGAGATGGGGATCTTGCTACATTACCCAGGCTGGTCCTGAACTCCTGTCCTGAAACAATCCTCTTGCCTTGGACTTCCTAAAGTGTTAGGATTACAGGTGTCAGCCACCACATCTGGCCCCATTTATTTCTTTTTAAATGAAATCATCACTGGGGCATAATTTATCCATTAGTTTGGCTAATGGATAGTGTCAAATAGGAGAAAACATGAATTTTCAAACATTGTTATATATAACAATGTTCATTTTAAGCAGAAATATTTATATTAGCAAAAAATGATAGAAACTTAAGGGTCCATCAAAAGGGGCTTATTTAAATAAATATAGTATAGCCATATAATGAAATATTATGGGTATGTTGAAAGAAATAGAGTATGCTGTCATGGAAAAATGTTGATGGTATGTTAGTAAGAGTTAGTTAAATTGCAAAGCACAAAAAATAGTTTTAAAAGCAATTTCTACCAGGAGAGTATGTCAACATTTCTGGTTTTACATAAAATATATTTTATTTTTATTTATTTATTTTTGAGACAGAGTCTTGCTCTGTTGCCCAGGCGGGAGTGCCATGGTGCGATCTCGGCTCACTGCAACCTCCGCCTCCCAGGCTCAAGGATTCTCCTGCCTCACCTCTCGAGTAGCTGGAATAACAGGTGCCTGCCAATACACCCTGCTAATTTTTGTATTTTTAGTAGAGACAGGGATTCACCATGTGGGTCGGGCTGGTCTGGAACTCCTGACCTCAAGTAATCTGCCCAACTCACCCTCCCAAAGTGCTGGGATTACAGGTGTGAGCCACTGTGCTCAGCCAAGTAAAATATATTTTAAAACCTACTTTCTATCTAGCTTAAGCCCTCACATGTAAAACACTGAGAGTGGCTTATTTTATCCACTGATATCATATTTGATTCCTAAGTGATTTAATAATTTTTCATATGTGAATTCTAACGCTAGTGAATTGCTTTTTGCATTGTGCCTTTCAAAGTTTTAAACATATTTTGCTGAACATCGTTATTGTAATCACCTGGGAATGCCAGCTCATTGTTCAGGGAACCTAGTTTCCAGGTAGAATTGCAATTTAGTCCAATTGAATATGGCAGTTTTTACAAAACTGCTAGGAGTAGGAACAGAGAAAGAGAACGATGTAAATATGCACTGCGCAGAAGAGTCCATTGCTCTTTCAGTCTGTAATTTCCCATTCTCACCTGTGGGCACGTTTTAAGACAGCTGTGAGTTCATGGCGATACATTTTGTTGTGAAAAATGAAAGCTGCAGTATTGAATAAAATTAGAAATAATGCAAAAGACAGATTGTTAATTTTTTTAATGCCATGGCAGATGCAAATGTTCAGTTTTGATGTCTATTTTGAGGACCTGAAACAAGGCTTTTAATCAATGTATTATACATCAAATTTATACTGTTAACTTCTGATTATTCAAATAAAATATTCATAGAGAAATGTCCAAAGTTTTACATTTCTCAGACTTCTGTCCCCCCACCCTCACCATTAATTATCATGCCTAGAAGCTTTTTAGTAAAAGCAGCAGTTGTCAGGCTGACGGAATCTGACAGGCCAGCAAGGCCCAATTACACTTGCGCTATGTGGCACTTTGATGTCCGGGAAACGAAGAGAGATAGGGGCAAATTGTGTGGCACATTATGTTAATGACTTGATTTAATCCAGCCACTAAACTTTGTGTAGCCTGTTAAAAAAGATGCTAACACTAATTACGCCACTTTGGAAAGGAAAGGAGGGGACAAGCATTTCATACTGACAAAGTGAAGCTCATAAATGTTGTAAATGAAATGAAACAAAATGAAGTAATCTATGATTAATTATACATCACAGACATGAAGAAAACAGAAATAACCACGTAATATGTAGAAGTACTGGGAAATCTGTTAGATTCCTTCTAAGGATCAACGTTTCTAGGAAATAACTATGAACTGTCAGATTCTGTAACATGAAGAACAGAAACTGAATGATCTTAAATTGCTTACACAGTGTATCAGATAATTCGAATTCACACTGTAACTGGCATAAATGATACGTATCTAGGACACTACTTCTAGAGCTAATTTTGTGACATTATAAAATAGAGGCAATTTTTTAAAAAGTGGGGATAACTATAGAGTAGGGTTATCTAATTCCTTTTTAACTAGTTTGTGCCTCTAATCTATTTTTTACATTATTGACAGCATGATCTTTCAAAATGTGATCTAAGCATGTAAACTCCTTAAGATCAGGAGCTTAATTTTTTGTATTCGTGGATCTATTCCCAGTCCCTAGAACAAGGCTAGGAACACAACAAATGTTCACTACATATATATCTGTTTAATGAATGAGTGATCTTCTATCCTCATTCCTTAAAAATCTCAGAGGCCTCAATGCTCTGGATTATGCCTACCTTTTCAGCCTATTCTCCTGGGCTCCCTAAGCATACCATAATGGCTTGGCCCACCCGGAAACCATTCTGAATTCCAGAAGAAGCCATGCACTATGTTCTCTAAGATTCTCACGCTTTTCATTCCTTTGGCCTATGATTTTCTCACCCTTTTCATGAACTCCTAATCATCTTCAACACTGGCTCCAGCTTTACTGACTCTAGGAAGTCATCCTTGATGAAGGGAAGGCCCCTCAGGTTGTCTTAGGGACCCCTTCTGAATGCTCCCATAGCACCCCATGCATTCCATTCTCCTGGTGCAGACCACTATACATTTTAATTGTGTTTCCCCTACAGACTACGAATTCTTCGAGGGAAGGAACTGCTTCTTGTATGCCTGCCTGACACACAATGGATGCTAATAAATGAATAATTGTTGTGAGGAAATATTAACATAGGATGTACTTAGCACATAACAGGCATTCAGTAATACATTCCTTCCTATGAAAGCTATGTTTCACTGTTCTGAGATTTTTACCAGAAGCAGTTCTTAAAGAGAAGACAAAAGAAAAAACTAATGAACCACAAGTACTTTTAAGCTTACAAAAGGATTTATGAAACAATATTACAACCAAAGTTAACACCATCAATAATTAGGCAAAATGACATTTTCTGCCTCCTGATATGACGCAATGAAGAGGACCTAGTATCGCTTCTGTATTCCTACCAAAATGCATAACTGGAATCTGATCTTGAGGAAACACCAGACAAATCCAGTGAAGAATATGTTACAACGTACATGGCCTGTATTAAGGAGTGTCACTGTTATAAAAGACTACAAGAAAGCCTGAAGAACCATTACAGATTAATGGAGGCTAAAGAGGCCTGAAAACGAAATGCAATGTGTGATCTGGATTGGATCTTGGACCATATGAATAAGATGCTATAAATGATATTACTAGGACAACTGACAAAATTCTAATGAAAACTGTAGATTAGATAACAATATTATATAACTGTTCTGAAGTGTTTAGAATTAGGGAGCAAATTCCACATGAATAGATTAATGCCCTCACTCTGTTAGTTCCCTTGACAGCTGATTGTTAAAAAGAACCTGGCAACTCTTACCTCTCTCTTTCCTGCTTCCTCTCTTGCCATGTGATCTACACATGCTCTGGCTGCCCTTATCCTTATGCCCTGATTGGAAACAGCTTGAGGCCCTCACCAAATGCAGATGCCAGTGCCATGCTTCTTGAACAGCCTGCAGAACTGTGAGCCAAATAAACTACTTTTCTTTGTAAATTACCCAGCCTCAGGTATACCTTTATAATAACACAAAACAAACTAAGAAAACATAGGATGCTGGTCAGTGACTGCTGCTGAAAATAGAATTTTTTGAAGCCCATGGGAGCTGAAGCATGAAGAATTGCTTGCTTTAAATGATGTTCACATTTGAGATAGCATCTGAAACCATTATAGGAAATCAAATTTTGGAATGGTAGTGAAGACCGTATCAGGCTGTAGCAAAGTAACACAAATTATTTTCCCTTAAGTAATGAGAAAAAAAAATCCAGTTTATTACAAAGAAAAAATATATGTATGTCAGAATTATGTGAATATTTTAGAGAAATAGTTATTTCTTTTGCTAAATTTCTTTGTTAAAGTTTATTATACCTTAGTTAAGAGCAATGTACTCACTTCACTGAGATGCTAGCAATGTTGCCAACATACACATGGTTCTATTGCAGGTCTAAGTAGGAGTTTTCATACATTAGATGCTGTTATTATAATCAATAAATATATAATAATAATGATAACACTTTGGACAGATAAAATGTTCTATTTGTATTTATTATGCACAGAAACAGTGGATATCTCGATTTCATGGAGGAATCTGTGACAACAACTGAAATGTTCTGTTCTACTGTTTTTTTTTATTTCTTTATTTTTTTAGAGACAGAATCTCACTCTGTCGCCCAGACTGCAGTGCAGTGGTGCAGTCACAGCTCACTGCAGCCTTGAACTCCTGGGCTCATGTGATCCTCCCGCCTTGGCTTCCCAGTGTTGGCATTACAGGTGTGAAGCACTGTGTCTGGTCTGTGGTTTTGTTTTAAAGAGAGACTAAGCTAAGAATGTGTGAAGGAAGAGTTAAAAGAAATATTCCAATTCTTATCAATAAAGTAAAAATTCTACAAAAGAAGTATAATTAATCACTAGAAAAATTAATGTAGATGCACAGAAAAAGCTAGAGCTTTTTACTCACATTTACTTTATAAAAACTTTTTCCCTCTTACAATAAAAAAAATGCTCTGGTAAATAGTATACCTCCCATAAATATTTTAAAAAATATAATTCTCTTCTCAAAATTTCAATTTACATACTACTTTTCAGCCATGTGCTACAAGAAAAGCAAAGTATACCAGTGCAAGATTAATTGCTTTCTAAGAAGCCTTCATTTGTTTTGGAAGAAATGAAATAACTGTAACATATTATCAGTGGATATGTCTAGGTAAGAGTAGTCTATGAATTCACATAGGCAAACTACTATAGTTTCAAAGGGCATCTCACATTTTGAGTTCTTTAAAGTTCAAATCTGTTTCAACACATCTTGGTATGCTAGTCTTGAAAAGGAGTCAAGAAGTCAGCTAGTTTTAAGCAAATAACTATTGTAGGTACAGATTTAAGGCACTCTTTGTGAAAATAATACTTGTATGTTAGAATCCATTACATAATGAAACCATAAATAAAAATTTCTTGTACTAGATGACTACTTGGTTAAGATTATGATAAACATTAAAGTTTTTCCAGAAACAGTTTTCCTTAAGATTTTTATATATGAAGACTGCACATGTACTGTGAATGAAAGGCAGCCTTATTTCAGAACATTTCTAGTTGGCATCAAGTTACTGACCTGTTTGATATTCTTGGAGATAGGACCTGGAATAATACAGTCATCACTGTCAGAAGCTGACATGTCCTCTTCAACTGTTAAAAAATAAAAGGGTAACATTTACACAAGTTAAACCAATTCTACTTATACCTTGTAAAATAAAGAGAAACAAGCACACACCATAAGATAACCTTAAGAAACACGGTAATTGTATCTAGATCTTTTTTAGTAGCAAATTTGTTTACAGATACATTACATTTTAGGAAAAAAAAAGACTAAAAATTTCAAGGTTAATTTTGGTAGAAGCAAAGGAAATGCCAATACAAATACAGTTTATTGTGAAATTTAAGAAAAAATTTTTAAGAAGAGAAGCATAGGGTAATAGATGTTTTTTAACAGTCTGACCAGTAACGTTATGTAAGTCAATGCTATTTTTATTAGAGTTTTAACATTTTTATTGCTTTATTGAAATAAAACTGACAGACAATAAGCTACAGACAAACTGCAAAATTTGACACACACACACACACACACACACACACACACACACATTAATTATTTTTAGAGACAGGGTCTTGCTATGTTACCCAGGCTGGGGTACAGAGGCTATTCACAGGCACCATCACAGCACACTGTAGCCTCAAAGTCCTGGGCTCAAGTAATCTTCCCTTCTCAGCCTCCCAAGTAGCTGAGACTACAGGCGTGCAACACCATGCTTGGCTAAAATTAGATGTTTTGCCGTAAGTGTAACTCTGTGAAACCAACACCACAGTTAAGATAGTGAACATGTCCATCACCTCAAAAAGTCTCCTCAGGCCCCCTCTTCCTTTCTGCCCCTCCCCATTCCTATTCTTACAGATTAGTTTGCTTTTACCAGATTTTTAAAAATACAGTAAGTGGTCATTTTTGGCTGGGTTTCAATTTTTAAAAAGTCAAGACCTCTACACTAACGCAGACAATAATACTGAACTCAAAGAGAAAATAAAACTGTTAAAAACATAAATTGGGAACATGGTCAGCAACAACACTTGTATTCTATTGTGGAGCTCCAAGTTGAAATAAGAAGAGATACAACAATTCCACCTAACTACAACTAAGCAGATGGAACTATATTCTATCATTTCTGTCAAGAAACAGGTATTGTGAAGTAGATGCTACCATTAAATGAAGAGTTCCATGATGCACACTCTAACAGACAAAACAAAGCACAGAGTTAACTAAACAATGTTACTTTAAATAAGAAAGTCACCTTCTGGTTCCAAGTCCTCTGTTATTTCTGTTTCATCTTCAGAAGATGTCAAGCTTTGTTCTGCAAGCTGACCTTCAGATAGTAAAGACACATCATCTTTTCCTTGCTGCATTTTCTCAGTATTTTCTTTTACCTCATCTACACTGCTTTCTTGTGAAACCTGAAGAAATAAAAGCACACTGGCATATTTATTATTGCTTAGATCACATTTTATAGCATTATTGCTGGAACAATTGAATAATAAAGCATGTAAATTTGAGACTTAAATATACAGATATGTGATATGTATGAGACTCAGAAAACAACCACTTCAATTTGTACAGACAAATGACAATATATAGATAAATGGAAATCTGAATATGTACTAAGAATAAAAAATGTATTAATCTCAAAATGAATTTTACATTAAGACTTTAATTCACACATCCATATATTACCTGCCAATAGCAGTATAATTATAGCTGTTACCCTTGTCATATTTTTGACTTTCTATTCCAAGGAAGTCACATATAAAAATAGGAGAAATGCTATGACTTCCTGAGTCATGTCAAAACTTATAAGACAAAGTCTTTAAGAACCAAATTAAACCTTCCAAAATAATTTTAACACAAACACATACCTCGGGAACAGGTGGAACAATTGGCATATTAATTTCTATTTCTGGTATATGCTCTACCTCTGGTGAAATTTCCTTCATATCTTCAGGAGGAGGAGAAGTCTCCTTATATTAACGTGAAAACATGCATATATGTTATTTTTTATTTATTACGAAATCCCAAATCATTCTATTACATACATATTGAACTAATAAAAATTGGCAGCAAATATAATACTCATATGACACTGAATTTACTTAATTTCAATAAAATGGTATTTATATTCTTTAAAATATAAATATATATAATATATATGTAATTTAAGAACTGCAAGTTCAGTTCATTGAAGCACTGTTTACAATAGCAAAAAAAACTAAGAGCAATGCAAACGTCCAATAGGGCATTAGTTAAACAAAATATGCTATATCCAAATACCTGAGTTCTGTGTTACTATGAAAAAATTTGATGTAGATCTGTGTTTATTAACATTACAGAGAATATATAACATGGTATTGAGTAAAAAAGCTGCTTACAGAACAATATATATAGTTGTATTATGTTTGATTAAAATACAAACGAGCAAGCAAACGTATGTATGTGTATATTTCCACGGGAAAAAGCATGAAAGGAAATTCATCCAAACAGTATCTCTGAGTTTTAGATTTGGGAACATTAGAACATTAACTTTTTATTTTCACTGTTTTTTTTCTTCTTCTTTGTATTTTCTAATATTTCTGTGATGATTATAAATTACTCATGTGATTTTAAAAATGTCATATGTTAGCATAGGTATGTATTCCTTGTGATCAATGTCACCTTTTTATTTCATCAAATATGAATTTATAGTTAGCTATTATTCCTGGGTTAATAAACTAATGTTTAGTTTTAAAATATAGCTTATGACTTTTACTATTTTTAAAAGTAAACATGGCCAATGTAGGAAATGTAAAAGATAAATATAAAATAAATCAATATAAATCTAGTACTCAACGGTGGTATCTATTAAACTTGTTAGATTTCTATTTCTGTAAAACTAATTTTTGATGGAAATAAAAATTTTGGTTACACAGTAATAACTGCATTATAAATACAATATATCCTGTTACATTTTAAAAAATTTAATATCAGAACATAAATATTTTCTCCTGATGTGAAACTTGGAAAACATAATTTTAAATGACAATAGAATATTATATTGATGGGTGTGCCATGGCTTAATGAACCATTTTACTGCTGTTGGACATTTAACTAGTTCACAGTTTTTAGGTATTATGACTAACATTGCAACAAACACCTCTATGTTTGTGTCTTTTTAATGTTAGTGGTCATTTACTCAGGAATCAGGCTGTGTTCAAATCCCAGTTCTAATACTTTGGCCATGAGCAAGTTACTTAACCTCTCTAAACATCACTTTCCCCATCTTTAAATGGGAATAATTCTAGTATGAACTACATAGGGTTGTTGTGAGGATTAAATGAGTTAATAAGCACTCCATAAATACCAGTGATAAAACATTTACTGAATTATAATTATTGAATTCATTATTTATCATACACATATTAAATGCTCTGAATGTGCCAGGTATTATTTTAAGCTCTGGAGAGACAGAATATTTTGAGGTGGGTGGTAGTTACACAGGTGTATACATATTTAAAAATCCATTGAGCTCTATGCTTATGATTTATGTCCTTTACTATGTAAGTTATATGCGAATTACAAAGAAGATATATTTTCTAAAAAGTCCACCAAAGAGAATGGTAACAATCTGAATACAGTAGACATTTTTAAAGTACAGCTGACACCTTTTGTGGATGACCTGGGTGTGGGGGTGAGACAAAAAGAGGAGTCAAGAGGACGCCTCCAAAATTTCATGCCTGTGCAATCAAGTGAGTGATTATGTCATTTACAGAGAATGGGAAACAGTGAAAGAGGCAAACATTTTGGAAGAGGGTTGGTATAATCAGGAGTTTGGTTTCTGACATGTTAAGTTTAAATTCCTATTAAACATTCATTGCACATTAAATAGGTAGTAAGAAAATGAATATGAAATTCAGCAGTGAGGTCTAGACTAAAGATTATAGATATGAAAGTGTCAGTATATAGATGCTTTTTAAAGCCATGGGGCTGTATGAGATCTCTTAATGTAGATATGGATTGAGAAGAGGTCTAAGGATTGACTACAGAGGCACGTCGACATTTAAACGTATGGTTAAGGAGCGTGAGAAGTATAATAGTAAACTTGGAGGAAAGCTAGGAAGGTATGGTGTCCCAGAGGCCAAGAGAAGAGAGGCCCGTATTCCACCGTGTCAAATGCTCCTGGGAGACTAAGATAGGCACTGAGAATTGACTATGGCATATGGCAGAGAGAAAGTCACTGAGACCTTAGTTAAGAGTAGTTTTATGAGGATGAAAGCTTGACTGAAGTGAGTCCAAGAAACAATGTGAAGTGAAGGAGACAGAGTTTAGAAAACTTTTGAAGACTTTTTTTTTTTTAAATAAATAGGAGCAGAGGATTGGGGCAGAAGCTAAAGAGAGGTAAGGGCCCCAAAAAGGGTTTAGATAAGAAATTTGAACAGTTAACACTTACATATAGTGCCAAAACACAAAGCGATCATTTTAATGGGAAAAGACATACTTTATTCACCTGCTTCCATTTAAATTAGGTAGGGAATAGTATGCCTATATAATTTATTTCAAATATTTGTTATGAAAAAATCACTATTTTCAGTGTTGACTACTTACATCACTCTGACGTGGCATGATATCCACGAAAGATACCTTCTTATCTACAGGTGTTAAACGTTGTCTTGGTTTAGGTCTTGGTGCCTAAGACAAACCAACCAATATGTCAGACTGAGTATGATGACCATTAGATTTCAGATAAGACTTTAGCTATTACTATTAATTTTTTTTGGTGGGGGTCACAGGCTTAGTTCTTAAGTTTTATATTCAAAATTTTATACTTGTTAAAAAAATTAAAAGTCACTGTTACTCACTACAACTAGTGTACTAACAGAGGACGCTGGAGGAAGTCTTTGAACAACTTCTGGCTCTTCTCTGCGAATGAAATTTCCTAAGTCTTCCGTTGTTATTGATCCACTTGGTGGAAGGTAAACAAATTTCCATTTCAATATAACATGGATGGTGCCAGCAGGATGCTTTTGATGGTCTGTTAACTCAAATATTCCTGTCAAATTACAACAATTTTAATTAATGCTAGGGTGAAGTTCTATTACTGTAAGAATTAAAGAACAAAGAACTCTCTACTTTAAGAGACTCATGCTATACCGACTGAGCTAGCCAGGCGGTTGTACCCCCTAATTTCGGCTTTTACTCAGAATTCAGAAGGCTTAGAGAGTAGAATAAACACAAAACAATCTATGACAGGTTCATCCCTCAAGTAGACTTCCTTCAGAAGTTAAGGCCTCAAAGATAATACTGAGAAAATTAATTTATAAATAATTTAATTCACTGAAATTAAATTCAGAGATTATTCAGAATTCTTAGCCTTCCTTTGAGAAGGCTCAAGTATCCTCCATTTTGACTTGAAAGTTTTTGCAAGGCTTGTCTCTAAAGAAAAATATATTAATACTTTAAAATTTCAAATAATTTACACATCTAAAGAAATTTTTACGTTACCATATAATTCTATTATAATTTTAAATGTATTTTGTTGGGATTTGTTAAATCACTCCAAATTAACAGTAGCACAGAAAAAGTCCATAAAATAAATGGACCATCTACAGCAAATAGCAGTAACCAAAGAAATGTGAATCTGCTGAGTCTCAAATTTTAATAGTTGCACTTGATTTCTGGGTATGAAAAAAATCTCTGACTTAAAAAAAATCTATCTATCTTTTAAATTTTTTTTAAATAGACAGGGTCTCACTACATTGCCCAGGCTGGAGTGCAGTGATTATTCACAGATGCGATCATAGCACACTGGCCACCTTGAACTCCTGGCCTCAAGCCATCTGCCTACTCAGCCTCTGGAGTAGCTGGGACTACAGGCACCGGCATAAACCTAAATTTCAAGTGTTAGCTTTTGCGTAAGAGTATCCTTTACTTTGCTCTCAAACGTTGATACTCTTTTTAATGGCTGGCTGGAAAAAAAAAACTCCCGAACTCTAGACTTTGGGTAGGATAAAAGGATGTAAGTAGAACATGAGGTGATAAACTTTTATAGGCATAGCAAGACTTCCAGAATAGCTAAGTAAAAAGCTCAGCAAATCCTCTCTTAAAAAATGATTAAAAAAACTGGACAAAATGGTCAGAAACAACCATTTAAGGATTCTGGAAATTGATCAAAGATATTGGATAAATCAAGAAGCATTTACTCTAGAAAATCTACTGCACCTTAGTAAGAACAGTAGGAATCTGTGGGACTGCTCTCATCCTCCCCTTTCTTCCCTAGTCCCATTTAGCAGAAGTTCTCCCAGGCTACGATAGGCTAAGAGGACTGGCAGCCTCTGTTGTAGGGCGCTGACTATATGTGGACAAAATATAGATAATTTCATGCCCAGAGCTATTGTTAAAAACAACAGCAACCTCAATGGCAAACAATCAGAGAAGGTCAACATCACAGACAGCTTGAGGTCTCAATACTGGTTGGGGCAAGCCAAAACACCAGAAGGCCAGCCAACAATTTAAAAGGGTGATCCAAGGAATAAGATATCAAAAGTGGGCGTTGGCTGGGTGCAGTGGCTCATGCCTGTAATCCCAGCACTTTGGGAGCTGAGGCAGGTGGATCACTTGAGGTCAGGAGTTCGAGACCAGCCTGGCCAACATGGTGGTGAAACCCTGTCTCTACTAAAAATATAAAAATTAGCCAGGTGTGGTGGCGGGTGCCTGTAATCCCAGTTACTTGGGAAGCTGAGGCAGGAGAATTGCTTGAACGCGGGAAGAGACGTGGGAAGAGGAGGTTGCCATGAGCCCAGATGGCACCACTGCACTCCAGCCTGGGCGACAGAGCAAGACTCCATCTAAAAAAAAAAAAGTGGGACTTGACAAGATCCTATTTATAGCTCATGATGTGGAAGGCTACGGGCATGCATAAAGCTGTGTAAATGCTCAGGGGAAACCCTGGTAAGCTATCTCTCCCTGGTTGAATGAGAAGTCTAGTCAATTCGGAAAGTAAAAGCTGAGGCAGGCTTGTAGACCAAACTTTGATTTGAATGCATCCTCCATGTCACACACTGACCCATAGGCAAAGGGTGGAAACCTACTGGCTAAGGTGTTTAAGCACACCTTTGAACAATCACTGGCTGACCACTAAGCTATGTTGACTTATGGTTAAAATTGAAACAAAAAGAAAAAAAGAAACAAAACTTAGCAGAAACATCAGTGGCTTACACAGCAGAGGAAACAGATTCTGCAGAATTAGTCAAGGCAAGTCACCAAACAAACAAAAATAGCAACAATAACCACCTAGGAAATGACGTTACAATATATTCTCCAAAAATGTCCAGTTTTCAACAAAATACTTATGAGACATGCAAAGAAACAGGAAAATATACTGTACACACAGCACAAAAACCATCAATAGACATTTTTTGAGGATGACCGTATGTTAGACTTGGCAAAGATCTCAAAGCAGCTATTATCCATATGTTCAAAGAACTAAAAGAAAGCGTATTTAGAGAATTAAAAAGAAAGTATAATGATAATGTTTTATCAAATAGGGAATATAGTAAGAGATTATAATGCTTGAGTGCAGTAGCATGTGCCTGTAGTTTTAGCTGCTCAGGAGGCTGAGGCAGGAGGATTGCTTGAGCCTAGGAGTTGAAGGCCAGCCCGGGCAACAGAGCGAGATCCCTAATTCTGGAGCTGAAAAGTATAATTACTGCAATGAAAAAATTCAAGAGGGTTCAGTAGGAAATCTGAACTGGTAGAAGAAAGAATTAATGGATGTGAATGTTGATCAGAACAGATTATACAATCTGAAGAATGGGAGGAAAAATGAACAAAAATGAATAGAGCCTCAGAGACCTGTGGGGAAACCATCAAACATACCAACATATGGTACATGTACTGGAAGTTCAAGAAGGAGAAGAAAAAAAGAGGAGGAAAAATAACTGAAAAAATAATGGCGGTAAACTCCCCAAATGTGGTGCATAACATTACACTACACATACAGGAAGCTCAACAAATTCTAAGTAGGATAAATGCAAAAGGATCCACATATAGACACATCAGAAGAACTGTTGAAAGCCAAAACAAATAGAAAAACCTGGAAAACAACATCAAGTATGAGAGAACCACAATAAAATTAACAACTGATTTCTTATCTGAAACAATGGATGCCAGAAGTGGTCTGAGGTACTCAAAGTGCAGAAAGTTAAAAACCAAGCTAAACGAAACTGTTGACCAAAAATATTATATACAGCAAGGCTATCCTACAAAAAACAAAAGCAAAATAAAAACACTCCCAGATAACAGAATCCTCCCAGATTGAGAAAATTCACTGCCAGTAGACCTAACTTACAAGACATATCACAGAAGTTCTTCAGGCTGAAGGAAACAGACACCTATGGTAACTCAAGTCCACACAAAGGAATAGAGACCAATAAAGGTAATTACATAGGTAATTACAAAACAGTATAAATATACATTTTATCTGGTCTTAACTGTTTTAAAAGATAACTGCATACGACGATAATTGTAAAATTATATTGTTGGGTTCATAACATAGGAAGACAAAACATATATGGTGATAGCACAAAGAAGGGGAAGGAAATAGAGCTATATTGGAATAAGAAACTGATATCAGACAGTAACTCAAATCTACAGGAAGAAATAAAGAATACCAAAAATGCAAATATGTAGGTAAATATCAAAGTCTTCTATAATTATATATTTTCTCCCATCTCTTACTTCTCTTAACTTTTTTAAAGAATATAAGATTTTATAAAGCAATGATTACAACATTGTATTGTTGGGTATATAATACATAGAGAGGCATACTATATACATATATATGATAATAATTGCAAAAAGGAGATGAGAGAGAATGAAATATTAGATTTTCTATATTTTAATTGAATTAAATATTTAATTTAAATACCTTAAGTATTTAATTCCATTAAGTTAGTATTAATTTTAAGTAGACTGGGATAAGATGCACATTGTAATCCCTAGAGCAACTAGTAAGAAAATAATTTTTAAAATATACTAATATAGGCCTAAAGTTTAAAGACTTAGAAGAGGTTAGGATGATTAGCTATAAATCATATCCATAACAGTAAGATATAATTTTGTTTTGTTTTTACAATTTTATAGATTCAAGAACATAGGCTTACCTGAGATACACCTGTCATGTGCCAACGAAATCAGAGGCACATTGACTTTTCCTATGTAAATATTCTCCTGGGTATCACTATCATCAAAAACATAAAAACTCAGAGACTCTGACTTAAGGTACCGATCCAAATCCATATTCATTGGCACTGGGAAACACATATGATCATCAAACTGTGGATCATTGCTACTGGGAATGATGGCTGTATCATGGTCTGCAAAATCAAAAAACTTGTACACAACATATGGGTGTGGCTGCAGGTGGCTTGCTCGGGACTGCAGGTGGTTGCAACATCTT
Source organism: Macaca thibetana thibetana (assembly GCF_024542745.1). Taxonomy (NCBI): domain Eukaryota; kingdom Metazoa; phylum Chordata; class Mammalia; order Primates; family Cercopithecidae; genus Macaca; species Macaca thibetana. Next base: position 38,343,142 of record NC_065597.1, on the reverse strand, counting down.
ATTGTAATGTGAAGTTCATTTAAGTTGCCATCTGTGGAATCTGTAGAACTGAGTTGAGCAGTTTTGGGTGCTTGCTGACTTAACTGGAAAAACATACATATTTATATTATGGAAACAATACAGTTAAAAGATAAACAGCAGCTGCCAAGCCCCAAATAAGATAATTTTGTCAACGACAAAAGCTGCGTATTTTTACCTCATAATTTCTCTGTAAAATAAACTTTGATTCTAATGGAAAATCAGTATTCCCTAGAACATGTGTGAATAGATGATCCTGTGTTATTAGCAATAAACCTTAGAGACTGAGCATACATGTAGAGATTGGTGCTAAAATCAAATAAAACCCAGAAAAATGATAATCTGATGTTCTTCAATTCTATTTGATAACTTAAGACTATAGTTAGCAGTGGGTCCAAAGATGAACATCCTAACTAAAAGACATTCACCTGCCCACCCAGAGTAATGATTCTGTTATATTTGGGTTGGCCCTCATCCTGAACTGTTGGGATTTGAGGAAGCAGATACCTGAGGCCAAATGAGCCAGTATAACAAAGTCGAACTGTTATGAGAAAATGAGAACAGAGTCAGAGATAAACCTTGAAGGGAAAAAGAGCTAGGACCGGGAGGATACTTCAGGAGAGAGAGGAACAAAAGGAGTTATTAGGTAGAGCCGGAAACTACTCTATGGTTCCTCTGGAACCATTACTGAGATGGATGGCACACAGGTATTTTAGAAAAGAATTGCGCTGACCGTTAAATATTCCATGGCTGATGTGATCTGGAACAAAGAAAATGCTAGTGTTTCTGTGCTTTGTTTGGTTTAGTGCTGGAGTCTCTACCTTCCACAAAGGCATCCCTCTGCATTTCTGAATCTGGATTGAGCATCTGGGACCCTGACTCCATGAGAAGTTTATTGGAGGAGGAAAAAATAAAGCTGTCGTCATAATCTCCTTAGTGGAGAAATCTGGTGTGTGGAGAGGAGAAACCTAAGTAGTGAATCACAATATTGCTTTCCCAGGGCTAGTTTGCCCTCAGCAATAGAAGGCTGAGAGGAATGACTGAAAAAGTACCTCCGCTTCTCCCCTCAATCTACCTACCAGAGCTGAAATTCCACCAGGAAACAACTTACTCAAGTCAGAATCTGGGAATCTAAAAAGCTTTACACTACAAAACCAAACAATGTGGGTCTCCTTATTTCTAACTCCCATCCCCATAACAGCATTTCCCAAAGTGTGTTGTAAGGAATACTGGCCAGAAAGATGGTCTCTGGAAGCAGGTGCACTCTTTCTTAAGTTTGGAAATCAGTGTGATATTAGTCATGCTTCTTTAACTGAAAGTCATAGAAATTAATTCTATCTAGCAAAAACAACAAAAAAGGGACTTTAAGGTTACAGGCATATTTCATGGAATATAGACTAGAAATGTGGTTGGGCCTTCAGAAGGCAGTGGCCTAGAAACCAGCAAAATGTCCTCTCCATCTGGTCTCCATTTTTTTCTGTATGTTTGTTCATTACTCTCTTTCTTCAGACCTATTGTCTAACCTTCACTGTTTAATATGGTAGATGATGGCTGCCTACAGCCCCCAATTTTACGTGTTCCAGATATGTCTTGCTTTCTCTTGATCTCAGAGGGAAGAATCTGACTGGCTCAACTGGTGTCAAGTGGGTATTCTCAAATCATTAGTTATAATAGGGTGGGGAGTGAAAGAAAATGGGATCTGCTAACACAAATCCGGCCACTGGGAACCCAGCTCCATGGATTGGAGGTGAGGGAGTTCCAAATAAAAAAAGAGGTAAGATAATTATGACTTGAACAGACATACCAAATGTTTCTACTATATCCTATCCCTCTGTTACTCAATGTGAGTGCATACTTTACATTGCCTATTAGAATTCATGTAATATAGGCTGGCCGCAGTGGCTCACGCCTGTAATCCCAGCACTTTGGGAGACCGAGGTGGGTGGATCACAAGGTAAGGAAATCGAGACCATCCTGGCTAACATGGTGAAACCCTATCTCTACTAAAAATACAAAAAGTTAGCCAGGCGTGGTGGCAGGTGCCTGTGGTCTCAGCCACTTGGGAGGCTGAGGCAGAATGGCGTGAACCCGGGAAGCGGAGCTTGCAATGAGTGGTGATTGCGCCACTGCACTCCAGCCTGGGCAACAGAGCAAGACTCCGTCTCAAAAAAAAAAAAAAAAAAAAAAATTCATGTTGTATATGGGAACCCCTAAAGTCAAGAATCATATTTAACCTTGCTCAATTCAAGGCCTTCTGCATTTATTGATTCATGGAACTAATATGAAAATATGGTCGTTAAGACTCCACGAAACATTGTTTGGGAAATGCTGCCCTAAGGAGTTGCATTTAAATTCCCAGTTCCCAGAAACAGAATATTAATTTTGTATTCTACTTTGCACTTCAGAAACCTAACATGAGGAAATAATTTGAAAGCACAGTAACTGATAGTCCAATAACAGCTGTTTATTTCCTTAACAGTAGAATTTTTAACAAAAGTCTTTTGATGCATGACAGCAGTATTGTGATGATTAATTTTTCAAAAGTGTCCTGAGTAGCACAGGGGAGTTTCTTTGTGTTGATGGAACAGTTCTGTATTTTGGTTTTGGTGGTAGTTATATGAATCTATACATGTGATAAAACTGCAAAGAATAACTACACACATACGTGCACGCGCGCACACACACACACACACACAAGTGCATGTAAAAACTGATGAAATTTGAGGAAGGTATGTAGCCTAATTAATAATATTGTACCAATGTCAATTTCCCGATTTTGAAATTATACTATAGTTATGCGAGATGTTACAATTAGGAGAAATTGGGTGAAGGTTACAGGGGATCTCTTTGTACTATTTTTACCACTTCCTGTGAGTATATGATTACTTCAAAATAAAAGTTAAAAAAAGCCACTTAATGGCTGTGAAAGAAAACGATTTCAGTTTAAAGCATGACACATAAATAAATATTATAAAATTTCTATGTTATAAAAGGGTCTTAAAGCCAAATGAGCTTACCGACTGCATATGCTCTGGCCCCTTAAAATTTGATGTTATATATCCCAAAGCCTTTGCCCTTTCTCGATAAAGTCGAATTGCTTGATCCATGGGAACTCTTAATCGGAACCAGTATTCCACTGTGCCAAAATCTGGGATGTCTCCTTTTGTTCCTACAAATCAACACATAACCCAAGGTTAAAATAGTTTCATGCATTAAAATATGTACCAGTAAAAATACATCAATGGCATTATGCATTAAAACTATACATTTTATGCTGAGTAAAATAATATGACTTGCACAAATGATGTGAGATTGGCAAACAGCAGATGAAGAAAATAGTTACTTCTGAAGTATGAGTTTCATTGTATACTAAATATTATTAAAGAACTACATCAAACTATGTTTGAGATATTCCAATTTGTACTATTTCATTCCTTCTGAAATATATTTAAAAAACCTAAACACTGAATCAAATACTCCACAGATTCTTTTTGATGCTATAGTATAATACTTTTTAAAAATAAGTTGCACTCAATGTTGTCTAACATTTACAATATGAAACCTCAAAATTATAAATATGACGTTCCACATTCTAATTCAAGTTTCAAGACATCTTTGCCACCTTCCCATTTGTATACTATATCACAAGCATAAGGGAAAATGTCAGAGCTATGCCAAACACATGTCGCATGCAGTATACCCTTGCACGACGTTTGCCCTCACACCCTCAATACTCCTCTCAACTCAGCCAGTTCTTCATCTGTCTTCTGCGGGGAAGACTTTCTGTATGGCTCCCAGGAGAATAGAGCCCTGTGCTTCCTTCATGGATGTTGTATGTCCTTGTTAGGGCATTGACTGCTTCGGCCCATCTGTTCACCAGTCTATTTCTCTAATACGCTGTAAGTTTCTTGAGAGCAAGTGCCATAATTTCCACCAATATATTCCTACCAGAGGAACTAGTATATAAAGGCTACTTAATATTTGTCAAATAGAGAATATTCTATACATAAACTTTTCTGAACACACCAGATTATTACAAATATTACCCCTACTCTTTCCTACTTTATCAATTTTTTTCCCTGTTAATGGATCATTCTCATCAGCATACAAATGTGACTTACTCTCTGCCTGCCATAGTTTGAATGTTTGTACCCTCCAAGACTCATGCTGAAATTTAACTATCATTGTTAAGAGTATTATGAGTAGGACCTTTAAGAGGTGATGAGGCCACGAGGGATCCACCCTCATGGGTAGGATTGGTGCCATTATAAAAGACTGAGATTGGCCCCTTCTTGCTCGCTCCCACCCTCTAAACCTTCTGCCATGTTATTATGCAGCAAGAAGACCCTTACCAGATGTGAACACCTTGATATTGGACTTAGGTATTCTGCTACAGCAGCACAAGACACAGTATGACAGAAGTAATCATTTAAAAATAAGTCCTAAAAGAATAATATTAATGTAATATATATTTGCTTGTATATGCATAAAAGATCTTTGAAGCTGGGTGTAGTGGCTCATGCCTACAATCCCAGCACTTTGGGAGACTGAAGTGGGCCCACTGCTTGAGTCCAGGAGTTCAAGACCAGCCTGGACAACAGAGTGAGACCCCGTCTTTATGGAAAAACACCCCAAACAAACAAACAAAAATCTTTGAAAGAATCTGTAGCCTTTGGTGAGGGGACCCAGGGTGGCTAAGGAGAAGGCGAAGGAGGTAGACATTGACGTCTTTTTGATTTTTGAGTCATGTGAATATATTACCTATGCAATTGATCACTCAATTAATAAAATAAAATCTGTCCCAAGACCCTAAGTCACCCTCCTTCCTTCTTCAAATACTTTCTTCACTTAGTCCCTGGGGTACCACAGACTCTTGGTTTTCCTCCTACATCACTGGCCACTCCTCAGTTTCCTTTGCTGGCTCTTCCTCCTCTTCCTGAGGCCTTACTTTTGGAGTTTCCAAAGGCTTGGTCCTTGGCCACCTTCTTTCCTTTATCTACATTCACTCTCTATGTGATTTTATCTATGCTCATGGCTTAAAATATATTCTATATGCTAACAACTCCCACTTTTATATCTCTATCCCTTACCTTCAGATTGGTGTGTCCAACCAACAGCCTGACATTACCACTTGGATGTCTAATAGGCAGGTCAATCTTAACCTGTCCAAACAGAATTCTTGGTTTTCTTTATCAGATGTGCTCCTTTCCAAGTTTTCCCTATCTCAGTAAATGGTATCACCATTCTTCCAGCTCCTCATGCCAGAAATTCTTGCTTCATCCATTTCCCTCATTATCACACATTCAACTGATAAGCAAGTCTTGAAGGAGAAGTTAATAAAATATGTACTGAATATAACTACTTTTTATCGCCACTTTCATTACCATCTTAATCCAAGCCACCATCGTCTTTCCTTGATCAATGCAATAGCCTGAGAACGGTCCTATTTTCCCTCTTGCCTGCTTCAGACTATTCTTTCCACAGCACTCAGGCTGATTTTTCTAAAAGCTCAGAAAATCCAAACTCCTCACTCTGATGTACAAGGCTCTGCAACATGATCTGGCCCCACCTATCACTTGAATCCCCCCTTTGCCGCAGCCACTGGGCTTCCTGCTGTTCCTCCCACTGTCAGGCTTGCACCTCCTCAGGTTTTTGCACTTGCTATGGCCTCTGCCTGAAACATTCTTCCCCTGGATCCTGGCATGGATCTTCATTCTTTGCCAACACTACCCTCTGAGAGAAGCCCTTACCTGAATTTGCAACCTGCCATTTCTCCCTTTAGCCTCTTGCTCTGATTAACTTTTCTGTATTGCCTGTAATCCTCTCTAGAAGGTAAGCTACAAGGGGTAGTTTTGTCTCTCTTATTTACCACTGACCACCTTATTCCCGGTGCCTACTAATAGTGATAACATAAGGTCTTAAAAAAAGTAATAATTTTATAAATAGCTTATATTATTATTTATATTAGTTATAACTATTAAACTAAAAGTTAAATTATTATAAACTATTAAACTATAGTTCAATACATAAATTTATTTATAAATTACATAATTTAGCCAAACAGAGTATCAATACGATAAACATCCGAAGTTACAAGTTTTAAAAAATTAATAGGGGGGCGGAGCAAGATGGCCGAATAGGAACAGCTCCAGTCTCCAACTCCCAGCGCGAGCGACACAGAAGACCGGTGATTTCTGCATTTTCAACTGAGGTACTGGGTTCATCTCACTGGGGAGTGCCGAACGATCGGTGCTGGTCAGCTGCTGCAGCCTGACCAGCGAGAGCTGAAGCAGGGCGAGGCATTGCCTCACCTGGGAAGTGCAAGGGGGAAGGGAATCCCTTTTCCTAGCCAGGGGAACTGAGACACACAACACCTGGAAAATCGGGTAACTCCCACCCCAATACTGCGCTTTAAGCAAACAGGCACACCAGGAGATCATATCCCACACCTGGCCGGGAGGGTCCCACACCCACGGAGCCTCCCTCATTGCTAGCACAGCAGTCTGTGATCTACCGGCAAGGCAGCAGCGAGGCTGGGGGAGGGGCGCCCGCCATTGCTGAGGCTTAAGTAGGTAAACAAAGCTGCTGGGAAGCTCGAACTGGGTGGAGCTCACAGCAGCTCAAGGAAACCTGCCTGTCTCTGTAGACTCCACCTCTGCGGACAGGGCAATAACAAACACAGCCGAAACCTCTGCAGACGCAAACGACTCTGTCTGACAGCTTTGAAGAGAGCAGTGGATCTCCCAACACGGAGGTTGAGATCTGAGAAGGGACAGACGCCCTGCTCAAGTGGGTCCCTGACCCCTGAGTAGCCTAACTGGGAGACATCCCCCACTAGGGGCAGTCTGACACCCCACACCTCACAGGGTGGAGTACACCCCTGAGAGGAAGCTTCCAAAGCAAGAATCAGACAGGTACACTCGCTGTTCAGAAATATTCTATCTTCCGCAGCCTCTGCTGCTGATACCCAGGCAAACAGGGTCTGGAGTGGACCTCAAGCAATCTCCAACAGACCTACAGCTGAGGGTCCTGACTGTTAGAAGGAAAACTATCAAACAGGAAGGACACCTACACCAAAACCCCATCAGTACATCACCATCATCAAAGACCAGAGGCAGATAAAACCACAAAGATGGGGAAAAAGCAGGGCAGAAAAGCTGGAAATTCAAAAAATAAGAGCGCATCTCCCCCGGCAAAGGAGCGCAGCTCATCGCCAGCAACGGATCAAAGCTGGATGGAGAATGACTTTGACGAGATGAGAGAAGAAGGCTTCAGTCCATCAAATTTCTCAGAGCTAAAGGAGGAATTACGTACCCAGCGCAAAGAAACTAAAAATCTCGAAAAAAAAGTGGAAGAATTGATGGCTAGAGTAATTAATGCAGAGAAGGTCATAAACGAAATGAAAGAGATGAAAACCATGACACGAGAAATACGTGACAAATGCACAAGCTTCAGTAACCGACTCGATCAACTGGAAGAAAGAGTATCTGCGATTGAGGATCAAATGAATGAAATGAAGTGAGAAGAGAAACCAAAAGAAAAAAGAAGAAAAAGAAATGAACAAAGCCTGCAAGAAGTATGGGATTATGTAAAAAGACCAAATCTACGTCTGATTGGGGTGCCTGAAAGTGAGGGGGAAAATGGAACCAAGTTGGAAAACACTCTTCAGGATATCATCCAGGAGAACTTCCCCAACCTAGTAGGGCAGGCCAACATTCAAACCCAGGAAATACAGAGAACGCCACAAAGATACTCCTCGAGAAGAGCAACTCCAAGACACATAATTGCCAGATTCACCAAAGTTGAAGGAAAAAATCTTAAGGGCAGCCAGAGAGAAAGGTCGGGTTACCCACAAAGGGAAGCCCATCAGACTAACAGCAGATCTCTCGGCAGAAACTCTCCAAGCCAGAAGAGAGTGGGGGCCAATATTCAACATTCTTAAAGAAAAGAATTTTCAACCCAGAATTTCATATCCAGCCAAACTAAGTTTCATAAGTGAAGGAGAAATAAAATCCTTTACAGACAAGCAAATGCTTAGAGATTTTGTCACCACTAGGCCTGCCTTACAAGAGACCCTGAAGGAAGCACTCAACATGGAAAGGAACAACCAGTACCAGCCATTGCAAAAACATGCCAAAATGTAAAGACCATCGAGGCTAGGAAGAAACTGCATCAACTAATGAGCAAAATAACCAGTTAATATCATAATGGCAGGATCAAGTTCACACATAACAATCTTAACCTTAAATGTAAATGGACTAAATGCTCCAATTAAAAGACACAGACTGGCAAACTGGATAAAGAGTCAAGACCCATCAGTCTGCTGTATTCAGGAGACCCATCTCACACGCAGAGACATACATAGGCTCAAAATAAAGGGATGGAGGAAGATTTACCAAGCAAATGGAGAACAAAAAAAAGCGGGGGTTGCAATACTCGTCTCTGATAAAACAGACTTTAAACCATCAAAGATCAAAAGAGACAAAGAAGGCCATTACATAATGGTAAAGGGATCAATTCAACAGGAAGAGCTAACTATCCTAAATATATATGCACCCAATACAGGAGCACCCAGATTCATAAAGCAAGTAATTAGAGACTTACAAAGAGACTTAGACTCCCATACAATAATAATGGGAGACTTCAACACTCCACTGTCAACATTAGACAGATCAACGAGACAGAAAGTTAACAAGGATATCCAGGAATTGAACTCATCTCTGCAGCAAGCAGACCTAATAGACATCTATAGAACTCTCCACCCCAAATCAACAGAATATACATTCTTCTCAGCACCACATCGTACTTACTCCAAAATCGACCACATAATTGGAAGTAAAGCACTCCTCAGCAAATGTACAAGAACAGAAATTATAACAAACTGTCTCTCAGACCACAGTGCAATCAAACTAGAACTCAGGACTAAGAAACTCACTCAAAACCGCTCAACTACATGGAAACTGAACAACCTGCTCCTGAATGACTACTGGGTACATAACGAAATGAAGGCAGAAATAAAGATGTTCTTTGAAACCAATGAGAACAAAGATACAACATACCAGAATCTCTGGGACACATTTAAAGCAGTGTGTAGAGGGAAATTTATAGCACTAAATGCCCACAAGAGAAAGCAGGAAAGATCTAAAATTGACACTCTAACATCTCAATTAAAAGAACTAGAGAAGCAAGAGCAAACACATTCGAAAGCTAGCAGAAGGCTAGAAATAACTAAGATCAGAGCAGAACTGAAGGAGATAGAGACACAAAAAACTCTCCAAAAAATCAATGAATCCAGGAGTTGGTTTTTTGAAAAGATCAACAAAATTGACAGACCACTAGCAAGACTAATAAAGAAGAAAAGAGAGAAGAATCAAATCGACGCAATTAAAAATGATAAAGGGGATATCACCACCGACCCCACAGAAATACAAACTACCATCAGAGAATACTATAAACACCTCTACGCAAATAAACTGGAAAATCTAGAAGAAATGGATAATTTCCTGGACACTTACACTCTTCCAAGACTAAACCAGGAAGAAGTTGAATCCCTGAATAGACCAATAGCAGGCTCTGAAATTGAGGCAATAATTAATAGCCTACCAACCAAAAAAAGTCCAGGACCAGATGGATTCACAGCTGAATTCTACCAGAGGTACAAGGAGGAGTTGGTACCATTCCTTCTGAAACTATTCCAATCAATAGAAAAAGAGGGAATCCTCCCTAACTCATTTTATGAGACCAACATCATCCTGATACCAAAGCCTGGCAGAGACACAACAAAAAAAGAGAATTTTAGACCAATATCCCTGATGAACATCGATGCAAAAATCCTCAATAAAATACTGGCAAACCGGATTCAGCAACACATCAAAAAGCTTATCCACCATGATCAAGTGGGCTTCATCCCTGGGATGCAAGGCTGGTTCAACATTCGCAAATCAATAAACATAATCCAGCATATAAACAGAACCAAAGACAAGAACCACATGATTATCTCAATAGATGCAAAAAGGCTTTTGACAAAATTCAACAGCCCTTCATGCTAAAAACGCTCAATAAATTTGGTATTGATGGAACGTACCTCAAAATAATAAGAGCTATTTATGACAAACCCACAGCCAATATCATACTGAATGGGCAAAAACTGGAAACATTCCCTTTGAAAACTGGCACAAGACAGGGATGCCCTCTCTCACCACTCCTATTCAACATAGTGTTGGAAGTTCTGGCTAGGGCAATTAGGCAAGAGAAAGAAATCAAGGGTATTCAGTTAGGAAAAGAAGAAGTCAAACTGTCCTTGTTTGCAGATGACATGATTGTATATTTAGAAAACCCCATTGTCTCAGCCCAAAATCTCCTTAAGCTGATAAGCAACTTCAGCAAAGTCTCAGGATACAAAATTAATGTGCAAAAATCACAAGCATTCTTATACACCAGTAACAGACAAACAGAGAGCCAAATCAGGAATGAACTTCCATTCACAATTGCTCCAAAGAGAATAAAATACCTAGGAATCCAACTTACAAGGGATGTAAAGGACCTCTTCAAGGAGAACTACAAACCACTGCTCAGTGAAATAAAAGAGGACACAAACAAATGGAAGAACATACCATGCTCATGGATAGGAAGAATCAATATCGTGAAAATGGCCATACTGCCCAAGGTAATTTATAGATTCAATGCCATCCCCATCAAGCTACCAATGAGTTTCTTCACAGAATTGGAAAAAACTGCTTTAAAGTTCATATGGAACCAAAAAAGAGCCCGCATCTCCAAGACAATCCTAAGTCAAAAGAACAAAGCTGGAGACATCACGCTACCGGACTTCAAACTCTACTACAAGGCTACAGTAACCAAAACAGCATGGTACTGGTACCAAAACAGAGATATAGACCAATGGAACAGAACAGAGTCCTCAGAAATAATACCACACATCTACAGCCATCTGATCTTTGACAAACCTGAGAGAAACAAGAAATGGGGAAAGGATTCCCTATTTAATAAATGGTGCTGGGAAAATTGGCTAGCCATAAGTAGAAAGCTGAAACTGGATCCTTTCCTTACTCCTTATACGAAAATTAATTCAAGATGGATTAGAGACTTAAATGTTAGACCTAATACCACAAAAATCCTAGAGGAAAACCTAGGTAGTACCATTCAGGACATAGGCATGGGCAAAGACTTCATGTCTAAAACACCAAAAGCAACGGCAGCAAAAGCCAAAATTGACAAATGGGATCTCATTAAATTAAAGAGCTTCTGCACAGCAAAAGAAACTACCATCAGAGTGAACAGGCAACCTACAGAATGGGAGAAAATTTTTGCAATCTACTCATCTGACAAAGGGCTAATATCCAGAACCTCCAAAGAACTCAAACAAATTTACAAGAAAAAAACAAACAACCCCATCAAAAAGTGGGCAAAGGATATGAACAGACATTTCTCAAAAGAAGACATTCATACAGCCAACAGACACATGAAAAAATGCTCATCATCACTGGCCATCAGAGAAATGCAAATCAAAACCACAATGAGATACCATCTCACACCAGTTAGAATGGCGATCATTAAAAAGTCAGGAAACAACAGGTGCTGGAGAGGATGTGGAGAAATAGGAACACTTTTACACTGTTGGTGGGATTGTAAACTAGTTCAACCATTATGGAAAACAGTATGGCGTATCCTCAAGGATCTAGAACTAGATGTACCATATGACCCAGCCATCCCATTACTGGGTATATACCCAAAGGATTATAAATTATGCTGCTATAAAGACACATGCACACGTATGTTTATTGCAGCACTATTCACAATAGCAAAGACTTGGAATCAACCCAAAGGTCCATCAGTGACAGATTGGATTAAGAAAATGTGGCACATATACACCATGGAATACTATGCAGCCATCAAAAAGGATGAGTTTGCGTCCTTTGTAGGGACATGGATGCAGCTGGAAACCATCATTCTTAGCAAACTATCACAAGAACAGAAAACCAAACACCGCATGTTCTCACTCATAGGTGGGAACTGAACAACGAGATCACTTGGACTCAGGAAGGGGAACATCACACACAGGGGCCTATCATGGGGAGGGGGGAGGGGGGAGGGATTGCATTGGGAGTTATACCTGATGTAAATGATGAGTTGATGGGTGCAGCACACCAACATGGCACAAGTATACATATGTAACAAACCTGCACGTTATGCACATGTACCCTACAACTTAAAGTATAATAATAATAAATAAATAAATAAATAAATAAAAAATGAAAAATTAAAAAAAAAAAATTAATAGCCATTGTGCTGACATCATCAATGACATTTTTTTTTGAGATGTAGTTTTGCTCCTGTTATTCAGGCTGGAATGCAGTGGTGCCATCTCAGCTCACTGCAACCTCTGCTTCCCGGGTTCAAGCGATTGTCCTGCCTCACCCTCCCAAGTAGCTAGGATTATAGGCATGTACCACCACGCCTGGCTAATTTTTGTATTTTTACTAGAGATGGGGTTTTGCTGTGTCTGTCAGGCTGGTCTGGAACTCCTGGCCTCAAATGATTCACCTGCCTTGGCCTCCCAAAGTGTTGGGATTACAGGAGTGAGCCACTGTGCTCGGCATCAGTGACATTTAAGATAGTCCAATTAACTGTGGGTAAAGAACGCTGTCTGTGCTCTAAAGGCACCTTTAATATGTAAGAAAAGATAGTAGAGTACTATATCAATATATAAACCAAATTAGTAATTCAAACACCCAAAGCTTATACATTGTACTTACCAACCAAACTTGCTGTACAAAATATTCGGCCGCTTTTTTCAAGCATTTCGTGGAATTTTAATTGACATGCTGCAATTGTTTCATATTCTGTGCTATAAGCTTGGTGGACCTCAAGGGTGATAGTATTCTTCTGAATATATTGCAAAAATAAGTCATTAACATGAACAAGATATTGAGAAGTGAAGTTATATTCAGGATGAAGGCCTCGCACTACGGGAGTTGTCTGTAGTTCAAAATCATAGAAAGCATAGGTACAGAAAGTGACAGGCTCTTTATCTCCAGATGCCTGTAAAACTTCAGAAGAAAAGGTTACTTTGTTGATATGGATTTCAAATAGATTTTCGCCTCGTTCTAAGTGGATGGTTTCATCAAATTCATCAACAGAGTCATCTGGCATGATTTCTGGTTTAAATTTGTACTGCTTGGTGCCATAGGCAATATCCTTTAATTGGGCTGCAAGAGAAAACACACAGTTTAGAGATTTCAAAATATTGACATAAGAAAATGAAAACTGGCTTTTGAAGTGGTAGGAATGAGTACTTCCGGTGAATAGTCTCTATTTTAAATTCTATGACTACACTGTTTTTCTGTAAATAATACTTTATCGTACACAAATTTATCATTTCTGTTTTGACATCACCTATTAGGCAACAACAAAATTGCAACCTCAGTTGTAATACAGTCTAAGCCACGAAGAAGGGGAGAAAAAGATCAAAAGAAAAAAAGCCCTCTGATTGAACAGCTGAGGTCACTACCTGGCTTTCACCTGCTTCCCTGCCTCTGCTCCACCCATTGTCTTCTTTCCTAGAAAGTCAGTCTCTCTTTCTGCTGCCTCCTTTCCTTTAACTTATTAAGATTTATACTCTTCTTCTTTGTGGGGTGATGGATAAGTTTATTACCCTGATCGTGACGATCGTTTCAATGTTATATACATAGGCCAACCAAATATCACCAACGTGAATATCTGCCTTACTTTTCTGTGAAACTGCTCCAGAAAAAGTCACCAATAATCAATTAATTGCTAGACGCAATGAACGCTGGTCCTTGTATCACTTGATTTCTTTGCTACATTTGACACTGCTGAGGATCTCCCATTAGTGCACTCTGTCTTTCTTACCTGGGCTTCCATGTCATCATCATCTCTGCTTCTCCTCCTATCCTTCTTCTCATTCTTTTGGGATTTCTCTTTCTCTGCTGGTTTTCTGGGCTTCTGTTTTTAATTATTTTCTTAGTCTACATATTCTCATGAGTGATCTCATCAACTTTTATGACTTTTGTCATTATTAATATGCTAAAGGCTTCCATATTACTATTTTAAATTCATATTTATCTTCTCAACTCCATTCCTATATTTCTAATGTTTTGTTTAACCCTCTATGTATCTAGGTATCCCACACAACATATTCAAAACAGAATGTATCATACTGTCTTGTTTTTTTGTTTGTTTTGAAACGGAGTCTCACTCTGTCACCCAGGAGTGCAGTGGTGGAATCTCGGCTCACTGCAACCTCTGCCTCCCAGGTTCAAACGATTCTCCTGCCTTAGCCTCACGAGTAGCTGGGATTATAGGCACCTGCCATCACACTTGGCTAATTTTTAAAATATTTTTAATAGAAATGGGGTTTCGCCATGTTGGCCATGCCGGTCTTGAACTCCTAGCCTCAAGTGATCCATTCACCTCGGCCTCTCAAAGTGCTGGGATTACAGGCTTGAGCCACCGTGCCCAGCCCATATTGTCTTCTAGCTATTTCTGTACTTTAAAGCTTAAGTGATGATTCATTCATTCATTCATCCAGTTGCCCAAGCTAGATCTCACAGAGTCAGCCTCAATTCCCCTTTTTCTTTTTTTTGAGACTATCATAAAACAGCAACTCTTTTTATTTTATTTGCCTCACATCTATAGGGTCACTACCATTCAATACTGTTTCCTAACTCTTCAACAAATTTGTTCTTGTTCTATTTCCACTGTACCTAATTTTACATTTCCAGTTTACTATCCAGATTATTATGGAACTCAAAATGCTTCCTTCCTTCAAATCTTCCTCTTTCTCCTCAATACCTGTAGCATAATCTCCAAAATGCAATTCCGAGTGTATCACTCCCTACTTTAAAATCCCTCTGTGGTTCTCCAGGTTAATAAGGGTCTACCTCATCAATCAGGGTATAAACAGGGCCTTCACAATTTTGTTCCTTCTGGCTTTATCTCCAGGTTCTCCTCCTTTTTTGACTCTCCTGAATTCCAATTGGATGGATCTACAGTGCAGTTTCTCAAATGTACTGCAACACTTCATATTTAGGGCATCTTTCCCTGCTTTGCTTACTGCCTGTAATGCCATATATTACTTTTACTTAGTAGTGAATTCTGTCATCTTTAAAGACTCCATACCTACTGTGTGAAGTCTTCCCTGAATCTTAAGGCAGAAATAGGCATTCTCTTCTCAATGTTTCCTTGATACCTTTAGATTTTCTTAGTTTTACACTCTTCATAGTAAAACATAACCATTTATTTACTTGTCAACATCTTAGGAGCTCCATGAGGGTGGTGCCTTGATTTTTCCTATTTGTATTCTCCCTGCCCAGCACTTTGCTTAGGATGCATTAGGGGCTTGATCATGTTTATGGAGTGAATCAATGAATTGAGGGGATAAAATATGATGGTTAAAATTTAGTAAGACTTGAAAGGAATAAAAATCCCAAACATTGTGACCTCCCTCTTAACCAAGAAAATTCCATTAAGCAAATTTTTATTGAGTACTACTTGGAATAAAAGGTACACATTGCTCCTCGACTTTTGGAAAACGCTGCTTCATCAGATAAAGATATTTATTGAGCTCTTCTACCCAGATCAGAGTTTCTCAAAGTGTGGTTTGGAAACCCCTGATGGTCTCTGAAACCATTTTGGGGATCTGTGAAGTCAC
This sequence comes from Macaca thibetana thibetana, assembly GCF_024542745.1. NCBI lineage: Eukaryota > Metazoa > Chordata > Mammalia > Primates > Cercopithecidae > Macaca > Macaca thibetana. The sequence goes on along the minus strand of NC_065597.1, from coordinate 38,327,433 downwards.
AACTATTTTTATTATAATGCTACAATGTAATCTGCCCTTTTCATTTTTATCCTCTCACAAGTGTATAATGGAGTTTCTTGGAGGTTACATGATGTGTGATATCACAACAGATTAAATGCAGAAGCAGATATAAAAATCCAGCTGTTTTCTATTAAGCCAGTCTCTAAAAAGATTTGCGAAATGTTAAAAATTTAAAAAATTTTAAACAATGTCCCTCTTCTTGAAGTATTTTTTTGTTTTGGAAAATATAACTTAAAAAAATAAGTACTGTAATTTATGTTAACATGCAATAAGTTTATTATTATTTTAACAAATTAAAAATATTTAAATTTTTTTCACTTTTAATTTGTTATGATAAATATCAATTAAGTATAACTCATGAATAAATGCCTTCTCGAACCTCAAAGTTTTAAGAGTGTAAAATTACTGCTGGCATAGACCACTGAAATAAGTATGGTATGTAGTGGACATGGACATGAAAGAGAGACAAAATACTTATCAGTGTAGAACTTACATTGTGGTTACGGAGAATATGCAAAACTCCAACAACTGAAGAACACTTATATGCTCCCCAAACATACAGCTTTTGAGTGCATGAGAAGAAAACTGGGTTGGTAAGTGCTGAGCTAGTTTTTTTCAACATGTAGTCTTGTACCTGCATCTGAATAGCTTGCAGTTATTTCTAAATACAATATAAAAAAGAATGGGCCCCAGGACCTCTAGGGGTAGTGCCCAGGAAACTACATTTTAAATGAGTTCTTCAAGTGATTTTTCTACTTGCTAAAGTCCAAAAATCACTGTAAGGACATTTCAAGTAGAGGGATAGCTAGGAATAACTAGAACCAGCTTCCTAGCACAGGTGAGTATTGTGTTAGGTTTCAAAGCAGGGTAGTGTGTATCTTGGAATCATGGTAGAAAGGAGCTTTAGGCAGAGCAAACAGCAAAAATAAAGGCATGGCAGTGGGCCTGAGCACGACATATCTGCAAAGAGCAGGCAGAGGATCTGTTTGGCTGAGTTGCACAGGTTGCTTCAAAGAGAAATTAGAAAGTGCTGGTAAATTTGAAACTATAGTAATTTATGAAGTACTTTGAAATCTTGCTTGCAACACTGAATTCAAAAAGCAGTAGGGAATTACTAAAAATTCTTGAGTAGAAAAGAATCAAGGCCAGGTGTGGTAGCTCACGCCTGTAATCCCAAAACTTTGAGAGTCCGAGGCGGGAAGACCATTTGAGTCCAGGAGTTTGAAATGAGCCTGGGCAACATAGGCTCTACAAAAAAATTAAAAATTAGGAGTACTGCTTGAACCCAGGAGGTCAAAGCTGGAGTGAGCTAGCTATGAATTCGGGCTAAACACAGCAAAAATACACGGTAAGTGCAGATTTGGATGACTTTATCAACTGTTATAAAATCCATTCCTCTAGTTACTGTGGACCAAAAAATCATGTATGTTGTACCTTCTAGTTTCTGGATACGTGCAGCCCTGATATCAAGAAGATGACCATATTGTTCCACTTTGAGTTCATAGTCTTGCTGCAAATTTTCCATCTTATGGGTTACTGCCTCAACCTCTATCTACAAAATAAGAGATAATAAGTTTTAACACTTGTGATTAGTTCTATTTTCATTATTCAAAGCAACTATGATTCAAGCATTTTCTAGATCCTGGAAATAGTAGGAGCTATGAACCATGGTTTCCTGACCTCAAATAGCTTACACTTTAGAAAATTATGCTTGGCAATATTCACAAATCAGAAGAAAGAAAAAACTCCAGATTCCTTTTTATGGAGATATGTTTTCATTTTGTTAAAAGCTAAGACAATATGGTTATGGCATGACTTCAGGATAACTGTAACTCACTTGCAGAATGTGCTAATGCTAACAAAGGTGATTTCATTGCCACTACTCATTCCTTAAAATCAGGGACTTTAAAAACATTATTTGTGGTGGGGTATGGTGGCTCAGGCCTGTAATCCCAGCACTTTGGGAGGCCGAGGTGGGTGGATCACTTGAGGTCTGAGTTAGAGACCAGTCTGGCTAACATGGTGAAACCCCGTCTCTATAAAAATATAAAAATTAGCTGGCCGTGGTGGCGGCGCCTGTAATCTCAGCTACTTGGGAGGCTGAGGCAGAAGAATTGCTTGAACCAGGAGGCGGAGGTTGCAGTGAGCCAAGATCACGCCACTGCATTCTAGCCTGGGCGACAACAGCAAAACTCTGTCTCAAAAAAAACAAAAAAACAAAAAAACAGAAAACACCCCACATTATTTGTTTTAAAACTATTTATTCTAACTAAGTACCTAGTTATGAGGCTACATTGCAGAGATGTGATATGTTAATAGATTACAATAGATGATAATAGATAATATAACAGGTGATAACATAAGGCATTTAGAAAAGTAAATAATCAGCAGAATATTATAGAAAATGTACCCTCCCCATTTAGTGTATTACATTACCTGATAATCTTTATTAATTTTGTGTTGCAAAATTAGCATGTTTCTTGTCTTTTCCAGCTCTTGTACTGTTTCTGCATGAGTTGCTTGCAGCTCTCTCATAGAGCGTTCTAGATCTTTATTAATTTCACTATCCACTTTCACTAAAAAGGAAAGGTCTCCATTTTTTTGTTCTTTTTGAGCCTAAAATAAAAACATGCTTTATGACTGAAACAAAAATTTCTAAGATGTGATTTTATGAATATAGATGTATCAATAAACAATTCATTGATTCATCAATTTTCAATTCATTAATTGAAAACAGATAGAGGAAGTCCTGATATACATATCAGGACTGCTTCATTCCTGATGGAAAAAATGAAATTTATCTGTTAATCAAATTTGAATATTTGGATAGACAATTGGAACAGTTATAGAGAAATCAAAAAATAATTTGTTACTTTATAACATATAAAAGAAACATGCATTTATTTTTATTTCTTCATTTGATTAAAATCTACACTGTGATCTAAAAGGAGTGTATTTTTTGTGTCTCCTTGTAAATAACAGAATATTCTAGAACTAAAAACTATCTTCTTGAGATATTTATAATTCAATATTTTACTTAAAGGGTGTGCATCAAGGTCTCTTAGGGCAGAAAATTGTTGATTAGTTAAATAGTGAAGCAGGTAAAAGTAAAATGTTTGTTATAATTAAAGAAAATGCTTTAAATGAGAGTTTTTGAGGTCTGGTTTAATGTAACTTTGATGTCATTATGAAATATGTATATGCTATAACTAAAGGTCACCTGACCACTTTCCTGAATCTTAGTAGTGTTGATATGTTACATATATATTTTTAAAGGACATACTAAGTTTCAGAAGATGCAAGAATAATTCATTCTCCAAATGTAAGGGTTACAGATAAGGGTCATCATTATGCTGAAACAGTTGTAAGCAGACATGAAAACCACAATGAATTTCAGAACCTTACCTTTATAAGTAGGAGAGCTTCACTCAATTCATCAGCATTAATATCATTCTCCTGCAATAGATTAAGTAAAAGCTCACAATGAGTTATGAATGGAAAATACAAGAGACATTCCAAGTATTCAAATTATCCTCATGAAACATAAACTGACTGATGCCATGAACTAACAAACTAAGTCTACAAGACGTTCCAGCACTTCAAAATGTCCCTATGGAACATAAACTACCTGATAGCTTCAGTTAATAAACTGAGTAATTAATATATCTGTATTCTTTTGCTTTGTAGTATAGTGCTTTCTCTATACATAAAATATTGAGATAAAAATTCTGAGTTTTATTTCTTAAATAAGGAAATAATTCACCTGGTTGTACAATTTCATGCGTTTTTTAAGTTCATCAAGTTGTTGCTTTTGTTCCAGATACTGTAACTGTAGTTCTCTATTCTCTTGAACAAGTTTTTCATTTTGATCTTAAAAATAGTCAACACAATTGGAAAGGTAAGCAAAAATCAGGTTTAAGAACACATTTCAAATTACTTTAAATCCTGTTACATACCAGTCTTGATCTAGTATTGTTCTGGTCAGAAAGGAAACTGAGCTAGCCCCTCGACAAAGACAGCAGGGGAATGAGGAATAAATGAATACTATCATGTGTCTACCATATGAATCACTTGCTTATCAAAAACCCAAGACATAAGTTCACAGTATTAATATAAGGAAATTGTGGCCTATGGGACTTCAAAGGAATGTTCTATTTAAAATACCTGAGAAAATGTGTTTCTAAATCTATGATTTTTTACTTACTTATTAAGGGTCCTGAAAAGCATGTGAAAAAAAAATTGTCTTTTAGTTTTTTAGTTGATATCTTCGAATTTTATTTTCCCAACTTAGCATATAGTATTTTTATTAAAACAAGGTAACTTCCAGAACATAGTAGGGGGATGAGGGATGAAATATTACCTGTTGGGTATAATGTACATTATTTGAGTGATGGTTACACTAAAAGTTCAGATTTCACAGCTATCTAATATACCCATGTGCACTTGTACCCTCTAAATGCATAATAAAAAAATTAAAAAGGAAATTCTGAATCCATATTTAGTCAACCATACTTCCAACAGGTCTATTACAATAGGAGGAATGGATTCTTAAGCCACGCATGGTGGTATCAACAATAATTCATACGGGTTGGGCATGGTGGCTCATGCCTATAATCTCAGCACTTTGGGAGGCTGAGGCAGGAGGATCTCTTAAGTCCAAGAGTTGAGATCACCCTGGGCAACACAGGGAGATCCCATCTCTAAAATAAATAAATAAATAAATAAAAATTAGCTGGGCATGCTTGTAGTCCCATCTACTTGGGAGGCTGAGGTGGGAGGATCAGTTGAGCCTGGGGAGTTGAAGCTGCAGTGAGCCATGATTGTGCCACTGCTCTCCAGCCTGGGCAACAGAGCAAGACCCTGTCCCCCCAAAATAAATAAATTCATATGTGCTCTTTATTCACTGAGTTCATGCTACTAATCAGTAGGAATGAACTTGGAGCTAGTGCTAAGAAATGGAATAATGGTTATGCTTGTCTAGGTCCTCAGTTGCTAGGACCCACAAACAGGAGGGTAGGGTAGAATTTAGAAGACAGCAAATTTTTCATAAAGAGACTAATTTTTCACTCCCTGCATTAAACATGTTTAGCTTTTTTTAAAAAAAGCATAATAGCTAGTGAACAAATCCACAGTATTTGATAATCTCACGTTCTTAAGTGTACTCTTTGCTAGAGCTCACTGTGGCACTCAGGTATCCTCCTTTGTTGACTCCCTGTGGACTAACTCTAAGCCGTGTCATCTAAAGTATCTCTACCAATTTCATCCTGCTCTCAACCATTTATGTTTATCATAAGTCTTCAATTTATGATGTACATTTTTGTTTCCTTTTCTTAAAAAAATGAACACATTTGCCAAGAATTCTTTGAACAAATGCATTTGCATACTGACTGCATTTTAAACAAAAATATGTTTCTTTTATAAGGCATTGTGTTCTCAAGCTATAAATACTACATATAAATAAAAATGTTAAATTACACGGTTAGGAAATTTGGATGTTTTTAATGTCACATAATTCTTGGCAGTTTAAAAGTAAAATAATAATAATAATAATAATAATAATAAAAACCTGTGATCCTAGGCAATACAAAGACATTTTAATATCAAGTCTGGCACAGTGGCTCACGTCTGTAATCCCAGCACTTTGGAAGGCTGAAGCAGGCAGATCACCAGGTCAGGAGTTCGAGACAAGTCTGACCAACATGGTGAACCCCGTCTCTACTAAAAATATAAAAATTAGCTGGGCATGGTGGCACGTGCCTGTAATCCTAGCTACTCAGGAGGCTGAGGCAGGAGAATTGCTTGAACCTGGGAAGCAGAGGTTGCAGTGAGCTGAGATTGCGCCACTGCACTCCAGCCTGGGCGATAGAGTTAGACTCCATCTCAAAGAAAAAAAACATCAAATATACTGTATAAACACTTTTGTCTTATTGATGGAAGGTTAAAAGGTCATCTTAGAGTATAAATTGCTTATATCTAGTTAACTAAAAGAATATCCAGGCCAGGCGTGGTGGCTCACACCTATAATCCCAGCACTTTGGGAGGTGGAGGCAGGTGGATCATGAGGTCAGGAGTTCAAGACCAGCCTGGTCAACATGGTGAAATCCCATCTCTACTAAAAATACAAGAATTAGCTGGGCATGGTGGCACACGCCTGTAGTCCCAGCTACTCAGGAGGCTGAGACAGGAGAAGAATTGCTTGAACCTGGGAGGCGGAGGTTGCGGTGAGCCAAGATCGCACCACTGCACTCCAGTCTGGGCAACAGAGCGAGACTCTGTCTCAAAAAAAAAAAAAAAAAAAAAAAAAAAAAAAAACAATATCCAAATATGAACAATACTTGAAAATTTTGAAGGTATAGGTTAAATACTTGTCTTTAAACTAAAAATTCAGATGAATAATAAATATGGATTTTTATGAGATAAACTTTTTTGTCAGAGAACAGAGTAAGAACGTGGGACTCTTTATGTTAAGTTAAAACAACATCTAGACAACATGGTTAGGTAACAAAAAGAAGGCAAATATAGTCCGAAGTATGTAAAAACAAAGGTACTGAGGATGATATAATTTCATTCTCTGGCCAGTAAAACATTTTAGGGTTTCTAAGGGTGAGCTAAAGTGTGAAGGACATGACTGTTCCATCTTTATCCAGACATACCATATTTTGATTATTATTTCTATGTTCTAGTTTTCCTTTCCTTTCAAGTTTTCAGAGCAGGGTTCCTATATGTTATTAGGTAGAAATAAACTTATTTATTTAAATGTTTCCAGCCTTTCCTAACATTTGTTTCAACAACGATATCTCCATTCACTGATATTTTTTAAACAAGGGCGTTATTAGTGGAAAAATAACTTAGTGGGAGAAGACATTACTGAGTACTGGTAACTTACCTTCTACTGAATTTTATTTAGAATTATCCACTACATTTTTCCTTTCTCAAACTGTTTATTTGGGACATAACTCCTGGGTCTTTAAAAAGTACTGAAATGCTATAGTTCAAAGAGGAAATATACTTGCTGAATTATAATAGGCAAAATGAAAGCACTCTGTACAAGATGAAAAATAACCTCTTTACCTTACGATTTGACAAAAAGCAGGTTAGGCTAAACAGCATTTTATTCAAATGAGATAACATTTCACTCTTTCAAAATTATGTTCTTCCAGCACACCATTAATAAGCAGAGTGCAGAGAACAATTCAACTAAACAATTTTCAGGGCGCCTTTGTGCTAATATCTTCAGCTGTGATCAATATAACCATATGCATTATGCTGAATTATGCATTTCAGCTAAAGATAGAAAGGAACTTTCAAAAGCAAGCCCTTAAACACATGCAGTTAATTTAAGCATTAACCAAATGCAAACTGCATTTACATATCCTTCCCCCACAGATTCACACAATCTGAAACTAATTTGTACCTTGAATAAAGAGGTGAGTATTCTCTAAAAATAATTTACCAGTTAGATGAATGACTACAAGAAGCCAGGGAAACATCTTCTGGCAAAGAACACTTGATACATGAGAAGGTAAAAGTATGAAGACACTTCAAAGTAAAATTAAACAATTTCAAAATCTGTAATACAAAATGGAACTTTCTAAATATTAAAAGATTTTCTTAAATAGATGGTTACAGTTTTTTTGTGTATTATTTCCCTGGAAGAAATGGTTAAGGGCTGTAATATTTTTCTTATAACCCATTGTAAGATTTCCACAAAGAAATGAAAACTTAAATTCTTAGACTTGTAAATTTGAGGTATTCAAACAAAAATAACTGGAAAATAATAGTTGCATTAAAAGTAAAGATTCCGTTCTAGCAATTTTTCTTTAGGAAATAATTGGATAAATGTGTAAAAATTTGTGTGGAATTGTTTATAATACTTAAAAAAACTGAAGCTATTTAAATATTCAATAGAAGATTGTTAAATAATCCATGTTACAATCACACACTGGAAAACTGTAACAGCCATTATAAATGATTCTGATGTAGATTTATATTAAGGAATGATTTTACAATATAGCAAAAAAAGCATATTATAAAACTATATCATTTAGAAATAACTCTGAAAGGACATAAATCAAGTATTAGCAGTGATTATTTTGCTAATATTTTGTGGGTTGTGGGATTGATTTTTATAATTTACATACTGGACTTTTTTCATAATGTACATGAGTTATGTTTATTATTAAAAAAATTCCCAAACAATAAAAGAGCCAGTAAAAAAGATGAGGAATAAATTAGATAAATTAAAATAACTTAAGAACTGTAATACAAAGTAAGAACCCTCAGAATTAATTCAATGACAATAAACAGGTCTAACAAAAAAATTAAGATTCTACCCCCCTTAAGAAAAGCTTCTTTGCAAAGATCAGTTCAGATATCCAAAAAATAGCAGCTTTAGAATTCTTGATATCTAAGTAAATACAGAAAGCATAGAAATAAAAAAAGTTTACTTCATTTCCTTTCCTTTTAAGAATGAGCAATTTATCTGCTCTTGGAAAAGAGAGAGGGAATATACAGCACTTCCACTTTTTTTACCTAAACAATAATTTATTGAGCAATTACTAAGGCAAAGCACTCTGTTAGGTATTTAAAGTCAGGAACTGTATGTATTTTTGACATGAAAACTTAAAAAAAATCCACCAGGTCAGAAAACCTGTCATCACCATTTTATTCCACTCACAGTCTTCTAGAGAAAAAGTCATAAAAAAATCTATCATCAAACGTAGTCACTTGGTGAATAAACATTGCACTAGTGTGTTTCATTGAAATTAAGACTCCATTGATTATGTGTTCCAATTTCAGACTTGTTAAAGTATAAAAATAATGTCACACTGAAATTTAAAAATGCTACCACTTATAAAATGCAACTCAATATTAGAGATGTTAAAATATGAAAAGATAATGTTCCTTACAGTCAGTGAAATATGGCATTGTGGTCTAAATAAAAACATAAGAATACTAACTAGAAACATAACTGTTTTTTAGTGAGTCTGTATTAAACTTTTAAACATTCTCATGCAACTGAATTGCAAGTGTTCAAAAGGAGCATATGACTTGGTTTATCTAGGGCATGAGCAAACAGATAATGACACTTAAAGCAAATAATTCATTTCCCCTGTTGTGCATTTGTGTGTATATCTATGTGTGTGTAACACAGTAAAATTCAGACTTCTTTAATTATAATTCTTTTACTTCTGTGAGATCTGTGACTTATACTGAAACTTATTAGTGATTATTATTTTAGCAGGGGGCACAAAGCTTCCTGGTATTTAAGTTCACTGTCACAGAGCAGAATTAGACATTTCATCAGAGATTTTCCCTATTCGAACTCTCAGAACGGCAAGCTACTATTTCTGCCAATCTCTGTCATCTTACACTAGTGTTTTTATGCCATTACACTTGCCACCACCTCACATATTACATATTTATTTAATTGTTGTAGTTTCTTCCTATTAAATTTATATTTCATGAGGGAAAGACCTTTGTTTCTATTCATTGCTGTATCCCCAGAAATTAGAACAGTGTCTAGCACTAACTGGTGCTCAATAAATACTTGTTGACTGTTGAGTAAAGAAAGGCTTAGAATTTAGGAAAATTGAACAATTAAAAACAACCTAAATAAGAACAGCTATGAGAAAAAGCAATTCTTTTGGCATATACACCAGGCAGAGTATGAGAAATTTTGAGCAACCACCGAATTCATGAGAGTGGATGACTGTGTTTGCCCCTTACACATCGCAGGGTGAGTGGCAAACAGTAGGCACCAGAGTAAGTACTGACTGATTCAATGAAGAAACATTAGATGTCTGAAATGAGAAAGGCAGTGGTTATTTTAAATGTACCTCTTTCAGTTTTTAATCTGTCAAGGATTTCAGTTTTGTCTGTTAAGTCAGACTTCAAGGCAGTCTCGAGCTGAGCAATCTGTACTTTCAGCTGCTGCTCCTTTAACTTCCATTGCTCTTCATGGGCAGCACTGAAGGCACTGCAAAACACACGTGACATGCAAGGAAAGCTTGGAAATCAGCTTCAACCGAAAATAATAAAGAGAAAAGCTTTTAGTGGCACAGAGACCACTGTCATCATGTCTTAGGAATTAAGTAAACATATGCTGGTCTGCTGCTGTTGAAACCAAGGCGCCTTTCTCAGGCTGCGGTTAGGGAACATGAAAGAGTTTGTGGGATGAGCAAAGGAACTGGCCTTAATTTAGAGCTCTAAAGTCAGAAAAGCTGGCAGTGTGCAGCTTTTGTGGGACTAGTAAAGGAATTTAGATACTGTACATACTCCAGAGGAATCCGCAATTCCAAACCTCAGCAATTGACATCGTACAAAACCATTCTCTCCCACATACAAACCTCTTAATACAGAGAAAACGGACTTTCCACCTGATCTTTAATTCTGTGAAACTTTTAAAGAGTCTGTGATAATAACATGTTCACAAAATAATGGCCACAGAATGATAGCATATTGAAACGAAGTAGTGATAATACAGTTTTTGATAAAAAACAAAAAACAATAGGCTAAAAACAGTTTTAGTTGTAACACATGATTGGAATGAAAACCAGTGCTCTGTGCCTGATAAGAATGATGAAAATAGAATTACTATTCCCCAATAAGAGTACAGCAGTTTAAAACATGGTTAAAATTTGCTAATGATCAAGACCCAGTATATTAGAAGAAAGAACCGGTTGAAAAATAACTAAGCGATGCACAGAAAGGATACCACAAACATTTGTTTATACCAGTGATTCCTAAACACTGACCGAAATACTGGTAGTAGGCCAGCTGCAGTAAGGACACTTAGAGAGATTTTAAAATGAAGATTCCAGGGCCCAGGTATTCATATTTTTATAAAGCTCCCCAGATGATAGCCAGGTTTTGGAAAAACTGATCTTGATCTGAATTTCAGCAGAAAACCATTATCTGTGAAGCTTGATATGACTGAATAATCATCAGCAGCTTTGACCATTCTAGTTATTTTAAGCCCAGTAAATACAACAAAAACTTATAAAATCTGGTTTTATACTGATGATGAAGTAAATGGAAAGGAAACATATTACTGGAAATTGCCCTTAATGTTGCTCCCAACTAGTCTTCAGTTTTTATTCCAAAAAAGATACTTTTCTGGGAGGCACAGCTTTTCAAAAGAGCAAAATTGTGTATTCATTTCACATTTTGAATATTTTACTGCCTTTGAGATAACATGACCTTGAAAATAAATGGAATTCTGGAAGCTTCCCTAAATATGACATCTGTTTCTTCTATTAGTGTTCTCATTTCACTTATGGAACCTTAAAAAAATATAGAATCTATATACCAATTATTTAAGTTGATTTTATCAAAGGTACAATGACCTAGACTTAAATGAAATCCAAATAAAATATGCATTTTAAATACTAAATAATTTTTCTTTTTATGTTTGTTTTTAAAATAAAGAACAAATATAATTTCTATGTATGGCCAAATTGTATATATCAAACACATCCATATATATGCATGAATGTGAGTACATCTATGTGTGTGTATATATATATGTGTGTGTGTGTGTGTGTGTGTGTGTATGTGTATGTATATGCATGTGTCTTATTTTATTAAAAACATGTACCACCCGGAAAAAAAATTAGCATGATGAAATAGGCACAACTATACATTATATCAGATGCCAAAAATTAGAAACAGTAGTGTTCCAATAGCATTAGTACCAGCGAAAAGATCACCAACAGCTAATCTGGCAGAAACATCAGAAGCTGTATGTGTTTAAATTAAGAACAATTTAGCAGCCTGGGTTTTCCAAACCCACAAAATACTAGTGTAAATCAGCATAAGTCAATCTGAATTTAGTCCACTGCTATCTTCCCTCTAAATTTAGGATTACATTCCACTGGAGTTTCATGAGGAATTCCTTTTGAATTTACTGTATTCCTCTATGCTTAGAGCCATCTGTGTAACTATAAATGGTGAACCACATCTGGCTCCATTTTCTTTGTAAGGGCTGTGTACATGATTAAATCTGCGTATGAGAACAGTCTTTGAGAACTTTTTATTCATGAAAATGTTTTTGTATATTGCCTATAGTGAAAAGTGAAGTAGGATCATAGTTAGTCTTTGTACACATTTCACTGTTATGTGATGTTGCAGGACTGATCAAATGTCAGCCTGCAGTGGAATGCCCGTTGCTGCTTGTGGTCAACGGCATGTCCACCGGCAGACATGGGTCAGCATACTGTAATTACACACCCTTGATCAAAAACATGATAAAGATCTAAATAAAGCCAAAGAGTTCATCTGCTTCCTAAGATCTTTCCTCTTACAGAAGAAATTCCATTTGTTCAATGTTCAAGGGCATCCTAATGTGAGAGGTAGGAAAGAACAAACTCTAAATCATCCATAAAGAAATCCATAGTGGCCAGGTACGGTGGCTCATGGCTGTAACCCCAATGCTTTGGGAGGCTGAGGCAGGAGGATGGCTTGAGCCCAGGAGTTCAAGACCAGCCTAGGAAACATAGAGAGATCCCACCTCTATAAAAAATAAAATTAAAGGCCGAGTGTGGTGGCTCATGCCTGTAATCCCAGCAGTTTGGAAGGCCGAGGTGGATGGATCACTTGAGGTCAGGAGTTCGAGACCAGCCTGGCTAACATGGTGAAACCCCATCTCTACTAAAAACACAAAAATCAGGCAGGTGTGGTGGCATACACCTGTAATTCCAGCTACTCAGGAGGCTGAGGCAGGAGAATCGCTTGAACCCGGGAGGCAGGGGTTGCAGTGAGCCAAGACCATGCCACTACACTCCAGCCTGGGTGACAGGGCAAGATTCTGTCTCAAAAAAAGAATTAAAAAATAATAATAAAATTAAAAATTAGACAGGTGTGGTGGCACATGCCTGTAGTCCTAGCTACTTGGGAGGCTGAGGTGGGAGGATTGCTTGAGTCCAGGAGGTCGAGACTGCAGTGAGCTATGATTGCGCCCCTGCCCTCCAGCCTGGACAACAGAGCAAGATCCTGTCTCTCTCTCTCTCTCTTTTTTTTTTTTAAGTCACACGTACTTTATTTAGGGCCCAATGAAAATTAAATTCATATTCACATCAGGATATTTCACTTACTGAAAGAAGATGATGCCCCAAATATACTTGGAGTTTGATTTCTGGGAAGCATAAGCTGCTCACATTTGATCACATGAGATTTTATGGTTTCTAGAAGGTTACAGGGCACAGATGCTCACTTTATGGAAACAGAACACAGAGCATCTATGGGTGTCAGCAGTGCTCTTTTACATTTTGAGAAGTAGATGACTATCACATCATAAAAACTTGATCCACCCAATTCTTAAAAAGGTTAATATCATCTTAAAAACTAGATGAATACCTTTTTAAAATAGACATATTAGGGTCTCTCAAGAAGTTAATACCTCAAAATCACATTCAACAGATTTTTTTAGACCCAGTCTCAAATTAACTGAATCAGAGCTGGATGGCATCAGGGCAGAGGGAAGGGTGCAGATGGATAGGCAAAGAAGCTCTGAAGAGGTGGTGAAACCTACATTTTAAAAAATTTTCCAGGTTATTCGCATACATTATAGTTTAGGAACCATTGCATTTATCAGTTACATGGCCCCAACACTAACTAACTTCAAAAGTGAAGCACAGCATTACCAAATTATAGCATAATTATATAATACTGTATTACATACCACAGTATAGAGCTTCTCTCTGACCCGAGAGAAAGATGTAATTGCCAAAAATGTATTCTAAACTTTTAAATTGAACATTTCTTAAAATTATACTTATTTCTTGGCAGTGTATCAAAAGTGTTTTGGCATATTAAAAAAGGCTCATACTAAAAAGTAACATGAGGGTTTTATCTTCCCAGATGATTCTCTAATATGTCATATGTCAAGTAATAAACACATTCAAAATTTCATTTGAAAAAGGAAGATGAGAATGCAATCTGCAAATCATATTTTTCTCCTGAAAACTAGTCAATTTTGAATAACAAACAAATGCTGTCCTTTTAAAAACATATTATCGTTATGACTAAGCAAACAGGGAGTATGTGTAGTTTTTGATGAACATTAGTTGTTGGCAGTAATGAATAACAGTGTCATGAAACAAAAGAGCTGTAAAAAATCTCAGAGACAATGTCGACTTTTGTCGAATTTCCCCAACTATATTTCTAAAATGTATCATATATTTCAAAAACACTGTATTAGAGAATTCTGTAGTTCTGTCGACTATTATGTGTGTTTGCTGGTTTTTTTTTGTGCTTATGCGACATTAATTCTTCTTTTGACATTAAATGTTTTGACACTCATTACACACATTTACTTGCATATATCTCACATAAACTTCACGTGTGAGCAGCATAATGAAGTCTGCTTTTAGTGTGACAGGAAAAAAATGTTAGCGCAAGCATATTGAAAAAAAATGCTTCAAATTTATACTCTTAGATCATCTTCTAATATGGAAAGATAAAGTTTTATGGTGGGAAAGTAAATATGAGAAAAACATGACTTTCTCAAAGTTTCATCTATACATTATTCCCAGCTAAGTTTGATTTTTTTTTATTCCAAGTAAGTATGTTCAGTAAATTTTCAAACTGGGGAGAAGTAGAAAATTTGGAAGTAATGGCCATATGGCACTATTTTCTTCTATTTGGACTATGTAAAATTATTTGAAATTACAAGATACTGAAGATACATGTAAATCAGTAAGAATTTCTGGATTTATAACAGTTCTGTTATTCCATGAATGTTTCCCTTCCACATATACAATTTGCCAATGCAATTAAAATCAGAGAGATAGTGAAGCATAACAAAAAAAGAATTCAAGTTTTAGAGTAAAAAAAAATCTGGGTTTTCGTTCTAAACTACAGTCTCAGCAATGCTGTGTGACTCTGCACAAGTCTTAATTTTTCTGGAATCCCAATTTCCTCATTTATAAAAGAGAGATGATATCTTCTCTAATAGGGTGCTGTGCAATTTGTATACTGACATTTAAACTTTTCAAACACACGTATGATTTTAACTGGTGTCTGAACCTACTGTTGGTAACCCTTAATATAGTGAGTCACTGTACAAAGATAGTCCCCACAAGTAGGTAAATAACATAGATGATACAAACTACTGAAATAATGCCTACGTTAATTTACGTAACTTTCCCGAAGTAAATCAAAATAAAAACCTATCCCCACACTCCTTGGGTATAATTTGTTTAATTTACAAAATGTAAATTTAATTTATTAAAAATAAGACAAAGAGCTAAAAAGTTAAAGATGCACAGATGCACTTGTAGCTCAAATGGTTATTTTCTGAGGTTTCAGCACATGACCAGTAGAAGTAGCTGTTGAATATCAGCTATAACATATGTATTTAAGTATATATTACATTTGCTTTCATGTAAACCTGTATTTATCATTTATCAGTATCATATACTAAAAATACTTAAAATTACACACACACACACACACACACACACACACACACACACACACAGAGAGAGAGAGAGAGAGAGAGAGATCTGTATCACTTAACCAAACTTAGATGTGGACTATGATTTTGTTTCTAATGTTACCAGAAAGGACTAATTTCTAAAATACCATAATTATGAAGTAGATTAAGAAACAAAACTGAAGCAGCCCTTTAAAATGTACCTTGAGATACAGATGCTTGTGTTTCTCTTTATAAGGAACAGAGACAACTGTAAGTGAACACCTTTGTTTTTCCCTAACAGAATAACTCTCAGTTAATAAGCTGGGGAGTCTAGGAAAGAGACCAAAAGAGGTTCAAATACAAGCTCTATTACTTTATACATTTAAAAGGTATGGGCTGGGCACAGCGGCTCACCCCTGTAATCTCAGCACTTTGGGAGGCTGAGGCAGGAGGATCACTTGAGCCCAGGAGTTCAAGATCACCCTGAGCAACATAGAAAGAATTTGTCACTAGCAAAAAATTTAAAAAATTAGTCTGACATGGAGGCATGTGCCTGTGGTCCCAGTTACTCAGGCAGCTGAGGTGGGAGGATTGTTTGAGCCCTGGAAGTTGAGGCTGCAGTGAGCCATGATTGTGCCACTGCACTCCAGCTTGCATGACTGAGACACTGTCTTGAAAAAAAGAGGTAGGAAGTGCCTCTTAATGTTACTTAAATTGCTTTATCTTCCTTGTTTGCAAAATGGGAATTTATAATACACACATTTCAAGGTGCTGTGAACAATTTATAACAATAAATGTAGAGTATCTAGCATGCTGTCTGTTAGTTTATAGTTAGTGTTCAATAATTGATAGCAGTTTACTGGCAACAAAGTGATATGGTTTTCTTAGTAGTAATAGGCTACTGCTCAGGTTAAACAACTTATTACCAATGTCTTTAAAAAGCTTGTATTTCCTTTATAAAGTTTGTATATTTCTTGCTATCATTTGTTGCTAATTCTTTGATCAACATGATCTAGTCTGACAACAGCAAATGCTTTCATATAAAAGAGCTCAAACAAGACAATGAAAGAACACATGGAATCATGATTTACCTGTCATAAAGTTTATCATAGTTTTCCTTTAAAAGTTCCCGTTCCTTTTCTAAATCATTAATTCTATCCTGCAGCTAAAATGAAAATAAAATTACATGTTAAGTAAATATTACATAAAACTACTTGGGGGTAAAAAAAAAAACATAAAAAACTCTATATGAGAAGAGGTTAACATGTTTTAATCTCGATTGCTAAATGGTAGCTGCTAACCAGACCACTTATATTGTCTGCATTTAATTCAGCACTGATTCTAAGTTGTTAAATAAACGTGAAATTAACATTCCTGTTTTAATTTAGTAGAAACGTACACAGTGCTTTATGCAACATGTGCCAGAAGTCAGTAAAGAATATGTTAAGAGCTTGCTAAGTCCCGGGAAACATAATATTTTTTACTTTTCACCATGATAACTTCTGTCATTATATTCATTTTGTATTAATTTACAATTGGCCCATAAAAAATTAAAAGGATTAAATTCTTTTTAGGTTCATGGTTCAACTGTGTTGTTAATCACAATTTACTCTGAAGATACAATTTCTCACATTATCTGAAATTTATAAATAGCCACTAACACATTTTGTGAATAAATGAATAAACAAAGTTATATACTATTTTAGCCCATGAATAGTATTTTCAGAAATAAATGGAGTAATAATTACATCTCTATGACTAAAATGTAGATTTCCGTACTCTAGCATTTATTTTTAAGTTTTATTCATAAGTATATTTTGCAGTCACAACTTTTCCCTGTGGATCAGAGTACTCTTAAACTTTACTTCCATTTTCAAAATTCTCTTTTGATGCTAGTATGAGACAGTAAAGGATTCTCCCAAGATCAGAATAGAATGCAGGCATCTTATTTCTCTTCCATTCTCCCTGGGAACAAACTTAACAGGCTACAGAAAATACTACAATAATAGGAAGACGAGTTTTCAAACAACTCCCTAAAAAAAATTAGATAATTTCATAAAATTACTGATAATGCAGAATACAACAGCCATCTCCTCGGAAACAGATATAGTCCTGTTATTTTGTCTTAGTATCTCAAACGATTAATAAGCTGTTATGGTTGAGAAAATTAAGTTCCATAGGTAATCTGGTATCAGTTTCAAAATGCTGGTTTCATTTTACCCAAGGATCTTTAATCCTTTGGGTAAACAGTGGATCTTGCCACATTTGCAATACAGTTAAACACTGATTTGCCATTCATATACTAACTACTATATTTTACTGTGCTCAAAACACCATGTATATAGCTCATAATTTTAAATAAGTAAAATTTTGAAATGTCTCTATTTTAGTTTTTCAAAACAGTTACCAAGAAGTTGTAATGCAACAGACGGCTAAACTCTTTGGGAGCTTACCTCTTCTATTCTTCTTTCAGAAAACTTCATAGAACGTAACTGTTTCTCAAGACTGCAGCATTTTAAATGCTGCTCTTTAAGTTGCATGTTTAACTCATCCCCATTCGCCATCAAAGCATCGTGGCTGATTCTGAGAGTTCTTTGCTTCTAAAAGATAAAAAGAACATCTTTTAAACATTATTTTTGGTTATGACTAATCATTTGACTAAATGATTATAATTCTATAAGTGAATTTACTCCTGAAGTTCACCTTATACAGATTATTTTTTTACATAACAAATGATGTGTATGGTGCTACTTATCCGTAGGAGACACTCTGAACATGTGTGTGACATGAGGAAGAAAGTACAAGGTTATGTTAGCATAGAGTCACATATTTTATTTTCCTCTAGTTTTTGACTTATAGATGGTGACCAGCAAGTAAATTCATTTTAACAATAACTTTTTTCTTCTTTTTGCTGTGGTTACATTGGTTGGACGTGCTGTCTAAAAATGCTGTAGCATGGGTCAAAAATGCTGACTACAGATTTGAAATGAAAGGATTCGCCGCCACATCGTATAAATAGCCTTGGATAGTTATCTTTTAATTTGCATACAATTAAGTTAAAATTTCCAATTTAGTAAAATTATGAACTTTTCTTACTTTTTAAAAAACGGCCTATTTATGACCATGCTGTAAATTCAATTTTATATACTTTAATGTCACATAAGTTTTTTTAAATAAAAAAGGTAATCACATTAAAGTCTTTTCATAGAGACCATATAACCATAACATGCATTGCCTCACCTGCTAACTAAAATCTCTCAAGTCCTACTGAAGTTTTTCTTCACTCATTTAAATGAAACATGGCTATTGAGCCATTCAGGTCAATTTCCGTTAATCTTGGTATTATTATAGAACAGTATCTTCAGCCATTTTCTTCTAGGCTCCACACTTCACTGAGGCTGTTGGGTTTAACCTCTCAATTTTTTACCCTATGTCAGCTTCCAAAAGAGCTGCCTGTACCACAGCAGACACCTATTATTGTTGGTATTTAAACTAATACCTGGGTTCACTGTTAAATAGAAATCAGAACTGTCAAAGTGATAAGAGGATGTAAAATCATTTTTCAATTCCTTTCTTAATTCTTAATCTTGGAAATGGCTTTTAACCATAGGGATTTTTAAAATTTCCTTCTTCTAACATCTGTAGATAGCACTATCATTCTCACTCTCTAATCAGTCTCCTCTTTTACAAACTCTCACATTTATGCGGAAGTAATTACCACTTGGCATTTAAAGAGGTTCCTGCAGGATGGAAAACAAAATCCCCAGAGCATGGCTGAAAAAGACTTAACTATTGAATTCAACAGTGAATTTAGGCTTCAGATGACCCTTTGCTTTGCATCAATCTACTGCTCTCCTTGTCTCGGGACTTCAAAGAAAGTATTACTTCACATAAATTCTGTTCAACTGGAATGTCTTGGAGTTCATTAATTCCAGAACCTATGTTAATTATGCAGTGCCAACAAACAGAAGCCCTCAAATGGCATATTCCTGTGGGGTCACAGTCCTTGTTAAAACAAGTCCTTGTTAAACACAAAGAACCCCAAGTATTGTCAACCTGAAAGGTTAAGGTTTAAAATAAATACACTGATAGTTGACATTAAGAGTAATCAAATATTTTGAGGTAATGGTAGTGACCAAAAAAGAAAAAAAATCCAAATCAAAGAAAGTTTTAACAGAACATGATTACTGACCTATTCATCACTTTGGTCTATTGCCAATAATTTTATAAATGCTTAAAATTGAAGATATATGCAAATATAGCAAAACTTCAGTGCTATGTGTCCATAATAAATTCAGATAAAAGGAGTTAAAAATAAATTTCCTTGGTAGATGATTTATAATAAATATGTTTATTATTTTAAGATGACACAGATATTTATAAAAAGTCCAAGCAGTTAATTATTTCTTTAGTACTTGAGTTATAAATAATAAACAATATATTAAGGGAAAGGATACACATTTGTGAATACAAAGAACAATCTTTAAAAATTACATTTTAGTGTTATGATCATTCGATGTTTAAAAAAACAACTTGAAAACTACTTTTGAATCCTTTGCATCTCTGTAACAACGTAATGAAATAAATTATCACTGTACCTCTTGAAGCTGAATAAATTTTCCTTCCATTGCTGAAAGAGCATTGCTTTTCTCCACTAGCTGTTTATGAAGCTTAATCATTTCTACATTGTCCCGAATATTTGACCTTCAGAGTTGTGTTTAAGAAAAAGAGAGACAGAAGTAAAAAATGCATGTTAGAAGAAAGAAAAGCTATCGCGGAATCACAATTTTTCAATTAATGCTACACAGAAAATATTTATATACTTGTACATCAGTCAATGAGGTTTTTGGATTATTATAAATGCAGGACAGATTAATTATTTAAAACAAACCAATAATCATTCTTGAACTTTAATAACCTCGAACTCACAAAGTTTGAAGGGAGTCCCCCAAACTTCATGACTATGTTACCTCTACAATTGATAATATGGATTTAAAATCATTTTATAGGATCCTGAAAGATGGCACAAAAACACGATAGTTTTTAGTTCATCAATGATACCATTACCAAACTTCACACTTATTTTAAGGAGGACTATCATGCTACTTTTCCCTAAATGAAAAATATGCAATACAGCCATTCATCTTTCTACAACTCTCTCGATACAAATGGCATCATAAGATTACCATTTATTGGAGTTTCCTCTTGGAGTTTTAAACTTTTTAAAATATTTGCAAAAAAAGTGACCTAGCATTTTACACTAATAATACCCAAAGCTGGCATTTAAATATGTTGCAGATGTGCCTTTAGCTGTAAGAGATCATTTGATGTCCACAGGGTATACAGAAACCTTATATGTTACAATACTATTTTGTATTTTTCCTACTGAGATTAAAGCAAATGTAGAATTTAACAGGAAGATCTAGTTAAAGGTTAATCATAGATCTAAATGAGTACCTGTTTTCAAAAGGCATTTATTTTCTTGATGGAGAAAAGTTCCTTAATACATTTTATATTTAAAAATATTTTGTTAATTTTGAAGTTTCATTTCAGAGTTCACTTTTAGGAAAAATAAATGTAAAAATTTTAAAATCAGAGTTCAATATTTAAAGAGACTTTACTTTTAAAACTTATCTAGTTTACACATATTGGAAAAATTGTCATAATGCCCTACTGGAACCAGAAAATGGACTACAAAGCTCACACATCTGTAAACCAGCTGAGGACTTGAAATACTTAATTTTCCTCTTTGATATTTGAAAGTTCATTGTATTTTGGCATCGGACAGTTAGTTGTCCTCACACAGAAGATAAACAAGTTCATGGATCCGAATCTTGCCCAGGGTACAGTCTTAACATAATGTTAAAATAATTATATATCTAAAACATGTAATCTAGTAGTTCTGAGCACATATTCAACAATATACTCACTATTATTCACTATTACCTTTAGTCACTAAAAATACAATATATATAATACAAAGAGAAAAATATATCTTAAAGTCTAAAGAAAATATTATTGTTTTCATATTTAGAAGCCAAAATATAATTTACTTATTTGCCCCAGCATTACTTTGTTTGACCACTCAGCAGTGAATGACATTTATTGATATGTAAGGACAGAATGTGATTCAAATAATTTAAAATCTTTTCATATACTTCCAGTTGTCTCTGATATTTTATTTTTGTTTTAAAGTATGATAATTTTTTTTTTTTTTTGAGATGGAGTCTCGCTCGGCTGCCCAGGATGGAGTGTAGGGGCGCGATCTCAGCTCACAGCAACCTCCGCCTCCTTGTTTCAAGCGATTCTCCTGCCTCAGCCTCCTGAGTAGCAGGGACTACAGGCGTGTGCCACCACATCCAGCTGATTTTTTGCATTTTTAGTAGAGACAGGGTTTCACTGTATTAGCCAGGATGGTTTTGATCTCCTGACCTCATAATCCACCCGCCTCGGCCTCCCAAAGTGCTGGGATTACAGGTGTGAGCCACTGTGCCCCACCGCAGTATGTTGATATTTTTAAGATTCAGATACATTTGAATAATAACCATTAATTAAAGTAACACAGAATTAAATCTCTATAATCCATTCAAGCACATAGGGTGACAGAAATAACAGTTTTAATTTTAAATTTTTTTTGTAAGGCAAAAACCAGTAAGCACATATCAAAACCTTTCAGTGGTTTAATTGGTGGGTGCTTTCCTGAATATTTTCCTAAACTCCTTGGAGTTTAAACTTTTCAAAATACTGCCAAAAACAGCGACAGGGCATTTTAAACTGGTAATGCCCAACAGGTGGGCATATATACAACTTACGTAGTATTTAGAAAATAGCAGTAATGTACTTTAAACAATACCTTAAGTAACAATGTGGTATAATAATGTTGTACTTTAAATAAAAAGTCAGTTTGCTGCAGAGTACATCTTTCCAGGGACAATGCTAAACTTGTAAGTCTTTAATAATTACTTTTATGTATCAGTTTTAGGGGCTTTATTATTATGACTTTATATTTTTTTCATGTAACAATGAGAAGAGGATAATCTGTTAAACTAAAAGTGCTAGGTCAGTGATAACATGAAAGTTCAAATCAGCAATGTGATAAATGTGGTCTAGCCTTTAAGAAGATGTGCAATAAAAATTACCTCAAACCCGACAATCAAATAAACATTTTTATATAAATGAAATATGGTACAAGAATAATGGGGGGAAGTAAGAGAGAAACAGGGAGGGAGATGACACAAAAAGATGACCAGAAATGTGAGAAGGATGCTGTAGGCAAGATGGAGCTAGGGTGCATAGCTAAGTGACCAGTCCTAGACCTCTGTGTTTGTGGAGGAAGGCCTCAGGTTGGTCTTTGAAGAACAGACTTAGGGCTAATTTTATGAGTAATATTTTAAGTGACCTCCACACAATACTTTTTTGCCCTCTTCTACACACTACAACAGGAATACCAAATCTTCAGGATGAAGACATTCTGACAGAAAGAATAATGCATGGTAAAAACATTCAGACATTCAGATGAACTCTGACAGTCATGTACCAAATCATACATGCTGCATTACACATGGTGAAATGATCTGCAAACAGATATCAAGCATACTAATTAAATGCTTTGTAAAAATAAATTTCTCAAAATTTTCATCAAGGATTTTGAAAAAGCCAGGAATGATTAAGTTGGAAAATGCAGTTTCTTTTCTTTTTCCTTTTTTTTTTTTTTTTTTAAAAAAACCATGATTTAGAATTATGATCAAATCTTATAAAACTATGAGAAGAGTTGTTGGCCCATCTCTAGATTAAAAACAAACTGAAATAAATTAGATTTTATGTAAAAAAAAAGTAATCCAGCTCAACAACCTGTGTGCCAAGTTTCTCTCATATAATTTGAAACAGTCAAGCAATAAACTCTGAAAAAGGAATTTCTAATGGAAGCCTTGAAAACACTTGACTCCAGCTTTGCTACTGGGTGCCATAATAAATCCAGAAACCTAAAACCTCAGATACACTGGAGAAGTAAAAACTTTCAGCGGAGCTATGTAATGTATAGTCTGATATGAAAGCTTAAGAAGCAAAAATCTTTGCTCCAGTGAAAGTTTCATATACTTTATTCCCCAGGCATTCAACTCCCCTCCCCTACCCTTTGCCAACATTTCATTCCTTGCTACCGTATTATGAAAGCTAAAAAATGCTTCTTGAAGTTTTGAGATAAAAATGTCATAGTATTTAACGTCATTTAGAAGAGAAGGCTTTAAAACACAGAAGCTAGGCTATGAGATTCTGGGAAGTAGTTAGGTCAAATATTTATGAGATAGAATGGACAGACTGTTTTTGAGTAATAGTTACAGGCTGCCCAAATTTTGGGCATAAGGTTGAAAACAACCTTAGGGTTAAAAAAAGCGCTCTAGATTTTCTTTTCAAACAGTGGCAGACATTCTGTAGCTGTATTGTTGAAGGAAATGTAGGTCATTCATAGTTTTTATTAGGGATACACAGATAACAATCACCAGCAAGGCTACCCCCTAGGACTAGGGCTACAGAAGGCTGCTAGTAAGCCGAATAGAATAAGCTTCACTGAAATAGCTGAGCAAAGTCTATTTGAAAGATAATTATTTTGCTCAAAATTGCTACTTGACTTCACAGGTGAAAACAGTGCTCTCTGATTTAAGAATGCTCAAAGGAAAACCACTGTCTGTGTATGTTTACCTGCCTCTGAATCATTACTTTCCTGTGGTGTTGGGTCAAACCATAAATCAGAACTTAGTATTTTCTTACTCTTACCACCCACAGGAATGGAGGGGACAGTTTTGTCGGCTCTCTACATGCATAAAATCACACTCAGTGGAAGGGCACTCCCAAAGGCTGGTTGGGGACAGGAAGAACTCAAATCCTGGCTCATCTTCTTATACGGACCATTTTTACGATCAAGTTTAATGGATTCCAACTTGAGATTTACAGTAAAAGAAATGGGAATCAGATTTTTTTTTTTCCTTTTTTTTTTAGACGGAGCCTCACTCTGTCACCGGGGCTGGAGTGTAGTGTCACAGTCTCGGCTCACTGCACCCTCTGCCTCCCGGTTCAAGCGATTCTCCTGCCTCAGCCTCTGGAGTAGCTGGGACTATAGGCATATGTCACCACACCTGGCAGGAATCTGAACCTTACAGTCAATATTTCAAAAAGCCCAATAAGAAATGTAGATTTACTGGCAATGAAGTTGCAAAAGTGAACTAATGGTTTTGTGTTGTTTTCATTTTTTATAGAATTATGCCAATCCAGCGTCATAACACAGATTATTTAACAATTAGCAGAAGGAGTGATTGGCATGATACAGGTCTTTGATGAATACAGTTAATTTAGTAGGCCAAATCTTTCTGAATACAAGGTCCCTAGAGAGAAAAATAGCTGTTGTTTAAAGGCAGGAAACCATTTACCCATTTCAATCTAATCATTTTACAGTTCAGGTGGTTAACTGAGGCTCCCAGAAGTAAAGAATTTGGCCAGAGACCGTAAGTGATGAAGACAACACTCAAATCTTGCTCTAAGAGTTAAATTCTTCCCATTCTTCAAAGTTAAATTCTTCCCACGCTTCTAAGTTTTTTCCTTTAAGATCTTCCTAAGTTTTTAACTTTCCCTCCACTATCATGCATACACTCACATACTAGTAACTATTAGCTGTGACAATTTCTGTGGTTTATATAAAGTGGCAGGAGGGTCTGTTAAGTCACTATCAAGGAAATATCTTAGATAATATTAATAATAAAAATACGAGGATAAAAGAAATGGTATTTGAGTGTGAAAATTTTCATTGAGTGAACTCTAAGCTGTTCAAAATAACAGTCAGAGCATGGTGAATATATTTTAAAAAATGACAGATCACTCCCCTGTGTAATAAGGTCTGCATGGCTATCCCTGCTCCCAGTAACCCATCAGAAAACCAGATGTGCCCTTTAAATTAGGGGGCTGGGCAATCAGGCAAATCCAAAGTGAGGGACATTCTGCATATGACTGTCAATGGGCTATAAAAGAGTGGAGGACCATTAGAGAATAAAGGATACTTAAAAGACATGATAACTGAATGCAACAACACGTGACCCTCGAGTGGATCCGAGATCAAAACAAAACAAAAACGGCTATTACAAAAAGACCAAGCTGCAAAAGATATTATTGGGACAATTGGGAAAATTTGGATATGGACTGTATATTAGATGCTGTGGCTGTTTCATTCATTGTTAAGTGTACTGAATGTGATAGCTGTATTGTGGTTATATAGGAGGATGTCCTTGTTCCTAGAAGATACTTACTTGTAACTGTACAGAGGGTGAAGTGATATATGTACCTAACGGGAGTAAGGAAGGGAGAGAGGTGAAGAGAAGGGAAGTGAGGAATGAGTGAAGAGGAGAGAGAGAGAGAGGGAGAAGGAGAAATAGGAGAGAAGAGGAGATGAGAGATGTTGAGAGAAGAAAAGAGGCTGAGTGAAAGAAGACTTAAACAAGAGCAGGCTGAGTGCAATAATAGGCTTGTTGTACCATTCAAAAAGTATGCTAACGGATGAAAGGTTATGTGAGTGCTCCCTCAACTATTCTTTCCACTTTTCTGAAGGTATGCAATTTTTCAAAATGAAAAGTTGGGAATAACTTAGAGTGCTAGAAAGTAATCTTGTATCTGTGCACAGGGGAAAGAGTGAGCCCTTAAAGCCAAACTGTTTCTTATAATGCATGGTGCGAAAGGCCTCTCTGTTGCGAGATTTGACAGTCGGCTGTCCGCCAAAGGGAAAAAGGCAAGTCAGAGTGTCTGAAATACTTATGGGTTAAATTTCCTCCACTGGGACATTATGGCAGTTACATGATTTCTAATTAAGAAGGTAAACACCCTAACATTTATTTAAAAAAAACACTTAGTACAAACTAGTTACACATTTGTAAGAGTATAAATATTTTTGGAGTTGAAAAAGGTCAATAAATGGTAAAATCATTCTGATTTTAATGTTCATGTACATATGTTCACTGGTTACTGCTTTGAATTTAATTTAAGACGGCCTTTTTAATAAGCAGAAAATGTGCATTTTTATATTGTTTAAATTTAATATGGATTTTTCTTCAAAACAACACAGACATTCAGGCTACTTGTAAATGATACAAGATTTTTTGCTAATGAGGCATTATGTAGAACATATGCAAAAATCACAACTCAGTATTCCAAAATAGACCACAACAACAGGAAAAAACATGATTTTAATAAAAAAGAGCAGCACTGGGCTTTGACTTCAAAGCAATTAAGGGCTTTGGATAACCAAAAGTTTATGTCAAGCTGATGCCAAACCAAACTGGTCTATTAAACACATACTATGAAGAGTTTCTGTAATATTCTATGAAAAGGCTCTTTGCCATAAATATCAAGCGCTGCCACTCTGAAGATTACAACTACGTTAGGTTCATGTTTGAGAACAAGGAGTCCAACATCCAGATCAGGCTTCTAGAATTTCAAATCTGAAATAATGCATCTGTGAAAGAAAAGTTTAAACATGTTTCCCATTTTGTGATTTTTCTCTACAGTAAATTATACCAAGTTTTATATTCTCCCTAACATTTTTTTCAAGTTTTCCATTAGTCTCAAAAAAATTGCTGTTACATATAAAATTATAAGCTATGTGTAAACAAGTAAAAAAAGCATTGAAGATCCTTATTTTAAGCTATTTCCTCAGTTTCAACAACTGTATTTCAAGCAACAATATGCTATTCTCTATAGGTATCTTTCCTTCTAATCAAATAACATGTAAATTTTCAATTTTATAAAATCAGTGAGGTAGGTGACACACTGATTTATTTCTCTGGTCTCTGCAATAAAAGTTCCTTTGCCAGTAATACTCATTTTGTCTCTGCTTTTAATTCTTGATGTGACAAAAATAGACCGCTACAGAGTAAATAATATAGCCCCCTAAGAAGGGACTTACCTCTTCTATGTGTATATGTTGGTGTCTCTTGTTGGTAATATTTATAGTAGGAAAGTATGTATCCTTGTCTATCACTCTATTTCTTCTGTTGTTCTAGTTTTAGGATTGAAGGACTTTTGGATTTCCCTTTCAGTTAACACCAGCTCCTAAATGATCACATCCCTTTGGAAAAGGGAATGGCCAACACAGTGTCCACCTTACCCTATATGAACTTGAGAAATGTAACAGGGAAAGCAATCCTTGACAACCTTGTACTCAGTGGTTGAGTAAAGATGTGGACTGACCCAAACTTGAGCTTGGCCCCTATGTGAATTTTTATATTCAGACCGTGTCTTAAACATGGCTGTTGGCATTTACTAAGATCACCATATTCAGTGTTGAGGTCTGGTCCTTTAGCACTGCTTCTCACAAGGAACCATTCTTGGTTTTTAAAGTAGGCCAAATCTAAATCTTCTTCCTACAGAAATATGAATAGCTCGTAGGTATTCAAGCTTATGCTTTAGCCAGAGTTCAAATTACATCCCCTAATTTAAATATGATTCTCAAAAATATTCATGTTTCTTTTGCCTTGTACTTAGAAAGGTATATAACGTCACTAGACATATAGGATTGCTCATATAATTTAATTTTACACACAGTGTTTTAGGAATAGAATTTTTAGAGGTAACACTAATCTGATAAATCTATGAAATATAAAGCTTTTTATATATTTTTAGTCCACTTCTTTTTAACAAGTCTGATATAAAGCATCCTTTCTTAGCTTCCTCATATATTACTACATACGTTTAGTTTGTTAAAAGATGAAAAAACTCTGAATCTGAAATGAAAAGCTAGAAAATCTTACTTGGTTTTTCTAATAAGAACCTAGCCATACAAGTATGATATCAAACTTGTTGGAAAGGAGAAAAATAAATAGAGTAACTAGGTCTGGTTTAAAAAAAAAATCCAGAGAAATAAAAGAGACATAATAACCAAATGCTATGTGTAGACCTTATTTGGATTCCAATTCAAATGAACAGTAGAAAGACATCTTCACAGAAGTTTGAATATAAACTAGTTATTAGACAATATCAAAGAACTACTGTGATTTTTATTAGGGGTGATAATGGCATGGTAGGTACGTTTTTGAAAAATTCCTTTTCAGACAGAAATAGAGGTTGAGTATCTATGAGTGAGGTGACATGATATCTGGCTGGGGATAGTTAGGAAAATAAATGTGAGGGGACAGATGAACAAGATTGGCAAGATGCTGATAGTTGTTAAAGCTGAGCGATGTGTATGTAGGGGTTCAATATACTATTCTCTACCTTTTGGGTATGCTTAGTTAAAAAAAAAAAAAAAAGAAACGAAAAGAATCCATAAAGGGAAAACATAATTCAAGAAAGAATATGTTAAAAAGATAAAGTATTGTTGAAAGCACAATGTCAAAGCAGAAAATGAATGATCAGGTACTAGGAACCAAAAAATGGCAAAAGAGGATTGGAAATAAAGTATCGTACATTATAAAATGTCAGAGATGACAAAAACAAGCAATCCGTATTTAATAAATGGTGCTGGGAGAACTGGCTAGCCATATGCAGAAAACTGAAAATGGGCCCCTTTCTTACATCTTATACAAAAATCAACTCAAGATGGATTTAAGGACTTAAATGTAAAACCCGAAAGTACAAAAACCCTAGAAGAAAACATAGGTGATATCATTCAGGATATAGGCATGGGCAAAGATTTCACAACAAAGATGCCAAAGCAACTGCAACAAAAGCAAAATTGACAAATGGGATCTGATTAAACTAAAGAGTTTCTGCACGGCAAAAGAAACTATGAACAGAGTAAACAGACAACCTACAGAATGGGAGAAAATTTCTGCAATCTATCCATCTTACAAAGGTCTAATATTCAGCATCTAGAAGGAACTTAAGCAAATTTACAAGAAAAAAAAGTCAAACAACCCCATTACAAAGTGGGCAAAGGACATGAACAGACTTCTCAAAAGAAGACATCATGTGGCCAAAAAACATATTTAAAAAAAAAAAGCTCAACATCACTGATCATTAGAGAAATGCAAGTCAAATCCACAATGAGATGCCATCTCACACCAGTCAGAATGGCGGGTCAAAAAACAATAGATGCTGGTAAGGTTATGGAGAAAAAGGAATGCTTTTACACTGTTGGTGGGAGTGTAATTTGGTTCAACCACTGTGTAAGACCGTGTGGCCATTCCTCAAAGAACTATAGGCAGAAATACCATTTGATGAAGAAATCCCATTACTGGGTATACACCCAAAGAAATAAAAATTGTTCTATTATAAAGACACATGCACAGGTACGCTCACTGCAGTACCAGTCACAATAGCAAAGATATGAAATTGACCTAAATGCACACCAATGATAGGCTAGATAAAGATAATGTGGTACATATATACCATGGAATACTATGCAGCCATAAAAAAGAATGAGATCATGGCCTTTGCAGGGACGTGGATGGAGCCGGAGGCCATTATCCTTCACAAACTAATGCAGAAACAGAAAACCAAACACTGCATGTTCTCACTTTAACTGAGAGCTAAATGATGAGAACAGATGGACACACAAGGTCAGGGTAATAACACACACTGGGGCCTGTCAGAGGGTGAGGGGTGGGAGGAGGGAAAGCATCAGGAAGAATAGCTAGTGGAAGCTGGGCTTAATATCTGGGTGACGGGATTATCTGTGCAGCAAACCACCATGGCACATATTTACCTAACAAACCTGCACATCCTATACACGTACCCCTGAACTTAAAAGTTGGAAATTATTTAAAAAATGTTTTTTAATGTCATAGATGAAAAGGCAGCAAGGATACTATCTACAGGTCCTACTGTCATCTTATCACAGCCAACAGATTGCAATCCAAACTTGGAATATTAGGGATCTTTTTAGGATTACAAACTGGTAGCATATTATGGAATTACCATCTTTTAAGGTTGAAAAAACTAATGCTGGACTTAATGTACAAGGTATGCCAACAGCTGAGTGCTTGTCACCCATACTTCTCTCAGTAGTTATAATATAATGGTATCAGAACTTCCTGCAATCTTGGCAAATGGGGTAAATGAACAGAGAAAACAAGATGAGGGTGATTTCCACCCATCAGAAGCTGCTTAAAAGCACAGCAGGTTAGGGAAAACTGTCCTTAGACTAGAGCTCTTGACAGCAGTTGGTAGGTCGAGCATAGGCTTATATGAAGAATGTTAAGTAGAAACATGATTTTTAAACAGACTAGACAAACTTATCCTTTTATGGCACATGATAAAGTATTTTAAACTAATTTTGACCTTATCCAAGTGATATTTCTGTTTTAACATACCTTTGATCTGTAGCTTGCTGTTCTCGAAGCTGAAGAAGAGATAACTCAATTTCATTTTCTTTTCTCCTCAACTGAGTTTTCAGGATCTCAGCCAAGTGCTCTAACTCCTCTATCTGGTCTCTTTGTGACTGAATAACATTTTCCCTGAAATAAATGGCCTTTGTAAGAACTTGTAGTTTGAGGAAAAATTTTCAGTAGTTAAGATCAGTGCAAAGAAAGTTCTTCATGAAAAAGAGCAAGCAGAAGTTAAAAAATTTAGCTTAAGTGCCTCTGCACACAGTGAAATAGTAGCAGATTAAATGTGATGATTTGGAAATACATATAGAACAATGCAAGATACTGCTTTTTATGATAAGGTCCTAGGCAATGGATTGGACTTTGCTTTGATTCAATTAAGTAAGTATTTATTGTGCAGTACACCTACTATATATGCCACAATCTGGTCTTCAGAATATTTATAAGCCTTTGTTCTTTCATATATGCACATCTGCTTATAACACCCAAATTAACACTTCAGAGAGAGGTGGCAGGAAATTTGCCAAGTATAACTTAGTGGTCTCTGGCATACATTTATGCCAGACTCTATCATGTCTGGCAGCATCATACCGTAATGAGCCTCAGGAACTGGTATAAACGTTGGCTTTTCAGGTGATCATCAGGTAACAAGATTATGTCTAGTCTTTTATTTTCCTGCAGGCTAATCATTGCTGTAATTGCTACTTAAAATATTCAAAAGGAAACATTTGAAGACTATATTATTCTTAAGCAACTATCTTAAATAGGATACTGTGTGCCATGTTTTCCTTTCTCATGAAGTATTGTTACTTTTTGATGATCAAGGTGAAGGCTTAAAGTGGAAACTTACCTTCATTTGTGTGACTCACAGACACTGAAACCATGAGGCTTGGATTAACTAGAAAAGTAAGCTAAATATGGTAGAAGTAACTTTTTTGAAACCATGATATGATGAAGAATGCAGTGCCACAGACTCACACGAAAACAAAATCTGAAATCCATATGTATCTGATAACTCCAAACTTTTATGCCACTCCCCAATTCTTTATTTTTTTTTTAACCAACAAAAGGGCTAATTGATTCAGGATCTAAAAAAATTACCTGTGATTTTCTGGGAATAAAAATGTTGCCTCTAAATCTTACACTATTCTAATTGACTAGACTTTATGCCATTCCTCTGAGGGTAAAATTATAATAAAGAAGACTATTCGATAAATCCTTCCATTGAGGCAGCTGGATAAGTTCTTCATTTTCCTTATTTTTCTGAGAACATGTTATAAAATATCTGTTGTTACCCTACAGAACATAGCTGTATTTCAGTGGAGCAAACTGTTTATATGTAGTCCAGTTTGGTTTAAAATAAAAGAAAGGGAAGGATTAAAAAAAGACATTATCAATAACCAAAGTTCTCAAATGACCACAAAAAAAGAACACATACAAATTTCTTATTTCTCCTCTGGCTTCTTCAAGTAAAGTGTTGTCATATTTTGTAAACATGGGATGTAGAGTTTCTGCTACATCTATATCTTGGAATCTTATACCTAAAAACAAAGTAATAAAATACGATTATAGAATTGAAGTTAGAAAAGAAGGATCTTTGATTTGCTATAATAAGGATATTTATAATAAAATCTTATTAAGTATTAAGAGGTATGTGTTTTATAGTACACAGAATTATAAATACACTGCCAAAGGGAATATATGATCTCAGCCACTAGAAGGCATTAAATAAAACACAGCAGCAAGTATTGCTCATTTTGCAAATCTACTGTAGAAATCAAATTACCTAGAAATAATTTTATTCAACTTAAGATTTAGACTCCTGCAGTAATTTCTGAAATAAATCACTCTTCTATCCAAGTTTTAACAATGTAAATAGGTTATAAAAGCTTGATTTTTCCCCAGTGCTTGTGATAAGGTTTTTTTTTTTTTTAAATTACTCATTTATATTCCTTGCCCTTAAATGTTTAAGTAAAAATGTTTTCTGCATTTTGATTTATTCCAACCCAATAAGAAAATCCCTATTTATGAAAAGGTACTTTGAGAATGGATCATCACTAGAATTCCTTTAAATAAAACATTTCCCTGTTGCACTTAAAATATTTTTTTCTTATAGAAATAATTATGTACAATTTTACAGAGACAGTCCCATTGTTAAAAATAAGATATATTCTTAAATGTGAGTTATTTTACATTTATAGAATAAATACTAGAGTTTAAGGTAGATAAAGCATCACAGATGATTAAGATTTTTAAATGGAGAACAAAAAAACAAATTTATTCTCTTTAGAAAAGTTAACTTTCTAAAAGTGAGATTTAATTGGTCTGCATATTCTCAGTAAAGAGAAAATTTAAAAAAAGGAGAATTTTAACAAGAATAATGGAACTATTACTTGCTCTTTCCAAAGCAGTCAATACCTATTGCTGTAATCCTGAAAAACAGAAAAGGCTCTCCCTAAAACATTAAAATAGTTTACTGTGTTAGAATTTGCCAATTATATTATTTTGGCAGTAATGCTAATACTTACGCTTTTCCTACATACATCATGAAAAAATTCAACATTACTAGTGGAAATAAAAAATACTCAAAACATATCTTAAAACTTACAGTCTCATGTTGATTTGCCAATGGTCATATATCTATCTATCTATCTATATAACCTTTTAAAGATTGATACATAATATTTGTACATATTGGTGGGGTACGTGTGGTATTTTGATGCATGTATACAATGTGTAACGATCAAATCAGGGTATTTAGGATATCTATCACCTTGATCACTTATCATTTGTGTTGGGAATATTTCAAATCTCTTCTGGTTATTTTTGAAATATTCAGTATGCTGTTGTTGCCTATAGACACTCTACTGTGCTATAAAACACTAGAACTTTTAATCTATCTAACTGTATCTATGTGCCCATTAATCAACCTCTTTTCATCCTCCCCAGTGCCCCATACTCTTCCCAGCCTCTAGTAACTATCATTCTACTCTCCACCAATGGTTACATTTTAAAACTTTTGCTTTACAAAGATCTCTGTTCCATTGGTTCCTCACAATAAAATTGTTGCTATATTACATTGATCACACATTTAGCCAGTGCTTTCCATCCTTTATCCTGACAAGGCACAAACAGAAAACAGTAGTATTTGTACAGCAGCTTGATGGTAAAGGCTGCTTGTGGCCAGAGAGGGGTTTTAGGGTTCTTAGCCAGCCATCTCAGGCTGAGGTATTTTCTTGACAAGTCTGGCCTGTCTCAGCCTCAAAGGTGGTCCTGAAGAGCCTGTTAAGATGTCAGTTTTGGTAATGATGCTTCAGGTTTACTCATAAAGACTGATTAAGAAAGTATTCATCACTACTTAATGTTTTGTGTCACTTCCATGTCCTGAACTCTATCCTGAACAGTGAGAAAGGTCTGAATCACCAACAGAGTACAAATGTAAGCAGAAATTTAAACTATGTAGTCATGTTTTTAAGAGTCTGCTGATCTGTGGCTCTTAATTTCGCTATAGGGAGGAACTTCCAGCAAACTCTCCTGTCTGAACAGCAATTTATAGCACTAGATTAGCTTGCCATTTTAATTAACATTGACAATATTACGATTTTATCAAAGAGAAAGTCAAAACTTATATTTCTCTTCCTAAAGACACTTAAAAGCATGAATAATACAGAAACTTTGTGTTTTTTGTGTTAAGTGAACTAATAAAACTTCAGTTTAGATTTAATGTAAAATCTGGGCATTAGACTTATTTATTTATTTATTTTTGAGACCGAGTCTCCTCTGTCACCCAAGCTGGAGTGCAATGGCGCAATCTCGGCTCACTGCAACCTCTGCCTCCCGGGTTCAAGCGATTCTCCTGACCCAGCTTCCTGAGTAGCTGGGATTACAGGCGCATGCTACCAAGCCCAGATAATTTTTTTAATTTTTAGTAGAGACGGGGTTTCACTGTGTTGGCCAGGATGGTCTCGATCTCCCGACCTTGTGATCCGCCCGCCTTGACCTCCCAAAGTGCTGGGATTATAGGCGTGAGTCACTGCACCTGGCCTAGACTTACTTATTTTTAGAGACAGTGTCTCACTATATTACCCAGGCTGGACTCAAACTCCTGGGCTCAAGTAATCCTCCCACCTCAGCTTCTCGAGGACTTTAGGTGTACGCCATTGTGCCTAGTGTGAACATTATTTTTATTTAGTATAAAAGGTCTTGCAGACTTTAGAGATCATCTTGCCCAGTTCCAGTTCCAGATGGCAAAACTAAGGTTCAGAGAGGATAGGTCACTTTAAAGGTAAAATATATTATTGTGGGAGCTACCATCTCCTGATCTCTTATCCAAGCTGTATTATTATCACTCCATTTTATACATGGGGAAAATGAGGCTGAGGTCAGTATTATCTTCCATGTAAAAAAGTTAAGCAGTGGCAGAATGTACTTTCTGATTTATAATTCATTATGCTTACTTTAGTTGTATTCAGAGTCTATTGCCAATCTCACATAGCTAGGAGTAGCCAAGCCCTTTCATCCTGCAGCTGCCTCCTGCCTGTGTGGAGGCCTTATTGACTTCAAAGGAACTCTATCTAGGGAAAAGATAGTGTTAACATTTTGGCTTGGAGAGCAAACTACAACAAATTTTTCTCCCTTTCTGTTCATGGTTTTTTTTGTTTTGTTTTGTTTTAATTCTTCAAAGAATTTAAACTAAAGTTTTACATGCTACTTTATATCCCTAAAAATGTTTGGTCTTTATGTAAAGTATATTGCAAACAAAAACCAATTAGAACTAAAACCTAATTTCCTCTCCTAGTAGTTGAAATTTTAAAAATGTTACTTAAGATATTTATTGAATTGTGGTTCCATTATAATAAAGTTTCTCTGTGGGTGAAGAGAACTGAAAATTTTTATTAGAAATATTTATGTTCTATATTGAGTCTTGTCTACACAATTGAATTACTTTGCAACTTGGGTACATTTTAGGTTATTAATTTTTAAAGTGAATAAAGTGATTGGCCTATGATCATTTTTAGAGATGGACGAGACCTTTATCGTCACTTGTTTCAAGGCTTTTACTTTACATGTAAAGAAAACTCAGGGTCACAGTGATTAGGAGGCTTGTCTAAGGTCACCAGCTAGTAAGTGGAGAAATAAGGACGTAACTTTTTAAACCCCTAGTTACATGCACATGCCACTGTCATGCTACTGCCATCCAATGAGAAAGATTTCAATACTTTTGCAAATTTTCGAAATGATCTTTGGATGAAGAACTTAAATGTGATCATTCAATACAGTAAATGTGGTCATATGTAAGCAAACTAGTTGGTTTCTCTACCTGCCTGAGTACAGTGTATTTAACCAACCCAAACTCAATTCAACTCATTTTACTTAGTTTCATACATGTCTCTTACGTTAAGGTTATGCAGAATGTTTTTACTAAATAAATTTGAGACTGATACAGTGATCCTTAAATAATCTTCTTTGACAATATTATTTTATCAAAGAGAAAGTCAAAAATTATTTTTCTCTTCCTAAAGATGCTTAAAAGCATGAATAACACAGAAGTAAAACTTTGTGTTTTTTTTTTGTTGTTAAACAATCCAATAAGACTTCAGTTTAGATTTAATGTAAGCTTTGTTTTACCTTTCCTGGGGCATTCCTGTAAGCCTGCATTTTCATTTGCTTTTCTACGTCCAGTGTTAATACGAGATTGTACATTATTGTATGGAGTTTGCCTGTAACCCTGGGTTTGAAGTTGCTGTTTGGCTGAAATCAGTCTGTTTTTGAGGGCTTCATTTTGTCTTTCAAGCTCATGAACTTTCTCTTGCAGCTGCTCAATCATTTCTTCCATTTCCACATCTCGTCCGAGCCGCTTGGGGCCGCCACCAACCCGCTCATATCTTTTCTTGTCATTAACTAGCCGTATTAACTTGGTGGCCATTCTGGGGAAATAATAAAAAGATGAAAAGGAATGTGAGAAGTCAGCATAAAATGCATTCTGTTGAAAGGAACATAATCACTGTGAAGACTTCAGTGCAGAACCTGAATAATAAATTTCAGGTTTTGATGTAACTATTACTGCCTGTGAAGAATCCTTTGATGATAATTGAAACCACTGGGCAACAATCTGCTTTATAGCACTGACAAATAACAGTTTCCTAAGGCTTATCATTTAAGGTTAGTAAAGAGAGGACACATATTTACTCCATATGTTCCTGAAATGCAATTTTTAACGCATGACCTTATATAGGAATGCTGTATGCAGTTGAGTGTAGTTACAGATTGTGGATGTGGTGGGTTATATCTGCAATCCACAGTAAGTTAAAACTTTTGAAAAGTGTATTAAGACTGTGCAGCATTTAGGTAATATATTGTTTTCAGTTTCTCCAGGATTAAGACACACTATAAATACAAAAATGTTAGAATGCATAAATGCACACATATAAAGCCCAATGAAAAATCCAAAGGAAACCAAAATGCACCAATAAATGTTGCTTAGTGCTCAAGAAACACTTGTGTTTAATGGTAAAAAATAATTAGATGCAAAAGCATCATTTTAATGCTATCTTTAAATTTGGACATAAATTGTGCTTTTGACATATCAGGAGTTTATACCCTTGATTCTCTTAAGTTTTGATAAAAACTGGTTAGAAAGAACAAAAGACAGAAAGGGCACATGGGGGTGATGTAATATACACGTACGGAAAACATGCCTGACAGTGAATGGAAAAATCTTGGCAGGACAAGAAAGAAAAGGTGGCTTTGATGAGAGACACAAGTTCAAGACTTTACAAAATTGGTCGCACATCTTCAATAGCTGATTCTAGTTTATAGTGAATCTATTTTTATAAAGACCCAGACAGGAGATTGAAAATAAAACACACTTCATTTTTCTTTAAATGGGTTTTGCTTTATTTTAGCATGGTTATGGACAGAAGCTTTTACTTAAGGGAACAAAAGTGAAATAAAAAAATCCTTAATAGCTTTGGGATGTCACAGAACAACCTTTTTTCTGCCCTAAGCGGAGTCCGCTGTAAATGCGGTAGTAATACATGTCTATCTACACTTCTGGCTACTCGGCCTACAGCATGTGGCATCAGGGAGAGCTATGCATAACATAATCAGTTAAGATTGTTTTCTCCTTCCCTGGAGGCACATCCATTAAGCATGCTTTATAAAGGATATAGGATAATAAAAACCAAGATCCAAGAGTACCACAAACACTCTAGTAAAATAATCAATGGATTAGTTCCTTTTCCACCTAATTCTGAGAATGATATATCACTGGGAAATTTGGCCAGGTATCACAGTCCAAGAGGGCCACACACCCTACCTAGTCCTTTAATGAGTTTAGGGTCCTAAGCCCCACCCAATGGCCTGTGCATAAAAGTAAGGTTGTCATACAATTGAGATGTCAACCTAAATATCTGAATTTTCTGTTACAGACAGACTTTCACACAGAGATATAGATTACATTCAAAAGAAAGACACAGATTTAATGTAAAAAGGCAGTTAACAACCAGAGAAAAATAAACGACCCTAATTTTTAAGGCAGGAAAAGCACATCAATAGGGGATCTTTAAATTCTTCAAATGATGCTCAAATAAACTTTGTCAAGAAACATGATTTCATGTGTTTGTCTCGTAATAGCCATACATTCCATTTGTTGGATTTGATTATTTTATCATATTAATGAATCATACGTGATCTGGCAAAGTCTGAGTGCTTATTTAAAAAGGTAGTTTTGGCTAGACGCGGTGGCTCACGGCTGTAATCCCAACACTTTGGGAGGCCAAGGTGGGCGGATCACCTGAGGTCAGGAGTTCATTTGAGACCAGCCTGGCCAACATGGTGAAACCCTGTCTCTACTAAAACATAAAAATTAGCTGGGTGTGGTGCCAGGCACCTGTGATCCCAGCTACTTGGGAGGCTGAGGCAGGAGAATCGCTTGAACATGGCAGGCAGAGGTTGCAGTGAGCTGAGATCGTGCCACTGCACTCCAGCCTGGGCAACAGAGTGAGACTTCCTTTCAAAAAATAAAAAATAAAAATAAAAAAATAAAAAATAAAAAGGTAGTTTATAAAATCTACATTTATAGAAAATAATAATATTTACTTTTTTTTTTTTGAGACAAAGTTTCGCTCTTATTGCCCAAGCTGGAGTCCAATGGCATGATCTCGGTTCTCTGCAACCTCCGCCTCCCGGGTTCAAGTGATTCTCCTGCTTCAGCCTCTGACTAGTTAGGATTACAGGCTTGCGCCACCACGCCCAGCTAATTTTTGGTATTTTTAGTAGAAATGGGGTTTCACCATGTTAGCCAGGCTGGTCTCGAACTCCTGATCTCAAGTGATCCGCCCATCTCAGCCTCCCAAAGTGCTGGGATTACAGGCGTGAGCCACTGCGCCCGGCCTATTTACTTCTTAAGGATAAATTTAAAGACAGTTCTACCCATGTATCTAGGTCACAGTCAGTGGTGTGAGATTGAGAGGAATTTAGAGCTTTTGGGTCATACTGTTCATTGGATCATTACTCTCATAGCTAAGTAAAATAAACTTCCAGGAGGTTAAATGGCTTGAACATACCATAGGCTAGTGGCAGAGAGATAACAGAATGCATACATACAACTTGATTCCTAGATCAGTCCTTTTCCCATTAAACTACATGGCTCATTATTAGGTTGTTTTTTATTTTCTGGCTATGACAAATTACTAATGAGGTCAAATATGTGAATTCAATTCTTTTACTGACCAATTAGGTTTACAAAGAAAAAAAATTGTTAGGTGGTCATAACCAACTACATGCCTCTTTCTGACTGGCTGATGTGTGTGGGATAATGGTCAGAAAAGGAATCAGGCAAGTAAGTCACAAATCTTGAAAACAGCCCTCATCATGACTAAAACCCAACTCAAAGTAAAAGGCTTGCACATAGCAGGTCAGTGGGTTGTTAAAGTCCACAGAGTAGAAACTGAACTGGAACCACCTCCTCAGGATGAAATCTAAGCAGAAAAACCCTATTTTCATTCTTCAATGGCTGTCTCACCTTTTCTTTGAACCTAGAACATAAATATGAATACAGACCTGCTCATGATTACACATCTGAACACACTTTGTTTTTAATGCCGTCCCTTCAGAAGATAGGCACAGCATTTCTGAATAAAAAAGAATGAAAGAGTGTCTACTCTTAAGAAATCATTTTTGCCAAGATTTTTTGCACATAAATCAAAAGTGACAATACTGTTTCTTCAGAAACAGTAGAGACTCTTTGAAATCAATATAGAATCTAGTATAACCCAAGCAAAGTTAAATACGTTCCAGAGACTGAAGTCATGTTTTCATTAGTAAACCCCAAATCTTAAGAGAACGTGCATTCTAACAAGTTAGAATAGTTAGTTACTTTTTAAAACTTTCATTTTAAAATCAAGACATTTAAAACACAGATGCTTTGGCCATTTGCTTATTAAACTATAAATATTAAACCAAAAGTTATTTATAGATATGATATACTCCTGGCACTCTTAGCTATTAGCTTTTCTCTTTTAAACAGCAAATTCAGACATAATAAACACTCATTATCTTTTTGGTTTATTATTCTAGTTTGCAAGATTTTCCATTTTTAAAAATTGTACTTATTTACATCCTGCCTTGTTCCAAAAAAGATTCAAGGTGGGGTTTTCAATTAAGTTTATAAAATACCATACCCTTCAAATTTTACTGAGTCAAGAAAAAAAGCTAAAAGCTTTTTATCATAACCTTTTAATTTTATCCTCTTGCTTGCGGGCATGCTGTTTAAGTAAAATGTTCTCATCATGCAAACGCAAAAATCTGTCTTCCAGTTCCTCACGACTGACACGTGACACTGCCTGGCGAGACTTCATTGTCCGTGTTGTTGAAGCTTCTGCAAAAATGCCAAGATAATTAATTGTGAGGTTACTTAAAATAGTCTCTAAAAACTCTTGATATTAATATCACCTCTGATGCACTAATCTTAGATTTTTTCCTTTGGGACCTACAGTTAAGATTGCTTTAGAAAATGCTGTAGTATTGTTTACATCAATTATTTAAGGTAAGAGTAAAAATCTTTGCTATTAATACTTTACATACAGTACTAGGAATTTGAACAACAATAGTATCCATTCAAAAATGTATTCAAGTAGCCATTCTTTAAGAATATAAGACGGAATTCTGATTCAATAAAGACTTTTGAATTTACATGCTGAATGTTGTGACAACTAAGAGAGTATCTGAAAGTTATTTTTTTACAAAGGCAAGAGTAAGAGTAATTTGGTAAACATATTATGACTAAGATATTTTTCTGCACTATGGGTGTTTTAGAAAACAAACTATAAAAGTTGTAAGATCAAATCAAAAAACCCCTAAATTTAAAAATTATTATTTAAAAGCTTCACAAATAATTTCTCTATATACTACCTTATATAAATTTTAAGAATGTTTATACT
Source organism: Macaca thibetana thibetana (assembly GCF_024542745.1). NCBI lineage: Eukaryota > Metazoa > Chordata > Mammalia > Primates > Cercopithecidae > Macaca > Macaca thibetana. The sequence goes on along the minus strand of NC_065597.1, from coordinate 38,286,250 downwards.
CTTTAGCATGCATATATGGTATCTTTTTACAGACGCTTAAATTTGGTATTTTCCATAACATTGTGAAGTAGGTCGATTTCCAACAATTCTCCAAGAGAAACAAAGAACAAACTGATAGAGACTAAGGTCCTGTGATAGGTTACTGAGGACAAGAATTGAACTCACAGAGTATCAAAACCCAATAAACTGCTTTGCACACTTAAAATTTATTTGTATTTTAATACCTGGTGCTCCCTGAAAGATCTGCAAAGCAAAGCTTACACATACTTTTTACTTTTAACAATAAAATATGTGTAGCCAAAAATTAGCTGGGCGTGGTGGCGCATGCCTGTAAACCCAGCTACACAGCGGGCTGAGGCAGGAGAATCGCTTAAACCTGGGAGGCGGAGGTTGCAATGAGTGGAGATCCTGCCACTGCACTCCAGCTTGGGTGACAGAGTGAGACTTCATCTCAAAAAAAAAAAAAAAAATTCTGTGTAGCCAAATTTTATCTTTTTCAATAAACAATACATTGACCACTTTTCTGGTTTTCACAGTGGCCATTTACACTGCTCTGATTAAAAAGTGTACGTAGATTCCTAAATGGAATGTATCTTAAATCCCTAGCCTTCTCAGGCTAGAGGGGGATTTCACATTTTCTATGAGCTGTTGATAATTGATACATGCATGACAGCATAGCTGACACAATGAACAAACAAAGATAAACACAGCTCTCTGTTCTAAATTGTTCTTTAATGTGGTGCTTTTCTTTCTCAATTTGAAAGTGCTTTTTAGCTCTACAGCAACTACTAAGTGATAAAAGGATAAAGAAAACCTTTAATCCATATTAATTTGATAAAAAAGTCACTATCATGTGAGATATTCTACTTCAAAGGCAAAACACTTAAAATATGGCCTTTCCTCCCATATAAAATTTAAACACAAAGAAATGTTTTAATACTGAATATAATTTAAACCAGGCAATTCGGTTTGGAGGCTTGATACTCTCTATGTAGTTTCTACTGATGTAAGGAATTTTAAAAAGATGATTTATGTTAATTTTTTATCAGAACAGAGGGGGGATTGTACATTTTCTATGAGCTGTTGATAATTGACGCATGTAGTAAAATACCATATGTGTTCTAAACTCTCCATCTTTTTGTTTAGTACAATCAAGGACTATATAGTTACTTAAATGGTTTGGGTTGTATGAGTATCAGAAATACTTTAAATTAAAAGTAAAGAAGTCAGTGATCAAAGTTCATAACTGTAATAAATAACAGCTGGCCATACCTTGTAACCCTCCCATTCCAAAGAGGTTTAGACCTGTATCTTTCACAGGCAAGTCTCCTGCAGTCTCATCAGTTGGACCAGACATGGCCTAGCTGTGGAAAAAAGAAAATTCAAATAAACTCTTTCCAAGTTATTACATTAACTATGCAATGGAATGAATCAAATAAAATGAAAAAGGGACTAGAACTTTAATGGGCATCTTATTGTCCATATGTGCTGCTTGGAGAAGATGAAAGCTTCTACTCTAAAAGTACTACTACATTCAATCATGGAGACAGTGTTCCTTTCAACAGTATATTTCCTACAGTTTGCTTAGGAAATGAGGTAAGATTATCATTTAAGAAATACCTCTTCTCCATCCCTTTCCTCTCCCCAGTCTCCAAAAGAGAGCAGGTATCTTGGAAAAAACTCAGGTCAGGAACTTGATTCAAATGGTTGCTCTATCATTAACGAACTAGTCAAGCCACCTAAACTCTCTGAGTTTCAGTCTCTCAGCTTTAAAAAGGAGAAAATAATACCTATCTCACAGTTATTCTAAGGGTAAATGGGATGAGTAAAGTAAAAGCACTGATCACATGTGCCTGGGATGTCAATATTACTCAAATATTAATTGTCTGCTTGATGCACAAATGAGTGGGCAGTTCCAAGTTTTGTGAAAGAGGTTTCGTTGCATAAATTTACCAACTGGTTTAGGTTTTTTTGTGTGTGTGTGTCTTGCCTTTGTTGCCATGAGGCTTAGGTTCCGCCCAGAGTTCAACTACTTCAACATATAGGCTGTCTAGCTAATTCTGGTATTTTTATAGTTTCTATTCTTTACAGAAATGCACACAGTAGCTTTATTTTGAATGTGGATATGAGTGGTCCACACAGTATCTAGTATGCAAAAATAAAGGATTTTATATTTTCATTTCAATCTACCTAGTAAGCTAAATGCAAACTGTGAATGAAGATACTCTAAAGGGCAGAGTTCTTAAGCTCTAGGATATTGGTTCTAGAATGTAAAGACCAAGAGAGTAGCAAGTTTCATTGTCTTGTTCACCTCTGTACTCTTTGATGCTAGCATAAAGCTTAGTGCATTCTGAGAGCAGGCATTCATTAAATAGTTGTTGAGTGAGTGAATGGAGTCCGTGGGGTTTCAGGGTCTGTGAACCCAGAGATGGTTTACCAAATTTTGTATGTATACGTATATATATAATATATTTTAAGGAGGGTTCATAACTTTTATTATAACTCACAAATGGTGGAGAACCATTGCATTTTGCTGTTACAGAAACAGCTAACAGACAAATCCTTGGAAGATCATCTACTTCTTTTGGAAGTACTGCTATAGAAAAGGTCAATTTTTAGGATCCTGTTGACACACAGGCCCATGTACGAAAATGATTAGTTTTCCATGACAGAATTAAGGTCACTTTAAAAATAATGAGAATGATGATAATGATGATGATGATGTTGATGGTGTTAACATTCATTGAATGCTTATTATGTGCCAGGTACTGTTCTAAGTGCTCTGTTATAGGAATTAATGAAGTGTCTCGCCATATCCTTGTGAGGTTGTTACTCAAATGATTACCGCTTTACAAATGAGGAAGCTGAGACACAGATTAGTTAACTAAAGTAGTAGTTGGAAGTATTAATAGTTGTGTCTGGTGATATTTTTGGTTGTCACAAAAAGGAAGGGGGATGCTACTGGTATCTAGTGAGTAGAGGCCAGGGATGATGTTAAATATCTTACAGTGCTTAGGAGACATAATAATGAATTATCCAGCCCAAAATGTTAATAATAGTGTGTAAGCTGAGTAATCCTGCACAACGCTGCAATGCCTCTCCAACACCATCTCATGTTATCCTTCTTTGCTCAGTATGCTTCACCTACATTATTCTTTACTTTCCTCGAACCCCCCACACCCTTGTGTACTCAAGGCCTTTGTATTAGCTGGCTCCTCAGTCTTTGGAGTTCAGCTCACTTCCTCAGACAGGCTTTCCCTGACCATCCTATGTTAGAGTAATCTTCCTTACATTTCTTCACTGTTTATTTCTTTTCTTTTCTTCCTTTTTTTGAGACACGGTTTTGCTCTGTTGTCTGGGCTGGCCTGGCATTCATGGGTTCAAGTGATCCTCCCACCTCACCCTCCCAAGTAGCTGGAGCTACAGGTGCGTGCCACCACGCCTGGCTTGTTTCTCTTATAGCAACAGTCTCTATCTGAAATTATCAAATAAATTATTGTTTGTCTCCATGAAAAAGGGATAAACATCTTGAGACGGGTATTAGTCTTGTTCACAGCTGTTCAGGAACAGTGCCTGGTACAGGGTAGGAACCAACATTAATATATATTGAATGATTGGCTGGGCGCGGTGGCTCACACCTGTAATCCCAGCACTTTGCGAGGCCGAGACGGGTGGATGACTTAAGCTCAGGAGTTCGAGACCAGCCTGGCCAACATGGTGAAACTCCGTCTGTACTAAAAATACAAAAATTAGCTGGGTGTGGTGGCGCACGCCTGTAATCCCAGCTACTCGGGAGGCTGAGGCAGGAGAATCGCTTGAACCCGGGAGGAGGAGGTTGCAGTAAGCTGAGGTCTTACCACTCCACTCCAGCCTGGGCGACAGAGCAAGAACCTGTCACACACACACACACACACAAAAGAATAAAGAAAAAATATTTATTTGAATGAATAAATGAATACCAGGCACTGAGATTAAAATGGCAAGCAAAATCCCCACCTTTATGAAGCTAGCAAGTTATGGAGGTAATCAGATGATAAACAAATAATATATAATTAAGCAAACAATAGAACACTCAGGAGTTTTAGGGTCAACCAACCAATTCCTAATCCAGGGAAAATGAGCAAACTGTGTTAGGGACCTACAACTTGCAGGATCTGGATAGAGACGGCAATTAGCAGCATCAACTCTCACCTTCATGGCTGGGATACATTTCAGGTTGGTCCTGGATGTGAGGATAAAGGGCGGGCTGTGATTCAGGCCTGAGGATGTGGAGGTGTCTCGGGCTGGGCTGCTTTCACGCGAGCAGAACTCCAGGGCCTTTTCCAGACCGCAGAGCGGACCCTAGGACCCTGGCCCGCGCTGCAGTGGGGAGGGTCCGCAACCTCCACCCACCCCCATGCTCTCGCATCCTCCCGAGTACTCACCGCTCCACTGGCCCTGCAGCTAGCTACCGTTGCTATAGCGCCGACAGCGTGGCGGGCGGCTGGCCGAGAGGAGCACGGGAGAAACATGGTAGGCACCCGTTGCCTCCTGGGAAATGTAGTTCTCCTTGGACTCCAGCCTGTTTGCTCGCGGTGTAGAGGACTACGCTCTTCCAGCAGTCGGACCTGGGAAATTCTCCTGTTCTAAATCCCGAGGCACTCGCGGGCGTCGCCGCGGTGCATTCTGGGAGTTGTAGTTTTCTCCACTCTGAGGGAGAATGGCCCCGGACGGGAGCAGGACGCTGAGAGAACTACATGCAGGAGGCGGGGTCCAGGGCGAGGGGATCTACGCAGCTTGCGGTGGCGAAGGCGGCTTTAGTGGCAGCATGAAGCGCACCCCGACCGCCGAGGAACGAGAGCGCGAAGCTAAGGTATGTGGGGCTCCCGGGGCTTGGGGATCTTCGTGCGCTGTGAGCTAGTATTAGGGAACCGGAAGGGCTTGGTTTGATGGCGAGCGGATGCACAGTGTTAGGCTAAGGGATGACAGGGCCTTGTCAGCAAGGGACCTGGAGACATTGGAGGGGGTGTTACAAATTCTTCTTCAGGATGCAGGCCAAGTCTTGTTGGATCGGCTCAGAAATGAGAAGCAGGATACCCATTTCCTTGTCCTTCCTCTGCACCTATTCCTTGGTTAAATTTGTAGCCATCTCTGTGCCTCAGTTTACCGGATTCTCAGGTGACTGTGATCATACCAGCTGTGCTTTCTCATAATGGTCTCTGAGGACTGAGATCGTCTTAGATGAAATATCTGTGCGGTCAGCTGTGTTTCTTTGGAACAATTGTCTCAGTGACCGGCTGATAACAGTTTGTGTCTTTCAGCGCGCTGTGGATATGAATCTTCAACTACATTGCTCCTCTCTACCTTTGGTGTTCAGTTTCCGGTAGTTGCCATTCCATGGGATGACCATAATAATGGCAACAGCGATTTTAAAAAGCATTTACTGTGGGTCAGGCACTGAGTTAGGTGCATAATATTTAAATTTTTTCATATCATTGTCACAGCAGATTACAAGATAGGTATTATACAGATGGAGTATAAACAACAGCCCTGCTTCACAGATGAAGAACTGAGACTCAGAAGCATTGAGTGTTTTCCTTTCTCTCATTCTCAAAGTCAGATCCTGTTGATTTGTGTACGTGTATTGGGAATCCGTCCACTTTTTTCTCCCACCTCCACTACCTTGGACCAAGCTACCATTATCTTTTTAATGGACTGTTGGAATAGCCTCTTGATTGGCCTATACTCACTCTACACCCTAACTTAACTCTTCTTCCACCTTCTCTCCCTTCCCCCAACTACCATTCTCTTCTGCACACCATAGAGTAAGATCTTCATGAAATGCAAATCTAATTATGTCCCTTTCCTTTCTCCTTACTCTGCCAACCACCTGTTTAAAAATATTCCATGGCTTTCTGTTGCTCTTAGGATAAAGACAAAACTTCACATTGCCTGCAAGATCCTGCGTGGTGTGGACCCTACCTGCTTTCACAACCCCATTGGACATGACACTCTGCTGTCTGCCTCCCAGTCACTTTGGCCTCTTAAAAGTCACTCTTCCCTGTACTTCATCTGGCTTCAGGGCCTTTGCACACGTTATTTGCTGCCTACTATATGTTAGGCAAATATTGGCAGTGAATATCAGTGTTAAATAACATAGACACAGTTCTTGCTTTCGTAGAATTTCATCTTACAAGTGAGTCTGTTTTAGGGCAGTGCACCTAAGGATTTAAAATTTAAAATCTGCTCTATATTGACTTGAGTTATCGCAGTATTTCATAAGGGACTGGAAGTTTTCATGCTTGAGTCTGCAAATGATGTGGATAATATACTAAAGATAAGCACAAAGAGGGTGACTCTTCTGCTTTAGTCTACACAGTACAAAGAAACAAATGTTGCCTCATGGTGTTGTGCACGATGTCTTTCTCATCTTTCAGGTTTATTTTTCAAGTAATTCATTTATTCTGTGAAGATTTATTGAGCACCTATTATTTGCCATACGTTGGGAGTATAATTTTGGCTAAAATAGAATCCCTGCATGAAAGGAGCTCTTACTCTATTGAAACCATAACTGTTGCCTGTGAGGTAGTTATTAGTGTCATCTATATTTTAGAGATGTAGAAATTGAGACTTGTAGGTAAATCGTGACTTGATCAAGGCCACTTGGTTGCTAAGTGGAACTAGCGCTCTGAGCCAGGTCTTCTGACTCCAAATTCAAGGCTTTTTCCATTTTCTGCTTGTGAAACATGTTGAATTAGTAGAGCAAGTTGTCTTCCTTTTTTCTTTAACAAATTTGCTCTTCATTTAAAATTTGTTTGCTTAATATTATTGGTTAGAACAAAGTATAAGTAGTTGTTTTAAATCTTAAATGTAAAATGTCCAATGGCTCATGAATTATTTTCTCTTTTTCTAATCAATTTTATTGAGGTATAATTTACATACAGTCATTTGCAACCATTTCTGTGTACAATTTGATGCCTTTTGACAAATGTATATACCTGCAAAACCACGACAATGGGAATAGCGAACATTTCTCTCCTTCTCAGTTCCCTCCCTCCACCTCGGCCCCCAAGCAACCACTGATACGTTTTTTGTCTCTGTAGATGCATCTGTATTTTCTAGATTTCATATAAGTGGAAGCATACAGTGTATAATTTTGGGTCTTTTTTTTCATTCAGCGTAATGATTTTTTTTTTTTTAATAGAGATGGTGTCTTGCTATGTTGCCCAAGCTGGTCTGGAACTGCTGGGCTGAAGCCATCCTCCTGCCTCTGCTACCCAAAGTGTTGGGATTATAGGCGTGAGCCACTGTGCCTGGTCAGCATAATGATTCTGAGATTAATCCATGGTGTTGTATGTATCAATAGTTTGTTCCTTTTTGTTGCAGATTAGTGGCCCACTGTATGGAGATACCACATGTTGTTCATTCATTCACTTGTTGCTGGACCTTAGGATTGTTTCTGGTTTTGGACCCTTATGAAAAAAGCTGCTTTGACCATTCATGTATGAGTCTTTCCATTTTCATTTCTGTCAAAAAAAGCTGCTATGACCATTCATGTAAGAGTCTTTCAGTTTGCATTTCTGTCGGGTAATGCCCAGGAGTAGAATTGCTTAGTTATAGGGGAGTTCTTTGTTTAACCTTATGAAGAAATTGTCAGTTTTCCAAAGTGATTTGGCCATTTGTTTTAGTTTCCTATGGCTGCTGCAACAAGTTACCACAAACTTGGTGGCTTAAAACAACAGAAATTTATTCTCTTTCAGTCCTGGAGATGAGGCATTGAAATCAAGGTGTCAACAGGGCCATACTCCCTTTGAAGGACTCTAGGGGAAACTCCTTCCTTGCCTCTTCCAGCTTCTAGTGGTCCCTGGTGTTCCTTGGCTTGTGGTAGCATCACTTCATAACTTCTCCGCTTCCATCTTCACATGGCCTTCTTCTCTCTGTTTCTGTGTCTCAAATCTCTCTCTCCTTTCTCTTAAAAGGATGCCAGTTATTGGATTAGGACCCATCCTAAATCCAGGATGATCTTGAGGTCCTTAAGAGCCTCAACTTAATTACATTTGCAAGGACACTTTTTCCAAATAAGGTTACATTCACACTTGCTGGGTTTCTGGATTTGGACATACCTTTTTGGGGGATAATATTCAAATGCACTGCACCCTTTTACATTCTTACCAACTGTTGGTGGGAACGTAAAATGAGAGTTCTACTTGTTTCATATCCTTGCAATGCTTGTCAGTCTTTTACATTTTAACCATTCTAGTAGGTGTGCAGTGATAGTAGGTGTGCAGTGATATTTGTGATTTTAATTTGCATTTCAGTGATGTCTAATGATGTTGCATATCTCTCTTTTTGTAAATCTTTATTGAGGTATAATTTACATACCGTAAAATTCACCTGTTTTCAGTGTAGGACTTAATGGTTGGTAGCATATTTGCAGAGTTGTGTAACTATCACCACAGTCTTATTTTAGAACAGTTCCCTTCCAGAAGAAACTGTATTCATTTGCAGTTATTTCCCAATTCTGCTTCATCCCTAGGGAACCATGAATCTACTCTGTTCTTTAGATTTGCCTTTTCTGGACATTTTTGTAAAGATGGACTCATACAATATGTGGTCTTTTATCTTCGGCTTCTTTCACCCAGGATGTTTTTGAGGTTCATCCATGTTACAGCATGTATTGGTACTTTGTTCCTTTTTATTACACAATAGATAGAATTCCAGTGTCAGGCCTAGTGCAATGGCTCATGCCTGTAATCCCAGCACTTTGGGAGGCCAAGGCAGGTGGATCACCTGAAGTCAGGATAACTTAGATCAAGACCAGCTTGGCCAACATGGTGAAACCCTGTCTATACTAAAAATACAAAAATTAGCCAGGAGTGGTGGCACATGCCTGTAATTCTAGCTACTTAGGAGGCTGAGGCATGAGAGTCACCTAACCTGGCAGGCAGAGGTTGCAGAGAGCCCAGATTGTGCCACTGCATTCCAGCCTGGGTGACAGAGTGAGACTGTCTCAAAAAAAAAAAAAAAAAAAGAATTCCAGTGTCAGGATATACCATGTTTTGTTTATCTCTTCACCAGTTGATGGATATTTGATTTGTTTCTACATTTTGACCATTATGAAAAATGCTACTGTGAACATTTGCACCCTAGTTTTTGTGTGGATGTGTTTTCATTCCTCCTGGGTAGATACCTAGGAGTGGAATTACTGGTCATATGGTAAATCTATGTTTAAAATTTTAAGAAACTGACAAACTGTTTACTTGTGTGGTTACACCATTTTACATTCCCCACTAGCCATTTTGAGGGTTACAATTTTGCCACATCCTTGTCAACACTTGTTATTGTCTGTCTTTTCTATTGTAGCCATCATAGTGGGTGTGAAGTGGTATCTCATTGTGGTTTGATTTGCATTTCTCTGATGGGTGATAATGTTATGCATCTTTGTATGTGCTTATTGGACATGTATGTATCTTCTTTTATGAAGTATCTGTTCAAAATCTTTGCCCATTTTTTTGTTGGATTGTTTGTGTTCCTATTATTAAGTTTTATGAGTTCTTTATATTTTCTAGATATAAATCCTTTGTTTACTATGTGTGTTGCAAACGTTATCTTCCATTCATCTAGGTTACTTAATAGTTTTTAAGAAAGGTCCAATTTATCAATGTTCATTTTGATGATTCATGATTTTTGTGTCATGTCTATGCAATCTTTATCCCAAAGTCACAAAGATTTCTTGTTTGCTTTTCAAATTAAACTTTGTCATCTCCATAATGGGTACTTAGTTTTTATTTTTCTTTTCTCTTTGAAATAACTTAGACCGTAGTTTCTTCCTTGCGATTGCTTATGCTATAGACTTTTATGCTGTTTCCAAGTCTGGAGGGTGAATAAGAAGGTTACACCAAATAGCTTCCTATGATTAACATTTATCTAACTTGTGTTCAGCGTATGAGAGTACTATATGGTATTCATGCATTTTTAAAATGAACTTTTCTTATAAGGCATATAGTAGAATAGTCCAGATTAGGATTTGATGGTTTGAGTTAGAACCATGGCGTCTACTATTTCCTTACTGTTGGGATAGGGGATTCATACCCTGTACCTCAGTTTCTGCAGTCATAAATGAGGTTAAGAATAGCTGCTTCTGTGGGTTGGTGTGAGGACCCAGTGTGATTAGGTCTAGCTGCTATCCCAGGAATAGAGTAGCATGCCCTTGCTTGAGTTTGGTGGTTTCAGGGTTCCTCTGCTGGGGTGGGGCTGGCCCTATGCATTTTTTCTCAGATGTTATAATTTATTATTTTGAATGATTTAAAACTTATTGAAGAGCGAGAGTAGAATCTAGAGCTCTCATAGACCTGTTGTCCATATTCACAGGTTAATATCTTGCTGTGTTCACTTGATTGCTCTCTCTCTCTTGCCATATATATCCATATGAACAATTATTTTTTTAATGAACCATTACAGAGTAAGTTGGAGACATCAGTCCTCTTTACCTCTAAATAGTTCAGCATATATGTCCTAAGAACATGGACATTCTCTTACATACAAATATAAACACAGTCAGTTGTTAATTTCAGAAAAAGTTAATGTTGATATAATGCCATTATTTCATCCAAAGTCCATATTCAAATTTTGCTAATTGTCCTAATAATGAATTTTATAACATTTTTTCCTGGTCCAGTTTCCATCTGGATCGCATGTTACCTTTCATTGTCAGGTCCCTCTGGTCCCTTCTCCTTTAATCTGGTGTCCTTTCATGTCCTTTAAATTGGTTCCTCATCCTTTTTCTTTCAAGACATTGACATTTGTGATGTGTGCAGGCTATTTTTTATTTATTTATTTAGTAGAATGGCCCTGTATTCTTATTTGTCTTATGTTTCCTTATGATTGGAATCAGATTTGGCTTTTTTTTTTTTTTTTTTTTTTTTTTGAGATGGAGTCTCACTCTGTCGCCCAGGCTGGAGTGCAGTGGCGCGATCTCAGCTCGCTGCAACCTCCGCCTCCCGGGTTCAAGGGATTCTTCTGCCTCAGCCTCTCGAGTAGCTGGGACTACAGACACATGCCACCACACCCAGCTAATTTTTGGGTTTTTAGTAGAGACGGGGTTTCACCATGTTGGCCAGGCTAGTCTCGAACTTCTGACGTAGTAATCCACCCACCTCAGCCTGCCAAAGTGTTGGGATTACAGGTGTGAGCCACCGTGCCTGGCCCAGATTTTACATTTTTGCATGTATATTTTTGAGGAAAGATGGAACCTCTAGAGGTCACATATTTACAATCCACATATGCATCCTGGCCGTAGGTAAGTTTCGGCCCAAACAAACTGAAAGTTGTTTCAGAATTATTTTCTAATATTTAAAAATTGAGAGATTTTGCATAAACATCTGGGTGTCTGACTCTCTTGAAAAACTAGAGTATCTGGTAACACTGGGCATGCATTTTCCTAACTAGAATTGAATAGTGGCTTCCCTTTTAGGCAGGAAATACGCTTTCCATTTTTCTGTCATCCAGTTTTGCCCTTTCAGTCACAAAATAGTGGTGTAGTGTGGGGCTTTAGATACAGACTCCTGAAATTGAATTCTGCTCCCTCGTTTACTTGAGCAAGCAATTTAACTTCTCTGAGCCTCTGTTTCCTCATCTATCAAATTGGAGTGATATGGTTCTGGTAGGGATTGAGATATTATATAGCACATAAAACATTGCTGGCACACAGTAAAAACAAACATTGTGGCCGGGCGCGGTGGCTTAAGCCTGTAATCCCAGCACTTTGGGAGGCCAAGATGGACGGATCACGAGGTTAGGAGATCGAGACCATCCTGGCTAAAACGGTGAAACCCCGTCTCTACTAAAAAATACAAAACACTAGCCGGGCGTGGTGGCGGGCACCTGTAGTCCCAGCTACTCAGGAGGCTGAGGCAGGAGAATGGCGTAAACTCGGGAGGCGGAACTTGCAGTGAGCTGAGATGACGCCCCTGCCCTCCAGCCTGGGCGACAGAGCGAGACTCTGTCTCAAAAAAGAAAAAAATAAAATAAAATAAAAAAATAAATATTGTTATTATCACCATCTTCTTATCATCATCATCATCCTCATCATCATTATCACCATCAACCACCACCTGCACTACTGCCTATCTGACCCCAGTAGATATATATTCGGTATATATATATGTGTGTGTGTGTGTGTATTCTGATCCCAGGACATTTATTCTGTAAACTTACGTTGAGTGTCTAGTCAAGTGGATTCTCTCAACTGGGGTTCCATTAACTTATTTCCCATGCAGCCAGAATGGTACTAGTTTTGTACCACCTTTCAGAAAATTGAGAATATAGTCACTCAAACCATTTTCTATGTTCTGTGGTTCAGATAAGGAACCTAATTAAGTGTTGAGCAGTGTATTTATCACGAGGGTAAAGATGGCAGACACAGTCCCATGGAACTGGCTGGCTGGCCATGGAAGGTAAATAAGTACCAACAGTAGAGTGGTGAGTTTTATCACGGGAGGACATGGTAGCAAAGAGGATCTAACATGGCCTAGTAGTCATGGAATTCCTTCCTTAGAAGATCTGTTTAAAGGTGTATCCTTATGAGAGGCCTGGGATTCCTTACTGGGTTTATCAGAAACATTAAAACTGTTTCATTAGTCATAGAATAAAAAGCTATGAATGTTGAATTCCAAGTTAGCTTCAAAGACTCTTATGCTGGCTTAGGTTAGATCATCTTTTAAACGATTAAAAATAGAACTAGTTTAAGTTTATTAAGGAAACGGTTATATACCTAAGAACATTTAATAATTTTGTTTGAGTAATGTACATTTTTATCAGTGAAGGAAAATATCCAGGATATATAACCTACCGTTTTAAGTAACATGATTTAAAAACTCTTCTGCTTTTGGTGATAGTTGTCTTATCAGCTTTAAATGATAAAGTTTATTGAGTTATAAAAATAATAACTTGGCCAAATACAGTGGCTCATACCTGTAATCCCAGTGCTTTGCGAGGCCAAGGTGGAGGAGGCTCCCTTGAGACCAGGAGTTGGAGGTTACAGTGAGCTGTGATTGTGCCACTGCACTCCAGCCTGGACAACAGAGCGAGACCCCATCTCTAAATAATAATAACAATAACTCAAAAAAAGAAAGTTTGCTATTTATGTTTGTACTGACTGGGTATTTTTACCTTATTTTATATTTCAAATTTGGCATTTTATTGAGGTCCTGAGAATGTTCTTTTGGAGTCTAGTTTTATTATGGGACATTCTAGATTATGTCACCAGTTTACCTAAACTGGACACTAAATATAAGACAGTTTTGGTGTTAGGCCAAAGACCAGGGGACTTGAAAAATGAAAACCTCACCTGACAGATTCTACTCTGTTTGTTTTCCTTCTTCCCGAAATCCATTATTATTTTTTGCTTAATCTCTTCTTCAATATATGGGTAAGCCTTTAATCACTGTTTCGGAGGTTCAGTTGACTTCTGTAAATAGACGAAGAGTTAGTGTATTTGATCATAACTTCCAAACCACTTTAAATACTGTAACTTACTTGAAAATTAACTAGCTAAACTACCAAGTAACAGTGAGTTCTTGTTACTTTCTGTTATTTCCAGGCCTGTTTCCTAACCCTCCTAGTATTGGTTTTGAAAACTAAATTAGCCATTCAAAAAAAAAAGTCTTAGACACTTTGAGCAAACAGTAGCTTCCTTGAAGATAGCATTTGTGTCTAATTCATCTTTTCATCTCTCCATTGTACCTGGCAGGATGTCTTCCACAAAGGAGACATTAATAAGTATCTGGTGAAGAAAGATTAAATGGTTGAGAGCGGCCAGCATCTGCTATGTGATACATGTGACCTTTCATAATTATGATTCTGGATCCTTGGCTGCTGATGAGATTTATTGTGGCTGAGTTTAGCGATACAGATTTTGGCGTGTGGATGATAGTCTCCAAAAACGTAGAGATCATGTTTTTTTTTTTTTTTTTCAGTTTTGTCATTCACCATTTTATCCCTAGCTCTTAAGATTTTGCCAGACACATGGTAGATATTCCATACTTGTCAAATAATGAATGAATTCCCAAGAGCATCACTTGTTATTGGTCAGTAGAATTTCTAATAGTGAGAGCTGGAACCGGAATTTGAAAGAAATAATGGAAAATGGTTAATATCTTATGAATTTTAAGTTACTTAATATATCATAGGTGTGGGCATCAATTTTGAGAAACAAGACTCTTGTGTTCAACACATACTTCAGCAACTATCGACACTTGTTTTCAAGTGTTCTCTTCCAATTTTAAAATGCCAGTTCACCTTTCAGATTTAGAGTATTTTGTTGTTGTTAGTTTATTATGGTAGATTTCTTGCTAAAGTTATATTTAAAATGTGACTTCCTAACTTTTAGAGGAGGGGAACTTTTGTTAAGATGGTCCTTTTGGAACCTTAATGAAAAAACACACCTTAGAGAAGGTGAATTTAGAGTTCTGCTAAGCACATTCATTTAATCTTCTATTATAAACTGATTTTGTAATATTTTATAAAATTGTCTCACTGGTTGATTTCACAGTGTAAACTGGGAGGATTCTTAGGATTCCTTGGGTTGGGTTACAACAGGTTGAAGAGATGAAGATTTGTGTTGGTAAGGGCTTGTTTCCAAACTTTTGTCCTTGGCATGCTGTTTGTTAAGCCATCACATGTTTGAAAGTTAAACCTTGAATTGATGCTATGGTTTGCCTTTTAAAAAATGTATTTTATTATGGTAAGAACACAACATAAGATCTACTCTCTTACCACCTTTTTAAGTGTACAATAAAGAATTGTAAACTGTAGGTACAATGTTGGATAGCAGATCTCTGGCACTGATTCATCTTGCATAATTGAAACTTTATGCCGCTTGATTAGCTCTTTCCCATCCTCCCAGCCCTGGTAATCACCTTTCTACTCTCAGATTCTATGAGTTTGACTCGTAGGCGTGCATTTTTGTTTTTGCTATAAGCATCTGTCCTGTTGCTATGCCGATCATTTATTTACTCTGTAGTTTTGGAAATGACCTGCTTCCAAAGTGACCATGCGTCTCCTTATGTTAAAAAACTGCCATATGGATAAAGGGCAGTTAAGACCTTTACAACTGGTAGAAACCAAGTAGAAAATTCAGTTTGAAGGACCAAATTATGTTGCAGCTGCTCTGAGGAGGAGATTTGTTGCCAGAGCATGAGTGTTTTCATAATTGTTTGTGATCAGAAAATTCAGAGCTCTGATTTCTGCATTAGCCCTAAGTCTGCCCTTTGGCACCTTCATTTAGTGACTGGATCATTCAAGGCTGAGCCTCAAGGGCCAGCATTTCTCCAGTAATAATATAAAATGGGCTGATGTTGCAACCTTAACTCACTCTGCTGAATTGGGCATGATTAAAGTCTCAAGGCTGCATTAATATGGATTTTCTATGTACAGCAGTCTGTTATCTCACTATTTTCCAGTTTGCCATTTTTTGAAAACAAAGATGGAAAATTCTGCTGATGATTTTTTTTTTTTGTCTGTCAGCACAACAGCATTTTTTTTGGCTTAAGAATATGAGACTAGCACCGGGCAAATGAATGCAAACATTACAGTTTATGTGGACTGTAGCCTGTTGTCATGTCAATCTTGTTATTTAGGTAAATAGTGTGCAATTTTTCGCCGAATCAGCAGCCAATATGCTGCGAGCCATTTTTGTTTTAGTTCCATTATTGGCTGGTAACACTATTAATGAGACAATAATTGGGAAATAGTAGTCATTGTTCTCATAAAACACGATCCTTGTGTTGGAACCACAGCCAGGCAGAGGAGTTGCATATGCAGACTGCAAGGGAGGAAAGGATGAGTAGCCAGTGTTCCCAGCTTTTAAAATCATCAGACCCCTGCTGCCTAAATTGCCCCAGCTGTTAATGCTGGAACCATTACAGTAATGGACTCAGCAAATGAAGGAGAACGAAGACACGCACACTTTATTACCAGAGGGGCAATTTTCTCTTCATGTGTAATAGCAGCGGTGCCTCATATTGATCAGACCATCAAGATACTAATCCTCTGTAAAATTACTTGTTATAACTGAAAATGTGTTAATCCAAATCAGTCTGTGTCCTGACTGTCTACTTACTATTGAATACAGACTATTAGATGCTTTATTTTTCATGATTTAAAGGCTCTGCCCTGAAAATGGCTGCCTTTTCCCTTGCAACACTGAGCGCTTAATCTTAGCTATAGCCCAGGGTTGTCTTTTTGTTTTAAACAGAACATCACCCACTTAATTAAGGAGTGAGTGTCTGTCTTGCTGTCTGAGTTATGCTGGTGTTTTATGTTCCTCTGGATTTATTAAGCATCTTGTTTTACATTCAGTCTGTGGTTTGTGCTGTAAATAAAAATAGGCCCGTCTCGCACATATTAGAAATTTGCAGGTAGCAAATGTCAATAAGTACCAGGGACTTTGATTTATACTTCAGGCACCAGGTTGTGGTTTGTCGATTGAACCCATAGGCAGGATGCATCCTGGTGTCTTCTGTGGAGGAGATGTGTTTTTGCATTGTTGTCTGAGAAAGTTTATGTTTATTTCTGCATCCTTGGTTCAGTAGATTGCTTTTTAGACAATGAGGCATATCCGCTCCCCCTCTTATGTCTTGTGACAAATGACTACAGCTAAACGTTATTATGAGAAGACTCGTTAAAAACTGATGTGTGTCTTCCTGAATATTTGGAATTTTGGGAACTTTGTAAAATTCCCATTTTTTTCATTATAATCTCTTTCCACATACCTTATATGTTTATTTGTATATAGACTCAGATGCCCTCTTGGCAGTATATTTATTCTAATATGTTGTTACAGCTCGAAGCATTTGTGTGACATTCTCTGTAGAGTTCATTCAGAAATACTTAATTAGCACCCTTTGTGTACCAGGACTTGGATGACAGGCTGGAGACTTGAGGACGAGTAAGATATAATCTTTGCCATTGAGGACCTCAGTTTAGGAGGAAGACAGGCATGTAAACAAATAATTATAACAATGCAGTATAGTAAATACTAGTCTACTGTGAATGTGTCCTTCTTGGGTGCATGGGCGCAATAGTAAAATCAGCCTCACTGATTTTTCTTGCTGTGTTATCAAAAGCAGAATTCTGACATCCACTTTGCGACTTGTTTCTGAATGACTCGTAGCTGTTTGAAAGAAATCTCTTCCTTCCTCACTGGAGACATGTTTACTACCCTAGGGGGATAGTCAAAGGAAAGATTTCCAAAAATGTTTTGATCAATGACCACATCTTTGGAAATGTATAGAGTTTCCCAAGGAGGCTACTTGAAAGGAGATAGTGCTTATGTTGTTTATGTTCTGGCATTTATGTTATAAACCAGTCTTATTGCTTTAGAGTATAGTTTATGAGGAGAAACGGTAGCCTGTGGTGGTTAAGAACATGGATTCCTTTTGCTCTGCTATTTACTGGCTGAGTGATCTTGGGCAAGTCACCTAATCTCCTTGAGCCTCAACCTTCATCTGTAAAATGGGGATCATAATAGTTGTGAAGATTAAATGATTTAATATATGTAAAGCATTTAGAATATTGTTGGGGTAAGTGCTGTATAAGGTTAGTTATTATTACTATGCATGTGACTATTAAAATAATGAAATTATTTTTCATGTGCAGCTCATGAAAGTCAGCTTCATAAATATAGAACCACACTGTATATATAAGCATATGGTATATGAGATAGAGAAGCATTTCTTAAATTTCTTAATGAATTTTTTTTCTTATTTTATTTTAGAAAAATTTTTTATTTTAGAAAAACTAACAAATACGGAAAAATATGAGGCAGAAAAAAGTCTCATAATTCTTCAGAGATAAATACTGTTTACAAAGATATATTTTAAACAAAAATTAGAATGATAATGTGTATATTTTTTACTCTGCTTTTTTTACCATCCAGTATATAATGAATATTTTTTCATATAATTCCAATTGTATAGTATTTTATCATACGGATTTTTTTCCGTTCTATCATAGGTTATCCTTTAGTGAACATTCTTGTACATAAATCTCTGCAAGTCTTTGGAATATTTCATAGGATATATTAAAAGGAGAATTGTATGGGCTAACTTTTGTTAAGATTTTTGCTTCTCATTGTCAAGTTTCCAGGGAGGTAATGCCAGTTTCCAATTTAAGAAGCAATATATGAGAGTGCTTATTGGTACATCCACTGTTAACACCGGGAATTATCAGAAAACAAAAATATTTGCCAATTTGGAGGAGAAGTAGGAACTTGTGGAGGTAATTTGTATTTTCCTAATTATTATATTTGGTTGAATTTCCTCCCACCATTTATATTGGCAAAATATAGTTCTTTTGTGATTTGTTTATTCATACAGGCTTTGTTCATTTCGCTAACGTGTTTGTCTTTTCTTACTGATTTGGAAACATATTTTGTAGATTAGGGATGTTATTTACTAATCATGTGATAGAAAGATTTTTCCAGTTTGTTTATTGCCTGACTATATTTTTGTTATTCAGAAGTTTTCCTTCATTTATAATTAGAAAAACATTTTCCCCCTCAGTATTAGATTAACAGTCATTTACATGTTCTTCTGGTTATTAATATTTTATATTTTTTTCTTATAATTGTTAAAATGTGTCTAGAATTTGTTGGTGTTATGGTATGGAGTAGATGTGGAAATTTTTCTTCCCCAAGGCCGATGAGATATTGCTGCTTGCATTTACTGACTTATCTTTTACGTACTGATTTGAATGCTTAAATAATCAGATCTGCTTTTTATCCTGTTTGTTTTTACTTTGATACATCATTTTAACTGCCATAGTTTTATAATATCTTTCTATATTTGGCAGCATAAGGCCCCTATAATTAGTCTTTACTTTCAAAAATTCCGTGGCTCATCTCTTGCATGGAGAAGACAACCTAAATTTTTTCCCAGGTAAATTTAAAAATCACTTTGTCAAGGTCCTCCATGTGCCCTGCCAGTCTGTTGCTATTTTAATTGTTATTGCATTAAAAATATACATTAATCTGGAAATAACTGAAATATTTATGGTAAATAATTTTTCTCATTCAGTAATTATCTGTCTCTACATTTTTTTAAGTTTTATGATCTTCAGAAAGTTTTGTAATTTTGTTCAGTTGGGAACTATTTATTACTTTATGTAAAATACATGGGTATTTTATATTTTTGATTACTATTTTTTGGTTACTATTACAAATGGGATATTTAAAAATTGTGTTTTTTAAATGATACTTAGGAAAGTTTTTTATGTGTGTGCTATTTTTGTATTTGGCCACAATACAGAATGTGTCCTTATCATTCTAATATTTTTGGATGATTTTCTTGGGTTTTCTGGATATATACGAGGTAGATCATCTAATTTCTGCAAATATAATTTGTTTTTTCCTCTTTCAGTAATTATACTCTCCTGTCTTTTTTTTCTTCCATTATTACCTTGTCTAGAACCTCCAGTCGGTAGCAGTTATAGCAGATAGTCATGTCTTCAACAGTTATACTTTGGGATTCTAATATTAAGTAAAGTGGTAGTTGTTGGCAGTTATCTTTGATTCTTACTTTTTTTTTTTTTTTTTTTTTTCCCAGGGGCTGAGGTTGAATTTTAATGAATTTTAGGAACGTTTTTTGGATATCTGTTTAGATGGTAGTATCTTTACTTCTCCTGATAAAATGTAATTTATTAGACTTCCTAATTATGGTTCCTTGGGATAAAGCCTACTTGGTTGTATTATATAGGTCCTTTAATATATTGCTGAATTCAACTTTTTAGTATTTCAATTAGGAAAGTAAGATGGGTCAGTACAGCGATTCTTATGGAAACTGCAGAGTGGTACTCCAGGGGCTGAGGGTACATCAGAATCTTTGAATGGGTCCTGTATAACATACATGTTGAACGTAATTCAAGCTACAGTTTGTAAAGCCTAATAAAGCATTTTTGGCTGATGGGGATAAGATCACAGTAGAAGAAGGTAAAGTGAGTAAAAATACTGAGAAACTGCTTTGTGTGCTTTCTTTTTGTCAAATTTGGTATTGTATTATGCTAGTGTCATGAAATGACTTGCAGAATTTTCCTCCTCCTTCTCTGCTTAGGAGCCATTTACAAAGCATCAGGATTATTTGCCTGTTGGGAGTTTGAACTTTACTTCTTCTTTTTCTTTTTCTTTTTTTTTTTTTTTTTTTTTTTTTTTTGAGCAGAGTCTTGCTGTGTCACCCACGTTATAGTCTTGGCTTACTGCAATCTCTGCCTTCCAGGCTCAAGCAGTTCTCCTGCTTCAGCCCCTTGAGTAGGTGGGATTGCAGGCGTGCACCACCATGCCTGGCTATTGTCTATTTAGTTTAATTCTTGAGTAAATTTTTGTCATTATATCTTAGCAGGGCAGAGTTTTACATTTATTGACATGGCATTGAACATAACATTCTCTGGTTTACTAGGGTAGAATTGAGTATAGTTTTATAATTTTAAAAATTTCATATTCACTTTTTCCATCTTCTTTTGAATTATAACTTTGTATATTCATGTCTTCTCTTTAAAAATTGACTGTATTTGCTGGTAGTCTGTTTTTTTTTTTTTTTTTTTTTTAAACAAGCTCTTGAATTTGTTTATGCTCTAATTCATTAATTTCTACCTTTGTTTTTATTGCTTTCTTTGTCCTGCATTGCCTGAGCTGCTTTTGGCAACATCTTGAGATGAATGCTTACTTAGTTCATTTTTATTCTTTTTTGTTTAATGTGGAAAGTATTTCAAAATCTTGAAGTAGTTTTCTCTTTTCTGTTTCTGTATCAATTTGTGCATGTTTTTGTAGCACTTATTCAGTATTCTAATGATTTTTTCATTTTCTTTCTCATAGCTTAGTTATACAGACTGTATTTTATTTTATTTTTGTACCCCAATGTCCACAGACTTTTGAACACAATAGGCACTGAACTAATGTTTCCTGAATGAATACCATGAATACCCCCATTCACCTTTCACTCCACACAAGTAGTAAGTAGCCTGCTATAGTTAGTGGAAGTTTAGTCTTCCAACTACCAGTGCACATCACCGGTAGCTGGAGGGCTAAACTTGGAGTCTCACATACGCCACTTACTAGACATTACCTTGTATGAGTCCTCCAATCTCTGTGATGTTTCATCTGTAAAATGGGGATAATAACTCTCTTCCCAGCTTCATCTGAGATGTCATCAATAAGATAATAAATGTAAAAGCACTTTGAATACTAACAATGTTATGTAGATATAAATATGATTTAAAATAGGTTTTTAGCATTCTTATCTCATCCACCACTTCTCCCCCTCTCCACCATGTAGAAATTATCAAGTTTTTAGGAACAGAAATTTATTTTTAAGTAGACAATATTGTACATATTCATGGAGTACATAGTGTTTTGATACATATCGTGTATAGTGATCAGATCAGATCAGCATAATTAGCATATTCATCATCTCAGACATTTATTATTTCTTTGTGTTAGAAACACAGAAACTTAAAAAGATATATATATGTGTATATATATATATCTGTGTCTTCTGAAGTATCTAGCACAGAACTTTGTTGACAGATATACAGTAAATGTTTGTCGATCGAATGTTTTCTGAGATGTACTTTTCTTTTCCATTTTTTTTTTTCTTTGAGACAGGGTCCTGGGTCCTGCTCGGTCACCCAGGCTGGAGTGCAGTGGCGCAGTCATAACTTACTGTAGCCTTGACCTCCTGGGCTCAAGCAATCCTCCCACCCCAGGATCCTCAGTAGCTGAGACTACAGGTGTGCGCCACCAAACCTGGCTAATTTTTGTACATTTTATAGAGAACGGGTCTCACTGTGTTGCTCAGGCTGGTTTCAAACCCTTGGGCTCAAGCTATCTGCCTGTCTTGGCCTCCCAAAGTCCTAGGATTACAGGTATGAGCCACTGTACCTGGCCTGAGACCTACTTTTCAAACATGAATTACTAAGTGGTCCTCAATTGGACCAAGACCTAGGAGCCTTGCCCCAATCACGTTGCTTCTCCCAGTTTACTCGGGTTGACCTAGACAGCTACATCAACACACAGTCTAGTGAAATGCACATGTGTAACTTGAGGATGTCAACCTTTTGGCACCATCTCATTTCTTCTGCAGAAGATGGGCTAGAGACATTATACTCTGTTCCTGAAGTATAGACTAATAAAATAGTGGCGTTGATACAGATTGATAACAAATTATAAAATTGGTAAAACAATTTTCTATTTTTATACAATTTAGGACAGCTATTAATATTGTTAAAATTTTTTTCTCAATTGGATGAAAAATAAATGTATGATTATTCCTTCCCTTTCAATTGCAGTTACATTACACTTTCATTGTTTCTCTTGCACTGAGATTTATTTTTATTTTTAATTTACTTTGTTCGTTGCTATGGAAGGGTGATAATTGTATCAAGTAAGTCTCTTTTACTTACCTGAGAGTTCCCATGTTCTTTGGGGAAATAAATATCATCATATAAGTCGGTCTTAGGTTAACAGGTTGTTTTAAAATTGCTAAACACTGTCTAAATGCAGAGTGATAGTATTTTCTGGGTAGGTATTACATACTCTCTTTTCGAATATTGGTCACTGAAGGATTTCACAAACCACTGACATTTCAGCATTATGACATTTCAGCATTATGAAGAGCAATGTGCTCTTCTCACCCTCTGCCCCCATATTTTTTTTAAACCATTCATTGCAGTAGGACAAACTATAATTTTTTGAAAACAGAGATACTTACCCTTTACACAGCTTTTAAAGATTTCTGGGAGACTTCATATCTCAGATAATTGATGGTAAATTCTGCTTGGTTGTTTATAAGCTCAAACTTGGGAGATCTACAGAAAGAGTTTCATCTGAGAAATAAAAACTATTTTATTTATTTATTTATTTTTTATTTATTTGTTTGTTTTTTTTTTGAGACGGAGTCTCGCTCTGTCGCCCAGGCTGGAGTGCAGTGGCCGGATCTCGGCTCACTGCAAGCTCTGCCTCCCGGGTTTACGCCATTCTCCTGCCTCAGCCTCCCGAGTAGCTGGGACTACAGGCGCCTGCCACCTCGCCCGGCTAATAAAAACTATTTTAATGATTGTATGATCCACCAGACCCTGAGGTCTTTTCTTAAGTCCCTCCTCTTTCATGAAGTGTTTGAGGATTATTCCCTTCATCTCTTTCCTTACCGACTTTATTTCCTATGTCAAAAAGTATGATACTAACGGTAAGTTTGTGTATGGTACACTTACTGGTGTATGGTACACTTACTGGTGAATGGTGGTTGACATTAGGTCATATTAAATTTTACATTTTATGATTGCTTATATATAGTAGTGTTTTATACAAACACAGTAATTCTCATTTCCCTATGGGGATTATGAGATCCCTCTGGCTGACAACACTGATATAAATTTATTTTTTGTGTCTAGTAAGATGCTACAAATGTAGTTGACTCTCAGCATTTCTTGTCAAATGGAAACATATATAGACTGGAAGTTAAGCTTTGTGTTTTTTTTTTTTTTTTTTTTTAACTTTACTGAACAGTTATTTAACCTTAACTGTCAATCTGCTCTTCATCACCAATAGAAAATATTTTGCTTAGAAAATGTTTTGTGTAGGCCAGGCGTGGTGGCTCATGCCTGTAGTCCCAGCACTTTGGGAGGATGAGGTAGGTAGATCACAAGATCATAGTTCGAGACCAGCCTGGCCAACATGGTGAAACCCCATCTCTACCAAAGATACAAAAAATTAACTAGGCGTGGTGGTGTGTGCCTGTAATCCCAGCTACTTGGGAAGCTGAGGCAGGAGAATCGCTTGAACCTGGGAGGCAGAGGTTGTAGTGAGCTGAGGTTGTGCGATTGCACTCCAGCCTGGGTGACAGGGTGAGACTCCATCTCAAAAAAAAAAAAGTTTTGTGTAAAACCGTATGCCAGAATAGATCTAAGGAAACTGCATTTGTAGCCATAGGAGAAATCGTAGATTTTGGTGGCCCTTTACCTATTTGTTTTTTAAAAGAGTTATGTCTGAACCACCTATGTGTCCTGATTCATTTTGCCATTTCATCTACTGCTCTTCCTCCTGTTTTTATTTAAGACTATAAAGTTACTTTAGTGTAACTGCTGCTGTCACCTTTGCCCTTAGCTAATCAAATAGTTTACCTTGAGGGAAGCATTTATCTCCCACTTTCATTATTATTATTTTTGTTGCTGTAAAGATATATATTTTATGTCTGCAGAAGGCTGTAACACTGAAACGAGGTATTGATCTGCTGTATTTAGCAATTTCTTTCCACCTTGCCATCAATAGCATGTCAGCATCTGTCTGTACCGTGGTTGACCTCACAAATAGCTCTTTATGCTCCCATTGGATTCAAATGATATAGTATGCTGAAAACTAAATCAATGAATGATTATAAAGTTTTTAGTATTATTTCATGACCTGGAGGCAACTGGTACCCCTTGCACTGACAGTTCAGTGTACAATGAATATGGTAAAATGAGTGTGTCCAGCCTTTGTTCTACTGAAAGGAGGAAAACGGGTCACCTGGTTGGGTCAGCTCATACTTCTAATGATCTCAAAACACTCAGGCACTTCAGTTAAGCATCTCACTTTACAGAATCAGTCAGAGAGAAGAGCAAGACTCCCATTTAACTTTATTCCCCATGCCTCATCACAAGTATGTAGCAAATGTTTCTAAAATTATTTGAGCTCTAATCATATAGGCTTTTGCCTTCATTTATAAAAGAAAGACAAAAACCTAAAACTAGATGCTTTGTCACTCTGTCACCAAGGATCTAACGAAAAGACACATGGTAGAAGGAGGGAGAGTGGTAACCTCGGTTTAGGTCTAAGGGGACTCTTGATTGCTGTCAGCACCTGGAACAAATACCAGGATAGGGTTGTTGGGGCCACATTTTCCATTTGTGGGAGTTCCTACTCACCTCCACTGATCTGTGGAACACCGAAATAGCAGGAGCCACTCATTTGCCTGCTTTTGGATGTTGCTGAATTCAGCATCGTCTTGAAAAGTTCTTCCCGAATCATGCTTTCAGATGAAAGATGTTTTAGATATTAAACTTGACATTTGGGACATATAGAAAGATAGAACCGGGTGATGGTGGGTGAACAGGGAAAGTAGAACCCAGCAGTTGTCATCCTGATCTTTTGAGGATATGAATCAAATCTATTTCTTTCTAAGAAATGCCATCCTGATGTACTCCTTTGTCCACCAGCCCAGTAGAAAGTTTGACAAGGAGTATTGGGGAGTTCACATATTAATTCATTTCCCAGACATTTATTGGATGAATAATGTCTGAATAATAGGGTATCTTGGCTTTATTTCTTTATTTTTTTTTTTTTTTTTTGAGACAGAGTCTTGCTCTGTCGCCCAGGCTGGAGTGCAGTGGCCGGATCTCAGCTCACTGCAAGCTCCACCTCCTGGGTTTACGCCATTCTCCTGCCTCAGCCTCCTGAGTAGCTGGGACTACAGGCGCTCGCCATCTCGCCCGGCTAGTTTTTTGTATTTTTTAGTAGAGACGGGGTTTCACCGTGTTAGCCAGGATGGTCTCGATCTCCTGACCTCGTGATCCGCCTGTCTCGGCCTCCCAAAGTGCTGGGATTACAGGCTTATAGATGATGAGTTACCTCCTTTCCCCAGGGTCACTTAAGGAAGGGTGGGTGATGGTGATCAGAGCTTAAAGGTGTTGGTCTACACCAGTGCTGCCACGAGGTCAGGAGTTTGAGACCAGTCTACAGTGCTGCTACTGGTATAGACCAATACCTTTATATAATGTTTATTTTCAAGTTCATTTGTACCACTAAAGACTGTCTCTGATGAGGGCCACTAGGGCTCTATCTGTGATTAGAAATCCTGTTGTTAAGAATTATTATTGTGTCCTGGGTTAGAGAGAATAGATACGAGGACTAGCTCCTCCTCTTGAATGTTCATGGAAAACTGTCATGGTCGGCTTTAGCAAATCCAGAATGAGTCTACCTGCCTCATTTTGGCCAATTGCCATTATTCCCCCCAGTAAGATATTTGAATAGGGGAAATAATAGGTGGATTTTATGACCATTTCATGTCTGGTCAGTTTCTCCTCCTACATGAAAGGATGAAGTGTGGACTCTTCATGTAAAGTCGAGCCAGAAGCCCCAAGGAAGAAATTCAGCTTGGTCCTCTGAGTCTGGGATTGAGAACAGCAAACTGAGGCACGATACCCTCTGTTTCCTGTAGTATAGGAAATTGCTGATAATTTAATAATTTGAGCATTGAACTTATTCAAGTCCAGTAAAATTTTCTTAGGATCTGCTCAGGGATCTGCCTCTCCTAAATTCTTGGGTTACTTTTGTTATTCATTATGGATCTGTGACTATTAATCAGCTAAGCTGTTTTTGAAGTCATTTTAATTTTTGTTCTGTATTATCCTTTAGGAATGTGAGTACCGTTAATACTCTGTGATGTCTAAAGGAGTACTTCCCTTTCATTTGTCCTGTGGTGTCTGAAGGAGAACTTTCTTTTATTTTTCCTGTATTAGTTCACGTTATGCCGTGAGGTTTGCAACTCAGGCCTAAATATAGGATTTGGGAAGGATGTTCCTGTCTCTCAATTCAGTGTTTGTGAGTACCATTAATACTCTGTGATGTCTAAAGGAGTACTTCCTTTTCATTTGTCCTGTGGTGTCTGAAGGAGAACTTTCTTCTATTTTTCCTGTATTAGTTCACGTTATACCGTGAGGTTTGCAACTCAGGCCTAAATATAGGATTTGGGAAAGATGTTCTTGTCTCTCAATTCAATCTTTGTGTACATATATACCTGAATGTTAGATAAGGAATTCTCCCACTCAGATTATGCTGCTGGAAAGAGAAGTCACTTCATATTCAAATCTTTATCAAGTCTTTTGTATTGTGGAATGCTCTTCACTGTGAACAGCATTATTTGATCATCTATCCAAATAGTATGTGTGTACTTATGGCTTGGAATATTTTTCTGGATCAAAACTATATGTAGTAATCTGGATTTATGCGCCATAATTTCTATTTTTGCCTAAGAGTGGAAGGTTGCTACATGCTCATATATTTCTTAAAATAATTTATGTTTTGCTGTCTGCAGATGTATATTAGAAACTGCTATATTCTTGTTGGTAGAGAATAGGGCAGTTAGTTGACCTTTGTTCATACAAGCTTTGATAGTGGGGTGTCTTGGCTTTGTTCCTTGTAGATGATGGGTTATTTCCTCTCTCCAGGCTCACTTAAGGACGGGCAGGTGGTAGTGATCAAGAGTTAAAGAGTGACTAGTGTTGTCTCTGGTGTAGACCCACACCTTTATATAAAATCATTTTCAAGTTCACACCTCTAAAGGCTGTGTCTGATGAGGGCCACTTAGGGCTCTGTTTCTTAGAAATCCTATTGTTGATGAAAAGGCTATAAGAAGACCCGTCCAACTTAATTCTTGATCCTAGCTGGTCACTTAGTGACAATCATGTGGCCTGTAAATGAGATAAGACATTTCTTTTTACTCAATTAAGATAAAGAAGAAACCTCTTTACAGGTTGTATGTTAATGCATACACATCTTAATGCATTTCCACTACACAGAAAAGCAATAAGAGCCCAAAGTTAGAATTGTGTAAGGAGGTGTTTGTGTCATATGCTGGACTCTGAATCATTTGTGGACT
The DNA here is from genome assembly GCF_024542745.1 of Macaca thibetana thibetana. Lineage (NCBI taxonomy): Eukaryota > Metazoa > Chordata > Mammalia > Primates > Cercopithecidae > Macaca > Macaca thibetana. Next base: position 38,258,588 of record NC_065597.1, on the reverse strand, counting down.
ACAATTTTATAAACAGACTCTAAAATAATATAAAATGTGTCGATGAACTGTATACTTAAATTACATTATTTTCATTAAATAAAATTCTATATATACACAATAATATTCTTAGTTCTCATAATAGTATGGTCATATTATGATGAAATTAGTCCTTCTTCAGATTATTTTCTTTTGTAGACATTTAGGAACTTTCCTAGAAAATCTGTATCCAGTTTTTTTCTGTGCCATTTTAGATTATATACTTTATCAGAAACTCCCTAAAGAAGAATAAATTAATTTTGCATTTTCTTTCATTTTTTAGAATTTGAGAATGTGTATGTGTCTGAGGCTACCTCTGTGTCTAAAAGCAGAGCATGCTTAAAACCATGACTGAGGAGTTATGCTTAACGGTATACTTTGCATGCATTTGTGATTTGAAATAGGAAAAAAGTCAAATTTGAGACAGCTTGAATGGCATGCTGTCAGTTTGGAGCTTCATGAATTGGCAATGGTCTCATTTAGGACCTTCAGATGTGTCTCTGCCTGGACAGAATGAGAACATTTTGCATGTTCAGAAGGAGACAGCCACTCCTTGCTGCTTCACAATAGGCAGTGGTGCATGACAGTTGCCCTTCATTGCTGGCTTCTTGGAGCTTAACCTCTGACCCTCCACTTAGTCACTGCGCAGCAGTTGGAGCAGGTTGGAGATGTTGGTGAATGACGGGCATTGGCCTGCAACGTGCTTGTCATTATTTGACTGTCAAAAGGAGCCTGCCATTGGTTTCCATCAAGGTTTGAAACCTCTGTGCAGCAGTCCATATTACTTAACTTCCAAGGCTGTCAACAGGATGATCAAATGTGCATAAAAAAATCAGAGTGCTGAATATATCTTCAATCAGGAGATAGAAGTTTCCCCTCTTCTTTTCTTTCTTTCTCTCTTTCTCTTTTTATTTTTCTTTTGGCTAAATATATTCAGATGACTTTCACAGGGCCAAGAGGTTGAATCTGTTGCTGTGGTGAGAAAAGTGAACTGTTGTCTCAAGTGGTCTAAGTTTCAAATAGCACAGTTTAAATCTGAGCAGCTCTGCTGGCTAAATTCTCTGACTTGTCTGGCATATTCTGTCAGCTTTCAGCTGTTAGTTTAAGGGACTAGATGCTAGTCCAGTGGTGCCTGGGGTTAGCTCACAGGATGAAACATTTACTTTGGTCTTTATGTAGTGTTGCAAAGGGGTGCAGAGGTCTGTGTATGTGATTGCGAATGAAAGGGCTGATTTTGGATGTACGATTACTATCTCATTTAAGACTTTTTTCCACATGGTAGAATTCAAACTGGAATTTTAATTGATGTGATCAAGTCTTAGAAACTTAACAGATCAGTCTTATGCAATTTTTTTTTAGACATAGAAAATATGACAGCAAAAGCCATTTTTTTTCCTGTAAATTTGTAACTCTGTATTGAAAAGCATCTTGAAGTGGAAGAGGATGAACCTAACAGTATTCTGGAAGTATATGGAAAGTGTTGGTTTGCTTCTAGCCTTGTGCAGTGGATGGTTTGGGAGTCACAAGACCTGAGTTTTAGTTTTGCTTCTGCCATTTTCCAGCAATGTCACTGTGTATGTCACTGAACCCCTTAGTCTCAGTTCTTCATAAGGAAAAATAGAGATACTAATATGGTGAGGATGGAAGGAGGTACTGTTTATAAAGTACTTGCTTTTGTTAAGTACTGTAGTCACTTAGTAGGCATTCCCTGATCTCCTTTTTATCCTTTTCTTTGACATTCAGTGTTAGCAGGAAAGATATCAAACAGTAGTAAGGGGCCAGATGCAGTGGTTCGTGCCTGTAATTCCAGTGCTTTGGGGGGCTGAAGTGGGAGGATTATTTGAGGCTGGAAGTTCTGCACCAGCCTGGGCAACATAGTGAGACCCTGTGTCTACATGAAATTAAAAAATTAGCCAGGTATGGTGGTGTGTGCCTGTAGTCCTAGCTACTTGGGAGGCTGAGGTGGGAAAATCCCTTGAGCCCAGGAGTTTGAGGTTACAGTGAGCTATGATCACGCCATTGCACTCCAGCCTGGGCAACAGAGCTAGACCCTGTCTCTTTAAAAAAAAAAAAAAATTCACAAGACAATACTTGAGCTGAATAAACATTCCAGAGCCTGACACAGTCAACCTTTGTGTTCCGACTCTTTTTTTTCTCTCATATTTCTGATTTTTGCTTATGACATCACGTTTTAGTCAAGCACTCAAATCACCAATCTGAGTAGCCTTCCTTCCTTCCTTTTCCTCTCCTTCCCTCCCTTCCATTCATTCATTCACTCAACGAATATTTATTGAGCTCCTACTATGTGCCAGGCCCTGGTCTAAGTTCTAGGATACAGCCATGAACTAGATAGGTATCACTTGGCTTCATGGAGTTTACCTTCTGGAGAGAGAGACAAAAAAAAAATACATAATGATTTTTTGATAGTTCTAAATACTATAAAAAATTAGTGTAAGAAGATAAAGAGTTATTTTGGTTGGTCACAGAAGAGCTCTCACTGTAGAGTTCTTTCCAGCAGAGAACTGTTTGAAGGAGGGAGAGGGTCCTGAGAAGATGGGGACGGAGTCTTCCAGACAAAAGGAGGCCATACTTCCTTTTTTTTTGTGAGGAAGTCTCGCTCTGTCACCCAGGCTGGAGTGCAGTGGTGTGATCTTGGCTTATAGCAACATCTGCCTCCTGGGTTCAAGTGATTCTCCTGCCTCAGCCTCCTGAGTAACTGGGACTACAGATGCCCACCATCATGCCTGGTTAATTATTTTGTATTTTTAGTAGAGACAGGGTTTCACCATGTTGACCAGGCTGGTCTCGAACTCCTGACCCCAAGTGATCCGCCCTCCTCGGTCTCCCAAAGTGCTGGGATTACAGGCATGAGCCACTGCGCCTGGCCAGGAGGCTACACTTCTGTCTCCTGCTCCTCTTCCAGTTGGGCACCAAGTTCTGGCCTTTGTCCTAATGTCTTTCCTTCTTTCATCTCTTCATCTTCAGGCCACTGCTGTGTTCAGCCCCTGTAGATTTCCCAAGGCTCTTGGCCTGTTTCCTTTCTACCCACTTCTTCCTTGCCATCTTAAAAAATGTAAAATGGGCCCGGTGCTGTGGCTTACGCCTGTAATCCCAGCACTTTGGGAGGCCGAGGTGGGCAGATCACGAGGTCAGGAGATGGAGAGCATCCTGGCCAACTTGTTGAAACCCTGTCTGTATTAAAATACAAAAAATTAGCTGGGCTTGGTGGTGCATGCCTGTATCCCAGCTACTTGGGAGGCTGAGGCAGGCTTGAACCCAGGAGGCGGAGACTGCAGTGAACCGAGATCTCACCACTGCACTCCAGCCTGGGTGACAGACTGACACTCCGTCTCAGGGAAAAAAATAAAAAAAGCAAAATGACCCTGTCACTCCACTGTTCACAATTTCGTGGAGATTTGCCACTGGCTGCATGTTAAAATTCAGACTCCTGGGCTTGCTGTATAGCTTCCTGTTTTTTCAGCCTTATTTTTGTCAGCTGCTAACCACGCCCCAACCCCAGCTTTCAGCCCCATAATTTATATCTTATACTCCTACTGTTGGAAAGTGGTGTCCCCTGAACATATGCCTTTGTGCTTTTCTCTCTCCAGGCTCTTCTCCTCCCTTCTCATTGGCACCTAGAGAATGATGTATCTTTCAACAGTGTCCACAAATGCCACCTCTTCTGAGACTTCTGTGATTCTGCCATCCTCAATGCTGTGTATACTTCCTTAGCTTTCATCTCACTATCGCTGTTTGTCCATTACTTGCTCAGTCCCTGAGCTCTTTGAAGACAAGAACTGTGCTTTTATTCCTCTCTTGTATTTGCAATATCTGGCTGAGTGTCGGGCATACAACAAGCACTTTATAAACTCTCACCTATGATGACCTAATCTTTAGAAATATTTTGGGATAGATTTACTATGGCCTTCAAATGTAAATATAATCAGACTGGACAGTATACATTTTGAAGAGCTCTTCAGTCAAAATATTCCATGATTGATAGAGGGACTTCTTTGTTTAGGCCTAATTTAAATAAACATCATATTGAAAGGAGAGTGATGCATGAAAACATTAGCAACTAATAGAAATATTATATATACTGACTTCCCCAAAACACCAGGATATAGTGTCAGTGAGCAAGTTAGCTCCAGTTAAACTTTTATGTTGCGGTTTTTTTTTTTTTTTTTTTTAAATAATCCAACGTGGTATATCTTTTTTCAAAGAAGATAGTGTTAAATTTCATATTTCAATTCAGTAAGTAAATTTCATATTTTTTCTATCTGTCCATTTATCTCTACATTTCCCAATTATACTGTATATCATTGTCATGATTTTTTTGTAGTTTTCATTATTTTAGAAGGTTTTTTTTGGAGACAAGGTCTCACTGTCACTCTCCTTGCCCAGGCTGAAGTGTAGTGGCACGATCACGGTTCACTGCAGCCTCGACTTCCTAGGCTCAGGGGATCCTCCCACTGCAGCCTCGTGAGTAGCTAGGACTACAGGTATGCACCACCATGCCCGGCTAATTTTTTGTATTTTTAGTAGAGACTTGGTTTCGCCATTATTGCCCAGGTTGGTCTCGAACTCCTGGACTCAAGCAATCTGCCTGCTTTGGCCTCCCAAAGTGCTTGGATTACAGGTATGAGCCACCGAGCCCAGCCTATTAGAAGCAATTTAATGCCAAACCAAAGTAGATTCATCATGTGAATATAATAATTTATTTAAAGTTTCCTCTATTGTTGACCAATTAGCTTGTTTCATTTATTTTATCAGCATAAATAATGCTGTGTTGAGTCAGTGGGTTTAAACATTTGTATGTACATTTTTAAATGAATAAATTCCTAGAAACAGAACAACGGAGTTAAAGATAGGGATTTTTTTAAGGCTCTCGATGAATATTGCCAAGTTACCTTATGGAAAAGTTGTCCAAATGTTAGATATAGGTTGTAAAAAGGATCCTGCATTAGAATGTGTTTCTTAGATTACTTGTATATGAATTTGGGATCTAACTGGGAATTTGATATTTGAGAGAATATAGGAGAGTTCAGTAATGGGCATAAAGAGAAGAAAGAGATAGAAGGAAAGGAAGAACAAAACCTCGTTTTGAACTTCTCAAATGGTGTGTAGGCTGTGTTTTAGTGATTTTCAGACTGTCCTGGCCACCTATAGGGATCTGCTTCTCCAGGTGGGGGCCTGAGAACAGCTTAGCTTCTGTTGATATATTTGTTTATACTTTTGGATAAAAGTTCTTTCATATTAATACTTCCAAATTTGAAAAGTTTGAAAGCCACTTGGTAGGTCTCTATGTTTACTACTACCATTTTCAGGCACATGATTCAAACGGGAATTATCTTGTTCATGCCTCTGCTGTTTGAGATGTCAGCCTCCTAGTTCATTGTTACCTTCTTTTTTTAAAATTTAATTTAATTTTTTTGACATGGAGTCTCACTCTGTAGCCCAGGCTGGAGTGCAGTGGCATGATATCGGCTCACTGCAAACTCCACCTGCCGGGTTCAAGTGATTCTCATGCCTCAGCCTGCCGGGTAGCTGGGACTACAGGCCTGCGCCACCACGCCCAGCTAATTTTTATACTTGTAGTAGACACAGGGTTTCACCATGTTGGCCAGGCTGGTTTCAAACTCCTGACCTCAGATGAACCGCCCACCTCAGCCTCCCAAAGTGCTGGGATTACAGGCGTGAGCCACCACACTCCAGCTCTCATTGTGGCCTTATTTTTATTTTTTGGTTTGAGATGGAGTCTCACTCTGTCGCCCAAGCTGGAGTGCAGTAGTGTGATCCCGGCTCACTGCAACTTCCACCTCCTGGGTTCACGCCATTCTCCTGCCTCAGCCTCCTGAGTAGCTGGGACTACAGGTGCCTGCCACCACGCCTGGCTAATTTCTTTTTGTATTTTTAGTAGAGATGGGGTTTCACCTTGTTAGCCAGGATGGTCTTGATCTCCTGACCTCCTGATCCGCCTGCCTCGGCCTCCCAAAGTGCTGGGATTACAGGTGTGAGCCACCGTGCCCGGCCCATTGTGGCCTTCTTAAACGAACCATGTTGCTAACCCAAATGAGAGAGGAGTAACCTCCTGAATTAGGTGTTGTTACTGCACTTTACAAATATCCTGTTACCTCCTTCACCTCTGTATGGTTAAGGAAATGTGGTATCAAGTCACTTTCCAGTTCCTACTCCAGTATGGGAACTGTGAAGTATCTTTTAGGCAAAGTAGAGGTTAAGGTACCTTAAGGGCAGGAACTTCTTATCTTGCTTTTATTAGCAGTCGTGTCAACATGCACTAAAATGTGATGACCCACTTTCCCTTCTGATAAAAGGAGAATGACCTGCCTGGCATGGATGGAGAGAGGTGCCTGAGGCAGATTACATTGTCACCTCTCATAATAACAGTAGGCATAAGGCAGGGGGGTGTGGAAAGGCCAGCAGATTTCTATTTACCCATGGAAATGCTTGACATTTTTGGCTCCTGATGAAATGTGCTAAGAAGAGGGGAGAAAGGAGCATTGTAGCCGGAGAAGGAATGAATGAATAAGGAGAAAAAGGAATCTGGCGTCGGGGAAGGAATGAATGAGTAATCAATAAAAGGAATCTGGGGTCATATGAAACGTTTGAAGCCACGAAGAGCCTTAAATCCCAGCCCTGTAGCCATCTATTGGCAGAGCCCTAAGACCTCAAACCATAGAGGGAGCCCCCTTTTCTGTCTTTTTAAATTTAACGTATATTTGTTTAGAGCCAAGATCTCTGACATGGCTTGGCTGACTTTTCGAAAGATGAACTGAGGCCGGGCACAGGACCTCACACCTGTTATCCCAGCACTTTGGGAGGCCGAGGTGGGAGGATCACCTGAGGTCAGGAGTTAAATGTATTTGCTTACTTGGCTTTGAGACCACAGTCTGATAACTCTGGGAAAAAGTAGTTATTTTGAGATGGTTGAAATAATTTAAGGCTTTTTTAAGACAGTAATTGTGTGGTTTAACCTATCATCTTGAAATATGAATTATACAGAGATAACATTCAAAAAGGTTATATGTGACATTTCTAGGTGTCTCAGAAAAAGATCTGAGTTTGTCTCATGTCTACCATGGCAACACTCTTGAGTTATTATAAAGAACATTATATAAGGATTTCCTCTAGAATTTTTAAATCTTAAAATGTAACTTACTTTAGCCTGAATAAAAAGAGATTTAAATTAATGGGAAACTGACTGGAAGGAAGATATAAAACAAACAACAATAACACAGCAAAAACTTCACTGAAGTACACAGTTCTACAAATTGTGCACATAAGCACACAAATTTTACAAATTGAGGGTATTTGTAGAAATTCAACTCTCTCATTTCAATCAACTCATGACAGAACATATTTACAAAGTAAGTAGAATGGAAAAATACCAAAAAAGCATTTCTTGGGTTAATGGTATTACCCAGGTAAAATCCATTAAGGAAGTTCTCTGGCAGACCTTTTCTTTTTTCTTAAGACATAAAGTTTTGCACTTGTTAATCTAATTTGGGAGTGATCAAGAAGCTAGGTGATACAACTTCAGATTCTGGATTTCTGGTCTGTTATTTGGTTTTCTTATGAATAAGAGATTCAATCTTTTCTTTAAAGGAAGTAATTTATATTCCTAGCACTGTCAATTCTGTTCTGAATGTTATAAACTCTGTACAACAATTTGAGAGGAACAGACATGCTCTGATGATGTGGAGAATCTTTAATGTTTCCAAAACGTCAGTTCTCTTCACCTAGAATAGAAAGGTATAGCGTTCACCTAATTGCAAGTCCCAAATGTCTGCACCTGAGGTTGGGTGGCCAGTATCACATGAAAGAGTTTTGTGCCTTTTTGCTCAGTATATGAGTTTGAAAAATGTTGGCTGCAAGTAACAGAATTTCCATTTAACAGTGGATTAAACAGTAATGACATGATTTTTCCCACATTATAAGCTGTCTGGAAGGAGGAAGTTCTCAACGAGCAGTGGCTTAATGATGCAATCAAATGCAGGCACTTTCTAGTTTTATGCTCTGCCATTCTTTAGCACATAGGCGTTTGGGTCTTTTGACTTGTAACCTAGTGATCGCTGGGTTGTAACAGTGCCAAGTATCATGTCCTCATGTAACTGTGTTCAGGGCAGGAAGAAGAGGATGGGAAGATAAAAGAGAGTTTTTATATCTGGAGGGAAATCCTTCCTGGAAGTCCCCTAGCACACTCCTTATTATGTCCTGTTGGCCAGATCTGGATTTGTTGGTCATTCCTAGTTGCAAGGGAGACTGGGAAAAGAAGTATCTGGCAAAAGGGAATGAGATTCCTATGCTTGGCTTAAGAGAGCTTATGATCTGTTCCTTGGAACTGGGCTCCCCGCTGCCCCTGTTAGCAGGGAAGCAGAATGAATAGCTGTTGAATAGGCAGCCAATGGCTTCTGCCATACTCAATTAACATATGACTGGAAATGAGATTTTTATCTTTTGTTCCACACCGGCCAAGGGATATGGCCTCTGTTACCGTGTAATATAACCCTTTGAGACAAATACATTTAAGACCAGGACTGGAACTTTGAATTATCCATCCAATACATTTAATTAACACAGACAATGTTCTAGGTTGTTGCTGGACACAGGAGATACTGCAGTGAATAAGATGGACAGTCTCTGAACTCATAGGGTTGATAGTCTAGTAGGACGGAGCGATTAGGAAAGAGTTTCAATAGATATGGGGAAGGCACAGTTTGCTGTGCAGTGAATGCACATCAGCTAACATGGACTCAGGGAGTCAGGGAGGGCCGCTTGGAGGAGGCTACATCCTCGCTAACTCCAGAGACACAGGATTCAGCTTATCTCGGAAAATGATGAGTTGATCACCCTCCTTTTGTTAGGTATTCTTGGAAATCCAAGCAAAAAACAAATCTGCTCTTCATGTGGAAACTGTGGCAACTTGAGAATTGTATTCTCAATTTCTCTTCATGGAGTGGGTAATTTCTCTTCATGGAGTGGGTAATTCCAAGAGCAGCTCAGGAAACAGCATAGCAGAGTGTAAATAGCATCATCTTTAAGCCTAGTCAGATGAGGTTTCTGCCTCAATCTATCTGTGTAAGGAACAGGGTTTCTCTGAAAGTATTTTCGAAATACTCTACCATCAATTCGTATTGCTACTTTCACCCAAGTCAATGTCGAATCCTCTTTGGAAATCTTGGGGTCATCCTTCCTTTCTGTCACCTTCTATCTTCAGTCACCAAGTCTTTCTGTTAGCGGCTGTAAAATCTGGCCCTTCCTTCTCTTTCTTACTGCCTCTGCTTTAGTTTCTTACTCTATAAGATGGAGATAATACATCACTGTGTAGATGCCATAATAGAAATAGCAAGCACTTACAGCGCTAATCATTTTTTAATACATGTTAACCCTGTGAATAGGTCTTATTGTTATGTCCATTTTATGGATGGAGATGTTAAGTAATGTGTTCAAACTGCTCCAGCTAGCAGCTGGTAGAGTTAGGGGTTTGAACATAGGCTGAACATCTGGCTCCTGAATCTGTGCTTGTATTGTACCGAGAACCCTGTATTGTACTGAGGTACGTCATCTGTGTTCTCTGTACTCTCCTATTTTGGGCTAAACCAGGTCAAACTCCTACCTTAGTGTCTTTGAAATGCTCCACTATCAATCTGTAGTTTCTGCCCTCACCCAAGTCAATATTGAGTTCTCTCTGGAAATCTCGGGGTCACCCTTCCTTTCTGTTACCTATCTTCTGTCACTCGCCAAGTCTTTCAATCTGTCAGCAGCTCTGAAATCTGACCCCTCCTTCTCATTTCCACTGCCTCTGCTTAAGTTGAGGGTGTCTCAAAATTCCTCCTTCCAGCACAGTTGCAACAGTCTCAGAACTAATGCTCTTGCCTCTATTTTTCCCTTCTCCCCAACATCCTCTCTTTTTGACAATTTATGTTTCACATTGCTGACAAGTGGTTTTTCTTATTATTTAACTCTGGTTTGACTTTGAGTCCATGTAGGTCTTAAATGAATCCCTATTGGCTGTAGGATAAAAGTCCAAGTGCCACAGGTTTCCAGAGCACTATCTGATGTAACCAGCCTCTCCTCCCAGTTCTGACACTCTCCATCTGCCCGCTACCAGCTCCATCTATTTGCTGTGTATTTTGTCAGGGATGCTGTCTTCCACACTCATTCCCCTCCTCCCCCAGATTTATGTGGGGGAACTTCTTTTTAAGATTTAGCTCTAAAGTTTCTGCCTCTGCAAATCCTTCCCTTCCATTGTGCCCATTTATCACTTCAGTTTCTGGTCACTTTGTACTTGGCCATTGTGTTGGTATACTTGGTGTCTCTTTGATGGTGAGTCCTTGGAAGGCAGGAACCCTGTGTGCCCGTTTCTGTAGAGCACAGTGCAGTTTCTGCTAACCGAGGGCCTATCATAATACTTATGGAAGGGTTGATTGATGTGCTGATAATATGTTTTATTTATTTATTTATTTTATTTTATTTTATTTTTTTTTTGAGACGAAGTCTCGCTCTGTCGCTCTGTCGCCCAGCAAGTTGCTACACAAGTTACTGTACTGAATACTGTAGGCAGTTGTAGCCCAGTGGTAAGTATTTGTGTATCTAAACATAGAAAAGGTACAGTCAAAATACATTATTGTAATCTTACGGAAGTACTGTTGTATATGTGGTCCATTGTTGACCGAAATGCCATTCTGCAGTGCAAGACTGTGCATATGTGGATGTAAGAAGGATGCTTCTTGTCACCCAGCAGTAATGTGAGCCATCACTTGTTTTGCCTATATAGTGCCCTTTTGGGAAGCATTTTTATTGGCTCCCTTAGATTAACTTTATGAAGAGAGAGTATGTACCCTTCAGTCTATTCCTCCCCTAGTCTACCCAATTAAAGGTGACTAGTCTTTTTTAGTGTTATTGAGATGTAACTTACATCATATAAATGGAATCATACCATGTGTGGTCTTTGTGAATGGCTTCTTCTTCCACTTAGCATGATGTTTTCAAGGTTCATCTATGTTGTAGAATGTATAAGTACTTTAAGTACTTCCTTCCTTTCTTTTTTTTTCTTTTTTGAGACAAGGTTTCACTCGGTCACCCAGGTTAGAATGCAGTTGCGTGATTGTAGCTTTTTTTTGTTTTGTTTTTTTGAGGCGGAGTTTTGCTCTTATTGCCCAGGCTGGAGTGCAATGGCATGATCTCGGCTCACCGCAGTCTCTGCCTGCTGGGTTCTAGCGATTCTCCTGCCTCAGCCTCCCGAGTAGCTGGGATTACAGGCATGCGCTACCACGCCTGGCTAATTTTGTATTTTTAGTAGAGACAGGGTTTCTCCATGTTGATCAGGCTGGTCTCAAACTCCCCACCTCAGGTGATCCACCTGCCTCAGCTTCTCAAAGTGTTGGGATTACAGGCATGAATTTCTTTTAACTTTTTGTAGAGATGAGGTATGGCTGTGTTGCCTAGGCTGTTCTTGAACTCCTGGCATCAGACCATCCTCCCTCCTTAGCCTCCCAAAGTGCAGGGATTACAGGTAGTACTCTATTATGGCTGAATAATATTCCATTGTATGGATACATCCCACATTATCTCATTCATTAGTTGATGGACATTGGGTTGTTTCCACTTTTTGGCTATTATGAAAAATGCTGCTATGAACAGTTGTAAGGAGGTTTTTGTGTGGCCGTATGTTTTCATTTCTCTTGATCATATACCTGGGAGTGGAATTGCTGGGTCACATGGTAAGTCTATGTTTGTCAGTTTTTGAGGAACTGCCAAACAGTTTTCCAGAGTGACACTCCCACTAGAAATGTATTACAGTTCCATTTTCTCTACACCTTTGCCAACACTTGTTATTGTCTATATAACACTGTATCACATTCCCATTAGCAGTGTATTCTGTGTCCCAGTTTCTCTACATCTTTGCCAACACTTGTTATTGCATATCTTTTAAAACATTTTTCTTGAGATAGGGTGTCACTCTGTCACCCAGGCTGGAATGCAGTGGCAAGATCATGATTCACTGGAGCCTCGACCTCCTGGGCTCAAGCAGTCCTACCTCAGCCTCCTGAGTAGCTGTAACCATAGATGTGCTTTCTAAAATTTTTTTGTAGAGACAGGGTCTCCCCTATGTTGCCGAAACTGGTCTCAAACTCCTAGGCTCAAGTGATCCTCCAGTCTTGGCCTCCCAAACTGCTGGGATTACAAGCGTGAGGACTGCATCCGGCCCTTGTCTGTCTTTTTAATCTCTCTCATTTAATTCTCATAATTCAGTTAGCCAAAGAAAAATATTCCTACTGTTATTTTTTAGATGAAATCCCCAAGACAACAGATTAAATGAGATGCCTCATATATGTGTGAATGGAAAGAAAGAAGTGGTGTGGATAATTCAAAACCACAGTTTATCCAAAAGTAATTTAGAAGTTTTTGAGTGTGTTTGATGTTGGAGATCATGTTTCCCACTCCCACATTAAAAGACAATTAGTATGATTGTATCTTTTTTGTCTGTTTTTTTTTAATCATTGAGGTATAATCTCTTAATATAAAATGAACCATTTTTAAAGTGTTTGAAATGATTATTCTGAGGATGCCTATTTTTTAGTGATTGCAATAGTGATACTGTCTTCAAAAATATTTGCATGTACTTAAAAACACTTAAAAAAAAAAGAAGCAGTAATATGAAGTTTGATCTCCCAAGGAGCCATCATAGATCTATAGAGAGATCTATATAGGGAACAAGAGTAGAAATACCACGAGGCAAACCAAAAGTCACTTGTTTTAAAGTGATTAAGATAACCATGTTGACTTTTCTCCATACTTTATGTATAGCCTTTTCAAAATTAGAAGGCTATGTCTTCCTTGTTATTCTGACATGAATATTTAGCAGTGCCATCTGTAACCCTAGGATCATATGGTAAATGTTAACAAGAAGCACCAGAACTTGTGTTTTCCCTGTCCTATTGTTTTTCTACAAGAATGCTGACAGCTAGAGTGGCTTTGTGACATTGTGCCTACAAAGCTGAATATTACATGTGTAGTTACCTGGGTAGGTGTAGAGTGTTTTTTTTTTTTTTTTTTTTTTAAAGAGCAGGACATAGTGACTGGATGTCATCAGTTACATCTGTTTTATCATACTAAAAATTTTACATATATTTTGAAAACAGTTGCAAATTAGAATTTTCTAACTTGTATCTTTGTGTTATGTTCCTGCTAAGTGAAGAGAATATTTTCTGAAAATACGAAACTTCTAATGTGCATACAGGATTGAAGACATGCTTATAGAATATTTTCTGGTTTTTCTTGCCTTTCTGCTCAGTGTGTCATTATCTTATTTTTTGAGGGAAAACATGCACATTTTACAGTAGGTTCTCCCCATCTGTTTCAATTCTTCATCTTGTAATGCTTCCTTTCAAATAGCTACATGATTACCTTCCACTTTAGGGGCACTGAAAATGTTATCTCTGGCTCAGTTGACAGTTTTTATTGATGATCTGGTGGGAACCAGGTCTGTGGCTTTTTCAGAGCATTTCAATGTCCCAGTACCGCACAAGAAGCTTTTCTCTCTCCCCTGCACACCCCAGATGAACACAACTTTACTGTGTATTCTAATAATAAAATACGTAAACCATAAATTAAGACAAGGCTGAAAGGTTTAAAGAAGAAAGTAAAAGTCAACCTTAATTTTACTTTCCAAACAACATAATCACTGTGGACATTTTGGCCTGTAACAGGGGTGGGCAAACGATTGCCTGTGGGCCACATCTGGCCTGCCACCTGTTTTTTTATGGACCTTGAGCTGAGAATGGAATTTACATTTTTGAATAGGAAAAACATTATAGTAACAGTAACATTTTGTGACATGAGAAAATTGATATGAAATTCAAAATTGTTTCCACAAATAAAGTTTTATTGAAACATAGCCATGCTCATTCATTTACATGTTATGTAGACTGCTTTTATGCTAAAATGTCAGGTTTAGTAGTTAGTTGTAGGCCTTCAAAGCCTGAAGTGTTTATTATTACTATCTGGACCTTTACAGGAAAAAAATTTGCTGACCCTTGGTCTATACCCTTCAAGACTTTTTCTGTGCATTTGTGTGTGTGTGTACATTTTGAAACAATGAGGTTATTCTATGCGCTTTTGTAATTTACCCTTTTTACTGAATATTGTTTACAAGTAACTTCTATTGCATTGTTTGTTTGTTTATTCCATTGGATTATAATCTATGAACCACTCTGTTGCTCTTTTATTTGTATTGTACGAACCCATTAGATGTTACCTGGGAACAGTAATAATAATAGTAGTAGTAGTACTTATTATATGAATTAAAATCGATTTTAATTGTTTAATGAAATAAAGCTTTATTTTTTTCACATAATCTGAATCATGAGCTAGGTAGTGGTCAAGCTGCCCAAGAAGGTCATTGAGGAACCAGGATCTTTCCAGTGTCCTGTTCTGCCATTCTCAGCATGCAATTTTATAGAAAGTTGGTGACTAAACTCTGTTATCGTTGTGTATCAAGTTACCACAAGTCTTAGCAATCTGAAAAGACAAATATTAATTACCTTACAATTTCCATGGGTCATGAATCCAGATATAGCTTAGCTAGTTGTCTCTGGCTCAGGGTCTCACAAAGCTGTTGGCTGGGAATTCAGTTATTTCAAGACTTGACTAGGGTGGAGGGGATCTGATTCCAAGCTCACTCGTGTGCTTTTGGGAAGTGACAGACCCATACTGGCTGTTGGCTGGGGACATCAATTCCTTGCCACGTTGGTCTCTCCTTAGGGCAGCTCACTACATGTTTGTTAGTTTCTGCCAGAGTATCTGGGGAGAGTGGGGGTAGGTTACAGACTTTTTGTAACCTACCCTGGGAAGTAATATTCCATCAATTCCGCGGTATTCTGTTTGTTGGAAGTGGATTTCCAGGTCCAGCCTATACTCACAGGAGGGTGGGAGTATCAGGAGGCGGGGATTATTGAGGGCCTTCTTGGAGGCTGCTAACTATGTGGCTTCATTTAAACGTGGTGGGTGGACCTTCAGGCACTGGCCTGGCAAGAAGGGTCAAAACCAGCCCTTCCAGTTTTTCAATTAGAACTATGCCCTATGGCCACCCCTAGCTGCAAGACAGTCTGGGAAAGCAAGTTTTTTGAGTGGCACATTGTTGCTCAGGTCAGAATCAGGATTTTGTTGATAAGAAAAATTTCGATAATAGACACTGGGTGGACAACAGAAGGCATCTACAATCCCTGCCTTCTAAGGTGGTTATAAAAGTTCAGTGAGGCAATCCAGCACTGATCTGGCTTAAAATATTCACTCAAACACGAGCTATGATTATTGCTCTTACTTAAAAATCACATAATATAGGTTTGAAAATTAGCTTGTTGAAAAAACAAGATCCCTATGTGTTGATACTAAAAGAGGCAGCATAAAAGGAAGAAAAAATACGTTGACTGGGTACATGGTATGTACCAGGCATTTTATTTATATGCAGTATCTGAGTTAATCTTCATCATAAACCTAAGTAGGTATTGTTTACCACACTTTATAGATAAGGAAAACAAGGCCCAATAATATTAACTAGGTTGTTGAAAGAGCACTTTCCGCTAGTGTGCCTTGAGTGGATTATAGTTCGTGGAGATATTGCTTCCCTTAGTTCTTGGAATGGGCAGATGGGGACAGGGGTAACTGAAGCCCCTGGTCTCTTCATCTCTAACTCTGGGCAGCCTCTTCCGATTACTCCAGTGTGCCTTGAAAATATAGTTTTCTGCACACTCCATGATGTGGAAAAGGTTAGAGTGTATAACTCTATCCATGAGTAAGTGACAGAACTTGAATTTGAATCCAGGTGTGTGTAATTTCAGTTGCCTGTCTCCTTTCCACTGTCAGGCTCTCACCAATCTATAGAAACCTTGAATTTCCATTAGCCTAAAATAGGAGTTGAAATACCCCTTCATTTACTACAGAAATATTATATTTCTTCATTTTCTTGGATTATAAAGTGATTTAAGTTAACACATGATTTGCAGCTTCACTGTGGTCTGAATGGAAACTTACTTGGCCACTAGGTGGCGCGTTTTGGTTCTTTCTCCCAGTTGATAGGTGTGGCTTTGTCCTGTGCCACCCTCTTAGAAGGAACCTGAATTGGATATAAGGAAGACTAGACAACAAGGAGATCTGAAATGAATGGGACATACACTCTGATGATTCCAGTTGCCTTTTCATCCTTTACTTTCCACTCCTGCTCCTCCTGCGCTCATAGGCCGATATTTAGGTAACAGATCTAGTCCCTGGAGCCTCAGATGAGTCTTTGATATCTCTTTCTCACTTATCAAAATGGGAAAGTGGGGGGAAAGAACTTTTGTCCTCATCTAGTATGTTAGGTAATAAAATAATTGTAACATGTTTGCAGATAATTTTAGGCACAATTTTTTAATACAGCTTATTATCATGGGAATACTTGTGTTACTAGGCAGATAATGATTGCACTATTAATATTAATTTCCCTATTCTTTAATTTAATAATACAAGCTTTAACTTACATGTATTATCTCCTATAATCCTCATAGGAACCCTGCCTAGTTACCATTTTTTTTCCCCTGATTTTAGAGATGAGGCAGTTGAAGCTTAGAGAGATAGGTTAATTTGCTCCAAGTTTAATAGAGTTTGGTTGCTTTCAGATTTTTTTCCTGTCTGTTTGGAAGTTGTTAATTCATTATAGTTGTGGGGAGAGTTTTGACGTAAGTCAATATATTTACAATTCCTGTGAAATAATTCATAGAAAGTACTTCTGGAACCATAGTTTGGTTGCAAGCACAGACGTCATTTTCTCCGGTTGTCTTGTAGAAGTGAGCAGTAGCTGGAAGTGGGCTCCCTTCAGGAAGGCTACAGGCTCTTTGCAGAATTACAAATTGTATACACTCAGGGATCACTTCCTTTCTCTTGCCTACAGATGCAGCACCCGTTATCATAGAAACTGCAGGGCATTTGACAGCTCAGGTTCAGACTTGGAGCTCATAGAATGGAACATTCTTCTTCTTCAATTAGAGACACAGTAAAAAGATGGGAAGGCACCTAGGCCTAGGGTTTTCTTTGAGACTGCTGACTGATGTATTCTCTTTTACCCAAATTTAGATTCTGCATTAATTTCCAGATTTCTCCAATTGCCTTGAAAAAATAAATCAGCTCATGCTAGGTTTTCTTTAGTCACGAATAATTTAACTGTGCTTAGTATCTCTAGTTGACTCCCCAGTTGTGGTGGTGATTTCTGCAGACCATAGGAAAATGTATAACAAATGTGAGATGAGAGAGCCTTGTCAGGCAGGGGGCACTTACTCTGGGAAGTCAGAACTGGCAGTGGGAGCAGTCCCCAGCACTAACAGGCACACCCACAAGATCTGCCTCCTACACTGTCACTTCTACCCCTTTGTTCCCCTTCCCGACTCACTTCCTGCCAGTGATTTGTGACATATTTCGTAGCTGATCAAATGAGTCCCTGACACCTGATTGCCGAGTGCTTCTTGTTTACAGTTGCTTTCCAAGGACACCTAGACAAGATGGAAAGCTTAACGTGCAGTAATTAAATTTGCATCTGCTCTGTGACAGGACTCAAAGGAGTTCTCTTCCTCCCTCACATATTGTAGAGCTCCTACTGTCTTTGACCATACAGCATCTAAAAAAGGCAGGACGTGGACAGGTAAACAAACATTGGTTCAGTCTACTGCCTGTCATTATAACGATGAATATTAAATAAGATCACTGATATCCCTTTCTTATTTGGCTTTCTACTCTTCACCTACTTGTTTTGCCAGATGGATACCTGATTTTCAATATAAGAACTGTAGCTTGGAGGTGATTTAAAAAAATATTTTTAAAGGAAAACAAATATTGCCAAACAATCTGGATTGGTTTAATACCCTTTGGATTGCACATTTCTCACAAATGCTTATGAATAATTCAGCAAAGCCAAATACAATCTGCTGGTGGTATCTAGTGTTATTCACACTTGCTAATGAATAATTCCCTTTGGCTTTTATAGGCCAGCTCTAAGGAATGACTTCTGAGACTCAGATGAGTTATTATTGGGCTATTTGTCAGTGTCCTTGGGGCATTGCGAGCCAAAGCCCAACTTGGCTACCCACTCCACATACCTTCTCCAATTCTTCTGGGAAACATGCAGCTCCTCTCCTTCCCAGCTTTTTTAGCCCCAGAACGTTGCTATGAAAGAGACTCTAACAGAAGAGGAAATAAAAATAACAGAATTCAGCTCCACTGTGATTGCATTGGTTCAGTTCCTTCATTGTTTCATTCATATAAAGAAATGTTTATTGAGTACCTTAAAAGCGTTGTATGTCCACAAAGATAGGATGGATTTTTATGTGCAACATCCTCAAAGAAAGTAGAAAATGTAGAGTGTATAGGAGAGGCATGGGATCCTGGAGGAGGATGCTCAGGGTCTTTTGTCAAAATGATCAGTTACCATTCTCTCACCATGTTCTCAGGTATACACTTAAATGCATATTTGCCATTTGTGGTGTTGGGTGAGGCTTCCGTTGCTTTGGATAAATCTAAGATTTGATTAATCTTGGAACTGCTTAAAGGATAAGCCCTATAATGTGATCCCAGATATGACTGAGTGGCCCTTGGTCATTTCTGTTGCTCTGAATTCAGGAATGTGGTGTGACCTGGCTTTACCAGCCTGGACAATCTAAGGATGGTGAACATGGATTGATTTATGCCTGAGTGGTCTATATACTTATACCTTAGCAATCATACTGCGTAATGTATAACCCTGGGATCAGTGAGTGCATTCAGCCTTGGTGAGGTTGTTTCTGGCAGCCTGTATCCATTTCAGTTTTCTCTATGCAACTCCTAAATTTTCCTTTAGAGGAGTGTAATCTTCCTCTGAGCACACTGGAAGATTACAGTTCCCAGCTTCCTTGCAGTTAGGTGGGATCATGTGATTAGTTCTAACCAATGAAGTGGAAGTGATGGGTATCCTTTCCTGGTCAAGACATTAAAAGCTAGTATGCTACTTGCATTCTTTCCCTTTCCCTGCCGCAGTGACCTTGGGGGCCTTGTGTTTCAGATGGTGTGGTCTCCACTGGGCTGGTCCAGGAATGACTGTGTGTAGTAGAGTCCATTCCCTTCCCCCATCAACATATTAGAGAGGTAACTTGAGCAAGACAAAGACCTTTGTTGCATTAAGTCCCTAAGATTTGGGGGTTTATTTATTACCACAGTATAGCCTGGACCATTGTCACTAATATAAAGGGATTACTACAGGAAGAGCTGTGTGCTTGTTATCTAAGGCCTCATACTCAACATGATTTAGCCAGCTTTGGAGAATGTAGTTCTTTTTTTTTTTAATCATTTTTTATTATAAATTGCCAAATCATAGTTGTAAATATTATGGGATGCAAAGTGATTTATAATTTATGAAAACAATGTGGAATAATTAACATATATATCACGTCAAATACTTACCATTCCTTTGTGGTTAGAACATTTGAAATGAACTCTTGGTGATTTTGAAATATATAATATGTTATTATTTGCTGTATTCATCATACTGCAGTATATCTTAAAGTAGAAAAAACTTCCCAAACTTACTCCTCCTGTCTAATTGAGGCTTTGTACCTTTTGGCCATCATCTCCCTAATCTTCTAACCCTCCTAGCCTTGGGTACCCACCATTTTATTCTTTGCTTCTTTGAGTTCAGTTGTTTTCGATTCCACATATAAATGAGCATATGCAGTATTTGTCTTTCTGTGCCTGGCTTATTTCACTTAGCATAATGTTCTCTCATTCCATCCAATGTTGCTGCAAATGACAAAATTTCTTTCCTTTTAAAGGCTGAATAATATTCCTTTGTGTATATATGTCACATTTGCTTTGTCCATTCGTCTGTTGATGGACACTTCGGTTGATTCCATAACTTGGCTATTGTGAATAGTGCTGTAGTGAACATGGGAGTGCAGACATCTCTTTGACATACTGATTTCAAGTATGCTGGGTAAATACCTAGAAGTGAAATTGCTGGATCATATGGTAATTCTATTTTTAGTTTTTTTGAGAACTCTATAATTGTTCTACTAATTTACATTCCCACCAACAAATTTCAGGGGCTCCTTTTCTCAACATCCTCACTGAAATGCATTTTTATCTTTTTGGTAGTAGCCCTTTTGACTGGTGTGAGGGAATATCTCATTGTGGTTTTAATTTGCATTTCTTTAATGATTAGTAATGTTGAGCATGTTTTTCATGTATCTGGTGGCCATTTGTCTTCTTTTGAGAAATGTCTATTCAGGTACCTTCCCCATTTTTTAACTGGGTTATTAAATTTTTAATTTAGAGTTGTTTCAGTTTAGGTATTAATCAGATGTATAGCTTGTAAATATTTTCTCCCAATCTGTAGGTTGTCTCTTCACTTTGTTAATTGTTTCCTTTCTTGTGCAGAAGCTTTTTATTTTGATGTAATCCTATTTGTCTATTTTTGCTTTTGTTGCCTGTGTTTTTAGGGGTCAGATATAAAAATAATTGCTCAGACAAGTGTCCTGTAGTTTATCCCCTATGTTGTCTTCTAGTAGTTTTATAGTTTCAGGTCTTATGTTAAGCCTTTAGTCCATTTGAGTTGATTTTAGTATATGGTGTGAGATAAGGGTTCAATTTTATTCTTTTGCATGTGGATATCCAGTATTCTCAACACTGTTTATTGAAGAGACTGTCTTTTCCCCAAAGTATATACTTGGCACCTTTGTCAAACCCATATACATGCATGGGTTAATTTCTGGGCTCTATTCTGTTCATTGGTTGATGAGCCTATTTTTCACTAGTACCATGCTGTTTTAATTACTATTGCTTTGTAGTATAGTTGGAAATAAGGTAGTGTGATGCCTCTAGCTTTGTTCTTTTTGCACATGATTGTCTTGGATATTCAGGGTTTTTTCTTGTGTGTGTGGTTCCATATGAATTTTAGGATTATTTTTTCTGTTTATATGGAAAATGACATTGGAACATTGATAGGGATTGAATTGAATGTGTAGATTGCTTTGGGAAGTATGGACATTTTAACAATATTAATTCTTCAGTCTATGACATGGGATATTATTTACTTAGTTGTATAATCTTCGGTATCTTTCATTAATAGTTTACTGTTTTCAGTGTATAGGTCTTTTACCTCCTTGGTATTAAATTTATTCCTTTTTTTTTTTTTCACAACTCACTCTTCACAGAACTATTTTTTATAGCTATTTTATTTATTTATTTATTTATTTATTTAGAGACAGAGTCTTTCTCTGTCACCCAGGCTGGAGGGCAGTGATGTGATCTTGGTTCACTGTAGCTTCTGCCTGCTAGGTTCAAGCAATTATCGTGCCTCAGCCTCCCGAGTAGCTAGGACTACAGGTGTGCACCACCATGCCTGGCTAATTTTTTGCATATTTAGTACAGACAGAGTATCGCCATTTTGGCCAGACTGGTCTTGAACTCCTGACCTCAGGTGATCCACCCACCTTGGCCTTCCAAAGTACTGGGATTACAGGCATGAACCACTGTGCCTGGCCTGTAGCTATTTTATTTTATTGAGATGGATCTTGCTCTCTTGCCCAGGCTGGAGTACAGTGGTGTGATCTCACCTCACTGCAACCTCTGTCTCCCGGCTTCCAGTGATTCTCCAGCCTCAGCCTCCCCAGTAGCTGGGACTACAGGCATATGCCACTGTGCCTGGTTGATTTTTTTGTATTTTTAGTAGAGACGGGGTTTCACCATGTAGGGCAGGCTGGTCTCAAACTCCTGACCTCAGGTGATCCACCTGCCTCAGCTTCCCAAAGTGCTGGGATTACAGGCATGAGCCACCATGCCCAGCCCTGTAGCTATTTTAAATGGGATTGTTTTCTTCATTTCTTTTTTATATAGTTCACTGTTAGCATATAGAAACACTACTGATTTCTGTGTGTTGATTTTGTATCCTGCAACTTAATTGTATTCATTTATTATTTCTAACAGTGTTTTGGCGGAATTTGTAGGGTTTTTTTATATGTAGTGTAAGAGCATGTCATCAGCAAACAGCAATAGTTTTACTTCTTCCTTTCCTATTTGGATGCTTTTTTTTTTTTCTTTTTCTTGCCTGATTGCTCTGGCAGTACTCTAATGCTATATTCCACTTCTGTACTGAATAGAAGTGGCAAGAGTGGGTATCTTTGTCTTATTCTGAATCTTGGAGGAAAAGGTTTTAATTATTTACCATTGAGTATAATGGTAGCTTTGGGCTTATGTATGGCCTTTATTATGTTGAGGCACTTTCCTTTTATACCTAAGTTATTGAGTGTTTTTATCAGGAGAGGATATTTAATTCTGTCAAATGCTTTTTTTGCATCTAATGAGATGACCATCTGGTTTTTGTCCTTCATGTAGAATGTAATTTCAATTGGGAATCAAATGGCAGGTCTAATTTAGGGGCAGAAAGAGAGTTTGTTTAATCAGTTATCAAAGAATCTGTGCGAGAAATAACACTGGTGAAAACAGAGTCATGGAAGTAAAAGAATAAGTAATAAGAAGAGACAGACTTGAGTTGAGGCTATCATAACTGATGTTAATTAATTTTAAGTTGCATTTGGCATGTTTAATTGGTAAGATTATGAACCTGTAATTTTTCTCTTTGCTTATAACATACATCAAATTCTGACCCTTGCGCTAAGAATGGCTTCTTTTTTTTTTTTTCTTTTCTTCTTTCTTTCTTTTTTTGAGACAGAGTCTCACTCTGTTTCCCAGGCTGGAGTTCAGTGGCACGATCTTGGCTCACTGCAACCTCCGCCTCCCAAGTTCAAGCAATTCTCCTGATTCAGCCTCCCAAGTAACTGGGACTACAAGTGTGTGCCACCACACCTGGCTAAGTTTTTGTATTTTTAGTAGAGATGGGATTTCGCCATGTTGGTCAGGCTGTTCTCGAACTCCTGACCTCAGGACATCTGCCCACCTCGCCCTCCCAAAGTGCTGGGATTACAGGCATGAGCCACTGCGCCCGGGCAAGAATGGCTTTTAAATTTTTAAAAGATTATAAAGAAAAACAAAGAAGAAGAAGAATATTTAATAGGGGCCATATGTGGCCTGCAAAGCCTAAAATGTTACTATTTAGTCCTTTACAGAAAAAGTTTGCTGACCTTGGATTTATACCCTTACCATCTCTATAAACTATTATCAAAAAGGATCACACTTACCAAACTGTCAGTTCCTGGAGAATTGGGAACTCATTGGTTTTATTAATCCCTGTGTCGTTCAGTCTCGCATGGTGCATGACAACACAGTAGAAGACCAGAGCAATTTTACTTGATTGAATTGCACACAGAACATGGGCAATAGGGAAGACAGTTCAGAGGATGAGAACCAAACACAAATTGTGAAGATCATAGGTCTAAAGAAATAGAACTGTTCTTCCTCTGTTCTTGTGGGTGGTGACAGTCCTGGTTTGTGTAAACCTAAGTATGGACATTTATTTAATTTTCCCATATTCACTTTCAAATAAAAGGAAGGTTTTAAAGCAGAGGTGTCCAATATTTTGGCTTCTCTAGGCCACAGTGGAAGAATTTTCTTGGCCCACACATAAAATACACTAACACTGGCTGGGTGTGGTGGCTCATACCTATAATCCCAGCACTTTGGGAGGTTGAGGTGGGTGGATCACAAGGTAAGGAGATCAAGACCATCCTGGCCAACATGGTGAAACCCTGTCTCTACTAAAAATACAAAAATTAGCCGGGCATGGTGGTGCGCGCCTGTGGTCCCAGCTACTCAGGAGGCTGAGGCAGGAGAATTGCTTGAACCCGGGAGGCGGAGGCTGCAATGAGCTGAGAGCGCACCACTGCAATCAGTCTGGGTGACAGAGCAAGACTGTCTCAAAAAAATAAAAAATAAAAAACACGATAGCTGATGAGAAAAAAAAATACACTAACACAATAGCTGATGAGCTAAAAATAAAAAAATCTCAAAAAAGTCTCATAACGTTTTAAGAAAGTTTATGAATTTGTATTGTGCCACATTCAAAGCTTTCCTGAGCCCACATGCGCATGTGGGCCCTGGGTTGGACGAACTTGTTTTAAAGCTGTGAACTTGTAAGTATTGTTAGAATTTTCTTGTTAGTCTATTGGGTGTTGATATTTTGTTTTCTCTTTTTTTCTCTGACAACATTCGCTCTTTTTTTTTTTTATATACCTTTTGCAAGTTTCTGTTTGTTTACTAACTCATTCACTTACTTGCAGGTATATACACACAGAAGTGAAAACATGTTTATACAAAAACTTGCACACAAATAGTAGCATTGTTAGCACCCCCCGACCACCAAATCCAGAAACAATCCCAAATGTCCATTAACTGATGAGTAAATAAACAAAGTGTGGTATATCCATATGATGGAGTATTATTCTGCAATAAGAAAGAATCAAGAGTGGAGCATGGTGGTTCCCACCTGTAATCCCAGCACTTTGGAAGGCCAAGGCAAGAGGATCACTTGAGCCCAGGAGTTTGAGACCAGCCCAGGCAACATAGTGAGACCCTCTCTCTATTAAAAAAAAAAAATTAAAAAGAATGAAGTACTGTCACATGCTACCCCATGGATTAATGTTGAAAACATTATTCTAAGTGAAAGCCAGATACAGATGACTGCATATTGTATGAATCCATTTATATAAAATGTCTGTAACAGGCAAATCTATGAAGATGGGAAGTAGATGAGTGATTGCCCAGGAGTGGGGTGGGAATCAGGAGTGAGGGCTGATGGGTGCAGGGGTTTCTTTTCGGAGTGATAACAAAATTCTAAACTTAGAATTTGGTGATCGTTGTACAACTCTGTGGATATACTAAAAACCATTGAATCATATACTATAAGTTGGTGAATTTTATGTTATGTGAGTTACATCTCAAAGATACTAACAAAAATAATTATGCAGTGGATTGCCTATTTCCTAGTGATGTTGCTGGTTATTTTCTCTCTTATTCAAGCAACAGTTAGGATTTGAATCACTTACATTTTACCGTCTTGAAATAAGACGTTCTAAAAACAAAATTGACTTACAGTCAAATCCTCTTTGACCCAGCTATATTCTACTTACATGAATTTACTCCATTTGTTGTACTGGCACATGGGCACAAAGACTTTTGTATAAGAATATTCATTGTGGCATTATTTGTAGTGGCAGAACACAAACAATCTAAGTATCCATTAGTAGGGAACAGTTTAAATACATTAAGGGAGATGAAGCTAGTGAAGATGAAACTGTCTTCAAGACAATTAAAAGAACAAGGCGTAGAATACTGTTACTATTTGTGTAAAATGCTTGCATATGAACAGAACATGTTATAAAGATTCAACAGTGGCTACTTTTTTGGGAGGCAAAGATTGGGCTGATCTAGTAATAGGAGAGGGACAGCCTATTGCAGGGTTGCACTTTAAAAAAAATTATACTTTCTTTTCATGGAAGCATTATTCATAATTAAAAAGCAGAACCAACGCAAATGACTATCAGCTGATGAATGGATAAACCAAATATGGTACAGCCATCCAGTCACATAAGTAGGGTCAAAGGGGATTTGAATATAAATCAATTTCATTTTGAGGAAATCTTAATTCAAAAGGGTAGTGTTCAAATATTATCTTTAAAATTAAAAAAGTTGACTCCTAGATTATATCTCAGCAACCAATCTTGCATCTCTTTTTGCATACTTTTTTTCAATCTATGTGGAATAATTTGTCTTAAGACTCATCCCTTCAATTCACCCTCCAACCACTAATGATGCAGCAATTCTGTGGTTCCTCTGTAATTTTAGCACTGTCTTCTAACCCAGCTGTGTGGCAGCAGTGTATCTGCAGGGTAGGAATGTGGCTTGCAAGGGTCAATATCACACTGCCCACAATTATTTTGTCTCCTCG
Organism: Macaca thibetana thibetana; assembly: GCF_024542745.1. Lineage (NCBI taxonomy): Eukaryota > Metazoa > Chordata > Mammalia > Primates > Cercopithecidae > Macaca > Macaca thibetana. The sequence goes on along the minus strand of NC_065597.1, from coordinate 38,232,649 downwards.
GAAATGACAAATGAACTTTATAGTTATAATAAAAAGTAAACCCATTCCCCCTAAGGTATAAAGGGTGTAAAATTTACAGAGTCAGATGTGACTGCCCCCCCCCCTTTTTTTTTTTTTTAAAGAATCCTTCATTGAAGGCTTTAAAAAAAAAATCAGGGCTAGGGATAGGAATAGGTGGCTCATGCTTATAGTCCCAGCACTTGGGGAGGCTGCGGCAAGTAGATCACTTGAGCCCAGGAGTTCGAGACCAGCCTGGGCAACATGGTGAAACCTTGTCTCTACAAAATATTTGCTGTGCACGATGGCACGCACATGTAGTCCCAGCTACTCAGGAGGCTGAGGTGGGAGGATCACCTTAGCCTAGGGAGTTGAGGTTGCAGTGAGCTGTGATCGCATCACTGCCCTCCACCATGGGCAACACAGTAAGACCCTGTCTCAAAAACAAACAAACAAACAAACAAAAAAAACAAAATGGAAAACCAGAAAAACCAGGGATAGGTTTTCAATGTTGGCATTTATTTGATGCAGCCCAATAAACATGATTAAAATATGAAAGTGTTATTGGATTTATAGCTGCTTCTCTAGAAACTTACACTTTTTTTTTTTTTTTTTTTTTTTTTTTTTTGTTGTTGGTATAATTGGAAGAAATTCTTCCAAGTTTTGCATCTGCGTTGCTTGTCTTGTAACACTAACCTCATGTAACTTACAAAATATTTGCTGTCATTTTTCTGGCCCTAGGAGGACCCACAATTTATAACTCCTGCTTTTTGTTATTTGGTGCCACTTGTGGCTTGTGTCCTTCCTAATTATTGCAAATCCTCTAGCCTGTCCCCACATTCACTCAGTAAGACTGCCACCTTGAGAGATGAGCTGTTGTTCTTCGCAGTATTTAACACAGCACCTACTACCATCATTTAGCTATCTCTGACAAAGAGCTCATTGGGCCCTCTTGCACCATTTCCTCAGCTGGGAAGTGTGGGATTGTAGAAGCTGCTTCACTTCTCCCCACATCTGCAGCTTTGACCTATCACATGAAGCTAGGATTTAGGATTTCCATGCTATCTTTCTAGCTGCAGGAGAACTACCTGCTCAGGGGGCTGTGTTTTCATTTAAAACGTACTCCACTTTCTTCATGTTCCTGCTGCTTTCTACCTACTGACCCACAGCCAGAGGCAGCTCCCACTGCAAGTTTTTCATTTGCATTACATGGTACCTGGCTTTATACAGTTGACATCTCTGTTTAATTTTTATACCTTGCCTGTATCATTAGAGAACAGGGTTTGGAGGTGTTCATGACTTATAGAAACCCCACAGTTAACCCTTTTATGATCCCTCTTTTAGTTAGGCCCTATTTACAAATTTTGTAAATTTAGATTATTTCTTATTATTAAATGATGTAAATCCATCCATTTGTACTGTTAAAGCTGTCATGACTGGTATGGCATTTTTGAGTCAGACCTTCCTATAGCACAGCTGAGGCACACTGAGGCCCAGAGAGTTTATTGACTTCTTCAAGATTACAAAGATAATTTGCAGAGCTGAATTTGGAATTCAGAATTCCAGGTCCAGAGCTTTTTCCATAAACTGAACTGATGTAAAAGCTCCAGGCTGGGTGCATGGCCCAAGCCTGTAATCCCAGCACTTTGGGAGGCTGAGGTGGGTGGATCACTTGAGCTTAGGAGTTCAAGACCAGTCTGGCCAACTTGGCGAAACCCCGTCTCTACTAAAAATACAAAAATTAGTCAGGCATGGTGGTGGACGCCTGTAATCCCAGCTACTCGGGAGACTGAGTCAGGAGAATCACTTGAACCTGGAAGGTGGCAGTTGCAGTGAGCTGAGTTCGTGCCACTGCACTCCAGCCTGGATGACAGAGTGAGACTTCGTCTCAAAAAAAAAAAAAAAGCTCCATGATACCTTGAATTTAAGGGTAAATTAATGGTGAGTTAGGAAAGGCATGATACACAATGCACCAGACAACACTCCATGAAAATACCTCAACAATGAAGTACTTTGGAAAAAGGTGATGCTGAGGTATTTAAAATTTTGTTTACTTTCATTATCACAGAAGAAGTAAGAAATCTTTTTTTAGATTATTTCCGATAGTCTTTAAATGTTCTTCCAGGTGCTTCTGTAGCAGCTTAACAGATCGTATGACAATATGATTGTGCTTCTCCCTTTTGATAACAGTATTAGAGAAGACAGACAGTGCTAGGACAACCGTACAAACACCATTTCTCATGGCTGTAGGCAAGCCAGAAGCCACATCTTTCCTAGGGAAAAGGGCTGACCTGTTACCATTGCTAGTTGTGTGTAAAACATGTGTTAGAAGAAGTAATTATGTTTAGCTGACTGACTATGACCAAGATTAATAGCTCTTGAAAGGGCTGTAATGAAAGGCTGCCCCAACTGGCTTCTACATTATTCTTTATTTATCCCGTTCTCATCCCTGTCACCTTTGGGCACCAGCCAAATGTCATTTATGTGAGATTTGCCCCTTGGATGTGAAAGCCCTCTCTTAATGATGGGAGGCGATTGGGCTGCAGGGCTGGAGAGCTTGGACGGTTAACGTGACCCAGAGGAGATGCTCCAGGTCTGTGGGAGTCAGAGGACCGGGACTCTCCCTCCTGAAGGAGAAAGAACATGAGGATATTCGGCTGTCTGATCCAGGCCATTGAGGTGTACTTGAGAGATTACAGGGCGTACTTCAAACACTGTTGTCAAGTCCTTATATTTCAGTGGCTCTTCAGTTTGGAGCACTTGGAAGTTTCTTATTCTGAAGACCATTTGTTTGAATGAAATCATCAACTATTTCTAGTTTTGTAAAACTTGGAAGTCTCCTTGTGGTAGAGACTGCACAGATCCCTTCTTGCCTCCTTGAGTCATGGACTTTTCAGGCTGGACTGCTGCCCAAAATGCAGATTGCATTTCCCCAGCCTCCTCTGCAACTGGGTGTGGCCATGTGACTGAGAGAAGGTGTACTATGGGAGTCTCTGACGTGTTTCTTTAAGAGAAAGCTGGTGTATGCCCTTTGCCCTTCCTTCTGTCCCGCTGCCTGGAATGTACATGCTGGACTTGGATCTTGAAGGTGAAGCCCAAGCCTTACGGGCTACAAGGGGCCTGGTCTCTGAGAACTTCAGGAGAACCACTGTCCCAGCCTGGTGAAGCCACTGTTATTTTGGATTTTCTGTCACTTGTAGGCAAATCTAAACTTACATAATACACTGTTTCTACACTTGCAGAAGATGAAAACGCCAAACCCTTGGATTGCCTTTTCCCGTCCTAAGTATTAATATCAAAATTTAAACAGGTTCCTTTCCCCTTCTTCTTTCAACTCCTCCAAATTAAAACAACCTACAAAAAGATTGTGCAGTAATTTATTTAAAAACTAAAGACATGAGAGAGATATCAGTATGAGAGATATACGAGAGAGAGATTAACAAGAAGGCTAGAATGGAAAATAACACTTTTAAGAAAAGGATAACGAGGACTGGCCTTCATGACCTTCTGTAATAGGTCAGGGAGCTCTAGCTCTCTCTCCCTTCTAGTGTTGGGGGCAGCAACAGCTTCTTTTCTTCGATTATGAGAGGCCCTGGGGATTCCATTTCACCTGCATTGTTAAGGCCATAGGAAGCTTTTTAAAATTTCAGATTTCAAATGTCAAGTCTCTCTTCAGTGCTGTTGGGCCCCTTGCACGAGAGTGTTTATGTTTTGCCTGACTCTTTGGTTTCCGGCCATAAAGTATGCACGTCGTCATCTTTTCTCTGACACTATGTGTATTAGATAACGTGTACTATAGTAGCTATCGTGGGTTACAAATGATTCTTAACACAACCCTTTTAAAAGAGTTGCAGAGATGTGTAATTATTTTCCATGATTTTCAAAACTTTTGAAAGAGAAAAGCAGCTGTTTGGTTCGCTGTTCTCATTAGCATTTATATAGTGAACTAAGAGAGAGGCTTTCTGTGCAGTGTTTTTCCTTGCCGTTTCTTGCCTTTTAATTTGAAGAATAGCAGGATCTTGTCTTTTGTTCACATGAGTAAAAGCCCGTTCAGCTGGAAAAAGAACAGTGCACTCTTTGTGTACTCAGAGCATTTGAATGCTTTTGGTCACACACTAGTTGCTGTTTAACTACAATAAAATTGTGACCAAAGGAGATAAACATTTAAAGGATAAATGACAGGCCTGTTAATCTGAAAGCAAGTTTTGTAGCATTGTTATTTTTAGCTAATAGGTATATAGCCAGGAGTCACGGTGATGACTTTTAAATCTGAAACTGAGTGAAGTCTGTGTTTTCAACCAGTTTAAAAAATGTTGCCACTGGACTTTTTTTTAAAAATAGACAAAAATTTTATATATTTATGGTGTACAACATGATGTTTTGACATGCATACGTTGTAGAATGACTGGATCAACCTAATTAACATATGCAGTATCTCACATACTTTTTTGTGGTGAGAACACTTAAAATCTACTTTCTTAGCAATTTTCAAGTATATAATACATTGTTATTAACTATAGTCACCATGTTGTACAAGAGATCTCTTGAACATCACTGGACATATTTATGGCTGATTATTTTGTGTTTTAACAATCATTTGAACATGACTAAACTGTCTTTAGAAACTGGTAGGGATTTCTTTGCTGTATTTGCTAAGCTTGGCCATGTCATCCACATATATATCTGAATATATTCATATATGAATACATGCTATACATAACATGTGTGTATATATGAATACATAATACATATATTTATATATGTAATATGTGCATATATAAAGTGCCCAAGTATATTGTTTAAGAAAAGAGCCACTGGGGCTTTTATAAGTCTATGATTTCAGAACTAGGTCCATCTTTACAGCTCTGAAGTATTATGATTTACCTGATTTGGTGGAGGAAAGGCATTTTTGGTAATTTTCTGTCCCTATGGGAATTCAAAGGATAAATTTCAATCTCTTTTTCTTTCTTTCTTTCTCTCTCTCTCTGTCCATCTTATGCAGCTGAAAACTGGCATATGACTCTTTGAGAAGAGCTCAAACAGTTGTGGTAAGGATGCTTAGATGTTGAGTGTTATTTATTTTCCGGGGTATGAAACATACAGGGTTTTTCTAGTCTGTTGTTGCAGCGTGCTGGGTGTATTTTGCTTTAGTTGACTGTTCCGTTGGAGTAGTCAGCCTTTTTTTAGGATAACAAAAAAATAAAATTAATCAAAGGCATAATCAAGGCCTTTTTCCTCTTGTGCAGTCACATCTTATTATACAACAGTAATCTTAAGCTTTGCCCACCTGCCAGATAGGTGTAAGATGATTAATGAAAGCTGAAACTCTGTGTCAGTCGAGAGGAGACAGCAGGGACTGGTGGTGCCAGTGGTGAAGTAAGAAGTACATATGCTGCCTAAAGGGACTCTGGTTCAGTGTGTGAATGTCAGCCCAATGTTGCAGATATTCTGATTTTTCAAAAGAAGCAGGACACGTAGATTTTTATTTGAAAGCTCTTTATTTTAATGAGCCATCGACTAATTGAAATTTAAAACCTGTGTAGTCCAAACAGACCATCTCTACAGGCTGGAAGGAATAGGGGGCCTGCCTTTTCTGACCTCTGTTATTTGGAGAGGTTATGTAACCATTGTAACCAGGGAAGGATACATGAGGATTCCTCTTCAGGGAAGCTGACCAGCCCAATAAAAAATATATAGGTTGACATTTGGAGATGTCTAAAGAGAAGGCCAGGTTTCCATCCAATCAGTCTATAGTGAGGCCCACCAGTTGACAAACGAAGCTTCTGCACATTCAACTTCTGATCTGTTTCATAGTCCCTCCCTTGAAATTATGAACTGATAGGCAAAGATCATTGAACATCGTGAAATGCCTCAAACAGGAATGACAAAATACAGAACACAGAAACAGAAGAAGAGGAACCCAGAGAAATAGGAAGATGTGGAGAGCAGAAGACAATTTCAAAACAAATTATAATTAATATTCCCAGAGAGATGAGAGAAAATACATGAAACAGGAACAAGGTGCCAATAAAAAGGAACCTTCACACTGTTAATTTGTGTTAGTTGTGATAATGTGTTGTTAAACATTTTAAAAAATGTTACACAGTTTTTAAAAAGTTGTCCATAGGTATTAGAGATTTATGCTAAATAATTACAATTTGAATATTGTGATGTCTGGGATGTGATTTGAAATAATTCAGAAAAACAGACAGAGTTGTGTGGGAGATAGATAAAATGAGATTGGCAAAATGTTGATAATTGTTGAAGCAAGCTGTGTAATGGGTGCATAGGGGTTTATTATATTATTATTTGTACTTTTGTGTGTTTGAAATTTTCCATTATACAACCTTAAAAAAAAGGATCATTTAGAGAGCAAGAAAAGCTCTCAAATTAAAAATATGGTAGCAGAAATTAAAATTTCAACAGAAGTGTTAGAAAATACAGTTGAAGACATTTGTCCAGAAATCAGACCAAAACAAAGCAATGGAAAATAGGAAAGGAAAAATATGAAATTAGAGGATCAGTCCAGGTGGTCCAGTATTTAACTCTGGGAGTTATAGAATGAGAACCAAAATATCAGAAGGAAAGAGATTATCAAAGAAAGAATACAGGCTGGATGCAGTGGCTCATGCCTATAATCCCAGCACTTTGGGAGGGCCAGGCAGGAGGATCACCTGAGGTCAAGAGTTCAAGACCAGCCTGGCCAACATGGTAAAACCCCATCTCTATTAAAAGTACACAGATTAGCTGGGCATGGTGGTGGGCATCTGTAATCCCAGCTACTTGGGAGGCTAAGGCAGGAGAAACACTTGAACCCAGGAGGCGGAGGCTGCAGTGAGCTGAGATCATGCCACTGCACTCTAGCCTGGGTGACCAAAAAAAAAAAAAGAAAAAAGAAAAAAGAAATAATACAGGGTCATTTCCTTGATCTAAAAGACATGAGTTTCCAGATCAAAAGGGCCCAGTGACCGCCCAGCACAACGGATGAAAAATGATCCCACTATGGCATTTTATCATGAAATTTCCTAACCCCAGAGGAGAAGAGAAGATTCTAAGAGCTGTCACTGGCGTCCTGAGCTGGTCTAGGTGCTCTAGGATCCAGAGCTTCCTCGGGCCAATGCTTCAGACAGTTAAACTCATCTTTTGCTTGGTCAGGGATGTGGTGGTTGCCTGGTTGTTGGGATTGAGAGAAAGAATCTAGGGTCTAACCTCTGCTCTTGACTTCCAGCTAGTCTTTCTGTTTTCAGCTTCACTGTTGAAATGCATCTTCCTTCAGTAGTTCCTGGTTCTTGTATTCCTGAGCCTTTCTGGAGATGGTGGCATGGGAGCTCACTTCTTATTGGTCTTCCCCTTTTCTCCCTCAGTCCTGCCTACCAGTTAGTCTTCAGCTTTGGTGTTTTGTTTTTGTTTTTGTTTTTTTTTTTTTGGAGACAGGGTCTGATTTTGTCACCCAGGCTGGTGCAGTGGTGCAATCTTGGCTCACTGCAGCCTCGACTTCTAAGGTTCAAGATCCTCCTGCCTCAGCCTCCCAAATAGCTGGGACTACAGGTGTGTACCACCATGCCCAGCTGATTTTTGTATGTTTTGTAGAGATGGGGTTTTGCCATGTTGCCCAGGCTGGTCTCAAACTCCTGGACTGAAGCCATTTGCCTGCATTGGCCTCCCAAAGTACTGGGATTACAGGTGTGAGCCCCTACACCCGGCTTTAGGATTTGGCTTTTGCTGTTACATTACTTGCCATTCCTTTTTCATCTTTTAACGTCTCTCATCTGCTTTTTTTTTTTGAGACTGAGTCTGACTCTGTTGCCCAGACTGGAGTGTAAGTGGTGTGATCTCAGCTCACTGCAACCTCCGCCTCCTGGGCTCAAGTGATTCTCCTGCCTCAGCCTCCCAAGTAGCTGGGATTACAGGTACGCACCACTATGCCCAGCTAGTTTTTGTATTTTTAGCAGAGACAGGGTTTCACCGTGTTGGCCAGGCTGGTCTCACACTCCTGACCTCAAGTGATCCGCCTTCCTTGGCCTCCCAAAGTGCTGGGATTACAGGTGTGAGCTGTTGCACCTCATCTGCTCTTATCTTTCAATTGACTTTGACAGTTTATTTTTATTGTTGTTATTGTTGTCTCCTTTTCTTTTTTCTTTTCTTTCTTTTCTTTCCCTTTGCCTTTCCTTCCCCCTCCCTCCCTCCCTCCCTCCCTCCCTTCCTTCCTTCCTTGCTTCCTTCCTTGGTTCCTTTTCTTCCTTTTCTTTCTTTTCTGTTTTTCTGGAGACAGGGTCTTGCTCTGTTGCCCAGTCTGGTGTGCAGTGGCACAGTCATAGCTCACTGCAGCATCAACTCCTGGTATGAAGGGATCCTCCTGCCTCAGCTTCCCAAGTAGCTGGGACATCAGGTGCACACCACCACACCCAGCTAATTTTTTTTTTTTTTCCGGTTTTGTAGAGACGGCGCCTTATTATGTTTCCCAGGCTTGTTTTCAAATCCTGGGCTCAAGAGATTCTTCCACCTTGGCCTCCCAAAGTGCTGGGATTGCAGGTGTGAACCACTGCACCCAGTATATTGTTTTAATTTCTTTACAGGCATTCCAGTGAGGTTTTGGGAAGGAGCCAAGTGCGTGTTTTGAATCCACCACATTAGAATGGAAGTAAATTTGTTGTGTTAATCATTAATTTGTGTGTCAGAGTTCCTTTTCCTGAGGTTTATTTGAAAATCAACGTAAGAAAACAAAATTTAATATGGAGAAAATAATTTCCTCCTTCTTAAAGTCTCCTTTGACTATCCTCACTCAAATTGGTTTCTTTCTACCTTCTCTGAAATACTGTGGCCCCAGGAGACTCCCTCTCAGTTTAGCAAATAATTCTCTACTGTTTCGGGTCTTACTGTAAGCACTGGATATGTGCTTTTCACTCAACTAGATTACGGAGTCTCTGTGAATCTAGGGTGATATCTTAGTCTGCTCATTGATTACCTTATGGCTGTTTATGGATATGAATTGAATAAATACTTAGCTGACCAAGGTATACTACTCAAATTTGTATTACTTTGTTTTTATGTGTGTTATATGTGATTCTTTTTATGCCTTCTCAGCCTATTGCCCAGAGATTAGTGGGAAGGAATAAATTTAACAAGTAGACTTTGGGGGTAATATTGATAAGTTAAAAATGTCATTGGTTTATAGCTTCAAGGGTATTTTACTGAAATTGCAAATGTTCTATTATATTTAGAAAGAGGAGAAATGGAAACCTGACTAGTCATTACACTGAGGTTGGGAAATCTGGAACTTGAGTTCTGAATTCGTTTTCTGTAGATAGCCTATTTCACAGTGGCTTTGCTTAATGTTTTACCAGTAAACAGGCACTCCTGTTTATTTTCAGCTCTTGCCTTTCAGCACAGGATAGCTACAATTGTTCAGAGTATGCCTCTCTTGTATAAATAACAATGCTGTCATTTTCTCTAAAGTCGTCTTTTTTATTAAAGAAACCCTTTAATAGTCCCACATATTCTGTAGTTATGCATTTCTGTGAGTGCTTACTGACCCCTGCGCAGTGTTTAATAAATTATTGAACTTTGAAGAACCTTTGAGAAGCAAGGGCTTTATGTGACTGAGCAGCAGACATGAAAAAACGTTATCCTCCAGAGTATCTAACAGACAGAAATAGAGGCTTGATCAGACAATATAAGCACCGAGTGAATGATGGTAATACCATGAAATATTTACACCCATAGAGCATGCTAGGGTGGGGAGGAGAGTGTGTGGGTTTTTTATCATTTTCGGTTGAACCTGATGCCATACAACTCACCACTCTATGATCTTAAAAGCAAAACAGAAAGAAAGAGAATGGGAGAAAGAAAGGAAGAAAGGAAAAGGAAAATAAAGAAATGATGAATATTGATTTGGTGATATTTTGTTGTTTGCATTATCTTATCACAAAAGCAAGGCTCCTTTTGTAGACAGGAACCTTACTAAGAGTCAAGTTTTAATCAGTCTTTAACAGAAACTGAAGGTATCGGAAGCGATTTCTTGCCACTACAAGTTTAAAGTTTTAATTTAATCAATATCTCATGATTTACCATGCCTCAAAAGCTGTCATTTTATTATCTGTAAAAACTAGAGATTTGAAGAGTAAAGAACTGAATAGCCTGATACGATCTTACTTTTCAACAGAATATGCAATTTATTTATTTTTTCATGGAATGCTATTTTAAAGTGACTTGTGATTTCTTTAATAATGATCCACAGAGAAAATTAACATAAAGGAAGAAATGTCTAATTATTTAGGAAAGGTTTGGAAGATATTTATCCTAGCTAATATATTTAGAGAATGCCTAATATCTTATAGCATAGAAAAGGGCTAAAACAAATGTGCCAACCAATTTGTTTTGCCCCTGTGCCCAGTATTTTGTATATCCATTTTTAAAAATAAGGAGGAACCTTTTAAGATTTCATGGTGTTATCTAACGTTATTAAAAGTAATTACTGTTGATGATAAATAAAGGTTGACAATAATGTGCTTTATTGAATTTAATTTTACTCATGATTTATTTTAAAAACCCACAGGTTGTGTTTGGGAGATATTTTAATGTAGTGTGTCTGTTTTTTGCTTTTTAGTTATGGAAGAAAGAATCAAATTATGTATTAATAAGGAGGCTCAGATTGACCATAGACATTGGCCTTTCAAGGGGATCATCTGGTTTTAGAGGCTTTAGTCTCCTTTGAGTACCCTGGATGTTTGGTATGCATTATGCTAACCTAATGCATGATTACATTGATCCCATGGTTATAGTGACCTAAATTGGCAAGTTTCTGTCACTTGTAAAGTCAAGGTAGTAATGTTGGAAGAGAAACTAGTGAGACTCCCCTTTGCAACTGTAATGTTTTGTCTGTAGATTGCAAATGAGGGAATTTTATGAAGGCTTTATTATTATCAGGAACCCACTGCATACAAAGAAATTTTTAGTCTAAGGACCCAGTATTAGCGAAATGTGACATAGATCCATTTGTGAAAGGGTGTACCCAGTTGAAACAGCAGAAGCAAGATTTTATTTGTAGGTTTATTATTTTTGTTGCCAAAATGATGCCCTGGAAAGAATCGAGAGTTTTGAGTGTGAATGATGTGATGTGGATTTAAATCCTGTCTTTGCCACTTAGTGGTTTCACTTCCAGCAAGTCCTGAACCTAAGACTTATTTTTTTATTTCAAAATGGGGCTCATGATGATTTACTCTGCAGATTTGTTAAAGCTTGTAAGCATTTAGCACAACATCCAGAGTGTGGGAGGCACTCAGTGAATATTAGCTCCTTTCTCCTTCCCTTTCAGCTAAACTAAAAAGGCTTTATCTAGGAGGTGAGACTTGTAGAAACTCTTGATTGATGGAAGGAATGAGTCAGTGAACTAGAAGGGTTCTCAAGGCCTGTGGATAACCATGTGAGAAGGTGAGAAATGTGTGTGTAGTGATGGGAGAGTGTGGCTGGACAGATGGACAGATAAAGAAAAGAGGGTCTGGTCGGGCACGGTGGCTCATGCCTGTAATCCCAGCAGTTTGGGAGGCCGAGGGGGGCGGATCACGAGGTCAGGAGATCAAAACCATCCTGGCTAACACAGTGAAACCCCATCTCCACTAAAAATACAAAAAAAAAAAAAAAAAAAAAGTTAGCTGGGCGTGGTGGCGGGCGCCTGTAGTCCCAGCTACTCGGGAGGCTGAGGCAGGAGAATGGCGTGAACCTGGGAGGCGGAGCTTGTAGTGAGCCGAGATCCCGCCACTGCACTCCAGCCTGGGTGACAGAGCGAGACTCAGTCTCAAAAAAAAAGAAAAAAAGAAAAGAGGGGCTGAATTAACTGACTTGTAGAGGCAAATGTGATATCGATGTTGGGACACATTATCTGAACTTCCACTGTCATTATCTGCTTCTCAAAATTGAATTGAGAGCATGTGCAAACTCGAGAATGTATTCTTCTTGTCTACTTGAACATCTGTCTTTTAAAAAATGCAAAATGTTAGAAATGTTTGATCCAATATAGGGCAAATAAAAATTTGTCTGTTCTTCTTTTTATATATATATATTTTTTGAGACACAGTTTCATTGTCACCCAGTCTGCAGTGCAGTGGCACAATCTTGGTTCACCGCAACCTCTACCTCCAGGGTTCAAGCAATTCTTGTGCCTCAGCCTCCCCAGTAGCTGGGATTACAGGTGCATGTCACCATGCTGACTAATTTTTGTATTTTTAGTAGAGACAGGGTTTCACCATGTTGGCCAGGCTGGTCTTGAACTCCTTACCTCAAGTGATCTGCCTGCTTCGACCTCCCAAAGTGCTGGGATTACAGGCATGAGCCACCATGCCCAACCTGTCTGTTCTTAAATTCTACCTCTGACTGTAGTACTTCGATGGAGAATATATTGCTAATACTTTTAGCATGATGGGTACCAATATGAGATTTCCAGTTGCTTCCCGCATGTTCATTTTGCAGATTTTAACTGAGGCTTATATATGCTCAGGGCTGTACTGTCCTCTGAGGATTCAGTGGTAGCAGACCAGAGTCCCTCTTTTCATGGAGATTCATATTCTATTAGAGGAAGAAGGCCAGTAAATAAGTAAACAGTGGCCAGGGCATGGTAGCTTATGGCTGTAATCCCAGCACTTTGGAAGGCCAAGGCAGGTGAATCACCTGAGGTCAGGAGTTCGAGACCAGCCTGGGCAATATGGCGAAACTCCGTCTACTGAAAATACAAAAATTAGCTGGGCGTGGTGGCAGGTGCCTGTAATCCCAGCTACTCGGGAGGCTGAGGCAGGAGAATCGCCTGAACCTGGGAGGCGGAGGTTGCAGTGAGCCGAGAGATCACGCCATTGCACTCCAGCCTGGGCGACAAGAGCGAAACTCCATCTCAAAAAACAATAAATAAAAAATAAGAAGTAAACAGTATTTAAGGTAGTAAAAACGACCATGTCTAATAGTGATAAACATTATGTTGTGTCAATGACTGAGGGGAGGGGACTGCTTTGGATACAGTGGTCTGAGGTCGCCTTTGATGTAAACTCCAAAGGATGACAAGGGCATTCATTTCAGCCTCAGGGACAAAGCTCTGAGGTGCTAAAAACCTAGCATGTAGAAGGAACAGAGGTGGTCAGTGGCCAGAACTTAAAGAGAAGGAAATGAAAGGACGGAGGAATGAGGCCAGATCATGAGGGTAGGGACTTTAGGCTGTGGTGAAGATTTTGATTTTATTCCAGGTCCCATTGGAAATCATTGGAGTGTTTCAAGGTAGGGAGCGTGTGTGTGGAGTGACTTATTCTGATTTGATTTCTATAAAGATCACTGTGGCTCTGTGCGGGGAATATTGGAAGGCCAGAGTAGAATTTGGGAGAAATATTGGGAAAGGAATGTTCTGATGGCTTGGCCCAGGTGGTGACTGTGCAGGTAGACTGAAGGGGAAGGATTTAAGATATATTTTGTAGGCAAAGCTGCCAGGATTTACTTTTAGACAGGATAAGGAAGTCTGAAAGAAAAGAAGAATCAAAGAAAACTTCCAGGCTTTTAGCCTGAGTAACTAGATTGATTTTGTTTGCTCGTTGTTTCTTTTGGAGACAGGATCTCACTCTGTTGTCCAGGCCGGAATGCAGTGGTGCGATCATGGCTCACTGCAGCCTTGACCTCCCAGGCTTCAGCGATCCTCTCACCTTAGTCTCCTGAGTAGCTGCGACTACAGGCATGCATCACTACTCCTGGCTATTTTTTTTTTATTATCTGTGAAGATGCCTCACTGCGTTGCCCAGGCTGATCTCCAACTCTTGGGTTCAAGTGATCTACCCATCTCGGTGCCCCAAAGTGCTGGGATTACAGGTGTGAGCCACTGCCCTGGGCTGAGCAACTAGATTGTGACCATTTACTGAGATAAGAAAATTGAGGACGAAGCAGGTCTGGGGTGAATCAGGTGCTATCCCTTTGGACAATCACATGACTGGTATCTGTTCAGCACCCAAGGGACCATCAAAGAGGCCGTTGTGGAGAGGGAATCCGAAGGTCAGGGCCAGAGAGAGGAATCTGGGGAGTCATCCAGTATATAGCTGATGGGTTAAAGCCTTAGAACTCTTCTTTTCATGAATCGTTGCTGTTCTTTAGGTTGTAATGAAGTTTTAGGCCTCAGCTTCCCTGAACTGGAGTGTTTTCCCTTCACCTTTTCCGGTCTCTCGGTTGCATTGCCCGACTGTCTCTAAGCCCAACAAACGCATTCCTTCCAGGCAAAAGCAGAAGATGACACACACCATGAGCCAGATTTTCCATGACAGACTTGTAAGGAACAAGATAATCTCATTGTTCCTCCTGCTACTTAAAATAAAGGTAATATTGATTTTATAGTAGCAGTTCAGGTCCTAAGGCATGATATTGATTAAGTGTCTGATGAGAATTTGTAGGGTAGCCTCCCAGACCTGCAGCTACAGGGCATCTCCCCACTGGCCCAGGCCTCTGTGCTGACCTCCACTGTTGTAAGTGGTGTTTTTCTTAGGAATCCTTAGCCTTGTTTAGTCTGCGCACTGTCCAGAAGCATTTATTTTACCTGATGGATGGCTCAATCCAACCTATTACCTTAATCTGACCTTAAAGATGGGAACCTAATGTTTTTGTTCTTAGTAAATGTGAAGACTAATTTTGACACTGTTTAGAATTATTTTCTTATTAGTAGCAGTAGATTTCATGAGTTTTCTGCTATGAAATTTCCTATTAAAATGCCATAATCTGACTTTTTTATTTTTACTTTTTAACTTTGGAGCCTGGCTTTATGAATTTTTTTTTTTTTAAACAGGGGAAGGTATCTCTTTTCAAGGTGTCATTATTAAGCCCATGGGACTCTTCAGTTTTAATGTTACGTTAAGGAGAGCAAATTTATTGTGGTTCTTGTGATGTGATGCATTCAACTTGCAGGTTTTATATCATTTACAGATCAGATTCTGAAGATATCTTCAATCAAATTTAATAACAATCAAGGAATATATTATTCACTGGCCTGAAGTATAGAAAGAGTTCCCAGAAATCATCTAAAAATAACTGTTTCATATAAAACATTTTGACTTTCTATTGTAATAAGATTGAGATATTTTTTCTCCCATGTCTAATTCTGGCCGGATTGTTCATGGGGTTAATGCGAGGATTCAATGAGTTAATATAGGCTCAGGTGCATAATATAATGCCTGACACATAGTAAATGCTCAATTTATGTTAACTACTGTTAGCTCCTTTAGGCTGATGTTCATTGCAAACTCCTTTTACATTATCCAGCACAGGCCTGGGCACAAGTATGATATTTAAGTAGATGCTTAGTGACTGATCGACGTCTCCAAACATTTGGGATTTCCTTCCACATTTGCCATAGCATAGCTTGTTTTATGTCTTTTCTAAAATGGTCTAGGTACCTGACATCCTTTGATCCTTCATATGGTTGCACTCAAAAGGAGCCATGTGAATTTTGACCATTTGCACATCTGCCTCTCTTTTTG
Organism: Macaca thibetana thibetana; assembly: GCF_024542745.1. Classification (NCBI taxonomy): domain Eukaryota; kingdom Metazoa; phylum Chordata; class Mammalia; order Primates; family Cercopithecidae; genus Macaca; species Macaca thibetana. Next base: position 38,217,164 of record NC_065597.1, on the reverse strand, counting down.
GTTAGCTGCCAGATAGAGCTTAGGTTTTAAATCCTTTGCAGTTAAGAGAGACAATAAATGTTAACATTCCTAGTACAGTGCCTGGCACAGAATGTGTAAATATCATTTGATTCGGAAACATGACTGCTGGTCAATTCTGCCTCAAGGGAGACAAAACTATGGAGTGGGGTTGTGGCTCTTTTTGAGGTAGGGGATGAAATAGATATTACTTACCCGAGTAGAAGATGATGCCAGGGGGATCTAATGCTTCTTTTAAATTTCCCTTTTGATGCACAAAGGGACAACTCCGTGTGGCAGGACCTTGGTGGGATGGATAGGCGGCTTTGTAAGTGGAGAAATGGCCTCTGTTTAGCTTATGAGCACAGTCATTTTGGGGGTGGTTTATGAGTCATCTGAAATATGCATTTAATCTAGATTTGTGGCCTGCTGGTGAGGCTGCTGCTTTTTATGATCTCAAGTGTCTTGTCCATGTCAAAACTTGCCTTGTTTTTTTGTTTACTTTGAATCAGAAAAATGTTCACAACCACCCTTGGAATTCCTCCTCAAGTGTGCGTTTGGTCACATCACCCCTGGCTACCACCAGTCCATGACTGTTTATTTTGGATGTCCTTTTCTGATGTTCAGCTAATTTAACCCACAATGAAGTTAATCCTTGCTTCTTTGGAAAAGTACAGATTTACTTATTAGCTGCTTTCAGAGACATTTGCATTTTCATGAAAGCGAGTATATAATTCCATTGACTTTTGGACTCATCTACTCACATATGTGGTGGGCACCTTCTGAAAGTCAGGATTCAGAGTAAATCAGAACTGTCTTGAGTTAGCTGAAGTTCTCTTTAAGGCTAATAATAAACATATCTGTGACAAACATGCAGAAGTGGTATTGAATATTCTATTATGTCCATTTATCTTTCCTTCTTCTGGGTGAGAGAGGAGATGAAAATGAAGCTACCTTGGAATTCAAGTTTTCACCTTGTTTCTCCGCATTTATAGCATACTGATTGAAAGCATGGCTGCCAGAGCCATATTACTTGGGCTTGAGTACTAGCTCTGTCACTTACTCATTGTTTAACTTTGGGCGGGGTACTTAATTTCTCTGTATCTCAGTTTCATAATCTCTCAAGTGGGAATAATTATGGTAACCACCACTGAGCATTGTTATGAAGATCAAATAAGTTAATTCATGTAAAATATTTAGAACAGAACTTAGTACATCGCAACTGCGATACAAGTGTTAGATATCGTTTTTATTAGTGTTTAGTAATTGCGTAAATAAAAGAGATGAAAGTCGAAATTATTAATCAGGACCATTTATCTATGAGACACTACAGGCATTGTGTCTAGCCCTGTGGGTTTATATTAGTTAGGGTAGGTTACTGCTGCAACCTACCCTACCTTGATATGATTTTTGCTGCAAAAATCATATCAAAATAGTCTATAATGGCTTAAACATAATAAAATACATTTCTTGTTTATGTAACAGTAATGAGTAGGTAAACAGGGTGGTAGGACATTTTCCTCTCTGTATTCATTTAGGGATCTAAGCTGAAGGAGGCTCTGCCATCTTCCACACATGGCTTCTAAGGTCACCTTAGGTTATCTCTATTCCAGCCAGCAAGAAGGGCAAGAGAGCTGCAGAAATGTGTTTAGGGGTTTTTTATGGGCCAGACCTGGAAGTGGCACTCATCACTTCTATTCACATTCCATTGGCCAGAACTCAGCAGGAAGAGGAGGAAAACAGCTGCCACTCATCTCAGCCACAGAGTTTTTCAGGGGCCTCTAAAAATGTATGAGACTTGAAAAAAATGTATGCACTCCAAGCTCCAAACATAAAATTGCAGAATTGAGATGAATAAATGTTTAGCTAAATGCTTATAAAATGGAGCCTTATATCAGCTTCCAAAGTTGTTACATTTTATATGCAAAAAAATGTAATTTCTTCCTACCTAGCCTCTTTGCTTCTTCCCTTGCCTTCTCTACTATATTTGAAAAGATTTTGTAAGTTGGAGTTTGGAATTTCCAAGAATTCCCAAGTACTCTCCAGTGATTGCTGAGAAATTATAGTCAGTCATAATTGAGTTTCTCAAGGCCAAATAAATTCAAATGAAAAATCTTCTCAAATTAGTTTGTATTGCAGAGAAACCTTTTAATGCGAAATATGGATACAATTTAATATGTTTATTTTGTTGTTGGGTTAGGCCTTCAAAAGTAGCAGGATCATGGCTTACAGAGGTCTTTAAAATAGTCTTGTCAATTCCTATTGTATGCAGACACATTTTGATTGCTTTGAAAAGGTGTATGTTGCAGGTAGCTAAATACATTTTACATTTTGAGCTCAGAAAATTTCCCCTTTAGATTCCCTTTTCTTTTTGCTTTTATTTTCTAATAAAATATTTACTACTGTGATATCCAAGAACATGAATGACACTGCATTGAATAACCCAGGTGCTTGGTCTGGTGGATGCCAGTGGCAGAGAAGAAAAGTGCCCTATTTTTTCAGTTACCATGTTTCAAGGCTAGGCTTTGGTCTTCCTTCTGAGTCATTTTTGGCTTCTTGGATGATAGATTTCTTAAATTCTTCTATTCTCCTAACTCAAGGCATTTCTGAATAGGTGTTTGCGAGCTGTTGTTTGAAAAACCACTTATCGTGATGGATTTTTGTTCTTCTCTTTTTTGCTCTCTTATACACTTTGCTGTTGTCCTGCCAATTGGAATTTGATTTGTTAATTACAAAAGCAAACGGTCCAGGATAGCTCTAAAGGGACTCTGCTAAAGGTTGGGGCTATGATAGAGGCTTTCTTGAAAGGGATTGACAATTAAGAAATACAGCAACTGCTTGTGATGATTAAACATTTCAAGCATCTCTGAAGGTAGAATGTGGGGAACCTCCAGAGAAGGAGGGGAATAGAGAGGGAACTAATATTTATTGTTACTCCTACAGTCATCTCCATCTCGGTACAGGACATCTTCATCCTTCCAGTTGTTCAGACCAAAAATTCTGGAAACATCCTTGACTCCATCTTTCTCATTCCACTTTCACCCATCAGCAAATTCTGTTACATCTGTCTTCAGAATATATTCAGCCACTTCTTACAACCTCTCCTTCTGCCATCCTTCTCCAAGCCACTAGCATCACTCTCCTGGATCATTGCAGTTTCTTCCTATCTAGTCTCCTTGCTTCTTTCCTTGTCTTTCTCTACATAGCAACCAAAGTTTAGTCTTCAAAACAAAACAAAACAAAAGATCATTTCTCTTTTCTGTTCAAACTCTTTTATGTTTCCTCAAAATGTTGTACGTAGATAGAGTTACCATATAATCCGGCAATTCCACTCCTAGTTACCCAAGAGAAATGAAAATGTATGTCCACACAAAATCTGTACATGAATGTTCACAGCAGCATTATTCATGACAGCCAAAAGTGGAAACAACCCAAATGCCCATCAATGATGAATGTACAACTAAAATGTGGCATAACCATACAATGGAATATTATTTGGCAATAAAAAGAATGAAGTACTGGTACCATGCCATAAAGTGGATGAACTTTGAAGCCATATGCTCTGTAAAAGAAGCCAGTGACAAAAGGCCACATATTACATGATTCCATGTACAGAATAGACGAATCCATAGAGACTGGAAATAGATTAGTGATTGCCAGGAGCTGGGGAGAGAGGAATGGGGAGTGACGGCTAATGGATACAGGGTTTCTTTTGCGGTAGTGAAAATGTTCTGAAATTAAGTAGTGGTGACGATTGCGTAACCCTATGAATATACTTTCTGGCTTGTGTACTTTTTTGAAGGGGAAACTTGTGTGGTATGTTAACGATATCTCAATAAAGCTGCTATTACAACAAAAACAACTTCTTTGGCTTTCTTTCTGATCTTTTCCCTGAATCGTTTCTGACCTCTTCTAATATTCTTCTCTTTCTCTTTAACCCATCCAGACTGGCCCCTATTTTGTTCCTCTCATAGGGCAAGTGCTTCCTGCCACGGGGCTTTGTATTTTCTCTTCTCTCTTTTTGTAGAACTTTCTTCCCCCAGGTATCTGCATGGCTGGTTCACTTGCTTCTTTTAGATCTCTATTTAAACATCCTATTCTCAGGAGACTTTCTCTGATTACCTGAAAATAGCACTCCCTACCTCATGGCCTGCTGGCATTCTCTGTTTCTTTCATCCTGTTTTATTTTTCTCTGTATCATCAACATGTGATACACTGTTTTCTTGTTTGTTTTTTGTCTGTCTTCCTCCATTAAAATGTAAACTCCGTGAGGTGGTAACTTGGCTTTGTTCGTTGACTGTATCTGCAGTGATACATACCACACCTCTTTTCACTAGACCATTAGCATGAGGAAGACATGGATTTCCTTGGCACTGGTGTTGAATTGGGACTAACTGTATTTGCAGGAGGAATATTCAGTGTGTCTATTAGATGCTACATTAGAAATCATCAGCTTGGAAGCAGTCTCCATGGGAAAAGTAATTTTGGTTCAAAAGGTAGACTGGAAGTACTCAGGTTACATGGTCTTTTATTGTCATATAAATCTTGGTACAGAGTTCCTACTTTTTAAATCATTAGCATTATGCTAATATATAATGTTTGCTACTTTTCATGTTTGTCTTACAGATTCAAAGCCTTTAGTTCTTTTCAGTCTAATTTACCACCTGTCTACTCTCTCCTTTTCTCCCTTGGAATGTTCTTAAGGTTTAATTTTGAAGGCGCTTTCTGTCAGACGATTATTGGTAAAGTAAATGTATTTCTGGGAAGCAGCTGATTAGTTGATTTTTTTTTTTTTTTTTTGAGGAGTTCGTATTGAGATATACCTATTTTGTGGTTATTTAGAAAGGCCAAGGTAGGGGGAAAAAGAAAAGAATAAAATATATGTATGCTTTAAAAAAAAGCAAGCATTTAGTTTGGGGAGCTCTCAAAATGTGATTTCTTCTGCTCCTGTTTTCCTGCTTCCAAGCATAGGTGGAAGATACTGTCAGTTTCTCTGAACTCCTAAGTTGAAATGTGCAAGTCGCTAGGTGGCGCTGAAGCATCATTCTCCGCACAGCCTCGCCGTAGAACACTTTTGTTATCTTGCTCCAGCTGACTGGATTTCTAGGTGTCAGGGAAATTGTTTTATTGGTACAGGGCATAGTGTAATATATTCCTCTCCACCCTAGGCAGCTATTTAATGCCCTGAAACATGCACCTCTTGTGGCCATGGCCTGTTAACTATGCTTATTTGGTGTAATAATTAGCAGAATTTCTCACTAACAGGGGTACTTACCAACGCCTCATATCTTCACTGTGTTTTTGTACGTGATGGATTGTACATTCTGTGGAGAAAGTTGGGAAGGTCAAAGCTTAACCTCTGCCTTACAGGACTAGTTTTTGCAGTTTTGTTCAGAATGGGTTTATATTAACTGGCTTTTGAGCTTCTTCAGACCAGAATTGTGTATAACGTAAACATATTTGAGCTTTTATGTAAGGACCTAGTGAAGGTTTGTAAACACAACACTGTTAATTTTCCAACTCATAGAATGACAGAAAAATAAATAAAAAGCCGCTGGAATAATTGGACGACACTTGTTACTCAGAACTGTGAGTGTTGGAAGCGTGTCAGAGGAACAGTGGGGCTGCCACAAGCACCACATTTTAGGTTAAAATCGGAGAAGAAAATTGCACATGGAATTTTAATTTTTTCCATGGTCGTAAGTTCGGCCCCATTTAATTCTTTGTGGTTTTTACAAGCCCTCTTAGGCTCCTAATATTTCTATGGCAACAATTTTAACGTTTATTTTAGAACGTGGTCAGAATTAACCGACAGAAGACCAAACAGGAGAAAATAGGTTTAAAGCAGGAAATACTTTAGCCGGGCCACTAACTTACCCTCTATGACCTTAGGCAAACTGTTTGCCTTCTCTGTGCTTTGAATCTCTTATTTCTTAAAATGGAGATTATAATACCCACCCCTTTGTGTCTCCTACATCAGGTAAAAGTGAAACAGTAACTCCTCAATATACCTTTGCTTATATTCAAAGCTCCAGGTAAATGTAAAATGTTGCTATAATTACCTAAAAAAGCTAAGAGGATTTTTCTTTGTTGATTCCAAGGTGAGTTGTAGAAATTCCAGAGGATAGATTAACGTAGTTGGAGGGCTCAGACTTCTACATCTGTGTAGATAGTACCTATTTTCATACACTGTGGCCTGGCTCTGTTTCTGGCCTGGCCCTGTTTCCAAGGTTTAAGTTCCATTCTTTTAACTGTGTATCAACTATTTTCACTTGGTTATTCTGTTTTTACTTAAGCCCTTTATATATGGCTGGATTTAGTTTTAGGAAACAGAAACTATGTGAGATAGGAAAATAGGTTCATATAAAGTCATTAGGAGGACCAGAGAAATGGGCTGAAGGTGGAGCCTCCAGAGATGGGCTTCTGAAACAATATCACAGACTGGCTTGCCAGGGTAGCCGCTCATCCATCACACTCGGGAAGGGCTAAGAATCAGGAGTCATTCCTAGAACTGTTGATTTGTAAGAACACACAACCATAGTTGTAGTTGGGATGAGGAAGGTACCACCATTAAAACTGGCATTTGAGAACTACAAAGTGAATGGCCAGATTCTGGAATGTTACTGCCTCATGACTATGTTGCCTGCGAAAAAAGTTGAAACAGTTAAGGTGATGGCCTCCATTTTATTTTTGACTTCTGATTCTCACATGCCGCCATTAAATTGATGAAACTTATTTCTCATCCAGAACTCCTAGCTGCAAAAAGGTCTGAGAAATATAGTGTTTACCTTTCATCCTCTGCACTACAGGAAGGCACAATAAGAGGAGATTGGAAGGGTGCTGAGTACCACCTTATCTACCTCTTCCCCCAGCATGTTTAAAATAAAATATCTTTACCTCCGACTCGTATTGCATTTTCTGTCCAGCACAGCAGCTAGCTTATTGGACCCTCAGTAGATGTGTTAATGACATTGACTTCCTTATTTCTTTGTATGGCCCCACCTTTCCTAGTCATGTGTTTTGGTACCATATTAGATTTCAGATCCACCTACCTATCTGTAACTCTTGATTCCTATTCATTTCCATTGCTGTCTTCTTGTTCAGGTCCAGCTCCTCTCTGCCTGGGCTTTTGTAGTGGTCTCTTTATCTGGCCTTTGGTTTCTTTCACTGTAACCATATTATAAGTAGATTGGTGTTTAAAAATCAGAACAACAAATAACAAACATGCTTCCATTGTGCTCCCTGTCCTTCTCAAAAGCTTTTTGAGGCTCCTCATTACATGCAGGATAGAATCCAGACTCCTTAGCTTGACTTTCAGGACCTACCATAATCAGGGTGCAATCTATCATTCCAGCCTTATCTTCCATTTTCCCCCTGCTGGAACTGAATTTTAGCCAAAAGGTCTAATCACTGATGTCTGAGTGTCTTGTCCTTTACTAACTTTTCAGCTCTGCTATCCTTTTGCCTGCTTTTAATAGTCTGTTTTCTTTTCTCATTTATTTATTCCTTTGATCGCTTAGGCACAGTTTTTTTCTCCTTCTTCATACTTACAGCATGGTTTACTAAGGCGTTTTAATTTTATTACCTGTATTGTTAGTTTTCTTTTTATGACTGTATACCTTCCACTCCTTTTTATGTAGACAATGTAAATATTTGTTGTGGATTGATTTGTTGATTTTTCATGGTTTAGACATCTACTTGCATGGGAAAAAGGGGATGGTGGAGGGTCAGTCTGGGGGCTGAAGCGGTACTCTAGCTGTGTGATTTTGTCCTTTTGATTACCATTGAAAGGACAAATTAACTATTTGCTTTGAGCAAACTAATGCTGAGTTTTGTGGATTTAGTGTTTGAAAAGGGCCCTGGGAAGGAAAACCCTGGAGTTGAGCTCCTTATCCCCGTTTGCCAGGCTGGATGAGCTCCATGTCCATACCCCTGCATTGCAGTTTGCTGAAGTGTGGGTTGTGAAATAGCAATGGAATTTGTCTGTGGTTTCTTGCCAGCGAGGAGGAGGAAGAAGGATTCTGAGTAAATCAGACATGCAAATTAGTAAGGCCCATGGGCCTTAAGCGAATTACACAATAAAGCCCAAAGAAATTCACTTTGGCTTCTTTCTGCTTTTTGTGTGTGTGAGAAGGCAGCTATTATGTATTTGCTTTAGGCCAGAAGTTCACAAATTTTTTGGCTTCAGGACCCTTTTTTACTCCTAAAAATTATTGAGGACCCAAAAATCTTTTGTTTATATGGGTTATACCTATCAATATTTACTGTACTAGGAACTAAAAAGCCTTTATTGATTTAAAAATAGCAACACCCTTTCATTACAAGTTAATGTAATGTTTTTTTATGAAAAATAACTCTTTTCCACTGTAAAAAATTAGCAAGAAGTGTGCCATTGTTTTACTTTTCTGCAGATCTCTTTCCTGTCTAGCTTGATGCTTGATTCTTACACTTTTTTGTTTAGTCGCTGTAATACGTTGTTTTGGTTGAACTATATGAACAAAATCTGGCCTCACACAGACAGTAATGGAAAAAGGGAGTATTTTAATTGCTTCTTCAGCTATTAAATGTAGATATTTTTCTTTGATATTATTCCAAAACTTGTCAAGTGATAGCTTCTATTTTAAAACATTTTTGTTTTTAATTGACAATAATTATCTATATTTATGGGGCATGTTGTGATGTTCCATGCACACATTGTGGCGTGATTAAATCAAGCTAATTAACATACCTATTGCCACACATACTTATTATTTCTTTGTGGTGAGAATACTTAAAATCTACTATTTTAGCAAATTCGAAATATACATTACTGTAAACTAGTCAGCATGCTGTGCAACAGACCACTAGAACTTAGGTGTCCTGTCAAACTGAATTTTTTACCCTTTGACTAACATCTCCCCTTTCTCCGGTCTATCCCACCAACCTCTGACAATTACTGTTCTACTCTCTACTTCTATGGGTTTGACTTTTTTAGATTGCATATTTTAGGGAGATCTGTACCTGGCTTATTTCACTTAGCATAATGCCCTCTAGATTCAAGATTCATCCATGCTGTCACAGATGACAGAATTTCCTTTTGTAAGGCTGAATATTATTCCATTTTCTTTAGACAAGTGATAATTTCTTAAAGGTTACTTGCAGGGTGGAATCTCAAGCTATCTTAATTAACTTTTCCTACTTTGTTATATTAAAATCTGTTTATCTCTTTTGCACTTCGAATGCATCTTTTACATTCAAATGATTTTGTAACATTACGTTTTGATCATTTGGAAAATTATCATGTCACTGAGTTATACAGATCTTCCAAATGTTGATGCATTTCATTATATAATGTAAAAAAAGGTTACACTCATCAGTATCACCACTGATCTTATGGTACAAGTCTTTAAGTATTGGGAAGCCCCAAGCTCAAGGTAGCAAATATAAATTTTCTAAATGTCTGATTTTTCTTGACAATCTGAAGTTTATCATTGGTAGCAAATATGGTCAGTTGTTTTTCTTGAAGTGGCAAGCTCACTTTATTAATTGTTGAGAAATGTCTGTCAAATACTCAAGTCTGATTAACCAGAAAAATATCAGTCAGCTATTTTTTTCAAGTAAAAATGGTGTTCTGTGGGGCAAATTCAGCCCAGAACTCAAATCACACATGTACTTTTCTTTGAGATGACCATTTTACTTTAGTATTTATCAGAAGTACTTTATGTATGTTTCCTAATTTGTCACACAGTATAGTAAAAAGATAGCTACTTAAAGCTCAAGATTTAATAGAATTGATGATTTTTCCTGCCTTACTGAGGACATGCTTAAGTGAAACTAACTTCCTTTCTCTTCTTTCTCTTTTAAATGGAATGCGTGGTAAAGAACACAGTGACTGGTAAGTTTTTGAGGTCTATTATGATAGCCTGCTGACTATAGTTAAAAATAATGTATATTTCAAAATTGCTAAAATGATAGATTTTAAATGCTTTCATCACAAAGTATGTGAGGTGATGGATAAGTTGATTAGCTTGACTTAATTATTCCACAATGTGTACAAATGCGGAAACATCACATTGTACTCCATAAATATGTATTACTTGTCAGTTAAATATAGATATTAAAAAAACTGAATACTAGTTTAGTTGGGTACCGCTGGCTTGATTAGTGACAAGGCATCTGCAGTTTTACCCAGCATTCTTTTAAACCATCAGTGGAAATGTCCACACAGCAAATAACAGTATTGTTACGAAAATAGTATTGATCTTGTGGAACCTTTGCCAAATTTCCGCACTGTACCAAATAGGAAGATTTGAGTAGCTAAAAATTCAGAGTGGAATAAGAGGCAACCTGGAGGAGAAAATTTCTCTCCTGTTCTGAGATTGCTGTTAGCCCAGGGTCAGAATTCCTGGGGCCTGATTTTGTGAGTTTAAGAAGCACAGGGAGATTTTTTTTTTTTTTTCCCTACCTGCCTTTGGTGATAATACATGTTTAACCTAACTCAATGTGATTGTGGGTTTTTTTGTTTTGTTTTGTTTTGAATTGTTGTTTCTGTTAGAAAAATAATGAATGGCAAGGGCTGCAGAGATCAGTTGTTTGTGAGATGACTGAGAAGGTAATAGGACCTCCTATTTGGGCCATTAAGAAAAGCCTTCTGTAAAAAAAGAACCCATTTTGAGCAACATGCGAAAATTCTCTGAGTCAGTTGGCCTCATTTGTAAGCCTTTGATTGCTTTATTTGTTTGTTTGCTTGCTTGTTTATTTATTTATGTTTGGAAGGCAATCTTTCTGCTTCCTGAATGGCTGTCAGAGCTCCCAAATAACATCATCCCTTTGCTGGTGTGAATATAGCCTAGACTTGAGGCAGCAATTAACTGATCATGTAATAGAAGAATCCCAATTTTCCAGTTTCTTTTTTTAACTTCTTGGGTGGTTGGGGCACATCATTGAAACAATTATTACATTTACTCAAGAGTTTGTCTTTTCTATTAAAAAAAATTTCCATCTAAGTGCCTTACGGTGAAGAGGAGGAGATTGTGTAACTGGAGTCTCCCCTTAACTGGTCTTTATTGTTAAAGAAGAGTGATCCCTTTGTGTTTCAGCTTGGCACACAGAAACGGTTTTAATTTAACAGTCCAGCTCCTTTAATAGATCAATTCTCTATTGTGGTTTGAATTTGGTGCACTCCCAATTTACTCTAAGCTTCTACGGGCTTCCTTGGAGAAATTGGGGCAGAGATGCCAAAGAGTCATTTTGGGTACAATTTAGAGTTTGTTTGTTTATATAAATGTATACATGTAAAGGGTACCAGTGCAGTTCTGTTACATGGATATATTGTGTAGTGGTAAAGTCTGGGTCAGCTTTTAGCGTAACCATCATCTGAATAATGTACATTATATCCATTAATTTATAGTTTTATCTCAAACCTCTTATTAATTAATGCTAGCCATGGAAGGTAACTAGCACTTGTAAATGCCTGCTGTGTGTTAGATGCTCTAGTAGGTGTTTTAGACACCCTCCTCTAATCTTCATGGTGACTTTCTGATATATCCTGAACCTGCACAGTTCTCTCCACTTCTGTCACTACTACTACAGGCCAAGCCACCATCATTTCTTTTTTTTTTTTTTTTTTTTTTTTTTTTTTGAGACGGAGTCTGGCTCTGTCACCCAGGCTGGAGTGCAGTGGCGCGATCTCGGCTCACTGCAAGCTCCGCCTCCCGGGTTTACGCCATTCTCCCGCCTCAGCCTCCCGAGTAGCTGGGACTACAGGTGCCCGCCACCTCGGCTAGTTTTTTGTATTTTTTAGTAGAGACGGGGTTTCACCGTGTTAGCCAGGATGGTCTCGATCTCCTGACCTCGTGATCCGCCCGTCTCGGCCTCCCAAAGTGCTGGGATTACAGGCTTGAGCCACCGCGCCCGGCCGCCACCATCATTTCTTGCACAGACTTCTGCACCCCCAATTTGGCCTCCCCACTTCAACTTTTAACAGTCTCCTCCCTCTCATAATCCACTTTCCATACATAAGTTGGATTTATTTTAAAAATATATATCAAATGATGTCGCCTCACTGCCTGTAAGACTCTTCAGTGACTTAATGACAAACAGAATGAGATCCTTCTCCTGCTCTGGCTGACAGGACCAGAACAGCCTGGGTTCTGTAGCTCTGAGAGCTCACCAGCCACTCTGTCCTTGCTCGTCCACTGTGGTCCAGACTCGCTGGCTTGCTTTCTGTCCCTGGAAGCCACCAGACTGGTTCTTCCTTAGGGCCTTTGTACCAGCTGTTCTTCCTGCTTGGAACACTTTCCCCAGATCTTTAGTCTGGGCCTGGCTTCTTGTGATTTGTGTATTGCCTAAAATGACACCCACTCAATGTGCCTTCCCTGACCAGCTGAGCTACAGCAGTGTCCCAACACTGCATCACTAGATTTTTCTTTCTTTCTTTCTTTTCTTTTCTTTTCTTTTCTTTTCTTTTCTTTTCTTTTCTTTTCTTTTCTTTTCTTTTCTTTTCTTTTCTTTTCTTTTCTTTCTTTCTTTCTTTCTTTCTTTCTTTCTTTCTTTCTTTCTTTCTTTCTTTCTTTCTCTCTCTCTCTCTCTCTCTCTCTCTCTCTCTCTCTCTCTCTTTTTCTTTCTTTCTTCTTTTTTGAGATGGAGATTTGCTGTTGTTGCCCAGGCTGGAGTGCAGTGGCATAATCTGGGCTCACTGTAACCACCTCCTGGGTTCAAGCAATTCTCCCGCCTCACCCTCCCAAGTGGCTAGGAATACAGGCATGCACCACCATGCCTGGCTAATTTTTTGTATTTTCAGTAGAGACGGGGTTTCGCCATATTGGTCAGGCTGGTCTAGAACTCCTGACCTCAGGTGATTCACCTGCCTCGGCCTCCCAAAGTGCTGGAATTACAGGCATGAGCCCCTGAGCCACCGCACTCAGCCTAGATTTTATTGTCATTAAATCACTTGATGCAGTGCAGAGTGAGTTTCTGCTGTTAGACTGTCTGGATTTCAATCATGGCCTTATCATTTACTGGCTGTGTGATTTTGGAGAAGTTACTTAACTTTTCAGGACTTTCATTTTCTTCTTTATAAAATGGAAATATTATTATATCCTTCCATTGTAAGAATTGAATAAGGTAGTACTTAGCATCTTTTATGGTTTCTGACACATTGTACATAGTCAAGAACTGTTAAATATTACTATTTTAATATAATGTTATTAAAATCATTGCATATTTTATAGCTTATTTATTTGGCTATTTTTCTGTCTCTTCTACCAGGAATATAAGCTTTATGAGGGAAAGAATCTTATCTGTCACATTCCCAACTGTGCCCCTAGAGCTTAGAACAGTGCTTAGCACATAGTAGGCATTCACCAAATCTTTGCTGATTATTAAAATCTAAGATATAATTATCCCTGATTTTCAAATTGAGTAATTAGGGTTCAGAGAGGTAAAGTAACTTACCCAAGGCTACGCGGCTACTAAATGCTGGTAGTCCTTGGTATTTGGACTGAATGCTGATTACAAAGACCATGTTCTTTCTGTTATGCCACAATACATAAGTGGATCTTTATTTCAGATTCTGTCGTTTATAGCAGATGGATTTTCAGGTTGCCTTTTTATGTAAATGTGACATGACTCATGAAATGTAAACAGCCATTTGTGTGACTATGAAAGGTCAGAGACAAGAGTTAGACCCACAGGCAAGTTAGGAAAGTGAGATATGGCACATCCACCACCTTCAATGGTGGAAGAAAAGTGACCTGATTCCTGCCTTGGAGATGTGTAGGGTGGTGCCCTTGGGCTTGGGCTGCCTGAGGAGGTTCCTATGCTTTGACTTCTGAACGGACAGGATCCCTAAAGTCATCGACCCTAGTTTGGGCTCTTGTACTTCTTCTATCATCTTGTTCTAGTTGGTGGAGGCAGAAGTTGAAAAATTAAAATGTTGGCTCCTGCAGCCTCTAGAAAATAATAGGCTTGAATTTGCTTTTGTCACTAACATAATTATGGTGCTGGGTCTGTGGGGGCTTCACTGATGCATTCTTTTTAACAGCCCTGTTTGTTTGTTTTTTCATAAGCAAGCATAGCACAGAGGAAAAAATATCGGTTTTGGAGACTGGCACATCAGGGTTCAGATTTCTGCTGTGCTAGTTCTTGGCTGTGTTTCGGCACGTGAACTTCTCTACACCTCAGTTTCTTTGTTTATGTAATGGGGATTCATATGACAATTAAAGAGAGAGCTTGTCTAAAGTGTCTTATGTAGTGATATCTCCAGTTTGACCTTTTTGAGAATCTGATGAAAGTTATGGAACCCTCCCCCTAGACAAGTGCCCATATACCCAGAACTTTGTATTAATTTCATGGGGTTCATGAAGCCTCTGAAACCCAGCTTAATTCAGAATCCACACCAACCAAGGTCCTCGTAGGAAGACCTTGTGTTCTTGTTTTGTTTTGGCTTTCTACAGTCTTTTAATAATGTTTATTGAATGAGAGAATGTAACTAATTTCTTGTTTCCATAATCACTTTAAATTCGAGATTTGATTTCCTTTTCCCTGGAACCTGTGGCAGTGCCAGCTTCATAGCCTAGTCTAGGCATGCCAGTTGCCCACTGTGGCAATAAATATCTGAGCCTGTGGTTTTTGCCTTAGGTAAACTGTAGAGGTGGACTCATGGAATGCTTGGAAATTTTTTCAGTTTATAATAATGTGTAAATGTCAAGAGCCAATTATTGAGGAATGGCTCCTCAAAGTGTTTGGGTACTCTAGATCGGACATGACCATCTTGGTGTGTGAAATTTTGCTAATGCATCTTTCCTAATAGAACATACAATCTCAGGGCTAGAAAGTCTTAGAGATCATTTAATTTAATTCCTCCAGATTGATTAAGTGGTTTGTCCAAGGTCATTCGACTGGTATAGTGGCAGAGCTCAGGTTGTACAAATCAGGCGAGTATTCTGCAGCTCCTCAGAAGCCAATAACTTCCACTGACTTCTGTGTCTGAAATTCATTAAACCTTCGACACAAAGTGCAGCCATTTTAATGCTGAATGAGATTCATCACTGTCTGAAATGGGCTTATTTATGTATGAATGTTTATTCCTGTTTCTTCCTCCATTCTCCCAAAATGTAAACACCATAAAAACGGGAATCTTGTCTGTCTTAGTCACCCTCAGTATCCTTAGAACCTTGTGTGTAGTAGGTGTATAATACATTTTGGTTGAATGAGTGGCAGTTCTAATAATGTCAGAAGAATTGGAATTTTTTTTACAGAAATCTTTGTCAGTAATTTAACAAACATCGATTGAACCTACTATGTATCAGGCACTATCCCAGGCACAGGTACGAATGAGATATGGTGCTCAGCTTCAAGGAGTTATGGTCTAAATACCAAAATAACAGAATCAAGAGCAGCAGACTAAATTGGGCTCACTGTATTTTTTAAAAATTTAATTTGACTGCTGGGTGTGGTGACTCACTCCTGTAATCCCAGCACTTTGGGAGGCTGAGGTGGGTGGATCACGAGGTCAGGAGTTCGAGACCAACCTGGCCAACTTGGTGAAACCCTGTCTCTACTAAAAAAAAAAAAAAAAAGTACAGGCCGGGCGTGGTGGCTCCCACCTGTAATCCCAGCACTTTGGGAGGCCGAGGTGGGCAGATCACGAGGTCAGGAGATGCAGACCATCCTGGCTAACACGGTGAAACCCCATCTCTACTAAAAATACAAAAAATTAGCCGAGCGTGGTGCCGGGCACCTGTAGTACCCGGGAGGTGGAGCTTGCAGTGAGCTGAGATTGCACCACTGCACTCCAGCCTGGGCAACAAAGCAAGACTCTGTCTCAAAAAAAAAAAAAAAAAAAAAATTAGCCAGGCGTAGTGGCACGTACCTATAATCCTAGCTATTCGGGAGGCTGAGACAGGATAATCACTTGAACCCGAAAGGTAGAGGTTGCAGTGAACGGAGATCGTGCCACTGCACTCCAGCCTGGGCAACAAAGCAAGACTCCGTCTCAAAAAAAAAAAAAAAATTAGCCAGGGGTAGTGGCACGTACCTATAATCCTAGCTACTCGGGAGGCTGAGACAGGATAATCACTTGAACCCGAAAGGTAGAGATTGCAGTGAACTGAGATCGTGCCACTGCACTCCAGCCTGGGTGACAGAGTAAGACTTCGTCTTGAAAAAAAAAAAAAAAAGAATTAATTTGAATGCATGCTCCATTATTTCCTGTGTCTTTTACCTTCCTGCTTTGCCCATTTAACTGCCTAATTTCTGATGACATTTAAGTTCAGGTCTTAGATTCTGTAGATCAGTGGTTTCTAAACCTGGTTGATCATCACCTCACCTCAGTGGCTTTAGAAACAATACAGACCCTACTTTTGGAGATTCTAAACCAGGGCTGAGGTGGTCCCTTGGAAACTGTATTGAAAAACAGTAACTCTACAGTCACTTGCAATGAGCAGCCAAATCTAGCTAGATACCCCTGCTTTATGGGTGAGTGTTGAGGACGAGGGTTTCATCTTAAAACCCGGACTTGATATTCTATATTCATAGCATCTTTCTTATCCTTAAAGATTCTATGTACTTTTCAGCACATTGTTCTCTTCCAAGGGGCTCTGCAAAGTATACTTGCTGTCTGTACATTTCCACTGTGAAAACTCCTTGAAATCATGTAGACAAATGAAAGCTAAACATCAAATAAATAACCTAAACCAGTAATAATACTCCCATTTGGCTCTCCTTGTGTCTTCTCATGTGGGTTAGCTCGTCAACCAGATTCAGCATATAAATTGAGTATGTATGGTTACATGGTGACTTTCAAGAGTAAATACTTTTTCTGTGGAACAAGAGAGATGGATTTGTGGTTTTCCAGGATTCCTTCTCCCTGACTTGGTAGAAAGATACCAGGCATAGCTCAGCACACCTGAAAATAGGCAAGCTGTCAAGGTGTTGGCAGGGAGAGGCTCCTCTGGGTAGGACTTGGGGCATCCTACCAGCGAAAGAGAGACTAGGTTTAAGTGATTTCACATTTGGGCTTTATGTATTATAATTGCTGAAGTGCTAAATTGAGTGTGACAAATCTAACAGGTAATTGCCAAGTAGGTTTCATTACCAGTCATTGCATAGATAAATGATGTTCTTATGTGAAAAAATAAAACCAAACTAAAGAAAAAAATTGGACTATATTTGGAGTTAGAATTACAGATATTACAGATATGTTCATATACATCAAAGCCGTTTCAGTGTGTCAGCAAACTCAGTTCATTACCTCTGCCAAGGTGGTCTAGTGTGTGTGGGGGTGCAGAGTGGGGAAAAGTGGGGAGGGGTTGTGATTTATGACAAACTGTAAAAGAGGTTAGAATTGGGAAACAAGTTTTTTTCTTAGAGGAGTGGCAAATAGTAAGTAGCATTTGGACCTCACTCAGCTCTAATAGTTAGAGCTAAGCTTTTTGACATTATCATTATATATTAATAATATATCTGTGTGACCAGCCTCAGTAGATTTTATTCATTAGTAACTTGGTTGATTTTATGAAAATATTTTATGAAAAGGTTTTAAAAATACTGAAGCACAGTAAAACCTAAGGCTCACATCACTGTCTGTGGAGTCAGTGAGGAACAAGGCAGAGTGCCAGTGCATATGAAGAGGGATTTTTTTTTGCCTCCTTGGTTCACTGCTTATTCCCAGTAACTTGAACAATGCCTTACATGAAGTAGACATAAAATAATTACTGAATGAAAGAAGAAAGGAAAGTATACTTAGTCTCTGCTTTCATGGAGCTTACATGCTAGTGGGAGAGAGACAAAAATTAAGTGCAAATAAAGAAACAGAATGTGTGATAGCAACTAGGGTGAGAGTGCTGTTTTTGATAGGATGGCGGGGATTGGGCTATTTGGGGAATGAATCGATGAGAAAGAGAAAGTTGTGCAAAGCTGGGAGAGGAAACATCATTTGAAGAACAGAAAGAAGGCCTACATGATTTGAGAATGGTGGAGAGAGAGATTTGAGGGAGAGACTTGCTACGATTAAGAAAGATAGTCGGCTGGGTGCGGTGGCTCATGCCTATAATCCCATCACTTTGGAAAGATGAGGCAGGTGGATCACGAGGTCAAGAGATCGGTACTGTCCTGGCCAACATGGTGAAACCCTGTCTCTACTAAAAATACAAAAAGTAGCTGCATGTGGTGACACGTGCTAGTAGTCCCAGCTACTAGGGAGGCTGAGACAGGAGAATTGCTTGAACTCGGGAGATGGAGGTTGCAGTTAGCCGAGATCGCGCCACTGCACTCCAGCCTGACGACAGAGTGAGACTCCATCTCAAAGAAAAAAAAAAAAAGAAAGATAGTCATGATAAAGAGTGTGGATTTTATTTTATGCAAAGTGGGAGCTCATTAAGAAGGTAAAAGTTTTTAAGCAAGGGAATGACATGATTTCACCTACTTTTTAAAGGAGGTTGCTCTGACTGCTGTAGAGGATAGACTATAGGCAGGGGACAAGAGGGAGACCAGGAGGAGGCTCTTGGAGTGTGGTAGGCGAGAGATGGTGGTGGCTTGCCCCAAGAGGGTAGCAGTGGAGATGGGAAAAGTGGATGGATTTGGAATGTGTTTTGGCATAGAGCAAACTGTTGAGTGGTTTCAGAGGGTTGCATGAGAAAGTTGATACACTGCCCCTACCCCATGCAAACACACACATTCTTTTTTTATGATGAACTTTCTTTAAAAGCATTTGTTGGAATATGAGATTATAGGCCATAAGTGAGAAAACAACTCTTTTTGAGCTGTGAGGAATACTAGGAGAGGAGAAAGTGAATTGTGTGTGCTGCTCGTGGTGGTACGCTACGATGGTTCTACAGTTCCAGGCATTTTTGACAGCATGGATTCAATGCAAAATGGCAACACACACTGTATCTTTTGGCAGATCAGAACATAATGAAAATAAAATAAAAAACTTCAAAACTGGCTCTTGAATGAAATAGGATTCAGAAGAGATGATCTCAAATCTACTTTATGAGATAATGTCCTTTTTAAAAAGAAACACTAACATCAGTTATTCATTTAGAATGTCTGAATTATTATTCTAGATTCTTTGTAACTGCTGTGAATTCATGATGCACTTGGATAGTCTCTGTTACTCTGAAGTTTTAATAGGTAACAGTCAGAAATGGAGTGGGAGAACATAAAAGCAAACTGAAATGCTCATAGCTGGTACCCTGAAGCCATTAACTTTAAGCTGGTTATTCCTGATCTACTGTTTGGACATAAAATGGGAGAGAGGCTGAGTATGACTTGAACATTGGTTCCTTAGAAACACCATCCTTGGGCCGGGTGTGGTGGCTCACACCTGTATTTCCAGCACTTTGGGAGGCCGAGGAGGGCAGATCACGAGGTCAGGAGATCGAGACTATCCTGCCTAACACGGTGAAATCCCATCTCTACTAAAAATACAAAAAATTAGCTGGGTGTGGTGGCGGGCGCCTGTAGTCCCAGCTACTCGGGAGGCTGAGGCAGGAGAATCGCTTGAACCCAGGAGGCGGAGCTTGCAGTGAGCCAAGATCGCTCCACTGCACTCCAGCCTGGGCGACAGAGCGAGACTCCCTCTCAAGAAAAAAAAAAAAAAGAAACACCATCCTTGTAAAGAGAGCATACACCTTCAATTTCTAGGGCAGCAGCATTTGCTTTACAACTTGTATGTCTTGGTGGGAGTAGCGCTATCTATCACCTTATGGGCCAAAGGGAAAGAGTCCGGTGAAAATGGCTCTGATGTTCTTGGAAGTGGGAAAGCAGGATAATAGGTTCTTCTTAATGGAAAATGCAGCCAATATTGGCCAACTTACTTTGATTTCGGTAGTCCTACCACCACCCTAGAAGGCACCCTAGACAGAGGTCCCTTGCTACCACTCATTTTGCAGATCAGGATACTAAGGATTTTCCTGATTTTAAGCGTTAAGTATAGATATCCCTGTTGGCCGAAGTTAAATTGGCCAACTAAAGTTCAAAAACAAAAATTAAAAAAAAATTTATTTTGTATTAGGTTTCAAAGGAATCGTCATTAGGAGAAGCCTGATTGTTCCTTTTACGCCGACTCACACAGTTTCAGCAGATTACATTTGAGGCCTTAATGTTGAAATCTCATCTGTAAGTCTGGTATATCTAACTAATCATATAAACATCTTTCATCTTAGACTGTGTAGCATGTCTCTAGTAGACTAGGTGGGCCAAATGACATTATAGTTAAATCAAGCCAATAAATATATGAGAAAGAAAGCAAATGAGCGTGGACTCCATAGTGAGTGATGGAGGTTCCGACGAGTCAAAGACACTGAATTATTCATTGCTCCTGGTTTATGGAAGAGTAAACCCAGATATGTGTTATGCTGATTCTGCATGATTGGCTACTTCCAGGATTGACCCTATTTTCCTGTCCTGCTCAAGTCTCCTTCCTTCTTAACCATATGTTGTGGGTATTCAGAAATGCCGTGGTTTTGTTTAGAGTAGCAGGACTGGTGTTGAAGATCAACAAGGAAAAGCAAAATGGGCTTGTCTGTCCCATCAAGCGATGTGCTGTCAACATTTGTAGACTATGTGCCCTGAATTAGGAGGAAAAAAGTAGAGATTCCTGAGTTTAGGAAATTATAATCTGGTGCATCTTCTTCAGACTGAAACCTTAACTAAAGTTTGTGAATTCTTTCTCTTTTGTCTTTATTCTTTCTCTACTCTTAACATTTTTCTCCCCACCTCTTTGGCTATATGCTGTTCTGCTTTTGATACAGAATTGACCTTATTTGGCTGGGTGGGGTGGCTCATGCCTGTAATCCCAGCACTTGAGGAGGCTGAGGCGGGCGGATCACTTGACGTCAGGAGTTCGACACCAGCCTGGTCAACATGGTAAAACTCCGTCTCTACTAAAAATACAAAAATTAGCTGGGCGTGGTGGTGGGCGCCTGTAATCCCATCTACTAGGGAGGCTGAGGCAGGAGAATCGCTTGAACCCCGGAGTTAGAAATTGCAGTGAGCTGAGATCAGGCCACTGCACTCCAGCCTGGGCGACAGAGCAAGACTCTGTCTCAAAAAAAAAAAAAAAAGACCTTTTTCATGCCCAACCTCTATCTCCATTATCTCCTAGCTTTTTGGAAAATATTTAGTACTGGCATTTGTTCTTCACTGATTTTTCCTTCTACTTGTTTCTTTAGTATCATGGGGGTAGTTACCTCAGCGGAGTAAGGAGACCTTTGTTATGTGTCTCTTACTTGTACATACTCTGTCCTCTATCAGTAAGTGTGTAAATACACTGTATCTTCCCATTCAGACATATTGTGTAAGTAATAGGAACCAGGTGTTTGAATAAATTAACCAAGTGCCAAATTTCATTTTGGAAATGAAATATTTTAGTTTAAGACTCTAGGACATTTGTAAAGCTGAAATATATTGCAAAGTGATGAAAGCTTTCTTAAATTCTGTTATAGTCATGCACCTTAAAATTATTCATTATTACTTATAGTTATTATCGATCTGTATATGCTCATCTACATATGCTAAACATGAAGATATTCTCTCCAGCAAGGACTTCATGTGCCAGATTTTTCAGCCTGGATTGAATTTTATGGATGAGAGAGATACCCTGGAAATGGAACCATTGGCATAACCTTGTGTCTAATGTAATAACAGAGCTCTAATGAACTGCAACATGAGCTCAGATCTGCAAAATATTCAGAGAATATAGGCAAAGAGCAGTTTTTTCCTCCTTATGAGCTAGGTTGTTCTCCAAAAGCAACAAGTACTGCTTGTCTTTGCAGAAAGCTGTCATGGAGCTGTAAGTCTCTTTGTGGTTTAGACTTAATGTGAGTAAGATTCCTCTGCATTCTCAGCCTAGAAAAACTTGACAGTTCTCTTGGAATTTGATGAAAGTTTCCTAACTTTGAGGCTAGAGAATACTCTCATTTCAGATTAGGCAATTGTTAACATTCTTTTCTGTTCTAATTTCATGATGCCAAAAAATCATGTATGGTTGCTCTATTTGGAGAATAATATGTAGCCTCAGACACTTAAGATCATATGTAGTTTAGAAATAGTATCAATTGCATATGAATGTTTTGATTTTTTTCCCCCAGCCTTTCTGAATTTTTTGATTTCTTCAAATTCTACATGGTTTTTTATTTTTGTTTTTTTGACTTTCACATAAATTGTCTATAGTGTCTGGAACATGTACATATACATGTATATGTATGTATGTTTTATACAAATTATATATATGTATGTGGGTATATCTATATATGTGTATATATATGTATGTATGTTCCATACAAATTATATATGTGTGTATATGTACATGAATTATATATATAATATACATACATGTATATACACACATTATAACACGAATTATATGTACATATATTTTGTATATATACAAATACATAATATATTTGTGTATGTATAGTTATATATACACATATTTTGTATTTTGTATATATGAATACACATACATTTTGTAATATATACATATATATTACTATATATATTTTTAATTGTGGTAAAATACACATAGGATAAAATCTATAATTTTAGTCCTTAGCCATTTTTTCAACCATTTAACAAGTGGTATTAAGTACATCCTCGTTATTGTGGAACTATCACTACTATCCATCTTCAAAACTTTTTCAGCAGCCCATACTGAAACTGTACCAATTAAACAATAACTCCTTGTTTCTACCTTCCCCCTGCCCCTGGCAACCACCATTCAATTTTCTGTCTCTACAAATTCAACTATTTTAGGTAACATAACGCATATAAGTAGAATCATACAGTATTTGTCCTTTTGTGACTGACTAGTGATGACATTAATTTAAGATTAAAATCAGGAGAAACAGGGTGGGCGTGTTGGCTCACACCTGTAATCCCAGCACTTTGGGAACCCGAGGCAGGAGCATTGCTTGAGCCTAGGAGTTTGAGACCAGCTTGGGCAACAGAGTGAGACCACCATCTCTCAAAGAAAACAAAACCAAAATAAAGCGCAAAAAAAAAAAAAAAAAAAAAAAAAAAAAAAAAAAAAAAAAGAAAAAAATAGGAGAAACAGATTTAAGACAGTCAGGAAAGAAAAAGATTGACTTTGATTTTGGTCTTATTGAATCTTAGGTGCTGGCAGGTGAGGACTTTCATATTGTAATATCCTGAAGACAGTTTCAAATATAGGTTTGGAATAGAGATGAGGACTTCAGAGTTATCCGTAATGAACTCATTTTGAGAATATGAGATTGCCTAGAGGAAGAATGTTTTGTAGAGTTAGAAGAGTGGGATTTATCTGATGATCTTCGGAATTCTGGACATTTATCTTAAATTGCTCTTTAGGAAGTTTAGTAGAAAAAGAAAGGATGCAGATAGTGTCTGCTATTAAGGGCAGAGGAAGAAAGACTTGAAACAGAGATAGAGAAGAAGGGAGCTTAGGTTATAGGAATAAAAGGGAGAGGATGCCATAGAAACCAAGGGAAATGAGGATTTTGAGAAAGAGATGCAAGTGACTGTGCCTGGTGTTTCCCTAATGACCAGGAGTTCTGGGTTTTAGCAAGTATGAGCTGGCCATTGGCCTTGGGAAGAATAGTTTCAGCAGAATGGTGGTGGTGGAAGCCAGATCCTTATAGGGGTCAGGGCCAAAAGAAACAGTAGGAATTCTAGGCATTTATCTTAGATTGCTCTTTAGGAAGTTTGGTGGGGAAAGAAAGGTTGCAGATAGGGAATCTCAGGCACACAGAGGTTAACTAACTTGCTGAAGGTCACACCGTAACCTTAAGTAGCAGAGGCAGGATAAGCTCTGGTTCTGGAGCTGGTGCTCTTCATCATTACTTTAGGTTATATTCTCCCACCTTTTTTCTTTGTGGTTGTAGGTGGTTGTAGGCTACTTAAAGAGATACCTATGCACCTGCAGTTAAAATCCAAATAACTCAGTGGAGAGCCTGGTCCTTCGTTATTATGTCTCAGATTGAAGTTTTATATCTTACAGCATGATGAAATTACATATATGATGGTTAGGTTAGGTTGCAAGTCTTGGAATATATGCAGAAGAATAACTTTATTACAATGACTGTTTACTTTTTATAAGACAATCCAGCAATGGTGATTTTTCATTAGTGATATAATTGCAAGAGGTAACTTGAGAACATAAAATGCACATATTGAAATGAGATTAAATACAATGCTGATGAAGTTATAGAGTTTTATGCAACAGTTCAATCAGGAAACATGATAATAAAGCATGTGTACTGACTTTCCGGAATCTTGAGAATGGATAAATGGAAACGAAGAGAAATGCCTATTTTGTATTATAAACCTCTAAAGTAGTTATGAAAGAAGTTATTCTTTTAGGTATTTTTCTTTCAGTTTTCATCACTATTAGGCAAAACTGATAGTCGATATAGCTCTGTCAGTAGCTAAGGGATTTTTGTTGTTGTTAAAGTAACATGTCATATCTTGTATAATTCAACTGTGGCTACGCAGGGGGAAGTATTTAATGTCTGATTATACAGCCTGTGCTTTGGAAACAGTCGAAAGCCAGACAGCGACAGTAGAGGGCAAAGGATTATTAAATGGACAGTCACTGAGGTCACTTATAGTGACTTTACTGCAACACCATGTGCATTTGCTTTCCCATGGCAGGTTGTTTGATCCCATGGCTTAATGGCTAAAGCTTTGTAAAATTACAAACAAACAAACAAAAAAAAACCCAGAAATCCTGCTGATCTCAAGTGTTATTATTTACAGTTGGATGCTTGGCAGGGAAGTGCTAAGTCTGATCATACTAACACTAAGTCAGGCAGAACACGTGGTGAAATCTCATGGAGCTCTATCCTCTGAACCTTGAGAAGACTACCAAAGTGTAAGATTTCAAGGTAGAAAATACCCTGCAATATGATTGAGAGAATTTGGCTTTTTCATCTGAACAGGTGTGGCCTAGTGGAGGAGTTTCTCCTCTTGGAAATGTCAGGGGGTGTATCATTAGGTCCTTGGAGCTAGGATGTAGGTAGAATGGCAAGTAAGGAGTTTTAATTAGTTCTTTTATCTTTCTTTTATGGTTTGGAATGGTATTTTCTTTGGTCATGTATTCACTTACAAAATTATGGACAGTATTTGATTGTGAGGAAGAATCTTGGGTAAGTTGTTATCTTTGTTTTCAGTAGAATTTACTTGGAGCTGGCTCAAAGACGTTATATTAATAGTTTGCAAGTGAGTTACAGCTAATGGAATCAAAAGAAGTTTGAACAGGGTCAGAAGAAGTTAGAATTGTTCCATCTGAGTCTTTGACCCTTAGTAAAGGATCCAGCATTTCATTTTGGTTTTACTTATGTCTTTGATATTAATATATTTTTCAGAATATGATAAACCACTCTTCCCCACAGTTTTATTTATTTCCACAATCACTCCCTAACCTTTATTTCTTTTTTGCTTCTCATCATATACATTTTTCTCTTCAGGAGACCTTCTTTTCCCTTTTGAAACATGGACTATGTTCTTAAAATTGACGATTGTAGGTAAGAACTTAAGACCAAGTTTGTGAGACAAATAGAATTTGATATTCAAATTATCTGAAGAACTGAAGTACATTATTTTGTACTTGTTGTTTTTATTTATTAAAAAAAAATTCCCTTGGAAGAGAAATTGGTGAGATTAAGGAATGCTATAGCTAACTTCGTAGAATATTTGGAAAACTATGAGTTATAGTGAAAGGTGCTGTCTTAGGGAGAACATTTTAAAAGTGCTGGAAAATATAATATTACAGCTTGAATCAAGAGAAGTGAACTCTGCTAGGGACTAAGTAGTTTGTTAGAAAGGTGCTCATAATAGAATGGCTTGAACGCGGGAGGTGGAGCTTGCAGTGAGCCGAGATCGCGCCCCTGCACTCCAGCCTGGGCGACTGAGCGAGACTCCGTCTCAAAACAAAAACAACAACAAAAACAAAAGTGCTCATAATAAAATGAGAAATAAAAAAAATTCTAACTAATCAAATGGGACAAAACCCAGATTCATTGTCTTTATATGCAAATAAAGTATAGATTCTTAGATTCAGAACAGTAAAAGAAAAATACCCTAGGAAACGATAAGCAAAAGGCATGAACAGGCATTTCACAAAAGAGCTACTGCAAAGTCACAAACATATTAAAAGTTACTCACCCTAACTAACAATGAAATAAATGTAAATTAGAGTAAGCAAACTTGTTTTTCCATTTATGAACTTGCCAAAGATTTAAAAGTTTGATGATAGCGAATGTTTGAGTATGTGAAGAACTGGGTATTATTTGTTGATGGACATGTACCATAGCATTTTTCTGGAGGGTAATTTCACAATGTGAATCAGAAGCCTTAATAGTGCATACGTTTTAACCTATAGTGAATCTCCTGCTAAGACTTTTTATCCTAAAGAAGTCATCTGTGGGCCGGGCGCGGTGGCTCACGCCTGTTATCCCAGCACTTTGGGAGGCTGAGGTGGGTGGATCATGAGATCAGGAGACCAAGACCATCTTGGCTAACACGGTGAAACCCCATCTCTACTAAAAATACAAAAAATTAGCCGGGCGCGGTGGCGGGTGCCTGTAGTCCCAGCTACTCGGGAGGCTGAGGCAGGAGAATGGGGTGAACCCGGGAGGTGGAGCTTGCAGTGGGCCGAGATTGCGCCACTGCACTCCAGCCTGGGCGACAGAGAGAGGCTCGGTCTCAAAGAAAAACAAAAAAAAAACCAAAAAAAAAAGTCATCTGTGCCTTCTTGTCAAGATGGTACAGTAAGCTGACAGTTTGTACATACCTTCTGCTCTAAATTCATAGGAATGGCAGATATAATGCATTAAAAGAATTAAAGGAAAGAAAAAAGTTGTAGCTGGGCTTATAGACGAGATAGTGTTGTAGACCTGAAAGCTAACTAAACATAAAGGGCTAGTAAGCTGGATTGAAGTGATGGTGCCACAGAGGCTCTGGGTGCAGAAACAGAAAGCTAGATTTAGCTCCCATAGCGTACTAGGGATTGAAAGTTTACCGCTTGAAATGGGACCGTAACTAAGCTCACTGCTTGAAGCCAGGGGCAGGGATGAAGTTGTCCATCCTATAAAAGGAAACTAAGTAAAGACTCCACTTGGAGGCTCCAGTTTATATGGAGCTGTGGGTCTTGAGGGGCAGGAGGAGATAGATTCAATTTCAAGAATAGGAACTGACTCAGGGTGACTGATTGTGGGGAGACAATGAGGAGAAAATGTGGTGTTCCATGTTACCATTATGAGGTTTGGTCCTGGACAGTAGCACAGGGATCCTGGTGGAGACAGCTGCAGGAACACTATGGAGGGATAGGTGAGCACAGGTGGAGAGAAAGGGGAGTGAGAGAAGCAAAGAAGAAAAGCTTTTCGCTTGGAATTAGCCTTCAAAATGCAATACCAAAATACTGGAAGAAAATAAATACCAAGAAAGATAGCTAACAAAATTAACAATGAGAACAAAAATTTATCCCAGACGAGATGAATTTTTACTGAAAAGTCAGTCAAAAATTAAAAGAAGCATGTTCAGAATACTCAAGGTGAGAAATAAAGGCATTACACTGATAAAAAAATGATGTTTAAAAATACTCCCAAGGTACGCAGAAATGAATAGGAATAACGACATGAAAAAGAACCAGTTACAAATTTTGGAAATGAAAAAGATGGCCATAAAAATAATAAACTTAATAGAGGGGATGAACTTTAGACCTCACACAATTAAAAAGAGAATTGATGAATTAGAAGAGAATACTAAGGAATTCACTCAGAATGTATCATAAAGAGACCAAAGATTTTTAAAAAGGCATTTAGGAGATTTAAAGGATAGGTGGAAGAGTTCCAACATATGTCTAATATGAGTTCTGGAAAAAAAGAGAAGACAGCCTTGAACTTTTGGCATCAAGTGATCTTCCTGCCTCAGCCTCCTGAGTAGCTGGGACTACAGGTACATGACACCAGACCGCACTAATACGAGTGTGTGTGTGTGTGTGTGTGTGTGTGTGTGTGTGTGTGTGTAGATTAGATTCTCGCGATGTTGCCCAGGCTGGTCTCAAACTCCTAGGCTCAAGCCATCCACCTGAGGTCTCAGCCTCCCACAAGTGTTGGGATTACAGGCATGAGCCACTGTACCTGGTCAAGAAGCAAAATGTAAAGAGCCAAGAATTGAGAATTTTCCTATTTAAAGAATGATGAGTTTAGATAGGTTGAGTAGTACCATCATATTGACACTATAGAATTTAAGGGAAAAAACATTTTTGAGATACAAAACAAAAAAATGCCGATTACCTACAAAAGATTAGCAACAATAGTTGCTAGAAGACAGGAGAATAATATACTAATATATTCAAAATGCTAAGGGAAAGTTATAGTTAATTTTGATTTTTAAACCCAGTTAGTCTTTGATTCAAAAGTGAAGGAAAAATGCAGATACTTTCAGATATAAAGAAAGACCTAGAAAGTTACCATCCATGGAAACCTCACCAGGGAAACTGTTAAATGCTGCTCTTTAGCAAGAAGAAAAGTGAAACCAGAGGTAAGGTCTTCTTTTCTTTTCTTTTCTTTTCTTTCTTTTTTTCTTTTCTTTTTTCTTTTCTTTCTCTTTCTTTCTCTCTCTCTCTCTTTCTCTCTTTCTCTCTTTCTTTCTTTCCTTCCTTCCTTCTTTTCTTTTCTTTTCTTTTCTTTTCTCTTTTCTTTTCTTTTCTTTTCTTTTCTTTTCTTTTTTTTCTTTTCTTTTCTTTTCTTTTCTTTTCTTTCTTGAGTCTCACTCTGTTGTGTAGGCTGGAGTGCAGTGGTGCGATGCTCACTGCAACCTCCGCCTCCCAGGTTCAAGTGATTCTCCTGCCTCAGCCTCCTGAGTAGCTGGGATTACAGACATGTGCCACCACACCCGGCTAATGTTGGACTTTATTAGTAGAGATGGGATTTTGCAATGTTGGCCAGGCTAATCTGAAATTCCTGACCTCGGGTGATCTGCCTGCCTTGGCCTCCCAAAGTACTGGGATTGTAGGAGTGAGCTGCTGCTCCTGGCCTGGTTTTTAACTAAAACAAGCAAACAAACAAGGGTGGGCATAGAAATTGATAAAATGTATTGGAAAATTCACTAAGTTATTGGTTTTAAATACTACTTTTTGTTCTAAAATGAATATAAAACTAAAACTTTGGAGAATGATGAGAATGTGAGAAAGGAAGAAGTAAATTATGTGTGATCCAATATTAGGGACACAAAAGGGGACATACTACATGAATTACTAATATCTAAGAAAATACAGTACATTTGAGAACTAACTTAGATGAACTTGATACATACCTAGAAAAATAGGCATTATTTAAATTGCTTCAAGAAGTAGAAAATCTGAATAAAACAATGAAATAAATTGAATGATAATGAAAAGTCCATCTGTCAAATGACAGCAGGCCCAGTTTTATAGGCAAGTTAAACCAAATTTAAGTAATCCTTACTTACTCTTCTTCCCTTTTTAAAGAGTTTTATTGGGGTAGAGTTGACATAGAATAACCTGCACATATTTAAAGTTTTGACATATGCATATATTTGTTAAACCACCAAAATCAAGATTAGGAGACATGTTCATTATCACTCCTAATCTGTGTCCCTCAGAAATCCTTTTTTCCTTCTCTCCCTCAGTGGCTCTGGGTAGCCACTAATGTGCTTTCTGTCGCTATTGACTAGTTTGCATTTTCTAGAATTTTGCAGAAATGGAATCACTCATACAGTATATGCTTTTGCACGCGCGCTCTCTCTCCCTTTTACAAAATGGATTCTGTGTTTTTAGAGTAGGTTTAGGTTCTGGCAAAATTGTGAGACAGGCACAGAGATTTCTCATATACTCCCTACCTCCACACATGCTCTGTTACACACCCTCCACTGTTGTCAATATCCACCATTAGAGTGGTACATCGGTTACACATCATTATCACCCAATGTGCATAAGTTTAATGAACCATTAGGGTTTACTTTTAGTGGTATATATTCTGTTGCCTGGGACAAATGTATAGTGACATGTACTTGCCACTCTGTTACAGTATCACACAAAGTAGTTTCACTGTCCTAAAAATTCTCTGCACTGTGTGCTCTTTTTTGGGGGTTTAAGCGGAGGCCTGTCTTCCTTCACTCAGCATTGTGATTTTGAGATTCATCATGTTGTTGTATACTTCACTAATTCATTCCTTTTATTGCTGATTGGTGAACTATTGTATGGATATACCATAATTTCTTTTTCTTTTTTTCCATATACTGCGATTTCTTTATCTGTGCACTTGTTGATGGACATTTGGGTTGTTTCCAGTTTTGGGCAATTACAAATAAAGCTGCTGTGAACATTCATGTGCAGATTTTTATGTAGACATGTGCTATCATGTTGTAAGTGTTACTAGATATTTTTTAAAGAAAGTGCCAGATTGTCTTCCAAAGTGGTTGACCATTTTGTTTTCATGAGGGCAGCGTATAAGAGTTCTAGTTTTGAGAGTTGTGAGAGCAGATTTTCTTAAATTTGATGAAGTTTACCCTTTTTTTTTCTTTTATGGATTTTGCTTCTGGTTTCATATCTGTGAAATCTCTGCCTTGCGTAACTTAAATATGAAAAGAGTTTCGTGTCTTTTCTAATACTAGTTTTATAGTTTTAAGGTTTTATATTTATAGTTAGCTTTTATATTGATGTATTTATTCATTTTGAGATATTTTTGTGTATAGTACAAGGTGTGGATTGGAGTTCTTTAAAAAGTATAGATATCTAATTCTTCAAGTACTATTTGTTGAGGACTGTTCTTTCTCCATTTGAATCTTTGTCAAAAAACAATTGAACATAGATATCTGGGTCTATTGTGGACCTCTGTTTTGTTCCATTTGTCTGTTTGTTTAGCACTGTCTTGATTTCTGTAGTTTTATACTAAGTCTTGAAGTTGGGTAGTAAAGTCCTTCAACTTTATTTTACTTTTTTCAAAGATGTTTTGTCACTTTAAGTCTTTGCATTTCTAAATGAATTTTAGAAATAGATTGTCAGTTTTTACAAAAAAAACCTTCAGAGATCTTAGTTTGCAATTGCATCAATTTGGGGACAATGAATTATTGAGTCTTCCAGTCCACTAACATGGCATGTCTCTTTGTTTAATTTCAGTAGTGTTTTTAAATTTTCTTTGTGTAAGTCTGGAAAACCTTTTGTCCAGTTTATCTTTGAGTACTTTATAATTTTTGTTAAGGTACATAGTATTTTAAAAAATTTCAATTTCAGATTGTTGGTTGCTAGCATATAAAAATAAACTAATTTTTGTATATTGATCCTACAGTGTAGCTAAACTTATTTATTAGTTCTAATAGCTGTTTTGCAAATTCTGTATAATTTTCTACATAGATGCTTATGTCATATTTAATGACATTTTTACCTTTTAAAAATTTATTCTCGATCCGGATACTTTTCACTTCTTTTTCTTGCCTTGTTGCACTGGCTAGAACCTTCAGTACAATCTTGCATAGAGTGGGTGATGGGAAACAGCCTTGGCTTTTTTCCTCACCTTAGGGTAAAATCATTCACTCTTTTACCACTAGGCTGGGGTTCATTGATTCCTTTATTAAGATGAATAAATTCCCTAGTTTACTGAGTGTGTTCATCAGGGTCATTGTTGGGTATTGTCTAATCCTCTTACCACATCTATTCAGGTGACCCTCTAGTTTTTCTTTCTTAGCCTGATAATATGACGGATTTATGTAGATTTTTGAATGTTAAACCAACCTGGCATTCCGGGGGTAACACTTGGTTATTCTATATTGTCCTTTTTATGTGTTGTTGGATTCAGTTTGTTAACATTTTGTTAATACTTTTTACATTTATATACATGAGGGATGTTGGTCTGTAATTTTCTTGTAACATTTCTGCTTGCCTTTGGGATTGAAAGCCATTAATTTTCTGGATTAATTTATGTAGAATTATTATTATTTCTTTCTTAAATGCTTTGTAGACTTTATCAGTGAAGGCTTTGGGTTTGGAGTTTTCTTTGTGGGAAGTTTTTAAAATACAAATTCAGTTTCATTAATAGATATAGGACTATCTATGTCTACTAAAAAGGGGCTATCCTTTTCTTTTTCTTTTTTTTCTTTGAGGGCAAGGCCTTTTTTTTCTTTGAGGGTGATCTTGATCACCATTTTGTCCCAAGCATATGCCTGGCACATAGTGGGTCAGGAGTAAATGTTTGGCGAATAGATGAATGAATGAGGCAAACTCAGAGAGAGAAAGTGGGTACTGTGTCTGTGCTTGGCCCAGCCTGTGATTGTTTGTGGATGGCATCTCATTCTCATCCTGTAGTAGAGGGATAACACAAAAGTGTGGAGCCTCAGGGCTCCAGAGTCCTCATCCTCTGAGCTACATCTCCTGCTTAGCCGAGGTCTTTTCACTCTCTGGGCAAGACTCCTCACTTTGCTGAAATGACAGCGTTCCTGGTGCATGCCTGGTTTAGCCTAGGCTAACCTCTTCTTGAGTGAACCTAGGTAATTTGTGTCTTTCAAGAAATTTCTCTATTTTATTTAAGTTCTAGAATTTATTAGCATAAAGTTTATAACATCCCCTTATTATCCTTTTAATTGGCATGTTGAAACTACTGTGTGTTTTTTTAAATCATTCTGGCTAGAGATTTTAAATTTTCTCAAATAACTAGCTTTTGGCTTCATTTATTTTTAACTTTTCTATTTTCTGTTTCATTGATTTCTATTGTGGTCTTTTATTATTTTCTCCTGTTTATTTTATTTGTTCTTCTTTTTCGAGTTTCTCCAGGTGGAAGCTAAGGTAATTTATTTGTGACCATTTTTCTTTTTTATTATAAGCATTCAGTGCCATAAATTTCCCTCAGTTTACTAGTTTAGGGGCATGCTACACATTTTGAAATGTTGTATTTTCATTTTTGTTCAACTTAAAATCCTTTCTCATTTCTCTATTGTTTTCTTCTTTGACTCATGTATTATTTAGGAGTCAATTATTTAGTTTTCAAATATTGGGGTTTTCTAGATGTGTATCTGTTATTAAGTTTAACTCCATTTTGTCAGAGAATATAGTTTTTATGATTTCAATCCTTATAAATGTATTGAGACCCAGAGATGGTCTATCTTAGCAAATGTTCTATGTGTATTTGAAACAAATGTCTATTTTGCTGTTGTTTGGTGGAGTGCTATCAACATATCAGTTCAAGTTGGTTGATGGTGTTGTTCAAGTCTCTTATGGTGTTTTTGTCTACTTGTTCTACCAGTTATTAAGACAAGGATATTGAAATCTTAGACTATTAACTATGGAATTACTTATTTCTTTTTGTTCTTTTAGTTTTTGCTGCATGTTTGAAGACCTGTTATTAGGTGTATAAATGTTTAAGATTTTTATGTTCTTGATGATTTGACTCCTTTATCATTATGAAATAACTTTGTCTCTTATAATATTTTTTGTTCTGAATTCCATTTTGTTTGATATCAATATAGCCACTTCAACTTTCTTTTAATCAGTATTAGTGGGTAGATTTTTTTTCCAACTTTTTACTTCTTTACAAATCTTTTTTTATTGCAGTAGAATATACATAACATATAATTTATCATTTTAGTCATTTTAAAGTATACGCTTATGTGGCATTAAATACGATTTCCCAATGTCCTGTCTATCTTTTTACTTTAAACCAGTTTGTTTCTTTATATTTGAAGAATATTTTTTTTATAGGCAACCTATGGTTGCATACTGCTTTTAAAAAAATCGAATTTGACAGTTTCTCCCCTTTAATTGGGTTATTTAGATCATTTACAGTTATTGCAGTTGTTTCTATGGTTGGATTTAATTCTACCATTTTTGTCTATTTTTTAATCCTTTTTTTCTTGAGTTCTGCCTTTTTTTGGATTGATTTTTTTGTAATTCCATTTTATCTCTTTTGTTGGCTTATTACTTGTAATTCTTTGTTTTTTTTAATGTTTGTTTTAGGGTTTCTGGTATCCGTCTTTATCGTGTTGGAATCTTTCTTGAAGTATTACTGCACTTCACATGTAGCATAAAAATTTTTACTGCAATATACTTTTCATATCTCTTTGGCCATTGTGATGTTGCTGTCATACATTTTATTTCTTCATATGTTATGAATTCCACAATGTACTACTCTTGTTTTTGCTTTAGTCATTTATCTTTTATAAAGACTTATTGAGAAGTCTTTTATATTTCCCATATAGTTACTATTTCTGATACTCTTCATTCTCTTAAGTAGATTCAGATTTTTATCTGTTGTCCTTTTCTTTCCACCTGAAGGTCTTCCGTTATCACTTCTTATCTTGAAGGTCTGTTGGTGTTGAATTCTTTCTGCTTTTGTATATCTGAAAAAATATTTATTTCTCCTTTATTGTTGAAATATATTATAGCATTTCCCCACTATCTTCTGTCTTCCGGCACCCTTTTTTTTTTTTTTTACAACGAGCTATTTGGTGTTATTCTTTTTTCTTTTTTTTTGGAAACAGAGTCTGACTCAGTCACCCAGCTGGAGTGCAGTGGTGCGAACTCGGCTCACTGCAACCTCCACCTCCCGGGTTCAAGCGATTATTGTGCCTCAGCCTCCCAAGTAGCTGGGATTACAGGTGTGCGCCACCACACCTGGCTAATTTTTGTATTTTTAGTATAGACGAGGTTTCGCCATGTTGGCCAGGCTAGTCTTAAACTCCTGGTCTCAAGTGATCCACCCACCCACCTCGGCCTCCCAAAGTGCTGGGATTACAGGTGTGAGCCACCACACCCAGCCTTATTTCGTGTTATTTTTATAGTTTTTTTATATGTACACAGTATCTTCATCTCTTGCTATCTGTGGGGGAGTGGTTCCAGGACCCTTGCAAATATAAAAATTCATGGATTCTCAAGTCCCTTATATAAAATGGTATGTAGCATTTGCATATAACCTATGCACATCTTCCTATGTACTTTAAATCATCTTTAGATTACTTATAGTATGTAATACAATATAAATGCTATATAAATAGTTGTTATATTTCATTGTTTAGGAAATAGTGATAAGAAAAAAGTCTGTACATGTTTAGTATATCTACAACCATCCATTTTTTTTTTCAGGAATATTTTTTATCTGTGGTTGTTTGAATCCATAAATGGGGAACCCATATATATGGAGAGCCAACTGTATTTTCTTTTGTCTGACTGCTTTTAAGATGTTATCTTTTTCACTGGATTTAAGTAATTCGATTATGATGTGTTTTAGTGTTATTTCCTCTTGTTTTTTGTGATTGAAGTCCTTTGAACATCTTAAATCTGTGGATTGATGGTTTTCATCCAATTTGGAAAATATTTGGCCTTTTTTTCTGTCTTCCAATCTCTCTCCTTTCCTTTGTTAACTCCAATTACATGTATTAAGCTGCTTAAAATCATCCCATAGCTCACTGATGCTCTGTTAACTTTTTCCCCTATCTTTTTCCTCTCTGTATTTCATTTTGGATAATTTTCCTTGCTGTGTCTTCAGGTTCATTATTCTTTTCTTCTATTATAACTAATTTGTGTTGAATTATTATTATCCAGTGTATCTTTCCTCTCAGATATTGTGGATTTACTCTAGAAGCTTGATTTAATGTTATTTCTGTTTCTTTACTTACCATGCTCAATCTTTTCCCAACTTTTTGAACTTGTGAGCTACAGCTATACTTACTGTTTCAGTGTACTTGTCTACTCATTTTGTCATCTGTTCTGTTTTTGCACCAGTTTCAATTAGTTGATTTCTCTCTTTATTATCAGTCATATTGTCTTGCCTTGTAGTATTCTCTTAGAAACTTCCATGCCTTGATGCTTTTGATTGGATGACAAACACTGTAAATTTTTAACATTGAAGTGCTGGATTCCGTACTTGCTGTTCCTTTAAATAACTCATTTAAGTTACTTGGAAACAGTTGGAGCTTTTCAGGTATTGCAGTTAATTAGAAAGGAACAGTGTGACATTGAGTCTAGGGCTATGGCACTACTGCTGAGGTGAAATCCTTCTGAGTATTCTTCCTGATGTTTTCTAAATTATGACGTTTTCTATCCAGGCTAGATTTTTTTGTCTGCTGTCGTGTTGGTTCCCATTATTGGAAACAGAACAAGACTTGCTAAATATTAATTAAAAAGATCTCTTTTGAAAGCCTTGTAGAGCTACCAAAGCAGCCAGGACATGAGGGTCCAAAAGCAGTGGCTGTAAGTATTGGTTTTAAAAATCTATAAGTAGGATTGATTTTAATTAAAACTTTAAAAAAATGTGTGTTGTGTTGTTGTTTTTCAGTTAAAAATTAAACAATTCTTAAGAGAGATGATTTCTCTTGCCTCAGGGATGGTGTGGTGCAGTGGGTGTGGCCTTGTACCTGGGAACTAAGAATGTGAGTTGTGATTCTCTCATAAGCAGCAGTATAGTCTCTTGCCAATCACTTAATAGCTCTGGATGGGCCTTAGTTTCTTTATATGTTCTAAAATTTTGCAATTTTGTCATATTAAAAATTAGACGATCACCACCACATAGTTAATTGACACATTTTATATGTGTAAACTCTTATGGGAAGTTTTTATACATTTCTCCTGTAGATCACTGAGGCTAATTAATATCTGGATTTGTATTAATCCAGTAGCATTAATCTGTGGCCTAAAGTATAATTTGATGTGCTACACATAGATTCCTATATAAGTAATTTATAACTAGGAAATAAAACTGTCTTTTCCAGACATGAATAAACAACAATAACAACGAATGGTTGCCAAAGTGTATTGAGGGCTGTTTATGTGCCAGGCACTGTTCTTAGAGCTTTATGTATTAATATCATTTACATCTCACAGGGAGATAAGAAAGTAGTTCCAAATCATACACCTAGACTGGCACTGGAATTCAAGAGTTTGGCTCCTTAGGCTATAAACACATAACAAAGGAGTTTGCTTTGTTACACAGACCCCTGCCCCACTGTCTGAATGCTATTTGCCTAATATCTGCATAGTTTATAGTTTGTAAAATGCACTAATATATATGAATAATTTTTATTTTATCATCACAACTCTATGAAATAGTGTCTCTTACAGATGAGGAAATTGAGAATGAGCGAGTTTGCTTCCGATGTGGTACCTCATCGAGGAGTCTCCATTCAATCCTACTTTCGCCTCCAAATCCAGTTTACTTTTACTGTGCCATGTTTTCATGGAGAGGGAAGTTTTTCATAGGACAGGGAATGCTGAATTTGTTGAAATGGTTGAAATACTTTTTTTCTTCTTATCTAAAGCAAATATGGTATAAGTATATGTGAAATATTTATTTACACTTCTTTTGGTTTAGCTATTATTGAATTCTTCTTTTCTTTCTTTTTTTTTTTTTTTTGAGGAAGAATCTTGCTGTGTCACCGTGCAGTAGTGACTCACTGCAATCTCCACCTGCCACGTTCAAGCGATTCTCTTGCCTCAGCCACCCTGGTAGCTGGGATTACAGGTGTGCGCCACCATGGCCGGCTAATTTTTATATTTTTGGTAGAGATGGGGTTCCCTTTGATGGCCAGGCTGGTCTTGAACTCCTGGCCTCAAGGGATCTGCCTTCCTTGGCCTCCCATAGTGCTGGGATTACAGGCGTGAGCCACCGCGCCTGGCTCTTGATGATCTTTCTAGTGTTAGTTTAGATATGTCTTCCTTGCCCACTAAGCACCCTGCTTAAGGACTAGGTCATTTTCCCACTTAAAACCCTCATAAGACCATGCAGTTATTTTCACAATGAACGTTCATTAGCCATTATTTGTCATTGTATTTTGAAAAGACTCAGGTAATAAAATTAAATTTTTATTGAACCTGACACAATAGGATGCATAGTTGAAGAAGTATTATGTGGAACATGATACATGGATAAAGAATAAGTGTCCTTAGGAGCATAATCTTGACACGGCTGAAGAGTCAGGAGTGGGATGAAAAATATGCTTCATTTGTAGGTGAGATACACCCTTACATGATGAGTCATAATCCACTTAATCTTTTTATGTTATTACTGTAAGACTCAAACCATATCTCTATGTGACAAGATGTACAAGCTCAGATACAGCTTAACTTTTTCACAGTAAAGCAGAGGCCTAGGGTTGGTGTAGTTTCTGATATCTAACTTGAAACCCTTAGGAATTTGAGTTGTGGTGCTCTTTTTTTTTTTGAGACAGAGAGTCTTACTCTGTCACACAGGCTGGAGTGCAGTGGCGTGATCTGGGCTCACTGCAACCTCTGCCTCCCAGGCTCAAGTGATCCTCCTACCTCAGCCTCCTGAGCTACTGGGACTACAGGTGCACACCACCACACCCGGCTAGTTTTTGTATTTTTTTCATACAGACGGGTTTTTGCCATGTCCCGAAGCTGGTCTCGAACTCCTGAGCTCAGGTGATCCTCCTGCCTCCGCCTCCCAAAGTGCTGGGATTATAGGTGTGAGCCACTGCGACTGGCTGTGGTGTGTTTCACATAGGTCTTTTGTCCTCTTTTACTTTGCCAGAGCTGTGGAAATGGGCGGTAGCCTGCGTGGAAGGATCTTCATCTGCCTCTCCTGCCAGGTAGGAGAGCTGAGGCTTCATGCTCTCTCTGGCTCTCCGTGTGGCATTTGTGAACAGCTTGATGTATTTGACACAAGCGTGACAGCAAAGAAGTGTGTGAGCAGAGCAGTGTGCTGCAGGGCCCAGCTGTGTGGATTTATCTGTACATCAGGCCGAGGAGCAGCAGTTAGCCAGATCTGACAGTCAAACGTGAGCTCCTTCTACCTGTGCTCCAGAGTGCATTTTAATGTTGTGTGTTTTTACCATGGTTGGCATTTGACACAAAGAAAATTGTCAGAGCTGTTTTTTTTCCTCTCCTCTTTAGTGTGCTAGTCTGCAATAGTTTTCCAAATAAATACTTCATTGTACATGGACAAAAGTATGCACTTTCTAAAACAATGCCAAAAATCATGTTGTCTTTATCTTTATACTGAATTTCATGTGAGGAATTAGTAGGTTAGATGTTTGAATTGGTAATAGGTAAGACGTTTACATAGTACAAAAATCAAAACAATATAAAATGGAATATTTTGAGTAGTCTTGGCTCTGCCTTTGTCCCTTTCTAGTCATTTCCCACCTCTGTTGACAGTTAATCACTTTAATAGTCTGTCATTCATCCTTTGTGTTTCTGTGTGTGAATACAAGCAGAGTTTTGTGCCTTGCTTTTTACTCCCCAATACCTTCTGGAGAGCTTTTTAGTTCATAAACAGAGAGCATCCTTGTTTTTGTTTACTGTTGCTTTATACTTCATCACGTGGATGTCCTGTAGTTTATTCACCTGTCCCCTGTGGCTGGAAATTTGCATTGTTTCTAATCTGTTTGTTTTATTGAGATAATAATTTCCATATCATAAAATTCACCATTTTAAAGTGTAAAGTTCAGTGGTTTTTAGTGTGATTCCAAACTTTTGTTCTACAAATCATGATGTAATGAGTATCCTCGTGCATATATTCTTCTGAACATGGTACAAGTATATTAGAAGGATAAATCAAAAGTAGGATCGCTGGCTCACATGGTAAATGCATTTGCGTTTTGAAAGGAGTTGACTGTTACCCTCTCTAAGGATCGTGTTGTTTTGCCCTCCTGACAGCAGAGAGCAAAAGGGCCTGTTTCTCTTAGTCTTGCCCATAGTGACCTCGCTTTTCATAAAACAATCTTAATGTTTGGTTTTTATAAAGCAGTTAAGAATTTTTAATTTTGATGTTTATGAGCTACCAACTTAATTTACTATTGATATCTGATTGATTTCACTGATGTAAACATGGCCAAAACTTCTCTTTATGTTTGTAAATATTGTTATTTAATAATTGATCTTGTCAGTTACTTGGTAAAATTGCAAGTAGTGAGTGTTGATGTTCAGAGCAGATTTTTATCTGTAGGGTCTTAATTTGGGTGATTTTCTGGTCCCCATTCTCTGCTGTCGCGTAGACACAACATTGCTCACAGTATTAAAATGAAAATTCCTAGTGAAAGATCAGTTATATGCTGCTTGCTCTAGAGTAGGAAAAATCTTGTCAAATTTTATCCTTTTGATACAGCCTTATAAGTTACAATGTTTTATACCTGTCTGATGCTCAATTCCGAAATGAACTAAGAAGTGGTGGTTGTTACAGAATTTAGCTGAAGCATTAATTATAAGCAGAGGTTCAGCCTACACTGGCACTTGTCGACCTATGGGACAGGCCTGTTGCTGTTTCATCTGATTTAGGTGGAGTATGTAATTACTTTTGGGAATCCATACTTTTGTGCTCCTCTTTATATGTAGATTAGCTTTATTGATGGACTCTCACGTGTAGAGATCTTAAGGTGGTGTTTGCAAGGTGGAGGCATTTCAAGGTTTGAGAAATGTGCATTTGAATTATTCAAGGCTTACCTTTTTTGGCATTTATAAATATTCTGGCACTTTGTGTCTATAAAAAAGACTAAGAATTGATAAAATATTCATAGGAAAATGGAGGCATTTCTGAGCTTGAAGTAAAAATTGAGGTATAGATTTTGATTAAATTTATGATGGAGTGGAGAAATGTATAAGTATGCGCATGGAAATATCATTGGTTCTTTCTATGGCCCAAATAATGGTTAATACTGAAAAACAGATAAATTGATTAACCAATAGTGAGTTATCCAAAGTGGTTTGTCGATTATCTATAATGGTGTGTGTTACATTAGTATTATAACTGTAAAAGTATCATAATTTAGGCCAGACATGGTAGCTCACTTCTGTAATCCCAGCACTTTGGGAGGCCCAGGCAGGCAGATCATTCGAGCCCAGGAGTTTGAGACCAGCCTAGGGAACATACTGAGGCCTCATCTCTACAAAGAAAAGTAAAACAAAAGTAGCCAGGCATGGTGGCATTGCACCTTTAGTCCCAGCTACTTGGGAGGCTGAGTTGGGAGAATCATCTGAGCCCAGGAAGTCAAGGCTGCAGTGAGCTGTGATTGGGCCACTACACTTCAGCCTGTGGGACAGAGTGAGACCCTGTCTCAAAAAAAAAAAAAAAAAAAAAAAAAAAAAAAATCATAGTTGAACTGGTAAGTCAACCTTTTTGTTATAAATGAGAAAACACCTACAGTCAAAACAAAGACTTTGACTAAATAAATGTAATAGAATTATGCCTAAGAGTAGAATTCGGTTTTGTGTCTCTTAGGTCAATTGGTTGCTATACTTCTATTCCCTTTCTCTTTCCTCACTTTAGATAATGATACAAAAAAGGTCCAGAAAGAATTTGTGTTTTACCTAAAAGGACGTTTCCTTTGACTACTCTGATTGTGATGGGTTTGTGAGAGAAGGCTGCTATCCTGGGGTGGGAGAGGGTAGTACTTAGGGCCACCACGTCTGGTTGAGTAGGTTGTGCACTTTGTAAAGACAGTGGCCATTGGAGCAGGTGGAGCCTGAAATCCAGTTTGTGTTTACCAAGTCATATTCTTATGGAGTGGGACTATATTGGCCCAGAGCAAGGTGTACTATTATCTAATTTTTATAAATGTGACTTACTGGCTGACAGTAGCTTTGATGATGCATTTAATTGCATTTTTATTTGAAACCCAGTTGTTTCTGCTGTTTTTGCTTTCTTTCTTACAGATAATGTCTGTTGTATGTACATGTCCATGTGTCTGTGACTGTATGTGCACATTTATGCCATTTATGTGCCACGTACACACACAAACTCCGTATATTCTTGAATGTAAGGTCAGATATTCTTTGAAAAATATCCCTCAGAAGGAAGCAGGTGCCCTATATGTATCTGATTTCTTATAAGATACTTTATAATATGAGATCCTCTTTCAGTTACTTTGTTTGAATAGCACAGTACTGTTTGGGGAAAACATAGTCTCTGGAAATAGCCTCAGACAATGCTGGCTTTGAGTGCTTAAAAAGGCTGCTTCATGGAATTGGAAAAGAAAAGAAACAAAGATGTTTAACACAGATTTAGTAATTATTGTAGAGATGATAGATCACTCTAAGAAAGCAATACTGTAAGTGGATATGATCTCAAATAAATGTTTACAAGATGAATAACTATTCCACATATCCTGACTTTATGCAGATAGATACTTGTGGCTTGGTTTGGTATTTCCAGTGATAGCACCATAAAAGGATTTACAAGCTACTGTGTCTCAAGCAGATTGTACAGACGGGCGTTTGCTCTGGAAAACTGTATTGGATGACTTGTAAGCTGGCTCTAGTGATGAAAAAGACCTGGATGTCAACAATACATGTGAAAAGTGAATCAAATTGTCTCATGAAATGTGAGAGTGAATACAATTATTTCTAAATTTGTGCTTCATACCATGTGTAATTTAGTATGTATGTAAATTGACTGGGTGCCATGACTCATGCCTATAATCCCAGCACTGTAGGAGGCCAAGATGGGAGGATTGCTTGAGGTCAGAAATTTGAGACCAGCCTGCACAATGTAGCGAGACCTTGTCCCTACTAAAAATAAAAAAAAAATTATCCAAGGATGGTGGCACCCCTGTAGTCCCAGCTACTTGGGAGGATGAGACGGGAGGATCGCTTGAGCCCAGGAGTTTGATGTTATAGTGAGTTATGGTCACACCACTGTATACCAGCCTGGGTGACAGAGCAAGACTCTGTCTCTAAAAGAAAAGAAAAAAAAAAGATGTATGTAATTTAATTAATACATTTTATAATTGCGATTTGACTAATTTCTCTCTCTAAAAGATTATAAATTCAAAGTTGGCTAAAATTTGTTTGTATTTCTTATTTGAAAAATAAGAGAGTGTCTTATTTCGGGTCATTGTATATTCACTTATATGTAATTATTATTATTTTCAAACAGAAACTGAGGCTTCTTGAAGAGCTTGAAGACACTTGGCTTCCTTATCTGACTCCCAAAGATGATGAATTCTATCAGCAGGTAAGGTATTTTAATATTTTTATCAATTTTAGTCATGTGCTCTGATCAACCTTATTTTACCTATGAGGAAGCTGGGCTAGAGAGGTTAAATGACAGGTGAAAAGGTCAAATTAGATCACCCATGACTCCTCATGGCCTACAGAGCATGTACATTTCTTCAGAGTCGGCTTTTTGCTATGAATTTAATGCTTTAGCATAGTGACTGTTTTTATTTCCTCGGCCATTCCACACTTCCTTGCCTCTGCTCATGCTGTTTCTTCTGCATAGCTCCTCCTCCTTCCTTTTGCTCCTTATCCTGTTGCAGATGGCTAATTGTTCAAGAGTTCAGTTAAACATCACCTCCTTTGTGAACATTTTCCTAGCTTATGCTACCTACAAGTCAAGTTGATTGCACTCCTTGTAAATAACTCTGCATCACCTAGCACATGTGGTATTGCAATTACAGGATCCTGTGTCTGTCTCTCTGAATTAGACACCACTGTTTCAATTACAGATGACAAAAACCCAAATCAAACTCACTGTGGCAAAAAATAAGGGGAATTTATTGACTTGCCTTAGAAGTCTAGGAGTAGGTGGCTAAATCCAACTTTACAAAAGATGTCACCCAATCAGTTTCTTTCTGTTTTTCTTGACTTAGCTTTCCTCATTGTGACCTCATGCTCAGTAGGCTCTCATCTAAGAGCATAGCAGGACTCTGACAGCCCAAGGGGTATGTGGTCTTTGGCATCTGGGATCTTAGAAAAAGGTAGGGAGTTCTTTTTCCCTGGTTCCATCAAATTCTCCAGGAAGTAATCCTGTTGGCCTGGTTGGAGTCGTGTGCTTATCACTGAACTAGTCATCATGTTCAGGAGAGTCAAATGCTCCTGTTTGCCTGGCCTAGTTCTTGCACCTACTCTTGGAGTGGGGTTGGAGTGGGAGTACTCCCACCAAACTGCATGTACTATGTGAGTTAGACATGGGTGGCCTTCCCAAAGGAAAATCGGAGTCCTGTTTCCAAAGAAGAAGGGTAGGCCCTCTGGGCATGTAAAAATAATAAATTTTCACCTCTTCTTTCCTACTAGAATGTGAAGTCTTAAAGCGGAGAGTTACCATGAAAATCAGAATAGGAATTAGGTCACAGCATCTTTGTATCTCTAGCACCTGCATGTACATAGCTGACCATCAGTAACCAAGGAAGGAAGAGAGGAAAGAAGGACTTTATCCATCTAGAATCCAGGTCAATATGATTTCTGTGACTTCTAGCTCAGTATTAT
The DNA here is from genome assembly GCF_024542745.1 of Macaca thibetana thibetana. Lineage (NCBI taxonomy): Eukaryota > Metazoa > Chordata > Mammalia > Primates > Cercopithecidae > Macaca > Macaca thibetana. The sequence goes on along the minus strand of NC_065597.1, from coordinate 38,173,039 downwards.
TCCTAGGCCACTGTCTCTTATCTCCATTCCCATTTGATTTACATCATCTTTCCTCTTCACTATCAGTCCTCTTATAGGTCTGTCTGGTTTTCCTCTTTGCCCCCATTCATACTTGAAGCTGTAGTATTGTCTAACCAAGATGTAAATTGGAGCATGGCAACCCTCTGCTTCAAATCCCACATCATTGCCTGGCTCCTGCATTTTCAGCCTCATCTCCCCTGCTCCTACACCTTTTTATCCACACTGGATTTTTGTAGTACTTTAAATATGGTATGAGTTTCATCTTTGGGGCCTTCTTGCTACATCCTCTGCTGACGTACCTCCTTCTCTTTATCTGTCTCTTCTTTTTTTTGTTTATTTTTTGACACAGGATCTCACTCTGTTGAGTGAGACTGGAATGCAGTGGTGAGATCTGGGCTCACTGCAACCTCTGCCCGCCAGGCCCATGCGATTCTCCCACCTTAGCCTCCCAAGTAGCTGAGACCACTGGTGTGTGCCACCATGCCTGGCTAATTTTTTGTATTTTTGTAGAGACAGGGTTTCACCATGCTGCCCAGGCTGGTCTTGAAATCTTGAGCTCAAGCAATTGGCACACCTTGGGCTCACAAAGTGCTGGGATTACAGGCATGAGCCACCATGCCTGGCCTGTCCTTTCTTTCCTTGGTGAACTTCTGTTTTACCTGTTAGTAATAGCTCATATGCCATCTCCTGTAGGAAGCTTCCCTGACACCTCTACTAGTTGTCTGTGCTTCCTCTCTTGTACTTAATACCTTTATCAGCACTTAATCTCACTTACTTGTTTTTTTTTTTTTTTGAGATAGTCTTGCTATGTCGTATCCAGCCTGGAGTGCAGTGGCGCGATCTGAGCCCACTGCAGTCTCTGCCTCCTGGGTTCAAGCAAGTGCGTCTGGCTAATTTTTGTATTTTTAGTAGAGACGTGGTTTCACCATGTTGACCAGGCTGGTCTCGAACTCCTGACCTCAAGTGATTTGGCGTCCCAAAGTGCTAGGATTACAGGCTTGAGCCATCACATCCAGCATTAATCTCACTTAACTGTAATGAATTTTTTTGTGTGCTGACTTCCCTTATCCTCTGTACTTCACTCAGTGCCTGGTACCTATCCAGGTGCAGAATGAGTTTGCTTAAATGCATGCATGCAATAGCTAATTTGGAAAACCAGTTATATATAATAATAATGAGTTTAGTATGATATGAATTTTGCTTCTACACACATAGACACCTCCCCAGGGAGTGGGCACCTGGAAAGATTTGACAGATGTGTACAGAAATGTCATACCGCATAGCGATAGAGTGGGTATTCTCTTTTGAACTTTGCCAGTTTTCCAAATTTTCTGCAGTGAATGTATATTCTTTTGCAGTCAGGCAAAAAATAATTTTTAAATGTTCCCTTAAGACAGGTAAACCCACAAAAATGCAATTAGTTCTGAAATGCTTACTAATATTTTCATAGCTATAAGCCTTCTAGTACATGATTACATGCATTGTCAGAAAGCAACTGCTGAGCCATTTCAGCTTTTGTGGTGTGAAAATGGTACAGGAAGAATGAGATACAAAAGGTTATCAGCCCACTGTGCTCTGAACCAGCCATCCGCTAAGGGATGAAAGGAAACCCAAATGCAAACAGAACAACCATCAAGCCTTCTCTGTTATCTTTTCAAGGCCCACAACAAACCCTGATACCAATATCTAATCACTCTAAGTGCACCTTCTTGTTTTTCTTTTCTTTTCTTTATTTCTTTATTTTATTTTTTATTATTAGTATTATTTTTGAGACAGAGTCTCACTCTGTTGCCTAGGCTGGAGTGCAGTGGTGCGATATCAGCTCACTGCAACCTCTGCCACCCGGGTTCAAGCGATTCTCCTGCCTCAGCCTCCCGAGTAGCTGGGATTACAGACACCTGCTACCATGCCTGACTAATTTTTGTAATTTTAATAGAGATGGGGTTTCACCATGTTGGCCAGGCTGGTCTCGAATTCCTGACCTCAAGTGATCCACCCACCTCAGCCTCCCAAAGTGCTGGGATTACAGGTGTGAGCCACTGCGCCTGACCAAAGTACACCTTCTAAGAAGGCTTAGTACTTCAGTAAAACTTTAGTAAAAGTAAACTTCTTCTCTTAAAAGATGAAATGAAAATACTTTTTAATGACATGAATAAATAGAAAGTTCAGACCTGACACTAGGTTCCTTAAACAGGCCCTCACCACAGGAATGCCAATCCAGCTGCCACTCATAAACACAGGAGTCTGTGCAGCTTCCATTTTGGGTCTGTCGATTGACCCTTACAGTGTGCTAGGCTTTGTGCTACACGTTTTATGCATACTCTTACATGTAATCCTCAAAACAGCCTCATTCATTCATTCCACAAATAGGTATTCAGCAACTACTCTTCTTCAGGCTTGAGGTGCTTGAGGTAGGTATTTTTTCTGTTGTAGAAATCAAGAGAGGAACCAGGCACAACTGCAAGTTCTACCTACTTGGGAGGCTGAGGAGGGAGGATCATTTGAGCCCAGGAATTGGAGTCCAGCCTGCATGTCATAACAAGGCCCCCTCTCTAAAAAAGGAGGAAATCAGGAGAGACTAGTTATCCGAGTAGAAGAGCTGGAGTTCAGCCCATATTTGTCTTACTCTGAATGCCCATGCTCTTTCTGTTGTATAGTCCACCTCTTGGTCTACCATGCTCCAATTCAAAACACCTTCAGAGAAGTTTTGCAGTTTCTTTTAATAAGACCATAGATAAAAGAAGCAAAACCAAACCACCAAAGGTCAAAGCAGAAAAGCAGAGAGAACCTCTGTTAGCTCATCATGGAATACAAGGAGGCAAGGACTTACATAGTCAGAAAACAGACTCTGGCTTCCAGAAATATGAATGCAGCCCCTCTTATCCAAAGAAAATGAGACTCTCTTCAGTAACCCCTTTGCTTTCATTGATTATGTGCTAGCTATGTGCTAGGTTCTGCTGCTATTTTAAGTGCATTACATGTGTGGGCTCATTGAAATCTTGCTATACTCTTCTGAGACAGGTGTTACTAAAACCCTATTTTAGAGATGAGGAAACCAAGGGACAGAGAGGTTTAAAAATTTGTTCAAGACTTATATGCAGGATATGTTGGGACTAGGATTTAAGCCTGGGCTGTTGGCTTTTGGGTCTCTACTCTTAAGTCATATACTGCTTCTCTCTACCCTTGTGTTTCTTCATCCTTCTGAGATGACTCTGCTCTTGTCTCAGTGGTTCCAGACCTCTGTCCCCATCCCAGCTCTCCCTCTGACCTCCAGCTCTCCACTTCCAATTGTCTATGGAGCGGCTCTACCTGAAAGTCTTCCAGCTACATCTAACTCAACATGATTCATATTCATTAAGTTACTTACTCCATTAAACAAATGGATTTCACTCCCCGGCTCTGTGCCAGGTAATGTTTTAGGCATTAGAAATGAAGTTGTGAAAACTGACAAGAGATTCATGTCTTCTTTGAGCTTATTTCTTGTGGGGCAGGTGGTGTAGGAGCAAGCCATGTAGATACTTGTGGGAAGAATGTTCTGGGCCTATGGAACAGCAAAGCCTCTGAGGTATATTTGGCAGGAAAAGCACCCGAGGCCAACATATCTGGAACAGAGGGAGAGAGCTGGTGAGAGCAGGGGAGACAGTCAGAGAGAGAGAGAGAGAGAGAGAGAGAGAGAGAGAGAGAGAGAGAGAGAGAGGCCCGGTTATATAGGAACTTACAGTTTGTAAGTTCTGTAAGAAGAACATTGGTGGTTACTCTGAGACGAGGAGGCATGAGAGGGCTTGGAGCACAAGCATGACAGGATGTGACTTACATTTTAATAAGGATTCATTCAACAAGGCTCCTCCCATCCAGCCTCTTCTGTAATGGTATCCCCTAGTCCCATTCTTGAAATTAGAAAGCTCGGCCGGGCACGGTGGCTCAAGCCTGTAATCCCAGCACTTTGGGAGGCCGAGACAGGCGGATCACGAGGTCAGGAGATTGAGACCATCCTGGCTAACACGGTGAAACCCTGTCTCTACTAAAAAATACAAAAAACTAGCCGGGCGAGGTGGCGGGCGCCTGTAGTCCCAGCTACTCGGGAGGCTGAGGCAGGAGAATGGTGTGAACCCGGGAGGTGGAGCTTGCAGTGAGCTGAGATCCGGCCACTGCACTCCAGCCTGGGCGACAGAGCGAGACTCCGTCTCAAAAAATAAATAAATAAATAAATAAATAAATAAATAAATAAATAAAATTGGAAAGCTCACCACCCTCAACTTCTACCCATTGCTTTCTTCCCTCATTTAGTCGCTGGGCCCCTGGTGGTTTTATCTCTTTAGAATCTCTCAAATTGTTTTTTCTTTTTCCATTTCACAGACACTACCTCAACTATGTAGGCCGCATTGATCACCTTCCGCCTCCGCAGTTTTAGCATCCTCCTGATTGGCATTCCTCATGCCCTCCCCAGTGCCATCAGAACTGACTTGTACCTCCTTGTTTTATAAATTTTGTTGAGTCTCCTTTCTTTCCAAGGTCAAGTTCAAATTCCTCAGCATATCCACCCTATAAGGCCATTGACTTTCTTGGTTTTTTGTTTGTTTGTTTGTTTTGCTTTTGTTTTTGAGATAGAGTCTTGCTCTGTCGCCCAGGCTGGAGTGCAGTGGTGCGATCTTGGCTCACTGCAACCTCTGTCTCCCGGATTCAAGCGATTCTCCTGCCTCAGCCTCCCGAATAGCTGGGACTACAGGTGCACGTCACCATGCCTGGCTAATTTTTGTATTTTTAGTAGAGATGGACATAGCGAGGCTGATCTCAAACTCCTGACCTCAAGTGATCTGCCTGCCTCGGCCTCCCAAAGGGCTGGGATTACAGGTGTGAACCACCACACCTGGCTGCCATTGACTTTCTGACCCTAAACTAACCTCTCTGGTGTAATCTCATTCCATGGCCTAAAATGGCACCCAACCATAAACTCTCGTCATAGGGAGTTCTTGGTTCCACCCTGACTCTGCTGTGCCCTCTTATCCTTCCTTGCCTTTGTGCCCACTAGTACTCTCTTCCCTTTTCTGTCTGGTAAGCATCTACTCTTAAAGACTTTACTTAAACACTACATATTCTGTGAAGGCTTCAGAAAATCCCTTTTGTTCTGAAATGTATGCAAAATCTGACTGCTTCTCACCACCTCTGCTGCTTACACTGTGGCCAAAACTGCCATCATCTCTGTTGCAACAGCCTCCTGACTGGTTCTGCCTCCTTCCTCCAGTCTAGTTGATTTTAACACGGCATCCGGAGTGTTCTTTTGAAAACATAAATCAGCTCGTTACACTTTCTTGCTCAAAGCCCTTGAATAGCTTCCCATCAGCCCAGGACCTGACATGCACCCACAAAGCTCTACATGCTTGGGTTCCTAACTGCTTCCCTCACCTCATTTCCTGCTCCTGCCCACTCCCCACCATCCTCACACTTTTATTCCTATTCTGGCACTTTACTCTTCCTGGAATAAACCAAACTCACTCCTGCCCCAAGGCCTTTGCACTGAATGTTCCTTCAGCCTGGAACTCTCTTATCCCCCCAGGCATCTGCAGAGATTGTATCCTTACTTCTTGCTTTCTTCTGCTCTGATGTCACTGTGTCTAGAGGCCTTCCCTCACCACCCTGTGTAAAATAGGCATACTTACCCCAGCACTCCCTATCCTACTTTCTTGGCTTTATTTTTCTCCATAGACTTATCATCATCTAAAATACCACATATTTTATGTATTTATATGCTTATTGTGTGGCTCAGCATACTAGAACATGAGCTTCTAGAGAGAAAATAGACGTTTTGCTGTCTTCCACATTCTCAGCACCCAAGTGCTTTGCAAATAGTAAGTGCTCAATACATATGTATTCAGTACCTAAGGGTTTTCCAGCTTTTCCTTCCTAATCATTCTCCGCTCCCATAGCAGTATACTCACACTTCTATTGTAGTAGGTTCTTCTCTTTTCCTTTCCATTTCGGTCTATACTGTTCAATTATGAGATGCTGTCAAATAGGACCTATCTTCTTTCAATCCTTCTATGTCTGACACTTAAAGACAGTGCCTGGGCATAGCAAGTATTTGGGAAATGTTAAGTAAACAAAATGAAATGAAGTATTGAATGAATGAATGAATGAACGAGAATCTCTGTGTCATTTTGTAGCAAAGCACATGTTACCTCAAGTCTTGTGATAGCTGTGGCAGAGTCTGAACAGTGACTCCAGAAGTGTATCCCTTCTGGGGCTCTAGTTTGCATCATGCAGACAGAGTCTGGGTCAGATGAATGTTTAGCCCATTAGTCATCGGACAGCTGCCGAGTTGCAAGCATTTTACAACAAAAATTGTATAGAAAATGAGTGATAGGGTGCAAATTGCTGAGTGCAAAATAGAGTTAGAAGCAATATCTATTAACAGCTAGATTAGAAATATGCTCCTCTAAAATCAGAATATTCTAGCACTTTTAAGTGAAGGGCATTTCCCAAGTCACTTGAAGATTTAAAATTTTTTTTCTCTCTACCCAAGGTTGAGTTCCACTGGGCTTCATTTAAGTGAGCCTCTGGTAAACTGGTATCTTACTCATTTAATACCATGTCTGACTTCTCTGTCTGAGGAAATCTTTCAGAAGCATCTCTTGATATGGGAGGAAAAGGTAGAATTTTTATGTAATGGCTTAAAATAGACAGAAAATGAAGCCTGATCTCCAGAGAGCTTAGCTTTCCACATCTTTCAGCCATTGACAAAGGCCTGGCATGCTGGCATTTTATATCTAAAATACTTTTCCAAATACTTATTAAACTATATAATCATCATTTATGCCACAGGATCATTTGTGGATCTCAAGAAATACAGTATGTGACCAGACAACTACTAATATAAATTTCATGACTCATTGGAAAAAACTCTAATGGGATTAAATGAAAAAAAGTCTAGCATATTTGAAAATCTGCCAACAGCTGTTCCAAATTATTTGTGATATCTGATGTTCTACATGTACCTGTCCAAAATGGAAAGTGAACTTATTTGTTTGACAGAATGAATTAATATTAAGTTACTTAATGTTCACTTATTCTCCAAAGTTACTTGTTCTTTTTTTTTTTTTAAAGAAAAATTGAACAAATGCTACGTAGTATGTTTATGTGTCAGGCACTAATTTAAATTACTTTATAAACAATAAAAGAGGGCATTTAGGTTGGGATTTTTTTTTCTCTTACATTTTCTTTGAGATAGTGACAAAATTAGCTAGTTATTATTATTTGTTTTCACTGTGGCACAATGAAAATTCCTCAGTCTTGAACAACAGATTTAAATAGTACCAGAAGTTCTCTTGAAGATTTTTGACCATTTAGAGCCATCAGAAAGAATCTCTTGGCAAATATAAGAAATGTCATGAAAATTAAGAAGTTTTTTAGTGCAGCATCTTCGCTCTGATTTTTTTGATTAAAAATATTTTACACTTATTTTGGGAAATTTGAAAATAATATAGATGTCTAAAGAAGAAAATTAAAATGATGCTCAAGTACGTTACTCAGGGATAACCACCATAAACTTTTGGCTATCTTTTTCTCCAAGTTTTTTTTTTTTTTTTTTTTCTGTGAGCCTTTACAGTAACATACTGTTTTTCTTTTAATGAAACTGAGATCCTCTTGTCTGACTATCTTGTTACTAACTTCTTCTATGACTATAGTTTCCTACTGACTTTCAAACAGTTAAGTTGGTTACTTTAATATTCCATCACGTGGTTGTACCATTTTCCCTTCTAATCCCTTCTTGGGCATTTTGGTGGTTTTCAGTTTTTAATTATTATCAATAACAGTGTGATAAATATTCTTATAATCTTGTGTGTTTAATAACTTCCTTATGACAAATTCCTAAAAGTAGAAAAACTGCATGAAAAGACATAGGCATATTTAGGTTCTGAAAGATCTTGTCCAATTGGCCTTAAGCAACGTTGTAATAATTTGCATTCCTAATTGCTTGCTATCAGAATATTGAATTTTGCCATTATCAACAATATATATTACTATTATAAAATGTTTTAATGTAAATTTGATAGACAGTAACTAATTTAAGTATAATTTAATACCAATTATATATTTTCCAACTTTGATACAGTTTATATTTATTTATCTATCTATCTTTGACATAGGGTCTCACTCTGTGGCCCAGGCTTAGGCTTACTGCAGCTTCCACCTCCTGGGCTCAAGCCGTCCTTCCACCTCAGCCCCTCACGTAGCTGGAACCAGAAATGCGTGTCACCACACCCGGATAATTTTTTTGTATTGTTATTAGACAGGGGGTTTCACCTTGTTGCCCAGGCTAGTCTCGAGCTCCTGAACTCAAACAATACACCCGCCTGAGCCTCCCAAAGTGCTGGGATTACAGGTGTGAGCCACCGCGCCCAGGCAGTTAATTTTTTTATGTGCTAAGAGGCTTCTCTATTAATTTGCTTGTGAATGTGTGTGTGTGTGTGTGTGGATTTAAATTTTTAATGGTTCTGCATTAATGGTTCTACATTCCTGCCAGATAGGTTGTACTTTTGTTTCCAGTTTGTTTGCCTTTTATTTTTATGATTTATTTTATACAAAAATTTAAAATTTCAGATATTCACATCTATCAATCTTCTTTTTTAAAAAGTTTATTGATTAACTGTATATGTGTATAATTTACATACCATAAAATGCACCTTTTAAAATTGTATAATTCCATGATTTTGGTAAATTTCCAGAGGCATACAACCATCATCACAGTAGTTTTAGAACATTTTTAGCACCCCAAAAAGATCTCTCATGCCTCTTTACATTTAGTTTTCTTTCCTACCCCAGCCAAGATCTCCACGCATCTGCTTCAGTCTTTTAAAGCTTTTACACTTAGAAAGGAGTCTTGAGCACTTATGTGGAGCCAAGTGCTGTGGCTATAATGGGTACTAATGCTATTTTCTTGTTCTTCTTCTTTTTTTTTTCTTTTTTTTTTGAGACGGAGTCTCACTCTGTCACCCAGGCTGGAGTGCGGTGGTGCGATCTGGGCTCACTGCGACCTCTACCTCCCGGGTTCAAGTGATTCTCCTGCTTCAGCCTCCTGAGTAGCTGGGATTACAGACGCCTGCCACCACACCCAGCTAATTTTTGTATTTTTAGTAGAAACGGGGTTTTACCTTGTTGGCCAGGCTGGTCTCGAGCTCCTGACATAAGGTGATCCACCTGCCTCAGCCTCCCAAAGTGCTGGGATTACAGGCATAAGCCACTGCTCCTGGCCACTAATACTGTCTTATTTTAGGAGCTTGTGATCTTACAGGACAGATTATTAAACCAATAATAGTTTAAATAAATATAGTTACAAATAGATAAGTGCTATGAAAGAGAAGTAAAGTGTGTGGAGTGATAACAGAGGGCACCTATTTGAGGGTGGAGATTCAGGAAAGGTTTCTATGAGAAAATGACCCAGGGATGGGAAGGAACATCCAGGTGTGCAGTTGGGGGAAGAGCCTTGGGGAAGTACTTAAGAGCTGGACACTTGAGGACTGCAGGAATAGAAGCACTTATGGTCAGAGAGAAAAGGGACATGATCTAATTGGAAAAAAATGGAATATTTTCCCATGCCATTATTTTCTTTTTATGCTGTTTTTTATGTCAAGGTATTTACAGATAATATTTATCTGGTTTTATGGTTTTCCTGGTCCATAGGGTTATAATTTCCCTGTATTAAATAGATCTTATATAGTGTTGAGGTACCCAGTGTATGTTGAACAAGGGCAGCAAGATTTCAATGGGGGGAGGGCAGGCGTTTGTGCATATGAGTGCATTATTTTCAGTGTTCCTTTCTTAGTCCCAGAGGGGAGTGTGTTCAGAAACAGAGTTCTTTGGAATTACCATACTTTTCTTTATTATTTTATACTAAAGACCATTCAGAGAGTACTGGAGGTGTTAAGACAGTGTGAAGAAATTACCTTCTTCATCACTTCTTCATCATTGCTTTGAGTATACTGGGGCCTCAGGGACTTGCTTAGAAAGTAACCAGTATAGTGATAGAATTAGAGTTACTGCTCATGGCTCCAGAATATTTGGTCTCTGCCTACAGGACTGCATTGCTTTCTTCATAAGCTATGTAAATAGAAAGTACGATATCACTGTTTCTGTTTTTCAATGGGGATAACTGAAATATGGAAACTCTAAATCCTTAATGGATCCCTGATAGTCTCAATGACAGTCCATAGTGGTATGCCACATGACTCCTCTCTTTGTCACTTTCAGTTCATGGTCAACACCTCAGATAGGCATTTTGAGAAGCAGGGCAGTCCTACCACACTTACCTAGTAAAGTCATTTTTTCACATTCAAACTTGACTCATTTATTTTTCTTATGTGTACTTCCTCCCACTTTCTTCATGTCTTCTATAATATCTCCTGCACTCTGCCTCAGAACAGGCTGGATTATGCTATAGTAACTGATGACTCTCAAATCTCAGTGGCTCCACACAATGATATTTCTTGTCCATTTTATGTATCATTTGTGGGTTGGCACAGAGTCACTACCCATTAAAGTAGCTCAGAGATCCAAGCAGCCACCAGCTGGTTGCTGTGGCAGAGGGGTGCAGAGTATGCTGGAGGGTCTTGCAGTGACAATGACATGTTCCAGGCTGGAAGGATGACCATCATTTTTCACTGGACAGAAGTAATCCCATGTTTCATCCATCATGAGGGGGCCAGGAAGTGTAATTTTATACTGGGCCCAAAAAGCTGGGTAGCAGGGGAGGAATCCAGAACTATTTAGCAAACAGCTCTAATGACCAGCATGCATTCTTAGCTAGTGATTCACCTTAACTTCGCTGAGAAAGTCAGAGCTTTCTGTAACCACCACCCCTCCAAAAGAAACCCTAGAACTTACTCATCTGCCTACTATTATTACATTTATCATCCTATCTGAATTCATACCTTCTTTCTCCTTCTAGCCTATTGCAATATAAGAAGTATCTTCTCTCCTATCCAAATATTTTTGATCACATACTGCTATCAGTAGATAAGCACATATAGTGATGTCCTAGAAAATGTTTAACAAGTGGCCTGTAGGGGAAGAGAACCAGCCTTGATTTTTAGTGTTTTTTGATTTCCACAATGTAAATACTCTCACTGTGGACAGTTTCAAGCCACCATCATGGTGTTACTGAATGCCTGATTGGAAAGAGATGTACACAATGAGCTCTCATGAGCCGGTGTGGAGTGACTCCAGCACACCACCGGTAGTGTGCTGATAGTAGTACTTATGTACTTGTGTCTGTTTTATAATAATATTCACATTAAACCTATTTGTGTGTGTGTATATATATATGCACACATATTTTAAGAATGCTTGATTTCTTTTATTTTATATTAAAAATAAAGCAGTTCTATCTCCCCCGTGTGCCCCAGCACTCTACCAGATTGCCTTACAAATCCCTACATACCTGACTTGGGGGCTACTGCTCTAGACACTCAAGGTCTCCACTTCTTTGGTTATTCACTCTCTCTGTGTCATCAGCCTCTTTCTCTTGTATCATTCTCGTGAGTGTACTGAGAAACTCTAGTATTCTCTAGCATCTTCCATCATTAGAGATTGTCGCTTAGTCTGGTCTTCTCCTTTATCAAAAGCTCCATTTTTCTACTCCCCTTCATAGCAGAACCATTCAGAGACATCTCTACATGCCATTTCACTTCCTCCTTTTTCATTCCGTCTTCGCCTACTCCAATCTGACTTCCACCCCCAGCTCTCTACTGAGATTGCTCTTGTCATTGCCATAAGTGATTTCCATGCTGCCAAATCTACTAGATCATCTGGCATCATCTCACTGGGCCCCTCAGTGTCAGGTGACATAATTGACTACCCCATCCTTCTGGAAATGCTCTCCTCTTGTAGCTTCTGCATTAATACACTCTGCTGGTTTTCTGCTGGTTCTCCTTTGTTGAGGCTTCTGCTGTGACTCAAGAAATAGCTTTGGTCTCCTTTTGATATTTGTACTGTTTCCCTAGGTGATCTCATTCATTCCTAGGCCTTTAAAACCAAGCTGTGTGCTGATCACTCCCGCATTGCGTTCCTCTGCCCTCCTTTCTCTTCTGAGCTCCAGATGTGCACATCTAATTCCCCCCCATATTTTCACCTGGAGGTTTCATAGGTGTCTTCAAGACTGCAGCTCCAGAGTGAACGCTTTATTTCCCCTTTTTCTTCTACTATTTCTCTTTTTTTTCAGTTTTCCTTATTTCACAAAATGGCAAATTACTTATTTAGTTGTTAAATCCAGAAATCTGGAATGTATCCTTAACTTCTATCCTGAGCAACAGGGAGAAACCCCGTCTCTACTAAAAATACAAAATTAGCCGGATGTGGTGGTGCATGCCTGTCATCTCAGCTACTCAGGAGGCTGAGGCAGGAGAATCACTTGAACTGGGGAGGCGGAGGTTGCAGTGAGCCAAGATCGCGCCACTGTACTCAAGCCTGGGCAACAAGAGTGAAACGCCATCTCAAGAAAAACTAAAAAACCCCAAAAGACTTCTATCTTTTTTTATCCCTTGCATCTAATTCATAAACACATCCTTTTGTTCTACCTACAACATGTATTTCATCTGTCCACTTATCTCTGCCTCTATTTTAGTCCAGACCATCATCACTTTTCTCCCAGATGATTGTAATAGCACATTCCACACTCACATGTGCCTCTTTCCAATCCATGCCTGATATTATAACTAAGAGTGATTTGTATAAGATGTAAATCAAGTTATTTTTCTCCCTTCTACATCCTCCAGTGCATCTAGAGTTAGCTCCAGATTCCTTACCATGACCTCTAAGGCTGTGTGTGATCTGGCCTCCGCCTTCCTCTGCCTCCTCATCGCACGTCACTCTGTCTTTGGCTCTTGTGCTCTAGTAAAACGAGCCCTTTTTTTGGTCCCTAGAATAGATTGGTCTTTTTCCTGAGCGCCTTTGGCTTCTTTGGTCTCTCTTTCTGGGAAGCATTTTCTCTGACTTGTCATATTTCTGGTACCTTCTTTTCCTGAAGATCTCAGCTTAAATCCCGTCTCCTTAGGGAATTCTTCCTGCTCTAATAAGATTTCCTACTGGTTTGTTTCTGTCTTAGTACTTAACACAATTTGGGGTTGCTTTTCTTTATTTATTTACTTGATTTAGTAGAAAGCTTTGTGAGAGCAGGGACCTTATTTCCACCTGGTGGTAGGTGCAACAGATGTTGCATGAAAAAAAAAAATGTATGGAAGAATACTGGACTTGCCCTGTCTATCGTATGAATGGTAATTACTGAATGAAGACAGAGAAGGAAGGTATCTTAACAATTGTGGGCAGCACAATACAGGGAGGACAGGTTAATGTGTTAATCATGTCTGACTGTTTCTTTAAGACAGCCCAGAACTAGGAAGGAACAGATCCGATAAAACGTTACAGAAGTAAATGTAAAATCCTGTGATTTGGTTACAAATAAATCAGTTGCATTATACAGAATCAGGAAACTCCAGCCTGACACCGATTCACATGCCAAGTCCTAAGGAAAGTGGTAGCCGAAAAGCTAATGCAGCCCTAATCTACATTAATCATTCCATGTATTTCTTTATTAGGGGAGGGAATTGGCTAATATTACTCTTCTCCAGTGACACCAGTAGAATTATTAGAACTTTCAAAAAAAAAAAAAAAAAGAATTATTAGAACTTTCTAGAATTGCAATGTAATAACACCTCATTCATCCATCCACAGATCCATTTATTCATTCCTTTAACATTTACTGAGTAAATTCTGGGCACTTGTATTATAGTCATGAGCAAAATTACCATGACTTTTGTGTTCATGGAACTTAATGTCTAACTCCTGAAGAGAAGTGAGTTCTCTTTTTGTGAAAGTGTTAAGCAGAAACCAGTTTGTCATTTATTGAGAAACAATGCATACTCATGGTTAAGAACTCATGCCCTGGAAGCCAGGGGTTGGTGTCCAGGGGTTTTAAATTCCAGCTCCAATATTTGCCAGCTGTGTGACTTTGGGCAAATTAATGTCTTTGGTCAAATTAATGTCTCTATGTTTCAGTGGTCTCATCTATAAACTTGAGATAATAATGCTATGCATAGAGTTAAAATGAGCTAATGCTCACAAATAATTTACAATAGTACCTGGTAGTAGTAAGTGCTTAATAAATATTTTAGATAATAAGCAGTTAATAAAATGGTGTTGAGATTTAGGGTGAGAAAAAGTGGTCACAGAGTAATTCTGGTGTATCAGGACCCACATTATTATTTTTTGTTTTTTATTAAAGGTTGTTAGTAATTTGAGCTTGAACTTGAAAATCTTGACTGTAGAGTTTGATGACATTTGTTTTATTTGGTTTTCTGTTTTGGGCTAGGAAGATGTGACTCCTGTTTAGAAATAACCACCAGGTAGTCCCCCAACAACTCCCCAGATGCTTACAAAGAAACACACCTTTGGAAATAATACAATTGTAACTATACATCAACATCTGTTTTTGCTTTGGTTTTGTTTTAGTGGCAGCTGAAATATCCTAAACTAATTCTCCGAGAAGCCAGCAGTGTATCTGAGGAGCTCCATAAAGAGGTTCAAGAAGCCTTTCTCACACTGCACAAGCATGGCTGCTTATTTCGGGACCTGGTTAGGATCCAAGGCAAAGATCTGCTCACTCCGGTATCTCGCATCCTCATTGGTAATCCAGGCTGTACCTACAAGTACCTGAACACCAGGCTCTTCACAGTCCCCTGGCCAGTGAAAGGGTCTAATATAAAATACCCCGAGGCTGAAATAGCCGCTGCTTGTGAGACCTTCCTCAAGCTCAATGACTACCTGCAGATAGAAACCATCCAGGCTTTGGAAGAACTTGCTGCCAAAGAGAAGGCTAATGAGGATGCTGTGCCATTGTGTATGTCTGCAGATTTCCCCAGGGTTGGGATGGGGTCATCCTACGATGGACAAGATGAAGTGGACATTAAGAGCAGAGCAGCATACAACGTAACTTTGCTGAATTTCATGGATCCTCAGAAAATGCCGTACCTGAAAGAGGAACCTTATTTTGGCATGGGGAAAATGGCAGTGAGCTGGCATCATGATGAAAATCTGGTGGACAGGTCAGCGGTGGCAGTGTACAGTTATAGCTGTGAAGGTACGGTCTGCTCTGCGAAAAAGCAGCCCTGTATGTGATAATATGACCCGAGTTGTTTAGGCTCTGGAGATACACACATACACGAACATGTTTGCATGTGTGCTTATGTGTGTACATGCACATGCTTGTGTGTGTATCATGTGTACTTTTTAGTCTTGTCACACCTGTATGTCTGCAGAATATGCCTGTTTCTCATCTAGCCATGCTAGCTGGCTCATCGTTATACTGTACTCAGAATATTTTCGCACGTAAGCACTCCTGTCATTTGTCTCTCGTGTGCCCAGGAGAGCAGCCTCTTGGTTTCATACAGCCAACTGTCTTTCTCTACAGCTCAGAAGAGATTGTACAGTTGCTATAATTAACTTGCTGATAAAGAGCTGGGAAAACAAAAATCTGTCAAATCTTTCCAGGTTCCCACAGGTGCACATTTCCAGACTTGCCAAAATATTTTATTATGGTTGACATCACTATCTTGATGGGTGTGATTTGTCAAATATGGACTTGTTCTTGGCTTCACACAGTTTGTAACTACTGTCCTTCCTTGCCAGAAGCAGTTGAGGTAGGTTTTGTAAGCAGACAGTCCTCCATTTTCAGGAAACTCCCTAGCCCTCTACCCAATTCTGCAGTTTTAGACCTTGTTGGGTGGCCGTGGTAGACTTGTTCTTGCATTTTCTGATATATAATCCCCTTGAAACAGAGATCATAGCCTACCTCTTAGTAGCCCACCCAAATTTCTCTTCTTCTATTATTGTTTCTGTGTGTTTATGGCCCTCATTGTTCCTTAGAATAGAATTACAAAAATGGTAGTTGAACAGATCGAGGAGAGCATGACCTCTGTTGACTTTGTTTTGTGCCTGATTATTTGGCAAAGGGATACAAGACATAGTATTAGCTCTCTTGTCTGATTTACTGAAAGATATTTGGAAAACCAGAATTCTGGATATCCCATCAGGGAATGACTGGAACTTTCAAGGCTCATTATTTTCTGACAACTCTAGATATTTGACTGGATTTTTGTTTGTTATCGTTATTTGTTTTTTGTTTACTAAAATGACTGTTTTGGAAAAGAGATTTAAGAAAAAAAAGATCTTTAAAGTACCCTTTAAATTTCTTACAATTTCCCTGTCTCAAAAATGTCCTCAGAACTACTCATTTTTTTCTAACTTTACCTTGTGTCTTCGGTCTGAAACAAGGAACAAGTTTAGCGTTTGGAAATTTCACCACTTTCTCTGGCATCTCAAATAATGATGCTGACCTAAGAAAATCGCTTGAAGGGATTTAATGCTGTCCTAATGGAAAGAACTGAGATCCTCTGATCTTTAATAAGGACTTGCCAGGGATTTAAGAACTATCACTTCCAAGAACTCTGATGTGAACGAACAATGGAGTTAGTTTCTTTCTTAAGGAGACAACTCTCCAAACCTGAAGCAGTGGCATGTGATAGTACCAAGCTCTACAAAGATGCCTTTGTGCTCCCAATTACTCTCCGCCCTCCAGTTTAATGGTCCTATTGTACTCCCTTCGCGTGGGTGATCAAGTACTTTTTGAAACCTAGAATATCTTTCAGAAAGGAATTTAAATGTCTAATGAATAGTTTCTATGCTCAGGAGTAGTTAAGACTGATAAAGTATACAAATATAAATTACATATAAATATAGAAATGTTGGTACTTGCAGTTGTCACCGGAAAGAGACTTTGAATCTGTAAGAGCAGTGTAGAAACTCCTTTGTTCTCTTAACCTCAGAAATTCTCAGAACTCCATCTAATAATAATAGCAATACTGGGAATGCTCATTTATTGAGCACCTACTATGTGCCACATGCTGTTATAAGCATTTTACATGCATTAACTCATTTTATCTTCCCAACAATTCAAAGAACAAAATAGTAATGAAGTACTATTGCTATCCTCATTTTACAGATGAGGAAACCGAGTCACAGAAGGTTGATTAACTTGTTCATGGTGATGCAGCAAGTAAGTAGCAGAGTTAGGATTTGAGCACAAATATCCAGACTTCAGAATCTGAACACCTAAGGCTATGTGCATTATGAGCAGGTGTTTCTTATCCCAGCAGTGTAGCTGTCTCAGGGATTTTATTTTATTTTTTTACTTTTTAAATTTTTTGAGACAGAGGCTTGCTCTGTCTCCCAGGCCAGAGTGCAGTGGCACAATCTTGGCTCACTGCAACCTCCACCTCCTGGTTCAATGGATTCTCCTGCCTCAGCCTCCCGAGTAACTGGGATGACAGGCACGCACCACTATGCCCAGCTAATTTTTTGTAATTTTAGTAGAGATGGGGTTTCACCATGCTAGCCAGGCTGGTCTTGGACTCCTGACCTCATGATCTGTGCGCCTCGGTCTCCCAGAGTGCTGGGATTACAGGCGTGAGCCACGGCACCCGGCCAGGGACTTGGGTTTTTAAAATGTCCACCTCTGGAAAGGTTAAGGGTATGCTCCATTTGCTTTTTCTTGCACGTCTTGGTGTCTTCCTTTCTCCAGTTTTACTTCTCACCCACATCTGCTGTAGCTTTCTCGCACATACTCTCAGATGATTGGAATGCATCAGATTATCTTATTCGATGAAACACTTTCTGTAGGTGTCTGGCTATGTGTCAGATGGTGTCCAAAGCATGTGGCTCTGGGTCAGATGGTGTACAAAGCATGTGCCTTGAAACTCTGTGGTGGGTGCATGTCTTCTAAGTGACAAGTGATATCTGTTTAATTTTCTGGTCTTATAATCCTTGGCAGAATGCCAGAACTATGGTAAAGGTGGACTTGAAGAGAATCATTTGGTTTAAAACCTTGGTTGAGGTTGAGAAGGGCTTAAGGAGGTCCACAGAGAGTGGACACTTCAGAGAATTGTATTTTTTTCTGTGTCCTTGAACTTGTTTGTCTAGACAGTATGGGAACTCCAAAGGTAAATCAATGGCTTTCTCACTTAGAGGTAATAGGTGAGGTTAGGGGGGCTCTTTTGATTGTAATTATGAAATGATGAAACATTAGATCTGAAAGAGACTTTTGAAATCACTTGATTCTAGCCTCTCATTTTACAAATGAAAACACTGAGAAGGGAAGTGGCTTGGCCAAGGTCACATTGTTACTTAGTGACAAGAGCAGGGATTTAAGTTGGAAAGTGTTCCTTGCCACTGGAGAGGTTCACGTAAAATGCATTGGGAATTCAGATACAGAAGTGATTGCTTCCTGCTGAAATTAAATTCAATTGAAGCTTAAGATCTTTCAGGACTCTGCTCTCAATACCTTTTCCCAGGGAAATCTTCTTGTAGATTTATAATGAGCCAGTCATCCCTCTTTGGTTTATTTTCATGAGTAGAGGTCATTGAGAAGTAATTTGTATAGGATACGTGTAATTATATACTAAATTCATTGGCTTTCACATGCCGTTCTGGTTAATAGATATCTCCAGTAGGAAGATTGAAATGGTACAAGTTTTAATCAGGAATGGCTTCGGGGAACCATATGTAAATAGGCAGAATATTTGACTTTCCTATTCCAGCTTTGCTGGCAATTGCTTGTTACTCCTAGCTATAAAAAATGAACTTTAGTGGGGAAGGCATTAAAAACCCAGTGTTTAATATGGTCCAGCACCTTGTTCTTTGACTGGAACACCTTCAGAACTATGACTTAGATCAACAGTAACTATTGGCTACCATTTTTGTTTCTTTGTTTGGAAGGAAACATTCTCGGTGAAATTGTCTTTCTAGAAAAGCAATTCTTAAGATTTTAAATTAGTGCCAAGTATTGCGTATTCTTGACATTATTTTCCAGGCCTCCCATAAAAAGCCAGGAAGGTAGCTGGGTGCGGAGGCTCACGACTGTAATCTTAGCACTTTGGGAGGCCGAGGCGGGTGGATCACGAGGTCAGGAGTTTAAGACCAGCCTGGCCAACGTCGTGAAACCCTGTCTTTACTAGAAATCCAAAAATTAGCTGGGCGTGGTGGTGCGTACCTATAGTCTCTGCTACTCGGGAGGCTGAGGCAGGATAATTGCCTGAACCTGGGAGGCAGAGGTTGCAGTGAGCTGAGATTGCGCCACTGCACTCCAACCTGGGCGACAGAGCAAGATTCCGTCTCAAAAACAAACAAACAAAAACCCAGGAAGGCTCACAAAAGGAAGAAGCTGATCCATGTTTCCTGTTGAGCATGTCATGTGATAGCCTGGAAAGTAGAGACTTCGCAATAATGTTCTTGGAATTCTAGGGTTTCCATTCCTGTCTTTGATTTGGGAAAAATTGCATCCCTTTAAGGATGGAAATTTGTTCCCATAATTCTTGAATCTCTATTTTAACATGCCTTGCTCTCTATTTCTCAGTTCATCACTGAGACCGTGAAAAGCTAGTTTATAATTGCAACTTGGAGTTTTGGAGTATTCATAAAAACGCTGTGATGTTTAATGTTATCTTAGCTTCCCAGCATCCCTGTCTAGAATCTCAAAGCTTATTTGATCTAGCTTTGTTTTATTGTATCATGCTATGCCTTGTCAATGATTTTTGAAATCACTTATACTGCTCAGTAAACCTTGTTTGGTCTTGTAAGTCACATTTTTTGGGGTGACCAGCCAGTTATTTATTCATTTAACAATAAGGTCTCCCATGAAGAACCAAGAAGACTCACAAGAATACCAAAGGGGGGGCAGGGAAACTTATTTGATCTACATTTTTTTTCATGCCTATGCAACTATTTTTTCATTTAACAATAAGCATCTAGTATTTGCTAGACAGTTGTCTAGATGCTGAGCATGTAGCAGTGAACAAGACGGACAAAAATCCCTGCCCGCATCGAGCTCACATTCTAGCAAGGGAAAACAGAAAATAAAAGTAGATTGTGTAACAAGGGTGAGGGATAATCTTACAATTTTAGATAGGAGAGCCAGGCAAGGCCTTGTTTAGGGGGTAACATTTAAGCAGATTGGAAGGAGAGAATGAGCCACTGAGAAATTTCAAGGGGGAGCACATAGGCGGAAAGATAGAACATGATTGGTATGTTTCAGAAGCAACAAGTGTGGATGAAATAGAGTGAGAGAAGAGGAAACGAAATGAAGACAAAGGGACAAGTAAATGGGTGGCGGAAGATAGGGCTTTGTCGTGTTAGAATACAAAGTAGTAGGTTTGGATTTGGAGTGAGATGGGGAGCCTCTGAAGAGTAGAAGAAGGGAAGCAATATGAGAAACAGGAGAACTCACAGAGGCGACCAAAGTAATCCAGACTAGGGATATGATGGTCTAGATTAGAAGAGGCAGGGCAGGGGAGAAATGTGTAAATACTGTCCTGTAACTTTTTACCAACAAAGAGAGTGGCAGTGTTTCAGCACCGGTGAGAAAGGATGACCAGCAGTAATGTCTCCCATTTGTCAAAAGAAGACTAAGCCTATAAGAATGGCTACATTTTCTCCCCTCTGTGAATGGCTTTATTCAGGAATAATTGACATACAATTAGCTATACATATTGAACATTTACAGTTTTATAAGTTTCAACACACTCGTGAAACTATCCCCACTATCAAGATAATGAACATACCCATTATTTCAGAAGTTTCCTTGTGCCCCTTTGCAGTTCCTTTCCTGACAGATCTATTTTCTTTTTTTATTGTTTTTTATTTGTTTGTAGAGACTGGGTCTCAATATCTTTCCCAGGCTGGTCTTGAAATCCTGGCCTGAAGAGATCCTCCTTGCTCAGCCTTCCAAAGTGCTGGAATTACAGGTGTGAGCCACAGATTCAACCTGGATTTGTTTTCTATCACTAGATGAGTTGGCATTTCCTAGAATTTTAAACAGATGGAATTATATATGTGCACTTTTTTTGGTCTGGATTCTTTAACTTAGCATAGTTATTTTGAGATTCATCCATGTTGTTATGTATATCAATAGCTCATTCCCTTTTATCCTTTTTTATTGCAATAAAATATACATAAAATTAAGCATTATAACCATATTAACTGTACAGTTGAGTGGCATTAAGCATCATCCCACACCGAATCTCTGTACCCATTTAAACAATTACTCCCCATTTCTCCTTCCCTCATTTCCTGGTAACCACTGTTCTGCTTTCTGTCTATATTATATTTGACTATTCTAGGTACCTCATTTAAGTGGAATCATACGATATTTGACCTTTTGTGTCTAGATTATTGATATGGTTCGGCTGCGTCCCTGGCCAAATATCAACTTGAATTGTATCTCCCAGAATTCCCACATGTTGTGGGAGGGACCAAGGAGGAAGTGGTTGAATCGTGAGGCTGGTCTTTGCCGAGTTATTCTCTTGATAGTGAATAAGTCTCACAAGATCTGGTGGGTTTATCAGGGATTTCCGCTTTTGCTTCCTTCTCATTTTCTCTTGCTGCTGCCATGTAAGAAGGCCTTTTGCCTCCCACCATGATTCAGAGGCCTCCAAACCATGTGGTACTGTAAGTCCGATTAAACCTCTTTTTATTTCCAGTTTCGGATATGTCTTTATGAGCAGCATGAAAACAAACTCATACAATCATTTTACTTGACATAATGTCCTCAAGATTCATCCATGTTATGGCATGTATCAGAATTTAATTCCTTTTTAAAGATGAATAATATTCCATTGTATGAATATACCACATTTTGTTGATCAAGTCATCCATTGGCTATTCATCATACCCATCTTTTGGCTATGGTGGATAAAGTTGCTGTGAACATTGGTATACAAATATCTGTGTGAGTCTCCGCTTTCAGTACTTTTGTGTATATACTTTTTTTGTGTATATACTTTTGTGTATGTACTTTTGTGTAGGATTGCTGGATCAAATGATAGGACTCTGTTGACATTTTTGAGGAACTGCTATACTGTTTTCTACAGTGACTGAACTGTTTTACTTTCTCGCTGACAATGCGCAAGGGTTCTAATTTCTCCACATCTATGCCAATGCTTACTGTTGCTGTTACTGTTACTGTCCCTGTCTACTGTTCCCTGTTTTTTGATAACAGCCATCCTAATGGGTATGAAGTGGTATTTTCTTGTGGTTTTGATATGCATTTTCCTAATGATTAATGACGTTGAACATCTTTTCATGTTCTTAGCCATTTATATATCTTCTTTGGAGACATGTCTATTCAAGTTGTTTGCCCATTTTTGAATTTGGCTGTTTTTTAGTTGTTGAGTTTTGTGAGTTCCTTATGTATTCTAGATATTAATTCCTTATCAGATATATGACTTGCAAATATTTTCTTCAAGGATAGCTGAACTTTTAATGATATAGTAATGTGATGAGCAAGGGATCACAGAACAGTGGAATAGACTTTACTGTCCATGACATTGATTAGGCACTTAAATTCTGTACTATCGAATGACATCATTCGTATTGGTATTAATTAGCTATGGGACCTTAAGCAAGTTACTTAAATCCTTTGTGACTCAGTTTTCTCGTCTGTAAAATAGTGATCAGAGCTGTATCCACCTCAAGACTGTGAGAATTAAACACCTGTAAAGTGCTAAGAACGTAACAGCAGTAATTAGAACGTAGTGAGCATTCAATACTGTGTTATTTTTAGCTTTTATCAAAATTATTCATATAATTTTTGCAAGTCAAAAATTTCTATAAGGTTTGTTAAGGAAAAAAAATGCAGGAGTTGTTTACACCTTTTCTTCCCATTTTCATTTCCACAGGCAATCATTTCTACTCTTTTCTTTCAGGTAATGTTTTTGGTAGTTGATAACATACTTATATTGTTTTGAACATTATATATTGGCTTCCTGATATGGAAGGTGAAGATTTACTAGCTCTCTTCTTTCTCCCTACCTGCCTACACATGTGCATGCTTCTGATTCCCATTATAGGTTTACTGTAATTTTGATTGTATCACTATTCAGCCTTTATAGTTATTATATACATAAGAATGCCTTCCAGAATCTGTGATCTGTTATCCTTTTCTTTTCAACTTTTTTTCTTGCATTAATAGTAGTCTTGTTTTTTGTGTATTTGTATAGTTTTCTATGTAGTTTTCTACGTAGTTACGACTAATTAAATCCCTTGCTCTCTACCAAATCTCCTCTTCTCAAGAGCTTCAGAACCATCAGATATTCTGTCTGTGTCATTTTCTCGGAGCAATGTCTTCCAGAGTCTTCTTGTCTGCTCTAATCTGGCGTTCTATTCCTGATGCATGGGGATCCCCTTCTGTGATTTCTTCATTGTAATCCAGCAGATTCCTTTACTTCTCTCTTTTGTGGACTCCTCACATTCCTGCATCCTGGCCTCGCTCTTTCCTGACTGTTTTCTTATTTTGGTGGAGCATGTGCTGCAATGGTTTCTTCAGAAAGGATGCTTTGGAGGTAAATTTTTAAGACGTTAAATGTCTTCAATGATCTTTATTCCACCTTGGCATGTGTAGCTTCTTCCAGTATGAAAATCTTGGTAGGAAATAATATTTTTTTTCAGAATCTTAGTGACATTGCATTACTGTCTTTTATCTGACAGAGTTCGTGTTAAGATTTCTGAATTTTTCTTCAGCTTTTATGTTGCTTTTTTTTGTTGGATCTTTTTTTGAATGTTTTACAATTTCACAGTGATATTTTTCACTCATTTTACTCTCACTGTGTAGGGCTTTCAATCAGCCCTTCAATTGTTGGACATTTTCTTGAACTGCTTTGTTAGTTATTTCTTCCTCTCCAGTTTTCTCATCTCTTTGGAATCCGTATGATTTAGTTAACCTTCTGGACTCTTCCTCTAGTTTTCCTGTTTATTCCCTTATTTTCAATCTTTATATTTGTTTTTTAGTTTAATATCTGGGAGATTTTCTTAACTTCCAACTTGTCTATTGATTTTTTTTTTCCTTGATGGAGTTTTGCCCTTGTCACCCAGGCTGGTGTGCAATGGCACTTGGCTCACTGCAACCTCTGCCTCCCAGGTTTTAGTGATTCTCCTGCCGCAGCCTCCTGAGTAGCTGAGATGACAGGTGCAGGCCACCATGCCCAGCAAATTTTTGTAGTTTTAGTAGAGACAAGGTTTCACCGTGTTGGCCAGGCTGGGCTCAAATTCCTGACTTCAGGTGATCTGGCCACCTCAGCCTCCTAAAGTGCTGAGATTACAGGCATGAGCCACTGTGCCTGGCCTGTCTATTGAATTTTCAGTATTGAAATATAACATATATCATAAACATACAGCTTGAAGAATTGCCATAAAGTAAACATATCTGTGTACCTAGCACCCTGGTCAAGAAATGAAACATATCAGTGTCCTAGAAGTGCTCCCTTCCAGTGTCTGGTTCCCCACAACAGTAAACACTCTCCTGACTTCTAAGGCCATAAATCGTTTTATGTGTGTTTGAATTAGACTTGTAAACTTGTAAGCTCCTTAAAGATGTAATTTATGTCTTCATCCTTCTTTGTATCTGCATATAGTGGCAAATGAGTATTTTTTGCCCCAAATCAGTTAAGTATTTGTTGTTCTTGAGGCGTTTGTACTATTCTTACATCGTGGCCACTGTTCAGTAACTCTGTTATTTCTGCAACTGCAGTCTCTGTTTAGTGTTAGGATTCTTTTGATAGCAAATAACAATTACAGACCTAAACAGGCTTAATTTAAAAAGGTAAGGAATTATCTCACTTCATCCTAAGAACAGGGGTCTCACTGACTTCAAGTGGACCTTGTTCCAACAGTAATGATGTGATCAGTTTCAAATTTCTTCCCCTTCCTCTTTTGGCCATTCTAAAGCTCATGGCCCCCAAATGACTGCCCCTAGCTTTTGTGGCCACTCTCTCTTTTTCATGAGCTTTGGGGACGAGAGAAACTGGGTATTGGGTGTGTACTTTGAACTCTGGATCAAGCTTTACCTGAAGCTAGATGAACAAATCATGACCCTCTTTGATTAACCCAGTTCGGTTCTGGTTTCTGTGTTATTTACAATGTAAGAGTTTCCTGTGAGTCTTCACAGCTCTCTTCATACCTTCCTGAGGTTGCCCAAGGAATTGAAACCTCTACTGTTAGAAGCTCTGGTTTGGAGAATATTGTTTGAGAAGTATCTCTGCTTCCTTACCTGATTTTATATTTTACTTCGGATAATACAGTGATTTTGAAGCTTTAGCTAAGGGCCCCCATAGCAGTTTTTCTCTCCTTTTCATACTTTCATGTTTTCTCCCAAGCCCATGAAACATGATGCAATGAGGTTCTCCTCTGTATGTGAATATTTTTATCTTAATTTTTTTCCCCAAATGCTTAATCTGAAAGCTGACAGAGCCAGACATCATGTTGAAGGGCTTTAGATTTTTCTGTAAAGAGTTTTCAATATTTTGCCTGAAATCCTAGAAAACTTGTGATTAATTTTACAATTTATCTGTGTCAAGGGACTACGTTTATCTTGAATTGCTTGTTTCGAGGCATCTGAGAGCAGCTTCTTGTTATAGATTCTGAGCTGGGAATGATCAGTTTTTTGGTTTTTTTTTTCCCCACCCCTTCAGACTTTTCTAAATTCTCCATTTCTTCAGAGCATTCATTGCTCCATGACAGAGAAGGAGTGTGTGCTGTGTCAGCAGCAAACTTGACTCCCTGTTTCTTGCAACCCATCAAGGAAAGCATTTCCAAACTCTGGAACTCTGGCAGGGAGGCTTCTCCTTGGCTAACCTTTCTTTCCTAGTGATGTAGTCCATCAGCTGTGTTTCCTAAATGCTCTCTGGCTTATACAGTACCCATTTGTTACTACGTTGGGAACCTGTCTAGAAAAAGTGTAGTAATTATGCATGAAGAAGCTCGTACCTTCTAGAGAGCTCATTCTGAAAAGAGATCTGACTGGTGAAAAAGGCTAGTGTCTGTCAGTAGCCTCAGTGTAAGTTCTGGATTCTTTCCTATGGTTCATAAACCCATGTCCTGGTCTCCTCCCACCTCTCCAGGCTTTTCTCTTGCAAGTTCATGTCATTCATATGACACTCTTGCAGTCGGGAATTGATTGTGCTCTTATACACACACCATGCCATTTCCCTCCTAGAATGTGTCTTCCCTATGTCCCATTTTCCCCTTTTGCCTTCTGTCTCCCTTCATTCTACAAAATGGGTTTCCCATCCCAGACATGAGAATGTCAAAGATCAGCACTCGACAGATAAGGCATCATTAGACTCCATGGTATCAGCTGGCCATCTACAACTTGTGAGTTTCTCCTACTTCAAGATCTGTGACATGGGTAGAAGGGGACCAGCCTTTTAAAGCTCCTCTAGGTGTGGAGTTAAGGAAACAGAGGAAGTAATCACACGGGTAGGAATCTTTCTTTTTTTTTTTTTGGAGATGGAGTCTTGCTCTGTCACCCAGGCTAGAGTGCAGTGGCACGATCTTGGTTCACTGCAACCTCTGCCTCCCAGGTTCAAGCAATTCTCCTGCTTCAGCCTCCCGAGTAGCTGGGATTACAGGCGTGTGCCCCCACACCCGGCTATTTTTAGTAGAGGCAGGATTTCACCATGTTGGCCAGGCTGGTCTTGAACTCCTGACTTCAGGTGATCCGCCTGCCTCAGCCTCCCAAAGTGCTGGGGTTACAAGTGTGAACCACCGCGCCCAGCTGAGAATCTTTTATATCTTAGCTCTTGGCTAAGGAAATAGAAAATAGAGAATAAGAAATAGGGCTATTTGTAACAAAAAAAATTAGCCAGATGTGGTGGCACACACCTGTAATCCCCACCACATAGGAGGCTGAGGCAGGAGAATCACTTGAACCTGGGAGGCGGAGGTTACAGTGAGCCAAGATCGCGACACTGCACTCCAGCCTGGGTGACAGAGCGAGACTCTAGTCTCAAAAAAAAAAAAAAAAAAAAGAAAAAGAGGCTATTTAAATGTATGGTGATGATGAATATCTACGGAACCTATGAGGGAAGTTCTTGACATACACTATTATGTATGTTATTAAATATGGTACAAAAATTTTTGTGATATATTTTATTCGAGTGTCACCATAGTCTCTACTGTCATACTCTGGCTTCTGTCTTTGTTTCTTATAGAGCAGTGGTTATAATTAGAAATGTAAACAAAATATTTTGTCCTTTATTAAATAGAATTTTTTCTCAAAAACTAGCTGGCATAAAACATTGAATTGGTTAGTTTTGGGGGGAAGTCTTGGACAATTTAAACTTGACTTTTAAACTTAACAGTCTTTTGTATTTTGTCACATCTTCTACTTATTTAACAGTTTGTTTAGTGGGAGCTGGGAGTGCACCAAACACACTGAGGTACTTAAAATCTTTTTAATTTTATTGAGGCTTAAAGGCAAGTAAGAACCTGTTGCCTCTGCTTGTTGCCAAAATAACATGGGGCAAGAGTAATCAGTTACAGTTGCTATAGGTAATTACAAGTTGATTTCATTGAGAAGTAGGAACACTGTATTTAACAATAAAAAGTTTATCAGACATAAAACTTCCCTCTTCCCTACACAGCCCAAGGAGGGGAAAACTCTCACCAAAATATCATTTTAATGAGCAGATTTCAAAAGTGCTGGATTGTTGGGAGACATCGAGAAAGACTAATTGCAATTATTGTCTCTGATTGTCTTTATTGATGCCACATTGAGAAGAGTACCAGGATGAAAGTTAGAAGGGAAAGTAGTCAAGCAAACTGTTACACTATAAAGATTCCCACTTATTAGACTGTCCACACGCAGTGGCATTAAAACTTCCTGAAACTGTTCCTTGTAGTTTGAAAATTATTTCTTTTTGAAGTCATTATAATGGTTTTCTTTTTATTTCTTTTCTTTTCTTTTTTTTTTTTTTTTTTAAGACGGAGTCTTGCTATGTCACCAGGCTGGAGTGCAGTGGTGTGATCTCAGCTCACTGCAACCTCCACCTTCTGGATTCAAGTGATTCTCCTGCCTCAGCCTCCTAAGTAGCTGGGATTACAGGCATCCGCCACCACACTCAACTAATTTTTGTATTTTTAATAGAGATGGGGTTTCACCATGTTGGCCAGGATGGTCTCAATCTCCTAATCTCGTGATCCGCCCGCCTCGGCCTCCCAAAGTCCTGGGATTATAGGTGTGAGCCACCGTGCGGCCCTTTTTATTTCTTTTTAATTTTGTGTGGACTTCAATGGTAGAAGTTATAGTTGATTTGACCAGAAAGGGACATGTGCAAAACCTTCCTAAAATATTTCCTTTTTATTTTCTTGTGCTGTTTGCTATATCTGTCATCATTAGGGCCCCCCTAGAATGAAGCAGCCAAGTCTTGGGTTATCACAAATAAAAAGATAATTTTTATATCATTTTCTTTTGCTAAAGTGATCTGGATATCAATTAATTTAGCATTAATTATTATGTTGTATGCTGTCATTAGTCATGTTACATTGTTAGGTATTAGTCACATTACATCAGAACTATTTTATGCAGCCTCAGCTTCTTTACTAAAATGTGCAGTAGACATCAAATCACAAATATCAAGACTTTTGAACAGGGGTGAGGGCAACTTTTTTTGGTAAAAGGCCAGAAATAAGTAGTTTTGGCTTTGTAGGTCTTACAGTCTGTGTCTTACCTACTCAACCTTGCTGTCTGTGTGAAAGCAGCCATTTATGTAAATGAATGGGCATGACTGTGTTGTGGTTAAACTTTATTTTACAAAAGCAGGTCATGGGACTGATTTGCCTGTGATCTCTGCAACCCAGCTCTTGAGCAAGGGTCACAGACTTTGCTGTGGTTAGGCAGGTACCTCAAATGAGTCAAGTGAAGTGGCTGTGGGGACTGTGACTAGCAAAGGTCACATCCTTGTCTAAAATGGGCAGCTACTTCTTCCCTATAGCCACTTGTGACTGGCTCAGTGATACCAGATCTTGTAATTCAAGGGTAGCTGGGAATTTGGATTTTTAGGCAAAGTCCTTTTATCAGTTGGCAACTCATTTAGATTTGTTAGGGAAATATGGTTCAGGTCAAGCTACACACCTTTGTGAGTTCTTTTCTGGTCCACGAGCTCTAGTTAGCAAATTCTGGTATTTTCAAGTGTAACAGTGTATTATGTGTCAGTAAGAAGTGCCTGTAGAATGTCATCAGACATGGATAGCAAATATCTAGCACTGGTGCTGCCACTCACTAACCCTTGTAGTGCCCATGACAGACATCAGTAATTGATCATAACACTCTTTCCTGCTGAGCTAAGAGCAAGTTTCAGATTTCTTCACTAGGGCTCTAAAAAGCTGCAACCAGCCAATCAGTCATGTCCCCTGATATAAAGGTATTCATCATTCCCATTCTAGAGGTTTCTAAAAAAATGTTTTTTTAATTAACCTAGGAAATGACTTTGGACTTTTATTGTTATTCTTTAAAAAAGAAAAACCCAGTTAAAAGATGCTCTTAATTAAAAAGTACTTGAGAAAACATGTATTAGAATGGCAGGTATGAAAAAAGGTAAGATTCTGTTAATATGGCAGTGTTAGATTTTAGACCAAACTAAGGGGACTAAAGAGTATCCAAAGTAAAATGTGTCCTTAAAAGTCACTTAGCAGCATTCCTTCCTTACAGAGACCATGAACTTGGCTTTCTGATTTGTTCATTTTCAGCATGCCTTGTGCAAATTAATGCAAATGAATAGTTATAAAGGGGAGTTTCTTTTTTTCCTTCCTTTCACTGCCTTTGACCCTTCTGCATGGTTGGTGGTAGAGTACGACATTCAGAATTTAGGTGCCATCTGGGATGCATGTATTTTTTAAATTGTTTATGTGATATGTACATGATACAGCCCAAGGAAAGCATGCTTTATTGGCCATTTTGAAAGCTTTGCATCTTTTTGTCTTCCTGCATTACTTCTTCTTCTACCCTCTGCCAGTCTAAACACTGTTGTCTTTCAGGTTTGACCTTCTGTAAGAGTTCTGCTCTAATTCTGTCATTGAACCTCTGTCTTCTCTAAACTTCTTTAATACTGAGGACTGTACTAGTTTAGCAGCAATGCCATGCTTTCTTATGTCCTTTGGTTTTAAATTTGAGGCATTTTTGTTTTTTTCTTCCAAATTAACATTTTCTTTCCCTGCCATCTAGCACAAGGACTGTGAATGGTGTGATCTAAAAGAACATTTTGTTTAAGCAAGCCACGGTGTTCATTGAATGCCTTCTCTGTGCCAATCACTAGGGCTATAATTGTGGATGAAACAGAAAAACAGACTCTGCCCTGGAAGATCAGAGTCTAGTACAGCAGTTTAAAGTCTGATGGAATTTCAATTTAAAATGTCCCCTTCATGGTAATCAGTGATGCACATTTACAGCTCCACTAAAAGGAAAAGCTCCAGTGGAGCATAGCTCTGTTTCAGTCACTGACATATCCCACATGCCTGGCACAGTGCCCAGTAAATAGTAAGTGCTCAATAAATAATTATTAAATTAACTTTTAAAAGTTTTCATATAGGGTTTTTCCTGCAGGGCTGTGATTATAGGCAAATCATAGCGTGTATACCTTCTACTTTTTTTAGTATGTCTCCCACTCTTGTACCCCAGAAAAATCAGTCTTGAGTATCCTTTCAGAAATGTTGTATTCCAGTCTTGTGTATCCTTCCAGAAGTATTATAAATATTATATTATTATCCTTCCAGAAAAATCAGTCTTGAGTATCCTTCCAGAAATATTATATGTGCTTGATATTTATTTATTTATATTTATTTTGAGACAGAGCCTCACTCTGTTGCCTAGAATTGAGTGCAGTGGTGCAATCACAACTCACTGCAGCTTCGACCTCCCAGGCTCCAGCAATCCTCCTACCTCAACCTCCTGAGTAGCTGGAGCCACAGGCAGGTGCCACCATGGCCCACTAATTTTTTTTTTACTTTTTGTAGAGATAGGGTTTCACCGTGTTGTCCAGGGTGGCCTTGAACTTCTGAGCTCAAGCAATCCTCCTGCCTTGGCCTCCCAAAGTTCTGGGATTACAGGTGTGAGCCACTGCACCCAGCCTGTACTTTGTTTTCAATATGAGTATAGCCTATTTATTTTTTTCTCTGCAAATATATTAGATAGTTCCATGTCTGTATATAGTCATATTATTTTTGGTGACTACGTAGTATTTTATTGTCTGGAGAGATCAAAATTTATTTACCCAGAAACCTACTGATGAACATTTGAGTAATTTCTCATCTTTTGCTCTTACAAGCAATACTACAATAAATATACTTGCTCAACAGTCATTTTACAACCCCTGAAAGTAGGACTTTTTGTATACATTCCTAAAAGTGCAATTTCTATAAGAGTCAAAGAGCTTATGCATTTGTAATTTTGATAGTATTGCCAAATTGTCCTCTACAGAGAGTGTGAGTGTGCCATTTTACTGTACTCTTACTAACACTGTATTGTTTTCAAACTGATGTTTTCTGATTTGATAGGTGAAAGTTTACCTCTTTTTGGCTTTAACATGCATTTCTTTTATGTGAATAAATTGGAACATATTTTTATATGTTTATGAGCTAGTTTTATTTCCTTTTATATACTGTGTCTTTATAACATGCTCAGTTTTTAATTTGTCTATTGGCCTTTATCTTATTGATGTATTGTTGCTCTTTATATATTTAGAAAAACATTCCTTGGCTATTCTTGCTGTTTATATTTCCATGTGTATTATAGAAACAGCTTTTCTAGTTGCTAACCCCACTCATCTAAAAAACGATCCCTTTGGTCTTTTTATTTATATTATGTCAAATTTCTAGATGAATTTAGAAAGTACTGACATTTCTGTGATGTTCAGTCTTACTTCCTAAGAACATAATTTCTCTTTACATCTATTTTTTATTTTTAAAAAGTAAAACAAAATTTTAAAATAGAGATGGGTCTTGATTTGTTGCCCAGGCTGGTCTTGAATGCCCGACTTTAAGCGATCCTACCCCTTGGTCTCCCAAAGTGCTGGGATTATAGGCATGAGCCTCCACACTTGGCCTATTTAAGGTTTCTTGATGAAAAAATTAATGACATGTTAAAAATAAGCTAGAATATCTTTTAAAAAAATATGACATAAAGGGAAGATATATTCCATTTAATATTCGTATTTTATTAAAATGTCAATTCTTTCTAAAATAGCAGTTATAAAATTCAGAAGCTTAGATTAAACATTTCCTTTCTGATCATTTTCTTCTCTTTTGGCAGGCCCTGAAGAGGAAAGTGATGACGACTCTCATTTCGAAGGCAGAGATCCTGATATTTGGCATGTTGGTTTTAAGATCTCATGGGACATAGAGACACCTGGTTTGGCAATACCCCTTCACCAAGGAGACTGCTATTTCATGCTTGGTAATCTTTGGAAAATCAAAATTATATTGAGACTCTAGTGTCTAAATTTAGATTATTGGATATATATTTTGAATATGTCTTATGAAATAAACTTTTGGAGTATTTTATATTAATAGTGAAACTTCTTTATAAGAACATGTAACTAGGTTTTTCTTTTTTGAGATATTGCTAAAAATTTTTTTTTTTTCTTTTTTTTGAGATGGAGCTTCACTCTTGTTGCCCAGGCTGGAGTGCAGTGGTGCAATCTCTGCTCATTGCCATTTCCACCTCCCGGGTTCAAGTGATTCTCCTTCCTCAGCCTCCCAAGTAGCTGGGACTACAGGCACACACCACCACACCCAGTTAACTTTTGTATTTTTAGTAAAGACAGGGTTTCACCACGTTGGCCAACCTGGTCTCGAACTCCTGACCTCAGGTGATCCACCCGCCTTGGTCTCCAAAAGTGCTGGGATTACAGGCGTGAGTCACCATGCCCGGCCCTAAATTTTTAAAAGTTGTTTTTCTTTTTATTCTATGTAGATGCAGAGTTCCTCAAATATGCTAAACAATTTTCTGGATTCTTTATCAAAGGTATTGAATTATCCAAGTCAAATTATAACTTTAAAAAATACTTTCCTGTCTGTATTAGTTTTTAGTAGAGTTTTGTTTTTCTTTTTTTTTTTTTTCCTAGTTTTGAATGTTGTTTCTTCTCAGGAACAGCTGACCTGACAATGGGGCCTTTCTCTCAACTTGTCATTTAGTTCTTTGGGAAGCAATATCTCAGCTGTGGTTAGGCCAGCTGAAGATGTGGAGTTTGTGAGGCTTTGTTTTTTTCTTCTTTGCTGTAAGTTTTTAATTTTATTTTTGGACTTTCTACTTGTTTTCCAATGCACGATGTGTAAACAGTATCCTTTTTTACTCACAAAGCTTCTCGGGGTTTATTCTCTACTTGGCTCTAGTTCCTGATTATTTGGGGTTTATCTCATTCCTGTCTATCTGGAGAAATCTACTCATATGTTGCTTTTGGAGCCAGGAAGTACCAGGGCTGAAGCCCAGTATTTATGATAAGAGTTGATTTCCAGTTGATTGGGTATTTTAGAGTCCGCTATATTCCAGGTACTGTGTAAGGTTCCAGGGGAGATATTGGAGGTGGATGAATCTTGGTTCTTGCCTTTTGAGAATTCGGAGTACGGAATAGCTGTTTAGGCCATTCTGCCACGAAGCATTTTCCAAATTGAAGCTCATTGCGTATCAGCTTCAAGGTTTTGGTCACATTGGTGTACTTCTGCCTAAGTAAAGTAACCTTTAATCTTTCACTGAATTGAATTTATTTTAAAAGGAGATTTTACATCACTATCTTAAATGGAAATCCAGTATCACTAGGAATAATTAGAAGGGCTTTAGAAATATAAATATAGAGAAACCAAAACAGTACTAAGGGCCTGCTACTTTTGTTTGCTGGAGATCCTGAGTCTGAGTCCTATTCTGTGTTTCTTAAGAGAGGAGATTAGTAACAGAGAGGTGTTAACTGTATAGTGGTACCAGTCTGAGATTTCTCCGTAACGTCTGCAGGAGGATTGGGGGATCATTGTGTAGGGACTCTTTCAAGTAGTGTGATTTAATGGCGCTTAGTGCAATGTCCCTTTACCTCTTAAATTCTTCTCATGAGGAGATTCCTTCATTTCTTGAACACTGATCTAAGTATGCCCTTCATCTCTTGCCTTCCATGTGAACATTGCTTTGCAGTTTACACATCAGTTTCACACAGGCAGCCCCAATCTCCTGTCGGCTTTGTGAGGGAGATGGCAGAGATTGTTCATCTTTTAAGTGATCTTCCTAAAGTCACTCAGTTATGAGATAGAACAGGGACCAGAATGGGTGGCAGGCATCTTATGCGGTGCTTTTCCTACTCTAAATGAGGCTATTTCAACCTGATCCCAGTACACTGAAATCTCGGTGTGGGAATGGTTTTAGTGTTAAGGTTCTCTCTTCCCCACTGTCTCTCCTGCCTGATCTCAGGAAGTAAGTTTATCTTTTAAAGTCCCTACCCCATCATTGAGTTTCATTTGTAGGT
Organism: Macaca thibetana thibetana; assembly: GCF_024542745.1. Lineage (NCBI taxonomy): Eukaryota > Metazoa > Chordata > Mammalia > Primates > Cercopithecidae > Macaca > Macaca thibetana. The sequence continues at coordinate 38,138,645 of NC_065597.1, read as the reverse complement.
AAACATTATTTCATCTTTTTTTGTACCACCCAAATACAGATATTCGGCCTGAGTCTTAATAGATACTAGTATCAGCCAATAAATCACTTTCCTTTGGATACTTTGTTCAGAAGTTTCTATTAGCAATGTGTATCTTTCAAAGAAATAAGAGCCAGAATGTTATCTTTTAAAATAGCTTTTAAATTTTTTAAAATATAAAAGTGGCTGGGTGCTGTGGCTCACACCTATAATCCCTGCACTTTGGGAGGCCGAGGCAGGTGGATCACCTGAGGTCAGGAGTTCGAGACCAGCCTGGCCAACTTGATGAAACCCCCTGTCTTTGCTGAAAATACAAAAATTAGCTGGGTGTAGTGGTGCATGCCTGTAATCCCAGCTACTTGGGAGGCTGAGGCATGAGAATTGCTTGAACGCGGGAGGTGGAGGGAGCCGAGATTGCACCACTGCACTCCGGCTTGAGCAACAGAGCAAGACTCAGTCTCAAAAAAAAAAAAAAAAAAAAAAGTATATAAGTACTCTAAAAATTCAGCTGTATTCCATATATTTAATAACATCTTATGTGTTCTTTTCTGATTAAAAAAGCAATGTGTGCTTATTTGAGAAAAAAAAAACTCTGGAAAAAAAAAGAAAGTCTGAAATGAAGAAAGAATATAAAAATCATGTTAACGCCTGATTTAATATATTTCTTTTCAGTCTTTTTCTGTACGTATATGTCTGGAATTATAGTAGTAATATGAATAAAAACCAGATTTACTGGGAATTAATGACAAACATTCTTTTAATCTTCTCAGCAATCCTGAGAAGCAAATATTAGCTATACTGCAAAAGAATAAATTGAGGTTAAATTTATGTAGTTACTTAACCATGGCTGCACAGCTAGTAAGAAGCATGGATTGTATCTTGTCATCTTACCCCACTTGGAGTCTGACATCCCATGTCAGGCCACCCCTCCTTCTCCCTTAGGGATGCCCTCCTCACCCTACTCCCCACTGAACCCTGCTCAGGGTTCCTGTGCCTTCTTCTTCCCACCTGGCATGATGCCTCTGTCTCACCTAATGGCTTTAAGACTAAATTGTTCAGGAAGGGAAGAAAAGAAGTTAATGATATTCTGTTTGTTTCTTTTCTATTCTTCTTAAGGTTATGGGTTTCTTGGGGTTTAAGAACTGGATTATAGGCCGGGCGCAGTGGCTCACACCTGTAATCCCCGCACTTTGGGAGGCTGAGGTGGGCGGATCACCTGAGGTCAAGAGTTTGAGACCAGCCTGGCCAACATGATGAAACCCTGTCACTACTAAAAATACAAAATTTAGCTGGGTGTGGTGGTGGATGCCTGTAATCCCAGCTACTCGGGAGGCTGAGGCAGGAGAATTGCTTGAACCCGGGAGGCAGAGGTTGCAGTGAGCCAAGATCGTGCCATTGCACTCCAGTCTGGGCAACAAGAGGGAAACTCCGTCTCAAAAAAAAAAAAAAGAACTGGATTTTAATGAAAATTTTAAATAATGACATTATTCATTGGATTTTTGTGTTATAATGAGTATACACTGTAAAATATACATTGGGTCCCTTGAGCTATTGTGCATGATAAACAGAAGAAGTTAGTGTTATTTTATAGGAGCTGATATCCAAGACATAATACAAAATCTACTCTTGATTTCCCATGTCTTATTTTTAGATGTAGGTGATAATAGTTGGTATCCTACTGAACTGTGCCAAACACAGCACAGTATATCCCAAAGTCTGCACTTAGAATATATATTTTTATTAGGATGTCATATTTGATTTCTGAAATGAGTCTTCCTAAAGGAAGATTCTTTTTAAAAAAATTCAAAAGTAAAGGCAACCATGGTCTAATGCTGCCTTTTCTGTTTACTTTTAAGTCCAAATAGCACAAGGAGCCCCGTAGAGGGAGGAACTTCGGCCCCGTGCTGATATCTGAAATCTGAACTTCATAGCACTTATGAAAAGGAAACAGTTTAGCTCAATTTATAATAATATATTGGTCTGCAGAGGAAGTGCAGGCTGAACCCTGCTGTCTCAAGTAAATACTCCAGGGGTGTCTGATGGGGAACGTGTCGGGTGCCTGTAATAAATCCACTGCCCATGGAAGTGAGTGAAGTCCTTGTTGGCAGTGCCTGAGGACACGCTTAACTGGGGTTGTCACGGTTTTACTTTTAAATTGGAATCTTTGCCCTAATCTCAGAGTTAGACATGACCAGATTTGCAAACAGATTTACAATTTTCACTAATTTTCCAACCAGGACTTCAAAACACACTCAGAGAAAAAAAAAACACTCTGGTCTTTCTCAGAGTAGGATGATTTACTTTGCCACAGATGTTTTCCATAGACTGAATGTAACCAGGGAGTTAGGGACTTAAAAGTGGCTTGGAGACAAACCGTGGGTTTGTTTTTTGTGGAACAGATTACACAGTTCAAGGGACATCAACAAAATTATGTTTATTAACCAGGAGCTGGGTGTGGAGGTGGGATGTTTCAGGACAAAGGTGAGTGCTAGGTAAACATTTGGGGCAAAAGCCCTCTTTTCCCCCCTTAATTTATTATTGTTGTTCTTTACATGTCACCATTGATGACTCTATTCTCTCTGCTCTGTTTACTTTTGTTTCTTAAGCCCAACTAAATCTCACTTTCAAGGATTTGTTGTTACTATAACAATCAACAGTTTCAAAACTTAAGTTGCCAGGTAAAAATTCCACTGCTAAAAAAGAAAACTGCAATAGAAATGTAAATGCATAGCCCTTCTTTTTCGGTTTTTCTTTACCTCGTCAACAGTTTAGGGTAGAGTAATGAAAGGACCATATTATTTCTATCAGGTAACTGAGTCCCAGACTCACCGCATTGTCAATTGCCTGTGTATTGCTAGTGCCTCTCTGAGTCTCTGCCTTCACTGTAAAATGGGAGCTTAATGATTCTTCCTTCTCAGAGTTTTTGGGAGTACAAATAAGAAAATATATGGGAATAGGCTTTGCAAGCTGTAATTTGAAAGTGCAGACTTATGAAGAGTGGGAACTGGATCATGGCATATTGGAGAATCAATGAGACCACTGGGTGATAGAAGAATGCTGAATGCTGTTTTCTTATCCTGCTTCACGCCCAGTTTTGTCACCTTCGCAAAATAGCATTCCATATGTGTATTTGCCACATACAGGAACTACAATGGATTCTCAAGGGTGAGAAGAGTTAACATCTCGTCTGTTGGTTATCGGAGCCCTGTAGTAATCAGTCTTACTTTGGTTGAGGCCAGCTTTACTTTCAGAGCCTGGCCAGTAGTTTTTTACAGATGAAGTTCACCTTCCTTGAAATACCTATGGCTTAGAGGCAGCAAGAACCAGAGCACAGAAATATTTGATGTGGTCTAAGCTGTAAATTGCCATGCTTCTATTTTTTGACTCAACATGGCCACTCTCATTGGAGTCTCCAGCCCTGTGAGCAGGAAGAACAGAGGCCTCCAGGCGTTTAGACTCTTAAGCGGGCGCTCCCTTGGGACTGAGCATGGAAACTGTGGTATCTTTGTAAATCCTCCAGGTGTCCCTCAGTTGTGCCCTGATTTAGACATTTTATTCAAAGGAAAAAGCTTTTGTTACTTCTTTCTCTGACCCCATTCCCTTCCTCCCCAACCTCTGAATGACCAACTAAAGTAAAAAGTACATATAATTTATGGCTTAATCATAAATTTAAAATAATTATACTTTATTACCTCTCATGGGTCTTGAAATGTAGGTGCTATGTTCTGCTTTCTGCCGAGGCAAGGGAATAATACAGAAACCAGTAATAAATTATAACTTCAGGCTGCAGTTGGTAAGCTTGAGGAACTGCTATTTAAGTGGAAAGTGCTTGAACAGCCAAATGAGCACCTGTCATGTTTATTTTCACTTTGAAAAGTAGAAACATGACAGTATAGTTTCCACTGCTTGTCCAATATGAACTTCTGGTATTCTTGTTATCTCCTCAGGAATTGCACTGTTTGCTTCTTGTGTTCAATTTTTTTTTTCCAGGGGTGAGGATGTATCTCTCCTTCTGAAACTTTCACTCTAAAATATGCCCCCCCAATGGTGACATTTTCAAACTTGTGCTTTTTTACTTGATACCTGATATATTTTTTTTTTTTTTGTATTTAATAGGGAGAAGGTCATGACTTGTGAAATTTACTGGAAAGATAGGGATCTGAGCAGGCTCCTGAGTACTTGAAAGGCTTTATCTACCTCTTACACTTTTTTGTTACATCCAGGTTTTTGTTCATTTCTCTATCATTTGGTGTCTTGAACTTTACCTGAAATGCATGTCTTGAGTGCCTACTAAGGTCCAGGCATTATGCTGGCAGATTTGATGTATTTTTGTTTATTCCTTATTACAGGACTGTTAAATAGTAGACTCTCATTCTGACACTCACTTTTTTTTTCCAGAAAAAAAAATTAATGGAGATTGATTGCTGATGGGTACAGAGCTGCTTTTAAGGCTATGAAAATGCTCTAAAATTAGTTTGTGGTGATGGTTGCACAACTCTGAACGTACTAAAATACATGAATTGTATACTTTCTTTTTTCTTTCTTTTCTTTTTGCAGCTCTTGCTCAAAGGAGAATTTGATATTTAAAATGAGTGAATTATATGGTATATGAATTAGATCTCAATAAAACTCTTTAAAAAAAAGAAACTAAAGCTTAGAGAAGTATAATATCTTGTTCAAGGTGACACTACCTGTTGTGAAGCTTTTGTCCAAATTTTTCTGAGACCAAAGCTATTCTTTCTTCCACTGACCCGTGCTATCTCTACTAATTATATAGTCAGGGTATCCTTTTTCTTTAAAAATGTAGGAAAAAATGGCCGGGTGCGGTGGCTCATGCCTGTAATCCCAGCACTTTGGGAGGCTGAGGCGGATGGATCACTTGAGGTCAGGAGTTTGGGACCAGCCTGGCCAACATGGTGATACCCAGCCTCTACTTAAAAAAAAAAAAAAAAAAAATTAGCCAGGTGTGGTGGCATGCACCTGTAATCCCAGCTACTCAGGAGGCTGAGGCGTGATAATTGCTTGAACCTGGGAGGCAGAGGTTGCAGGGAGTCAAGATTGCACCACTGTACTCCGGCCTGGGCGACAGAGTGAAACTCCGTCCCCATGCCCCCCCAAAAAAGGAAAAAAATAATTAAATGACTAATATGTGAACACACATGTATTCTCATTCAAACTTTGTGGAACTATATGAAATAAAATGTAGACATTCTATTTCACCTTGCTTTCCTATCTGGTCCTTTGTAAGCCTTAACATAAATATAGTTGTGTTGGCATATTTAAAATATATGTTGCTGCTGCTGTATTTTTAAAAAACATAAATGATACTTTATTATAAATATTACTCTAGTATTTGTTTTTTGTACTTAGTATGCGCTGGAAATTTTTTTATGGTAGTATGTCATTCATATTATTCTTATTATAAAAATACTACACGCACAAGGAAATAAAAATTGAAAGATTTAAAATGGAAAGTTGAGGAAGATCTAAAATGGAAAGTGAAAAACTCCACCTATCCCCAAGTTCCATTCCTTAGAGGTAACTGCTTTTCACTGTATTTGCATTTTATTCTTTGATTACCTCCCTAACCCTTAAACATATGTATACTTGTACTTTTATTTCTTTATCTAATAACTTAAAGCACTCTTGGTTGTTGATCCATTAAGAATGACAGAAGCAGGCAGATTGCTGGAGCCCGGGAGTTTGAGACCAGCCTGGGCAACATGGCAAACTCTGTTTCTACAAAAAATACAAAAAAAAAAAAAAAAAAAAAGGCCCAGGTAAGCCAGGTATGATGGCAAACACCCATAGTTGCAACTACTTGGGAGGTTGAGGTGGGAGGATCACCTGAGCTCGGGAGGTTGAGACTGAAGGGAACTGTGATCACACACTGCACTCCAGCATGAGTGACAGAGCAAGACCCTGTCTCAAAAAAAAAAAAAAAAAAAAAAAAAAAAAGAGTTATGGAATTAGTGTTCGGATACTACCTGTCACTCTTGCCAAATTTGGCTAGTTAACCTTTACTTTTAGGGGTTTATTTCCTTAATTACTTTCCTTTAGAACCAGTTGATAGATACAGTCTCTTGAATTTTAGTGTGTAGTATGGGGAATTAAAGTTCTCTTTCAGCCATATCATTACTTTGACATGATTGAGCTTTACAACTTTACATACAGATCTGTAATTTTGATAAGACAAGCACGCTTATAAGTTGATCTGAAATTAGAAAGCCAGTACATAATGACGTTGATGTAAGTGTTGTTTATTGCAAAACCAGATAAGAGTGATGGAATTAATAGGTAGAAAATGTAATCTACTATAACCATCCAACCAGTGCCAATGAATGAGGAGTACTGCACATGTCAGGTCAAGATTTTATACTTCATCAAAAGCTCAAAATCACACTACATTTTAGCTTGCTTTGTATTTGAATCATGACTTTGTTGCGTAGTTTCCCTCTCCCCCTGGAATTTATAATTGTCTTTTTTTACTCTTACTGATAGAAGAAGCATGCTATAATGATTGCTCAATGTCACTAGATATTTCATCATGTGACTTATTCAATGTTTGATAAATACTGACTTCTTCAGATCCCACCTACCATAGTTATCATACTGGGATTTCTTCTCATTGAACACCTTTGCCAATTCCATTAAAACATCATTTTAGGCCAGGTGCGGTGGCTCACACCTGTAATCCCAACACTTTGGGAGGCTGAGGTGGGTGGATCACCTGAGGTCGGGAGTTTGAGACCAACCTGGCCAACATGGGAAACCCCGTCTCTACTAAAAATACAAAAATTAGCCGGGCATGGTGGCAGGCACCTGTAGTCCTAGTGCCTGTTTTAGTTACTCGGGAGGCTGAGGCAGGACAATCACTTGAACCTGTCAGGTGGTGGTTTCAGTGAGCCAAGATCATACCATTGCACTCTAGCCTGGGTGACAGCAGGACTGTCTCAAGAAAAAAAAATTTTTTTTAAATTTCAGTAGCTTTAGGGATATAAGCGGTTTTTGGTTCCGTGGATGATTTGTATAGTGTTGAAGTCTGGTATTTTAACGTACCTGACACCTGAGTAGTATACATCTGATAAGTTTTTTTTTTTTTTCCCGTAATCCATCACCCCCCTCCCACCGTCCTCTCTTCTGAATCTCTAATGTCCATTGTACCACTCTCTACACCTTCGTGTGCCCATAGCTTAGTGCCCACTTATAAGTGAGAACATGTAATATTTGTCCAGTTACTTCACTTAGAATAATAGCCTTCAGTTTCATCCATGTTGCTGCAAAAGACATGATTTCATTTTTTTTTTTTTAATGACTGAGTAGTATTTCATGGTATATATACACACCACATTTTCTTTATCTACTCACCGGTTGTTGGGCACTTTGGTTGATTCCATACCTTCGCTATTGTGAAATGTGCTCCAATAAACATATGTGTGCAGATGTCTTTTTGATATAATGACTTCTTTTCCAGGTAGATACCCAGCAGTGGATTGTTGGGTCAAATGGTAGAGTTACTTTTAGTTCTTTGAGAAATCTCCATACTGTTTTCCATGGAGGTTGTAGTAATTTACATTTCCACCCCCAGTGTATAAGCACTCCCTTTTCACTACCTTTCTAGCAACATCTGTTATTTTTTTACTTTTTAATAATGGCCATTCTGGCTAGGATAAGGTGGTATCTCATTATGGTTTTAATTTGCATTTCTTTGATGATACGTGATATTGAGCATTTTTTCATATGTTTGTTGGCCATTTGTATATTTTCTTTTGAGAAATATCTATTCATGTCATTTGCCTACTTTTTAATGGAACTATTTGTTTTTTTTTTTTTTTCTTGCTGATTTGTTTGGATTCCTTATAGGTTCTTTTTCAGATGCATAGCTTGCAAATATTTTCTCCCATTCTGTAGGTTGTCTGTTTACTCTGATAATTATTTATTTTGTTGTGCAGAAGCTTTTTAGTTTAATTAGGTCTCATTTATTTATTTTTTTGTTGCATTTGCTTTTGGGGTCCTATTCATAAATTCTTGCCTAGTCCAATGTCTAGAAGAGTTTTCTTCTAGAATTTTTATGGGCTCAGGTCTTAGATTTAAGTCTTTAATCCATGTTGAGTTAAGTTTCATTCTTCTACATGTGGCTATCCAGTGTTCCCAGCACTGTTTTGAATAGGGTGTCCCTTTTCCAGTACATGCTTTGTTGAAGATCAGTTAGTTGTAAGTATTTGGCTTTATTTATGGCTTCTCTATTTTGTTCCATCAGTCTGTATCTACTTTTATACCAGTACCACGCTGTTTTAGTTACTACAGCTTTGTGGTATAATTTTAAGTTAGATAATGTGATGCCTCCAGATTTGTTCTATTTGTTTAGGATTCCTTGGCTATTCAGGCTCTTTTTTGGTTCCATATGAATTTTAGGATTTTTTTTTTTCTAATTCTGTGACAAATTACTTTGGTATTTTGATAGAAATTGCATCAAATCTCTAAATTTGTTTGGGCAGTATGGTCATTTTCATGATATTGATAATTCCAATCCATGAGTGTGGATTTCCATTCATTTGTGTCATCTGTGATTTCTTTCATCAGTGTTTTGTAGTTTTCTTTGTAGAGATCTTTCACTACCTTGGTCAAGTTTATTTCTAGGTACTTTATTATTATTTTTTTGTAGCTATTGTCAAAGGGATTGAGTTATTGATTTGATTCTCAGCTTGGTCATTGTTAGTGCATTGCAGTGCTACTGGTTTTTGTACATTAATTTGGTAACCCAAAACTTTATTGAATTTGTTTTTCAAATCTAGGAGTCCTTGGAAGCATTGTTAGGACTTTCTAGGTATACAATCGTATTACTGGCAAACAGAGATCGTTTGACTTCCTCTTTTCAATTTGGATGCCCTTTATTTCTTTCCTTTGCCTGATTGCTCTGGCTGGGACTTGCTACCAATTCCACTTTTACTTGGATCACTTGTGTTTCTCTTTCTTAGAATTTTCTAAAAATTATACCATATTTTAGATTCTTCCAGGCAAGGGCTGTTTTAGCTTTGTGTCCTGTACAGCACCTAACACAGTACTTTGAATATGGCTGGTAATTACTAAGTAATTGTTGAACTAATAAGTGAATGAATGAACCGAGGATTGGCTTTTTTTTTTTTTTTTTTTTTTTTTTTTTTCATGGTAGTGTGTCTTGGTTATACAAGCAAAAGGAAGTATTAATTCTATCCTTGAAAGCCCCTGACTGGGAAAGGTTTTGAAATTCCTTCTCAAACAGATGGCCATTCACCTAATGCTTGGAGATTACCAGAGACAGAATTTAGAATCTTCCATGGCAGCCTATTCTTTTTCACAGTAACTCATGCTTCATTTCCTTACATCTAGTCTAACCACGTGACATCACAGAACTTTCTAAAGCGACACAGTATCTGGATCCATCTGTACATTCTCCTCTAAATTTTTTATAAGAAAACCATCAAAGGTAAAAATAATGTATTGGTTTCTTTTAAGCTGAGGAGGAATGTTTTACTGTGCATTTTGAAATGTTTTTGTTCTCTCATATTTCATTCAATTAGAGTCACACTGTTTGGGGGTAATTCTGCATCTGAATTTGGTGGTGGAATTTTTCCCATTGGCTAACAGTTTTCATGTGCCCTCTTTGGCCACCTGTCTATTGAACATAATTCCCAAAGGCATGAGCTACAGAAAATGTTTTTTTTTTTTAGGTCTTTATTTCGGTTGTATATCCTATGTGTGTTACTTGCCACTCCTGTAAAGACAGTGGAAGAATGACTGTGAATGATGCCATTATTTTTTTTCAGTTGATCCTTATTGAAGGTTTGAATTTAGGACTAGGCCGGGAATTAGTTTGACTTTCCTCATCCAGTCAGTCCCTGCAGCACATTTCAAGGTCAGACTATATACCTCATGCTGGATGGTTCCTTAGACTTTGTAATCTAAGCGCAATAAATACCGTCAGTTTTTTTGTTGTTGTTCAGGGTACTTATTTACCAAATAAATAGGACAGTGCACAGCCATCACTCAAGGTGATAAGAGCTTTGGCTACTTTTATAAATCTTCCCTTAGATATAATTTTCTATGGGAGTGAAAACTTTTATAAAAACAATTGGGAGACCGAGGCAGGTGGATCACTTGAGGTCAGGAGTTCGAGACCAGCCTGGCCAACATGGGGAAAGCCTATCTCCTCTGTTAAAAATATAAAAATTAGCTGAGTGTGGTGGTGCGTGCCTGTAATCCCAGCTACTCAAGAGGCAGAGGCAGGAGAATCACTTGAACCCAGGAGGCAGAGGTTGCAGTGAGCCAAGATCGCACCACTGCACTCCAGCCTGGGCGACAGAGCCAGACGCCATCTCAAGAAAAAAAAAAAAAAAAAAAAACAAGCATGGGGGGAAGATGATCTCAAGGTACATAAGATACATACCTAAAGGTACAAAGATATAAATCATAGTCCTTGGTTAGTTCATTATAGTAGTTTTGTAGTCTGTCCTACAATTGGTTGGGGTAACAACGTTTTTTCTTATTTTTGTTCACACTGCTCTCTCTACCCCCTCACCTAGGTATGTGTATAGCTCATTTATTTAGGGGCGATGTTAAAAAATTGAATGCCCTTAATGGCAAGGGAACCAACCAATCATTGTGGATGCCACAACTTTTTCCCCTGTAGACTGTAGTTATTGGTATAGAAGTATTTTTTTTTCCTCCCAGCTTTTATTTCAGGTTCTGGGGATACATATGCAGGTTCGTTACATGGGTAAATTGCATATTGTGGGGGTTTAGTATACAGACGATTTCATCACCCAGGTAATAAGCATAGTACCTGATAGATAATTTTTTGATCGTTACCCTCCTCCCACCTTCCACCCTCAAGTGGGACCTAGTGTCTGTTGTTCCATTCTTTGTGTCCATGTTTACTCAGTGTTTAGCTCCCACTTATAAGAGAGAACATGCAGTATTTGGTTTTCTTTTCCTGCATTAATTCACTTAGGATAAGGGATTCTAGCTGCTTATGTCAGCTACTAGTAGACCTAAGCTTTCTGACTCTCTATCTATCTATCTATCTATCTATCTATCTATCTATCTATATCTCTATATATATCTATATATATCTCTCTCTATATATATCTATATATATATATCGTGCTGTGGCACGATCTCGGCTCACTGCAACCTCCGCCTCCTGATCAAGCAATTCTTTGCCTTACCCTCCTGAGTAGCTGGGATTACAGGAGCCCGCCACCACACCTGGCTAATTTTTGTATTTTTAGTAGAGACAGAGTTTCACCATCTTGGCCAGGCTGGTCTTGAACTCCTGACCTCATGATCCACCCACATCAGCCTCCCAAAGTGCTGGGATTACAGGCGTGAGCCACCACACCCAGCCTTATATATATGTATTTATACTACACACAGCAGGTAGAACCTTGCACATAATAGGAACTTACCACATATTTGGAGAGAACATCCTTTTTCTCTCTGTCCCGGGTATTAGCCAGAAACCATAGCTATCTTTCTTAATTGCTAATGCAAAATTGGATATGAGATAGGATGCGTAAAGAAGGAGGTCAGAAAACATAGAAACAGAAATTAGAGGTTGAAGTGGCTTCTTCTGTTTCATTCATTAACTTTGAGAGATTCTGGTCCTCACAGTTCACAGTTTAGTGGAACTGTGGGCAGAAGTGATGGCTCTGCACATACAAAGGGGGAAATGGAGAAAACCATTTAATCATCTTTTCTGTCAGTCTAGCCTCTCTCCCTTTTCATTTTTTTTCTGTCAATATAACCTCTCTCCCTTCTCATCCTTCCTTTTCCCCAACTCACTATACACTGCAGTTTCCTGGGAAGAATTACAACTTGTAGGAATAAAAGAGAAAGGTAGCCCTGGCTAAAGTGGATTGATCTTTTTGCTTATTTAGAAAGCAAAAATCGGCCAAGTGAGGTGGCTCATGCCTGTAATCCCAGCACTTTGGGAGGCCGAGGTGGGCGGACCACGAGGTCAAGAGATCGAGACCATCCTGGCCAACATGGTGAAATCTCATCAGTAAAAATACAAAATTAGCTGGGCCTGGTAGCACATGCCTATAGTCCCAGCTACTCGGGAGATTGAGGCAGGAGAATTGCTTGAACCCGGGAGACAGAGGTTGCAGTAAGCCGAGATCCCACCACTGCACTCCAGCCTGGGCGACAGAGCAAGACTCCTTCTAAAAAAAAAAAAACCAAAAACCAAAGCAACAAAAATCAATTATTAACCGCAAGAATCTATTCTCTTCAAAACCCATCAACAAGCTAAGCATTCCACAAAAGTTAATTTTAAAAAAAGGGGAAAGGGGAAGTTATGTACCTTGAGATTATCTTTATCTCCATGCTTGTTTTGATGAAAGACTTTTCACTTCCATGGAAAAATTTTATTTTGGGGAAGATTTACAAAACTAGTCAAAGCTCTTACCAATTTCACTGATCACTGTTTACTGTCCTATTTGTTTGGTGACTGAATCACCTCTTTTCTGAGAATCTCTTCATTGAACATTTCCATTTGAAGCTTTAAAACATAAATATACTTATTTTTAAAGTTTGTATTGCTTAATTTCAAAGTAATAATATATCATCCAGTCAGAGAAGGCATCAGTTTAAGATGGATTCCAATTTCAGAGATGTTAAATATGAAGCAAAAATGTCTACCTTGGAACTGATGAATTAGGGTACATGCTCATTGTAGAGAATTTGCAAACTATAGAAAAGTGTAAAGAAGAGAAAATATTATTTATAATTATTTGGTCTAATTCCTTCTAGTTTTTTTTTCCTATACTTAGTAACGTGTTTATCCTTTGTTTATATAAAATTGATATAATGTTGTATAAACATTTTGCATCTTTTTTCCCTGATACTTTTATATTTTGAGCATTTTTTTCTTATCAGTAAACAGTTCTTCGAAATGATTGTTTAAAACTGGTTTAAAAATTAATCCCTTACTTATATCAAGCAAGATGTCAGAATAGCACTTGTCTCCTTGTAGAAACATCAATTTGAACAACTATCCATGCACAGAATACCTTTATATGAGCAAAGGAATCCAGGTTAAAGACTACATTGCCTGGGTGGAGCACAGAAATGAGAAAAGACACATTGAAGAGAGTAGGAAGAACGGTTTTAAATTACCTACGTCACCTCTCCCTGAAGCCTGAGCAGCACAGTGTCAAGAGGGATACCCTTTGTGTAGGGGAAGGAGAATGAAGTGAGTACCCAACTTCTTTGTAAACTAAGCAAGAGGCCCACCCCAGTGAACCTCAGTGCTAGGGTGGCCTCCAAAGACGAAGACTCCAAGCCTACTGTAGCACCAGGTATGCCCTCATGGACTCAGGCTCCAGGTCAGCCCTCAAAGCCCCAGAATCCAGGACTTCCTATATAGACCCAGTCTCCAGTGGACTCAGGATCCAGGCCTGCCTCACAGACTTAAGCTTCAGGACTGTGTTAGCACCAGCTCACTCCTGTGGATGCAATTGCCAGGCCCACCCCAGTGGACCCAGGATCTAGGCTTACACCCACAGACCAACATTCTAGGCCTGCCGTTGGGGATGCAGGGACCACACCCACCCAGGTGAACTTAAGCTCCAGGTGTGCCCTAGTGGATCCAGGTTCCAGGTTCCTCCCAGTGGACCCAGGTATTAGGGCTGCCTGCTTGCTGATCCAAGCACCAGGCCAACTCACCTAAGGAGTCTAGCAACAAGCCTGCTCATGGACTCCACTAGATGGCACACACATAATCTCTGGATGGGGTGACTGTTGAAAGGTTTTCCCAGCTGAAGCTAGCCTGGAAGAGATTCCTACTTCTTCAGATGTTCAGACATCAGCACACAGGCACAAGGATCATGAATAATCAGGGAAACATGACCAAAGGAAAAAAAATAAAACACTAGTTACTGACTCTATAGAAATGGAGATCTATGAGCTAACTGACAAATAATTTAAAATATTGTATGCTGAAGGACACTATGACTGGAATGAAAAATTCCATAGAGAGCTTCAGAATCAATCAAGCAGAAGAAAGAATCAGTGAGTTTTAAGATAGGACATTTGAAATTGCTCAGTCTGAATAACCAAAAAGAAAGAAAACAATGCTTGTGGGACTTCTGGGACATCATCAAGTAAATTCATACATATGTTATGGGAGTTACAAAAGGAGCAGAGAGATAAGTAAGGAGCAGAAACCTTATTTGAAGAAATAGTGACAGAACACTTCCCAAATCTGAAGAGGGAAATGAATATTCAAATCCATGAAGACCAAAGAACCCCAAATAAATTAATAATAAAGTTGAATTCACCAAAACATATTATAATCAAATTTTCCAAGGTCAAAGACAAAGAGAAAATTTGGAAAGCAGTAAGAGAAAAGTGGATTATTATATATAAGGGAACCCATGTAAGACAATCAGTGGATTTCTCAGCAGCAACCTTGCAGGCCAGAAGTGAATGGGATAATGTATTCAAAATGCTGAAAGAAATAAGACTGTGCCAACCAAGAATACCAACCTGGCAAAGCTATCCTTCAGAAATAAAATAGCAAGATTTTCCCAGACAAACTAAAGCTGTGGGAGTTCATCAAAACTAAACCTGTCTGTAAGAACTGCTAAAGGTTGTTCTTTAAGTTAAAATGAAAAAGTCCTAACTAACATGAAAACATACGAAACTGTGAAGTTCACTGTAAAGGTAAAAATATACTCAAATTAAAAATAATATTGTGATGGTGGTGCATAGATCATTTGTAACTCTATCAAAGTAAAAAGTGAAAAGTATTAAAAATAGTTACTGCCACAATAATTTTTAATGGATGCACAACATATAAAAGATGTAAATTATGACATCCATAACATAAAATGTGAGTGGACAATATGCAGAGTTTTTATATGCAGAGTTAAGTTGTTATGAGCATAAAGTAGACTGTTATTATAAGATGTTTTATGTGGGTCTTATGGTAACCACAAGGAAAAACAAAAACACGTAGTAGATTAGTAGATACACAACAGGTAAAGACAAAGGAATCAAAGCGTACCACTGAAAAAAATTCTTAAATCATAAAGGAAGATAGCAAGAGAAGAAAGGAGCGAAGGACGACAAAACAATCAGAAAACAATTAACAAAATGACAATAGTATTTACCTACCAGTAATGACTTAAATGTAAATGGATTAAATTTCCCAATCAAAAGACATAGAGTGGCTAAATGGATTTAAAAAATAAGATTAAACTATAGAGACTCACTTTGGCTAAAAACACACATAGGCTGAAAATAAAGGGACTGAAAAATATTTTATGCAAATGGTAACCAAAAGAGACTGGCTATACATATATAAGACAAGATAGACTTTAAGTCAGTAACTGTCACAAGATACAAAGAATTTCATTATGTAATGATAAAGGAGTTAGTTCATCAAGAAAATGTAACAATTGTAAAGACAGTTGGCCCTTGAGAATCATCGGTGTGAACTTTGTGAGTTCACTTATATGCAGATGTTTTCAACCAAGCACTGATCGAAAATGCAATATTAATGGGATTAGAAACTCACATGTATGGAGAGCCAACTTTCCATATACACAGGTTCGGCAGGGCCAACAGTAGGACCTCAGTACACACTGATTTGTGGATACACACACAGTCCTGGAACCGATCCCTCCTGTATACCAAGGGATAACTGTATATATGCACTCAACATTGGGACCTAAATATTTAAAACAAATATTAACAGAACTGAAGGGATAAATAGTGATACAGGAACAGTAGGGGTGTTGAGTACCACATTTTGGAAAATCAGTAGAAATCCATTCAGAAAATATATAGGGAGCCAGCAGACTTGAACAGCACTACAGACCAAATGGACCTAACACATATACAAAACATTCCATCCCATAGCAAAAGAACACATTCTGTTCAAGTGCACATGAAACATTCTCAAACATAGATCATATGTTAGGCCACAAAGTAAGTACTAACAAATTAAAGAAGACTGAAGTCATATCAGGCATCTTTTTTGACCACAATGATATAAAACTAGAAATCAATAATAAGAGGAAAATTGGAAAATCCACAGTGATGTGGAAATTTTCTTGAACAATCAATTTGCCAGAAATGAAATAAAGACGGAAATCAAATAATCTTTTGAGACAAGTGAAAATGGAAAGACAATATCCCAAAACTTGTCTTTTTTTTGGGATGCAAAATTATGGAAATGCAAAACTTATGGAAAAGCAAAAGTACACGTATGTGATTGCATCAAACTATCAAGCTTCTCCACAACAAAGGAAACAGCAACAGAGTGAAGAGACCACCTATGCAATGAAAGAAAATATTCGCAAACCATGCATTTGATAAGGAATTCATATCCAAAATATGTAAATAACTCATAAAACTCAATAGCAGGTTAACAAGTAACCTGACCTAAAAATGAGCAAAGGACTTGAATAGACATTTCCGAAAAGAAGACATATGAATGCTCAACATGTATATGAAAATGTGCTCAACATCTAATCATCAGTGAAATGTAAATCAAAACCATAATGAGATATTACTTCGCACTTGTTAGAATAACTATTATACGATAGACAATAGATAACAGTGTTGGTGAGGATGTGGAGAAAAGGGAACACTTGTACACCATTGGTGGGAGTGTAAATTGGTACAGCCATTGTGGAAAACTGCATGGAGGTTTCTCAAACAGTTAAAAATAGAATTTCATATGACCCAGCGATTCTACTTTGGGATACATATCCAAAGGAAATGAAATCAGTATCTCAAAGAGGTATCTTTATTCCCATGTTCATTGGTGCATTATTCACAAAAGCCATGATTTAGAAACAACCTGAATATCTGTTAACAGATGAATGAATAAAGAAAATGTGGTAGGTATATCTATATCTATATCTATATCTACACACACATACCCACACTTATCCACACATAATGAAATATTACTCAGTCTTAAAAAAGAAGGAAATCCTGTCATGTGTGACAATGTGGGTTAATCTGGAATATGTTATGCTAAGTGAAATGAAGCACAGAAAGACGAATACCACATGATCTTACTTATATGTGGAATCTAACAATGTTATAAATGCACAGAGTTGAATGGTGGTTTCCAAGGGTTTGAGAGATGTTGGGTAGATGTTGGTCAAAAGATACCAAGTTTTGTTTATGCAGAATGAATAAACTCTAGAGACCTAATGTACAGCATTGTAACTGTATTAGTCTGTCACATTGCTCTGAAGAAATACCTGAGACCAGGTCATTTATAAAGAAGTTTCATTGGTTCACAGTTCCCCAGGCTGTTCAGGAAGTAGGATGCTGGCATCTGCTTGGCTTCTAGAGAGGCCTCGTAAAATTATGCTGGAAAGCAAAAAGGGGGAGTCAGCACTTCACATGGCCGGAGCAGGAGGAAGAGAGAGTGAGGGGGGATGTGCCACACACTTTTAAACCACCTGATCTTGTGAGAACTCACTGTCATGAGAACAGCACCGAGAGGATGATGCTAAACCATTCATGAGAAACCGCCTCCATGATCCAGTCACCTCCCACCAGGACTCACCTCCAACCTTGGGGATTACAGTACAGCGTGAGATTTTGTGGGGACACAGATCCAAACCGTAGCAGTAACTATATTTATTAATATTGTATTACATACGTGAAATTAGCTAAGAGAGTAGATCTTAAATGTTTTTAGCACACATACACACACACACGATTATGTTAATTAGATGTTTACATAATTAACATATGGGTATGTTAATTAGATTGGTTTTAGAAGTCATTTCACAACGTGTATATATATTAAAACATTACATTTTTACATTGTAGATATATAAAATTTTTGTCAATTATCCTTCAGTAAAGTTCAGAAAATGTTTTAAATCACAAAATAATCTACTTTGGTTATTCAAGTTTTTTGATATTATATGTATTGCTACAGTGAACCTCTTTTTATATATATATATCTTTATTTCCCCAGGAAATATTGCTAGAAGTTGAATGCCTTGGTGAGGTATTATGGTGTGAACATTTACACAGTACATATTCTATTGTCAGGCTGTTACTTAGAGAGATTTTTATTTTCATTCCTACCTGCAGTGTATGAAATGTGATCATCAGTTACTTCCACCAGCCTCCTTTACCCTACTCTATACAGTGCTAAGTGTTACAATTTACAAATATTTTTGCCAATTTGATGGGTGAAAATATGCTGTTATTTTAAATTTCATTTCGTTATTAATGAGGTTGAACATTTTTTATTTTTGTTGGCCACTGTTTACTTCTTTCTGTTATTCATTGGCTGATCGTATTTTGCTCATCTTTTGTTGAGGTGTTAGTGTTTTTCTTTTTTTTTTTTTTTTTTTTTTTTTTTTTTTTTTTTTTTTTTAAGACGGAGTCTCGCTCTGTCGCCCAGGCTGCAGTGCAGTGGCCGGATCTCAGCTCAATGCAAGCTCCGCCTCCTGGGTTCACGCCATTCTCCTGCCTCAGCCTCCCAAGTAGCTGGGACTACAGGCGCCCGCCACCTCGACCGGCTAGTTTTTTGTATTTTTTTAGTAGAGACGGGGTTTCACCGTGTTAGCCAGGATGGTCTCGATCTCCTGACCTTGTGATCCGCCCGTCTCGGCCTCCCAAAGTGCTGAGATTACAGGCTTGAGCCACCGCGCCCGGCCTAGTGTTTTTCTTAACATTTACTTTATCCAACCCTTCTGCCCACTTCCCAGGTATTTTCTTATACCCAATTTTCAGTTTTGTACTTAGATTTTTAATATTTATTTTAGGTGAAACATCTTTCCATTTAAGTCTTAACTGTAATACTTAAATTAAATAACAATATATGAAATTATTTAACTACGTTTATGCTTACTGCTAGCCTTTTTGTACTGTGATTTAAAAAAAATTCTTGATTGTTCTCTTGGTCAGCCAAAATGTAATTTCTAATAATATTCATGAAGACTAATGGCAGGGAAGTGGTCGTGGCATATTCTTTGAGTCTTTGCATTATGGAAGAGTGACTTCCTATCCTTTCATTTGTAAATATCTCCTTGATTGGCTATAGGATTATTGAGTATCAAACTTTCACCCTTAAAACTCTATAGAGGCTGGGCGCAGTGGCTCATGCCTATAATCCCAGCACTTTGGGAGTTCGAGGTGGGTGGCTCACCTGAGGTCAGGAGTTCAAAACCAGCCTGGCCAACATAGCAAAACACCATCTCTACTGAAAATACAAAAATTAGCCAGTTGTGATGGTGCATGCCTGTAATCCCATTTACTCAGGAGGCTGAGGCAGGAGAATCACTTGAACCTGGGAGGCAGAGGTTGCAGTGAGCCAAGATTGTGCCACTGTACTCCAGCCTGGGCGATGAGCGAGACTCCATCTCAAAAAACAAACAAACAAACAAACCAAACCACCCACCACCAACAACTCTATAGATATTGTTCTGTGACCTCTGATATTTGATGTTGGGAGATGTCTGAGGCCATCTTCATATATGATTTCATTGTGGTAAGCTGTATTTTCTGTTTGGACATTTGTAGTATTTTATATTTAATTTTTTAACAGAATATGTTTATGTCCTTGCTCAACCATTTTATAGTGCAGACTCTGGTCTTTTCACAACCTTGGAAAACATTCTTCTAGTGTTTCTTTGATTATTCTTATATCTTTCTGTATCTTACTTTTTTTTTTTTTTTGAGGTGGAGTCTCACTCTGTCGACCAGGCTGGAGTACAGTGGTGTGATGTCGGCTCACTGCAACCTCTGTCTCCCAGGTTCAAGCAATTTTCCTGCCTCAGCTTCCCAAGTAGTTGGGATTACAGGCGCCTGCCACCATGCCCAGCTAACTTTTTTTGTATTTTTAGTAGAGACAGGGTTTCACCATGTTGACAGGGCTGATCTCGAACTCCTGGCTGGCCTTAAGTAATCCATCTGCCTTGGGCTTCCAAAGTGCTGGTATTACTGGTGTGAGTCACCATGCCCGGCTTGTATTTTACTTTCTTTCTCTTTTTTTTTTTTTTTTGAGATGGAGTCTGGCTCTGTTGCCCAGGCTGGAGTGCAGTGGCGTGATCTTGGCTCATTGCAAGCTCTGCCTCCTGGGTTCATGCCATTCTCCTGCCTCAGCCTCCCTAGTAGCTGGGACTGTAGGCGCCTGCCACCACACCCGGCTAATTGTTTTGTATTTTTAGTAGAGACAGGGTTTCACCGTGTTTGCCAGGATGGTCTCCATTTCCTGACCTTGTGATCCACCCACCTCGGCCTCCCAAAGTGCTGGGATTACAGGCGTGAGCCACCGCGCCCGGCCCCGGCCTGTATTTTACTTTCATTCTGTGATTCCTGTTAAGGACATTTTGATCTCCAGGATCTGTTCCTCATGTCTTAGGTTTTCCATCACTCATTTCTTATATTTTCCCTGAGTTATAGGAGAATCTCTTGAGTTCACTCATCCAGCTCAGTAATTTGGTTTTTCTGCAGCATGCTTTCTGCTGTTCAGTCTCTCTATTGCCATGTTAAATGAAGAAACGGTATTAAAAAAATCAATTGCAAGTGGTTTTTCCTGATCTCATACTGTTCCAGCTTCATGTCTGCTTACCTTATTTTCACAGATGCAGTGCCCTCTTGAATCAAGCGTCTTCTTGAAAAACTGAGAATTTTCTACAATTTTATCATGTCAGTTCAAGTAAACCTTTTTCAGAAAAGACAGTTTTGATCAAAGTGCCTCCATTCCTTTGAACTGTAGTAATTTTGCAGTTCTGGCAATGACTCCTTACCTCTTTATCCTCATAGAAAGTGGACTAGTACTGGCTTATATGCAAGTAGCTGAGATTGGTTCTGTGAGAGATTAGTATGGATTCCTGGCCAAATCCTTTACTTGAAGGTGGAAGAAAATGTGTCTTTACACAGCCAGATAGAGATTTTATAAATTGGAGTGTGCTTAAGCACTTGTTTTTGTCTTTATGTGGATGCTTGCAGTATGAACAAACCATGGTAGGTTTTGGCCCACTCCTATCGTTGCTGGTTGCTCCAGTTCCTTGTTTCTGCAATGCCTGGTACTCAGAGTCGTGGCTTATAACAGCAACACATCCTGGGGTCTATGCGTATCACAGATTGTGTGCATAGAATTCTCGCTACAGTGAGTATCACAGGTTGTGTACATAGAATGCTCACTACAGAGGCAAGAGCCGTGCTCTCTGGGTGCCCCGTAAGCTTCCCTTGCCCTCCTGCTCTCTGCTTTCTGAGTTAAGAGGTGAACATTTCACTTAGGATTTGATTGGTATGTTTATCAGGCTCGCTGCTCTTTTGGAGAGAAAATCACGTGTCAGCCTTCTTTGCCCTTCTTTAATCTAATTCCACCTATACTATATTCAGCACAATCATTTGCACTTCTGGCATATTGAGCACCTTTCTCTAATATATAGTGCCAGAAGAGGTTTTGATCCATTTTTATGTTCCATTGATTGACTCATTGAGAATCTAGGAATGGGACAGGGCCTGTGTCTATACTGGCATCTTGCCAGGAACCTTCCCCTCCCCCTTTCATTGGCTATCAAATTCTGAAAATGTTTTCAGCCATGGATGGCCCACATCTAGGAAAAATAAGGTCATAAATATTAAGATTGAGAGATGAGAATGGACAGGTAAGTAAGAATGAAAAGCTTCAGTGATTGTCTGAAGCTGGGAAGATTGGATTTCAGTATTGGGCTTATTTACCCCAAGAGTGCCTTTAGCGAAAGTCATGATTGTTTCTGTAAGAAATTTGGGTGAAATGGCCCTGGTAACATACGTGACAACAAACCCAAGGAAATAAGGGCTGGGGTAAATTTAGGGTGACCAACTGCCCTTTTCGTCTGCGGTCAAGGGATGCAGGACTATCGGTATTAAAACCAGGAAAGTCTTGAACATGAATTGGTCACCGTAGCGTAAATTATAGCATTGCTTCTGTGGTCTTTTATATATGAGATGAGATTTCATGCTACAGTGAATGTCCAGAGCGTCTTCACCACTGCCAGGGCACGCAGCGTCCTTTATTTTTGTATGTGTGTTGTCACATCATCTACAAACTCTTACTCCAGTTGGATCCAGTGTCAGTCAAATTTCAGCTATATTCTGAGATAGCTTTGGTAAATAGACATTCTTTAATTTTTTTTTTCTAAAAATTATTAGGAATAATCTTTTAAAGCTGGGAAGGTCTTAAGCATATCCTTTGAGATGCACAATCCATGAAACTTGATTCACTTTTATAGACTTGGAGTTTTCGATAAATTAGAAGCTCTTAAATGAAAATTACAAGTTTCTTTTTTTAAAAGTCATAAAGGATTAGATACAGTTGGAAGCAATTTCAAAAGAACTGTTTGATTAGAGAGTTGCCAAGGATTTAAATGAAGGTGGAAGCCTCAAAGTATACCTTCTAGTGTTGTGTTTGCCATTTGGCCTGAGTCACTAGGTGACTCAGTGTTCCCCTCAGTGGAACAAAAGCACTTAACAAACATGCTCATTAAGGTGGTGATTTTTCCCCTAATTATGTCTGTGGGTCCCAGTATTAATAGCATAGGAGTAATAAGGCTTTTATTTGGGTAGATCAGACTGGCATTTATGAATTTCCTAGAAATTGTCCCAGTCTTTTATGGGAATCTAGCCGGGGGATCCCCCTTCAAACTCCACTTTTTTATTATTTTGCGTGACTCTGAAACCTCCTTTAGGCAACATAGTCAGGATCAACCAAAACTGCTCAGGAATGTCCTCAGAGATGGCAAACGGGAAGAGAGAATGGCCACTTAGCCTTCTTCATCAGCCCTTAAAGTCACACTTCTGAGCCCGTCTTGGCTTTTGATCCTCTCTATTGTTGTGTTTATATTTGGATTTAAAACTCCAAATGTATCACTGATGTTTTCATCCTCACCTCTAATTGCATTTTGTAGTATTATTTTGCAATGTCCTAAGGTTTTGTGACTTATTCACCTTCAGTTAGTTGTTGCTGTGAAAACCCCAAGAGTTGCTCTTGAGTTTACTTTTTCCTGACTTGACTCATCTAATTCATTAGTATGTCCTATTATCTTTTCCTAGAACATTCTAAATCTGTTGTCTGCTCATCATCTCCTCCCCTGTCTCTGCCGTTCAAGTCACTGTTAACCCCTGCGTGACTTACTGCAACAGCTTCCTCACTGGCCTTCTGCTTCCATTCTTGTTTCCCCTTTAGTTCTTCCTCTTTCCTATAAAGCTGCCAGAGTGGTCTGTTCAAAGTCAGATTAAATTATTGATCCTTTTGAATTTGCTACACAGACAATAATATAATCTGTGAACAAAGATACTCTAATTTTTTCCTTCTCTATCCATATACCTTTTGTTTTCTTTTCCTGTCTTAACTGTGTCAGCCAGGTCTTCCAGTATGATACTGAAAAGAAATGTTGAGAGGAGACATCCTTGTCTTATTCTTCCTCTGAGCAGAAAAGCTTCTAGTTTCACACTGCTAAGTATGATGTTCACTGCAGGTTTCCTTACATATTCTTTATATGTTGAGGAAGTTCTTCCCTATTTCTAGTTTACTGAGATTTTTTTTTTATCATGAATGGGTATCACATTTTGTCAAATGGTTTTTATATACCTATTGGTATGATCATATTTTTTTTTCTTTGTAGCTTGTTGGTGTGATAGATTACATTAGTTGATTTTTGAATGTTGAATCAGTTTTTTATACCTGGGAGAAATCTCACTTGGTCGTGGTGTATAATTCTTTTTATACATTGTTGAATTCAATTTGCTTATATTTTGATGTAGATTTTTGCTTCTATGCTTGTGAGATAATATTGGTCTTTAGTTTTCCTTTTTGTAATGTCTGTCTGGGCGATGCTGACCCCATAGAATGAGTTTGGAAGTATTCCCTGTGTTACCTTCTCATAAAGATTGTTAAGAAGTAGTATAATTTCTTCCTTAAATGTTTGGTAGAACTCAACAGTGAACATATTTGGGCCTGGTGCTTTGGAAACATGTTAATTATTGATTCAGTTTCTTTAATAGAGATAGGCCTATTCATATTACTCATTTTTTCTTGTATGAGTTTCGGCAGATTTTATTTCTCAAAGAATTGTGCATTTTGTATAGGTTATCAGATTTTGGGGGTAAATAACTGTTCATATCATTTTAAAATTATCCTTTTAATGTCCATGGGATCTGTAGTGATGTCACCTCTTTCATTTCTGACATTAGTAATATGTTTCTTGTCTCTTTTTTTCTTAGTCTGGCTAGAGGCTTATCAATTTTATTGATCTTTTAAAAGAACCAGCTTTTGCTTTCATTAGCTTTCCTTATTTTCTGTTTTTTATTTCATTGAGGTACATTAACTTTTATTGTTTCTTTTCTTCTGCTTACTTTGGATTAATTTGTTCTTTTTTTAATTTCACAAAGTAGAAGCTTAGCCTATTGATTTTAGATCTTTCTTCTAGCATAAGCAGAATGCTATATTAATGCTATACATTTGTGGCATTTAATGCTATAAATTTTCCTTTAAGCAGTGCTGATGTTGCTTCCAACAAATTTTGATAAGTTGTATTTTCACTTCATTTAGTTCATTTTTCTTAAGATTTTTTTTGACCTATACATTATTAGAAGTATATTGTTCTATCTCCAAGTATTTGGGGATTTTCCAGCTATCTTTCTGTTATTGTTTTCTAGTTTAATTCCATTCTGGCCTGAGGTCAGACATTGTATGATTTTCATTCTTTTAAATTTGGTAATACGTGTTTTATGACCCAGAATGTGGTCTGCTTTGGGGAATGCTCCATGTAAGCTTGATACTAGTGTGTATTCTGCTGTTGTTGAATGAAATAGCCTATGTAGGTCAGTTATATTCAATTGACTGATGGTATTGTTGAGTTCAACTATGTCCTTAATGATTTTCTGCCTGCTGTATCTGTCCTTTTCTGATAGAGGGATGCTGACGTCTCCAGTTATAGTAGTGGATTTGTCTGTTTTTCCTTGCAGTTCTGTCAGGTTTTGCCCTATACATTTTGATGCTCTATTATTAGGTGCATACATGTTAATGACTGTTACATCTTCTGGGAGAATTTACCCCTTTATCATTATGTACTACCCTTTTTTCTCTGTGATAATATATTTTTGCTCTGAAATCTGCTTTGTCTGAAATTAATATAGGCACTCCAGCTTTCTTTAGATTAATGTTAGCATAGTGTATCTGTCTTCTTCATTTCTTTAAGTTTAATCTGTGTGTATCTTTATATTTGAATTGAGTTTCTTGTAGACAACATATGCCTTGTTTTTTATCCATTCTGATAATCTCTTGTTTTTTAATGTGTGTATTTAGACCACTGGCATTTAAAGTGATTATTGATACACTTGGATTAATATCTACCATATTTGTTAAGTTTTCTATATTTTGTCTTGTTTTTCCCATTTTTGTCTTCCACTCTTTTTCTGCTTTTGTAGTTTTGAGTATTCCATGATTTCATTGCATCTCCTTTCTTAGCATATCAATTACATATTTTTTTTTTTTTACTTTTTAAGTAGTGACCTAGAGGTTGCAGTATACATTTACAGCAGTTCCAAGTCCACTTTCAAATAACACTATACTGTTTCACAGTGCAAGTACAGTAAAATAAAATATTCCTAATTTTTTTCTCTCATCTCTAATACTTATTGCTATCATTAATTTCAGTTACAAATAAGCATACATAGGCACATATATATATATGGCATACATAATTGAACACATTGTTGTTATTATTGTGAATAAATTGTTTTCTATCAATTAAAGGTAAGAAAAAGAATGGTTTTTATTTTGCCTTCACTTATTCCATCTCAAAGTCTCTTCCTTTCTTTATGTAGATCTGAGTTTCTGACCTATATCATTTTCCTTCTGACAAATTTCTTGCAATACAAGTCTACTAGCAACAAATTCCCTGAATATTTATTTGTCTGAAACATTTTAAAAAAAAATCTTTTCTTTCTTTCTTTTTGTTTTTTTGAGACAGGGTCTCACTCTGTCTCCCAGGCTGGAATGCAGTGGCGCAATCTCGGCTCACCGCAACCTCCACCTCCCGGGTTCAAGCGATTTTCCTGCTTCAGCTTCCCGAGTAGCTGGGATTACAGGTGTGTGCCACTGCGCCCACCTGATTTTTGTATTTTTAGTAGAGAAGGGGTTTTACCATATTGGTCAGGCTGGTCTTGAACTCCTGACCTCAAGTGATCCACCTGCCTTGGCCTCCCAAAGTGCTTGAATTACAGGCACGAGCCACCACACCTGGTCTGTTTCTCCTTTACTTTTGAAGGATAGTTTTGTAGGATCCACAATTCTAGGTTGCTGGTTTTTTTCCTCTCAACACCTTAAGTATTTCACTTCACTTTTATATTGCTTGCCTGGTTTCTGAAGAAATGTCAGATTTTTTTTTTTTTTTTTTTTTTTTTTTTTTTTTTTTTTTTGCTCCTTTATAGATAAGCTGTTTTTTCCTTCTGGCTTTTTTCAAAATTCTGTATCTTTGACTTTCTGCAGTTTGAATATAATATGCCTAGGTGTAGGTTTTTTTTTTCCTGAGCTTTCTGAGTCTCTAGTTTGGTGTCTAACATTAATTTAAGAACATTCTTAGTTATTATTGCTTCTAATTTTCTTCTGTTCCTTTCCCTCTTTCTTCTCCTTCTGTTATTCCTGTTATACATATATTACATCTTTTGTAGTTGTCCCATACTTCTGTTTGTTTTTTCTTTTGTTTTTCAGTCTTTTTTTCTCTTTGCTTTTCAGTTTTGGAAGTTTCTCTTAATATATCCTCATGCTCAGAGATGTTTCATCTACCTTGCCCAGTTCTCTAATGAGCCCACTAAAGGCATTCTTCATTTCTGTTACAGTGTTATTGATTTCCAGCATTGTGTTTTTGATTCTTTCTTAGAATTTTCATCCCTCTGCTTACATTCCCCATCAGTTCTTGCATGTTGTCTACGTTGTCCTTTACAGTCCTTAGAATAGTAATCGTAGTTTAAAAAACATTTCTGATAATTAATTTCTGCCATTTCTGACTCTGGTTCTGATTTTTGCTCAGTTTTTTCAAACTTTTTTTTTTTTTTTTTTGCCATTTAGAAGGCCTTGTACTTTTTTCTTGATAGGCAGATGAGATATACTGGATAAAAGGAACTGAAGTAATAATGCAGCGGTAAGGTATGTTGGGAGGGGAAGCATTCTATAATCTTATGATTAAGTCTCAGTCCTTTAGTAAGTTTATGCCTGTGAATTGTGAACCTCACAAATGCTTCTCATTTTCTTTTTTCTCACTTTTAGTTGCGATAGGATGCCTAGCAGGGGCTAGGAGTTGTAGGTGGCATTGAGGTATGTTCATGCCACTACACTCCAGCCTGGATGACAAGTGAGACCCTGTCTCCTGAGAAAATAAATACATAAATAAATAAATAAAGTGGCTATTTTTTCCCTTCCTTCTGCCAGAAGCATGAGAAGATGTTTTTGGATCTTCACTGTGAGAACCTGTTAGAGCTTTTGGAGATAAAACTCACAAAAGTCTGGGAGTTCCCTAAGACTGAGCTCCCCTGGACTTTTTAACTCTCAGTCCTGTCTACATTTAATCTCCAGCAATTCAGTAGTTACAGTTACGATTTTTCTACCCTGGTACTGGTTCCCATGCATGTTGCTGCTTCTTGTTTTTAACTCTGATAAATTGTCATTCTCTATTTCCAGTCTGTCTCTCCAGAGTGAGGAATGACAAAATTACATGTCATTGAGAGCCATGCTCTTGGTTTTATAATATCTTTACGTCTTTGACTTACCACAATGTAACTTTGAATGTTGTACCACTTTTCGTGCCATCCTCCTGTCTTTTGTGCTTTTTCTCGTGTTTTATGTCTGCATATGTTATAAACCTCACAATACATTGTTATTATTTTGGATTTAAACAGGCATTTATTCTTTCCTGATATTTTTTACTTATGTTACTTTTTATTCCTTTGAGCAGATCTAAATTCCTTCTGATATTATTTTTCTTTTGCCTGTAGAATTTCATATCAATTCTTATAGTGTAAATATACTGAATATAAATTGTTTTAGTTTCTTTCTGAAAAGTCTTTATTTCACTTTTATTTTAGAAAGGGTGTTCACTATGTATAGAATAGTAGATTGACAGTTTTTTCCTTTAGTATTTTGTCACCTAGTTGTCTTCTGAGTTTTATAGCTTCTGATGAGAAGTCTGCTGTCATTCTAATCTTTGCCCCTCTGTATTTAATGTCTCTTTTACTGACCGCCTTTAACATTTCCACTTTATAACTAATTTTAAGACATTTCGTTATGACATGCTTTAGTTTAGTCTTATATCATTTTTTTGGCTTAGAATTCATTGAGCTTATTGGATCTCTGGGTTTATAGTTTTCATGAAATTTGGTGAATTTTGGCCATTGTTTCTATAAAAATGTGTATGTATTTGTCACTCTTCCTTCCCTAGAATTCAAATTAAATTTTCATTAAATGGCTTAATATTGTCCTGGAGGTCACTTACGCTCTTTCATATTTTTGTAGTCTTTTTTCTTTAGCCACTTTGTTTTGCATAGTTTTTATTTTTTATGTGTTCTAGTTCACTGACCTTTTCTTCTGCAGTTTCAAATTGCTGTTCATCTCATTCAGTGTGAGTTTTGTTTCAGATACTACATGTTTAACCTTTAGAAGCTTCACTTATATATATCTGAAAGGGCAGACATGTACATTTAGAAGAAAAGAGAGATGTGACTATCTTGCATATTGTGTGTGTGTGTGTGTATCTTTCATTTCTCTGTTACTTTTTGAATGGATGTTGGATATTGCACATAGTATTTGTTGGGTGCCTGATTTTGTTATATACTTTTACATACTTTGGCTTTTGCTCTAATGAATAATTAAATTACTAAGAATAAGTTAGATTTTTTTTTTTTTTTTTTTTTTAGTTTTGAGATGGAGTTTCACTCTTGTCTCCCAGGCTGCAGTGCAATGGCACGATCTCGGCTCACTGCAACCTCTGCCTTCTGTGTTCAAGCGATTCTCCTGCCTCAGCCTCCCGAGTAGCTGGGATTACAAGCACCTGCCACCATGCCCAGTGAATTTTTGTATTTTTAGTAGAGACAGGGTTTCACCACGTTGGCCAGGCTGGTCTCGCACTCCTGACCTCAGGTAATCCACTCACCTCGGCCTCCGGAAGTACTGAGATTACAGGCATGAGCCACTGTGCCTGGCCAGAAGTTGGATCCTTTCGAGGCTTAGTTTTAAGCCTTGCGAGGTGGTACTAGAGCAACATTTAACCTAGGACTCATTTAGCCCTACTTCCGCAGTGATGCTTTCCTAAGGATTTTCTAGTATCTCGTAGTGAGAGCCATTTTGGCTGCTGGGATCATAAAATACTCCTAGCTGTGTGTGAGATCTGAAATTGGTTCCACCTGCTGCATTCTGGTGCTTCTTTTTATGGCCCTTGGGAAGTTTTTATTCATACATGCACAGGTCAGTGCTCTTCCAAATACTTAAGGGAACCCTTCTGCAATCTCTGTTTGCTCTCTCTCTCTGTATCTGTTTCTGTTTCAGCATTCTGCCTTTCAAGGCCCTATGGCCTTGGCCTCCCTATACTCCAATCTTTGTCTTCTCAACTTGGCAGGAAAGAAACAGAGACTGGGTTTTGACTTCCTCTTCTTTATTCTGTGGCGTTGAAACTGTTTCCATGGAGAAAGTTAGGGCAATTGTAGGCATCTCTCACCTATTTTGTTTCTCTTCTCCATGGGATTATATCTTGCTGAAACCTTTGATTCATATTTTTGGCTTGTTTTGTAGTTGTTTAAGGCAGAAGGGTAAATCTTGTCACTGTTACTTCACAAATTCCTAAGTGGAAATCCTGCCTTAATATTTTGCATTTCCTTTCTGTGTTTAGAGATGATATTGTAGGTTGTTTTTGCTGACACATAAGGGGCCTGGTGGCATTTGCCTCTTAGTTTAAGTCATTATCATTTCTGGTATCTTGATTAAAATCTTGTATTGCCTGTATAGGATATCATTGCTAGAAACATTACAACTCTCTTTTTTTTGTAGTAGAGGAAGTCATGTCCTAAGCAGAGATTGTATAGATTTTGCCTGACTTGTGGTATCATTTCTCAGGATCTGCAATGACTTGGTCATTGGTTTTTCTCCCACTGCTTGTGGTTTTAGGAATATTCTTCAACTGATGAATTCACCACCTACTTCATTCTTGGGTTGTGAATCCCTAGACTTGAATTCTGTTCTAAGAGCCAAACATGCAACATGCTGAATTGGTTAGTTTGTTGCCTGGAAAATTGTTAGGGCAAAATTGATACTTTGATTACAGAAGGAAAGAGGCAGATTTTTCAGATGAAAGGTGTTCAACTCCAAATTCTGGTTTATTCTAAAGAGTAGAAGTAGATGTGTCATGAGAAAGTGAAAGAAGCTCAATCCATACATAGTGAATTTTATAGTGGGTGGGCATTATAGGACCACAAATAAGCAGAGTGACCCTATATCTTGTTTGCTGAGGGCAGTCCTGGTTTATACCTGTTGTTCTGGAATAATTGTAAATAGCACCCCCTTTCACTCTTCAAAGTGTCATACTTTGTATGATAGAATATATACATATTTAATTATAGACATATGATTATATATCTACTTACACTTACATATACTTGTGTATGTATAAGTATATATAAGTATATCATATTTATTATATACTTATATTTGTATTATTACACTTGTTATATATCTACATATGTAATCTCTACTTATAAGTAGATACATATATAATGGAACATATATATACACATATATATAGTCACCTACTTATAAGGGATTGATTAAAGAATACAAGGTAAGTGTTGATTCCTTGGTTATTGTCATTTCTTGAAAGATGGATTTACTGTTTACTTTGTGTTTTAGTTAAGTAATATACAGTATATACTGACTAATAAATATGGTTTTATAAATTTCTGGTGTTTTTCCTGTAGATGATCTCAATGCCACCCACCAACACTGCGTTTTGGCTGGTTCACAACCTCGGTTTAGTTCCACCCACCGAGTGGCAGAGGTAAGTGTAAATAAAAATGTGATTCACACCTAATTGGATGTGACAGAAGTGGTTGAATGAGCAATTTATCATAGAGCTTTGGAAGAGTATTTGATGGGAAAATTGCTTCCATCTAACTTGACTTGCGTCTGTTTACTTGCTTTTTGAGCTTTGGATTGTGTTGGATACAGTTTTAGAAAGTGTATGCATGGCATGGGATAAGTGTATTTTGCTTCTTGGAATTATGTTTCTTGGAGAAGGAAAATGCCATTGACAAGTGTTTATAGTTAGAGGTTTATTTAGAGGGTTGTATCTGTCAAGGTCAAGGGCAAGAGATGACCGGAGGAATTGGGGCAGATTTTTGTGCTTGTGCATGTGTTAGCTGTGGCTGGGTTTGGATGTTGAGAATTTTCATTTTCCTTAACTTTTTGGTTGGACTTCTGGGCATGTGAATGTAAATTAAAGAGAAAGTTACAGCGTTGCCAAGGAGTTTCTGAGCTCCCAGATGTGTTCATAACCCAGACTTTATTGCTAAATTCTGCCAACACTTGCAATGGCCGATGGTTAGCTGTTCAGACTAGCTCAGAATGGAAAACTAAGAAATGAGAAAAACTCATATTAGTCATGTTGGGGTCCCATGTACTCAGTTAAGAGGGGTTCCAGAGAGCAAGGCATGAAAGGGATTACAAGTGACCTTCTACCTAAGCTTGCTATGCATGTTTTGCTTTATAGCTTGACCTTTTATGGAACTACAGGGGACAAGTGTGAGAAAATTGGGCAGAAGTGGTACAGGAAGGTGGGAGGTATAAGTGCATGGTGTTCCAGTGGCAGTACTGCCTGAGTCTATATGGCAGTGTTGTGTCTTGGTCATTAAGTAGCTTTACCAGTGGACCGATCATATTGCTGTGTGGCAAAGAGAGAATGAATGAATATTTAAACCAAGATGCCAGCCAGCCCATCCAGCACCCCTTTCTTCCTTTCTCCCCTTTCTTCTCTTTTCCATTCACTCATTCATTTAAATATTTGAGTGCCTGTTATGTGTCCAAAACTGTAGGCCTGGGAGATAGAGCCATCAACATGGCCATCATGCCCACCACCTTTGTGAACTTTTGTTGGGGGGACAAATTTTAAACAAACACAGAAATAATTGTCTTAGAGACCTAAAAGGAGTTCTTTTAGAAAAGAGGGAAGGGAGGGAGGAAGGTAGGTCAGGCCGAACAGAGGAAGGAAAGAAGGGAGGGAGGGAAGAGCTAGTATTTATAGAACATCTAATATCTGCCTTGTGTTGTATGGAAGGATTTCATTTCCCCAGTTATAGGCATCTGTCTTTCTAGCTATAACCCTCCCAAGAATCCCTTTCTTGTGGATCACTTGAGTATATGGCTACTTAAATGCGCCCTTCAATGTCTTTCCTAATTTTAGCCGGAAGAGTAGACAGTCTCGTTAGTGCTGGGTTCAAAGGGCTGTACAAAACGATAAATAAAAAGCTTGGGAAATATGTTCATGGGGACAATAATCATACCTAATTCATAGTGTTCTTATGAGGATTAAATTAGGTAATACATGTAAGTCTTTTTAGAACAGAGACTGGTATACATTCAAAGAAGTTCGCCACTACTACTATTATTAAATTACTTCTACTGCTACTACTGTCTTTTCATTTTATTCTAATGAAAAACTAATAGGAGATAGGAACAACTAAAGCTCACTGTGTGGAAGGTGATTCTGTTTTCATTTGTACACTAGAGTATACATAATAAAGCAAGAGAGATTAAATCATCAGCAAGTTTTGATTGCAGGAATTACAATTCAGAAGGGATTTCAGTTTGTTCATTCTTCAAACTTTTATTGAACTTTATAGTATTCAAGTTATTATTGTAGGGACTTGTGAACGGGAATGGTCATGTTCAGTGTCTTCAAGATGCTTATAGTCTAAAGAGTATGCACAGCGCAGAGTAGAAAGTAGCAGATAGCCCGGCTAATTTTTGTATTTTTAGTGGAGATGGGGTTTTGCCATATTGGCCAGGCTGATCTTGAACTCCTGACCTCATTTGATCCACCCACCTCGGCCTCCCAAAGTGCTGAGATTACAGACGTGAACCAGTGCGCCCAGCCTAGATTTTAGTTTTTGATAATTGTGTCAGAATGTTCTTGGGATTCAATACAGAATGTCTTCTTAAAGAAATTTAAATTTTATGCATAATTATATTTTGAATAGGTAGTTAATGCAAATGGTTCAAAATAAAAACAAATACCTAAGGGTATACAGTTAAAGTCTCTTTCTCCTTAGGCCAACCAGTCCCTGTCCCCAGAGGCAACCAGTTTTAAAAGGTTCTTGTTACTCTTTTGGTAATATTTAATATATAAGTAAAAATGTATGTAATTTCAAAAACATTTTTAAATATTTTTAATATAAAAATACATGGTTCTGTAGTTTTGTTTCAGAAAACTTTGGTAGTAATTACTCATTAATATATAGTTCTTATCTTGGAGTAGGTAATGGCTTTTTAGATACGACATCGAAAGCATAAACAACTAAAGAAAAAAACAGATAAATTGGACTTCATCAAAGTTAAAAACCTTTTCTGCTTCAAAGGGTACCATAAATAAAGTGCAGAGGATCCATGGAATGGGAGAAAATATCTGTGAATCATTTATCTCATGAAGCACTTGTATCTCAAATATTCAAAGAATTCTTACAACTCAATAATTCAAGAGAGAAATGATCCAATTTAAAATGGCAAAGGTACTGAATTAACATGTCACAGCCTGGGTGCAGTGGCTCCTGCCTGTAATCCCAGGACTTTAAGAGGCCGAGGTGAGCAGATCACTTGAGGCCAGGAGTTTAAGACCAGTCTGGCCAACATGGTAAAACCTCGTCTTCACTAGAAATTCAAAAATTAGCCAGATGTGGTGCCACATGCCTGTAATCCCAGCTATTCAGCAGGCTGAGGCAGGAGAATCACTTAAGCCTGAGAGGTGGAGGTTGCAGTGAGGTGAGATTGCGCCACTGCACTCCAGCCTGGGCAATAGAGCAAGACTCCATCTCACACACCCACAAAAAAAGACGGTATACAAATGGCCAACAGACAAATGAAAAATGCTGAACATCATTAGTCATAGGGAAATACAAATCAAAACCATGATGGGATAACATTTCACACCCACTAGAATAGCCAGAATAAAAAAGATAATGACAAGTGTTGGTGACGACCTGCAGGAAGTGGCACCCGCGTGCACTGCCGGAGGGAATGGATAGTGGTGCGGTTACTTTGGGAAACAGTCTGGCACGTCTTCAGAAGGTTAAATCCAAAGATACCCTGTGACATAGCAATTCCATGCCTAGGTAGATACCCAAGAGTGATGGAAACTTCTACAGGAATATTCATAATCAGAAAAAAGTGGAAACAACCCAAAGATTCATCACTTAATGAATGGATAAATAAAACGTGGTGTATCCACGCAGTTGAATATTATTGGGCATTCAAATAGAATACAGTAATGATGCATGTTACAACATGAGTGACTCTTGAAAACATATGAAATGGAAGCAACCGGTCACAAAAGATATATATTATATGATTTCCTTTATATGAAGTGTCTAGAATAAGCCTCTCCATGGACGTAGAAAGTAGATTAGTGGTTGCCTAGGGTTGGAAATGTTGGTGGAAATCAGGCGGGGTTGGGAGTGACTGCTAAACGGTACAGGGTTTCTTTTTGGGGTGATGAAAATGCTCTAAAATTAATTGCAGTGATATTTGTATAACTCTGTGAATATATGAAACAACATTTCATTATATGCTTTAAATGGTTTAATTTTATGATATGTGAATTATAGCTTAATAAAGCTGTTACCAAAAAAAAAAAAAAAAAAAAAAAAAAAACCTATCTCAGACTAGGCCTGATTATAGGTTATTTAAATAAAACAAAACACTATATATCCAGAAAAAAATTATTCCACACACTCTCTCTCTCTCTTTTTGTTTTCTGCAACCATAATTCATTAAACTAGTTTTCCTATTGTTGAGAAATTTAGGTTGTTTCCAATCTTGCATGAAAATGCAATTAATAACCTATGTAGCTCACTACTTGGGAAAGTAAAGGTGCATGTAGGAAAACTTTCTAGATGGAAGTCGTTTTAAAAAGATGTTGTAGGCTGGGTGCGATGGCTCATAACTGTGATCCCAGCATTTTGGGAGGCTGAGGTGGGCGGATCACTTGAGGTCACGAGTTCGAGACCAGCCTGGTCAACATGGTAAAACCCTGTCTCTACTGAAAATACAACAATTAGCCAGGCGTGGTGGTGCACGCCTTTAATCCCAGCTACTTGGGAGGCTGAGGCAGGAGAATTGCTTGAGCCTAGGAGGCAGAGATTGCAGTGAGCCAAGATCACGCCATGCTACTGTACTTCGGTCTGGGCCAGAGAGTGAGACCCCGTCTCAAAAAGAAAGATGTTGTAGAGGTTGCTGTGGGACAAAAATGAGTGGTCATTCACCTTTATTCTTTGTGGGGTTTTCTTGGCAGGAAATTGGAGTTGTCTGCCCTTATGCACCCAGCACTCTGGGATCTTCATATTAAAATACGTATTAGTCAAACTTCTGTTTCTTGGCACAGAAACTTTGTTTTTCCCAGGCTTGTCGATGTTGCATTGGATAAAATGGTAGTAAATGTGCAAGGAAATTTTATATCAGAGGATTAGCCTTCAAGGTTATTTACAAGGACTCAGTTGAAATTACAAATAATAAAACCAAAGTATTTTAGGGATACATTTTCCTTATTGGGATTGAAGGGTATTTATAGCTGACTTTTTATTATTCTAGGAAATCACTTCAATATCAAAACAAGCAGATGCACTGCCTATGTACATCGGCCTCTTTTCCAACATATGATCCTTTATAAAAAGGAGTTTGTCCATTTGACCTCTGTTTTGCTCCCACGAACTCAGAGAGGGATGAACTAGTTATCTCTGTCCTTGCTGAGGCCCAGGTACTAAGTTGTGGCTTTGAATGTGCCTTGAGGGCATAAGCCAAATATTCTCCATTATTTGAAGAATCTATTCTGCCAAAATCTGCCACTGCCTAATGTATGCTTTTTGCAGAAAAGGGAAATGAATTCTTTGCCTTGTGATTATAACTTCATTTTTCCCCTCGGTTATTACAGAACCATTTAGTGTGCTTTTGAACCAGTTCAGCAGCCTGTTTACCTTTCTTTCCTATCGTTAGTCTCAGGGCATTTGAGATAAAAAGTCAGTGTCCTTGACTTCTTGGTTAACCAGTTATTCATCCAATAATTATTTATTAAATTTCTTCTAGTTTTCGGACTCAGTTCTAGATGTTGTAGTATATATAGAAAATGTATTTAACATATATAAATAGGGCATTAGCCTCAGGGACCCAAATGTTTAGTTAGAGATATGAGGCCCACATAAAAGAAAACCAGCAAACCAAGTGGCCCACGTGAGGCCAAACTGGCAGCAGAGAGCCCAGTGGAACAGGCCACTCTAGTAATTCTTGAGTTAAGGAGTACAGGCCGGGCACAGTGACTCATGCCTGTAATCCCAGCACTTTTGGAGGCTGAAGTGGGAGGACTGCCCTGAACCCAGGAGTTTGAGACCAGCTTGGATAATATAGCAAGATCCTGTCTCTCTACAACATAAAAATTTAGAAAAATTAGCTGGGTAGAGTGGTGCCTGCCTGTGGTACCAGCTATTTGGGAAGGTGAAGTGGGAGGACTGCATGAGCCCTGGAGGTTGAAGCTACAGTGAAACATTACACCACTATACTCCAGCCTGGGTGACACAGCAAGACCCTATCTCAAAATTTAAATTAAAAAAAAAAAAAAAAAATGGAGTATAGACTGAGCCATGGGGTCAACAGGTGAATTCACAGCCAGGGACAAATATGAACAATCCTAGGAAGGGCGGCATAGTAAACTTAGATTTTGCCCATAATTGTAATTGCTGGTTCTGTCTCAACAGTGCTCAACAGGAACCTTGGATTATATTTTACAACGCTGTCAGTTGGCTCTGCAGAATGTCCGTGACGATGTGGACAATGGTGATGTCTCTTTGAAATCCTTTGAGCCTGCAGTTTTGAAACAAGGAGAAGAAATTCATAATGAGGTAAGGATTTTTTTTTTTTTTGAGACAGAGTCTCGGTCCGTCACCCAGGCTGGAGTGCAGCGGCATGATCTCGGCTCACTATAACCTCCACCTCCCAGGTTCAAGTAATCCTCCTGCCTCAACCTCCTGAATAGGTGGGACTGCAGGTGCACGCACCACCACCCCTGGCTGATTTTTATATTTTTAGTAGAGACGAGGTTTCACCATGTTGGCCAGCCTGGTCTCGAACTCCTGACCTCAAGTGATCTGCCCACCTTGGCCTCCCAAAGTGCTGGGATTACAGTCGTAAGCCACCGTGCCTGGCAGGACTTTCAAGAATTGTGAAAGATCTGAGATTCTACCCTACCTGCAAGCTAACAAGTTAATCTGCCACAGTTTCATATTGGTATAAGACGTGAGACTCTTAGGTCAGAGATGGAGGACAGGTTATTACTTACATCAATAGCAGTCACCAGAGTGTCAGTATTTTTGTGTTAGTTCACAGACTTATTTTGTTCAGGCTGCAGTCACAAAATAGCATAAACCAGGTTGCTTGTAAACAACAGAAATTTATCCTCACTGTTCTGGAGGGTGGCAAGTTCAAGATCAGGTGGCATCAAGGTCAAGATCTGGTGTCTGGTGAGGACTTGTTTCATGATTCATAGATGGTACCCTCTCACTTTCCTTACATGGTGCAACGGCCAGGCGAGCTCCCTGTGGTCTCTTTCATAAGGCTACTCAACTCTTTTATGAAAGCCTTCATGACCTCTCACCTCTGAAAAGCCCCACCTCTTAATGCCATCGCCTCGGCTGTTAGAATTTCAACAGAAGAATTTTGGAGGGACATGGCCGGGCCTGGTGGCTCACGCATATAATCCCAGCATTTTGGGAGGCCGAGGCAGGCAGATCACAAGGTCGAGACCATCCTGGCTAACACAGTGAAACCCCGTCTCTACTAAAAAAATAATAATAATAATAATACAAAAATTAGTCAGGCGTGGTGGCGGGCGCCTGTAGTCCCAGCTACTCAGGAGGCTGAGGCAGGAGAATGGTGTGAACCCAGGAGGCGGAGCTTGCAGTGAGCCGAGATCGTGCCACTGCATTCCAGCCTGGGCAACAGAGTGAGACTCCATCTCAAAATAAATAAATAAATAAATAAATTAATTAATTAAATAAAAAAGAATTTTGGAGGGACGTACACATACAGAGCATAGCATTCTCCCAGTGTTTCTATAGGGCAATGCAAAGTAGGCCAGATAACATGTACACATTGAGGGGTTACATTATAGGAGAGGAACCATGAGCTATGGAAACCTAGTCTTTTTCGAAGGATAGTAAGCATGCCTGTCTTTTGCTGTAGGTCAAGACACTGTGTTTATCTTCCAAGCCTATATGCACACCTGCCCTTTTGTTCTGGAGGGAGAAACTCTCTCTATCCAGGTTGTTGCTGTATAAACATCCTTGCGATGAGAGTCCGTAACACAGGACAGTCATTGCTTCCTCACAAGACACGCAGAAGCACAAGAGACTCAGGAAGAATAGTCTCCCAGCAAAGACTGCTGGGAATTGAGGATAGGCCCTGCGAGCAAGTGTCAATGCCTTGCTTTTCATTGACGAAATCAGTTGCAGTTCTGCAGTCTGTGAGACCAGCAGGTCTGGATCCCATGGGTCAAAGTTTCACAAACTCTACTTTTCCCACTAATACCCTCTCAATATTTACTTTATCTTTGGAGTACATACATTGTTTAGTTACTTAATATTTTACTTTAAATCAACTCTTTTTTAACATATATAAATTTCTTTAAAAAGGAAGCTTTATATTGCTACTTTAAGTGGAAATCCAGTATCATTAGCCAAAAGAAAAAGTATCCAGAAAAATAGGTCCAGTGAAAACAGAGTAATGTTATTACATTCCAGTAGATATTCTTGTCTGGAGGACGCTCTGAGCCTCAAGTTTCCTTTCTTCGTGTTAAGAAGGGAGATTAGTGGTAATGGTTGCACAGCTTCATACATTTTCTAATAATCATTGGAGTCTGCACTTACAATGTGTGAATTTTATGGCTGGTAAATTATACCTCAAAAAAAAAAAAAAACCATTGAAAAAAAGGAGACACTAAAATGTGGTAGAGAACTGAAGTTCATTCACCTATCTGAGACTTTCTTTTTGATATAATAAGAAGGATTGATGAAGAATTTGAAGTTAAAAAATGTTCTCATGCATCCTTTCTATAATTAATTGCTGAGCATGTGCCAGACACTCTTCTAGGTGCTTTAGAATATATTGGTAAATAAAATAGACATTCTAGTACAGGGAGATGATGGTAAGTAACAAACATAATACATTGGTAAATCATACAGTATGTGAGAAGTTGCTAAGTGCTACAGAAAAAAAAACTGAGCAAGATGATGGAAACTGAGAGAACTAGAGAGCCTCCCTGTTGAAAAGATGTCGTTTGAGCAGAGAATTGAAGGACATGAGAGACAGCCATGTGGGTATCTGGGGAATTGCCTTTTGGGCAGAAGGAACAGCCACTGCAAAGGCTGTGTGGTGGGGGAATGTCTGGAGTCCATGGAACAGTCCAGGAACAGTACTGTTTGAGTGGAGGGAGTGAGGTTGCTACTTATAGGAGAAGAGGTCACAGAGGTAGTTCCAGGAGACTGGGGAGCAGCAGATTGTATAGGTCCTTGGAGGCCCTTGTAAGGACAAGGCCTTTCCTTTTTACTCTGCAGGAAACAGGGGCCCATTGAAGAGTTTTGAGCAAAGGAGAAATAATGTCATCTCCTATAGTGACATAATATCTTTTTAATGTCTTTATAAGTTATTTAATATCTTGTGAACTGCTCCACACTTTGTGAAACATTGTCATAATCTCCAGAGCCATAGGGGAAGCTGTTCTGCCTTTCAGGGGACTGGTAACCACTTCTAATGCTGAGCTCAGGTCTGACTTGCTTCCCTTCATTGTGCCTGATGGGTGTTCTACTTTCTGTCTTATTAGTAGTCCCTGCTGGAGGCATTGCTGATAGCCAGAACTTCAGGAAGGAAGACATTTATGGGCCTGATGACCTCACTGAATTAGACTGGAGAGCAAAGTTATGTCTTTCTGCATATTTACATTATAGAAATTCTAATCTTGAAATGTAGTTATTTCCTTCTCAAAAAATCTCATGGGCTGGGTGCGGTGGCTCACGCCTGTAATCCCAGCACTTTGGGA
The DNA here is from genome assembly GCF_024542745.1 of Macaca thibetana thibetana. Taxonomy (NCBI): domain Eukaryota; kingdom Metazoa; phylum Chordata; class Mammalia; order Primates; family Cercopithecidae; genus Macaca; species Macaca thibetana. The sequence continues at coordinate 38,098,275 of NC_065597.1, read as the reverse complement.
GGCCAAGGCGGGCGGATCACAAGGTCAGGAGATCGAGACCATCCTGGCTAACACTGTGAAACCCTGTCTCTACTGAAGATACAAAAAAATTAGCCGGGTGTGGTGGCGGGCACCTGTAGTCCCAGCTACTCAGGAGGCTGAGGCAGGAGAATGGTGTGAACCCAGGAGGCGGAGCTTGCAGTGAGCCGAGATTGTGCCACTACACTCCAGCCTGGGCGACAGAGTGAGACTCCGTCTCAAAAAAAAAAAAAAATAAATAAATAAAACCTCACAATTTTCGTGTCAGACTAGCAGAATGGGTGCTTTCTTTAACGTGCATACAGGCTTTCTTATTTCCCTATCCTTTCTCATCTTTTGTGACTGTGATGTTTTGTTACCATCAATGGATGGGAGAAATCTGTAAAATCACACTGTGTATCTAACAGAATATTGTCATCTAAGTCTATCTGCTTCAGGCTGAGTGCGGTGGCTCACGCCTGTAATCCCAGCACTTTGGGAGGCCAAGGCGGTGGATCACCTGAGGTCAGGAGTTTGAGATCAGCCTGGCCAACATGGTGAAACCCTGTTTCTAGTAAAAATACAAAAAGTTAGCCAGGTGCGGTGGCGGGTATCTGTAATCCCACCTACTTGGGTGGCTGAGGCGGGAGAATCTCTTGAACCTGGGAAGCGGAAGTTGCAGTGAGCCGAGATTGTGCCATTGTACTCCAGCCTAGGCAACAAGGCCAAAACCCTGTCTCAAAAAAAAAAAAAAAAATTTGTCTGCTTCAGAAAGTGACTGGCTGCTTTTGACCTTGTATGTTAGGCAGGTGGGGCAGAGATGTACTGTATCAGAAACCTCGGCCCCTGGGGTTGAATAGATACAGTGATCTTGAATTTAAATAGTGTGTGTGCCAGTCTTTACCATTCTCCCGATCTCTGATTCTTCAAGGTCATCTCCTTACTTTCACAATTAATTCCATATGTCAGGGCACATTGTCAGATATTGTTCTTTTGCCATACAAGTTGGCCTGGGATTTAGCAGTTGCATGCCTACTCTTTACTTTGTCCTATTGTTCAGTGAAAGCCCGCTCGTCCATAAGAGTTCTCCCAGTTGCTTGCTTGCTTGCTTGCCTATTTCTGCAAGGCCATGTGTCTTTGCTGGACAAACCATGGGATGAAACCCTCGATTTTACATACTGCAAGCTCTCAGTCTGTGTGGGTTGAGAAGTGGTTTGTTTTCCTTGTCTAGGATGGTTTCTAACTGAGCAGTTTTCGGAAGTTTGGGCATGTGTTTTGGAGTACCTTATTGGAGATATAGTTTTTCCAATTTAAGATGCTTAGGAAAGATTCTTGTTTAATTATAAGCAGAATCTTCTTCCATGTTATTAAATGGCCCACTTTCCTTTTTAAAGATAGTAAAATGTGGAATTCAGCCTCCTCTCTTAGTAAATGTCCCCTAGAAGAATGGAATGTTTGACGGTATTGTTTGGCTCTCATTTTCTTCTGACCAGACCTGTGGCTTCCTTATAACCACTGCAAAAGGGCCTTCATAGGGTACCTCTTTGTAGATAGAGCCTTACCATGTCTTCCTGGTCTAATTCCTTTCTCAGCAAAGTAACTTCTATCCGTTATTACAGTGAGACATTAATCCCAAGGGGCGTAGTCACACATCTCATGAGGGAACTCTATGGCTGACTTGGGACCATATCAAGAGCCTAAACAAACTCAGCAGAAGAAAAGTAGGTGACATTTACTGACCCATTGGAATGATGGAGATGATTTACAACTATATGGTGATAAAGTGGCTCAGAAATATTCTTTTGAAATCTTATTAGCTTTGCTTTCCAAGGCCTAAGTACCCAATGACTGAAGTCCAGATATGTGGGTTGATTCTATTCCTTTCTCCTCTTCTAGACTTATTTCCATTAAGTGCATGCTCAAAATCAGGGAGTTTGGTTTGTAAGTATCATGAAAACTTTGAGAGAACCCTGAGAGCTCCTACAGGTTGTCTCCCTGCTGCTGACGTCTTCAGGGATGTGTCACCCGTGGAATGTTCCTTGGCCCCAAGTCAGCATTTGCTCTCCTGACCGCTTGCCTCTTATTTCTGCTCTGTTAGCTATGAGCCTCCTTTGACGGCCTACAACTCTGGAGAAGGGAAGAATACCCAACTTCTGTCGTGGTTACCACTTCATCAGTCAGTCAATATGATTAGACATGGATGTTTGTTTGGTTTTTTAGCCCCAAAGTAATAAGGACTCGCTATATTTTGAGTCCTGACTCTGGTTTTTGTGCAGTATCCATGCTATAGCTTTCCTTCCTAATTTCCAGAGTTTGTTAACTCAGACTCTGAATCAAGCAGGTGGAAATATTTTTTCGCCTTCTTACTTAATTTTAAGGAGAGAGTCAGCTACTTCTTTCTGTTGGCAGGGGGGAACTGGTAAAGGTGGCATTTGATTAAAATCCTGTAATAGTTTTTACCCACAACATCGAAATGAAAAAGTCAGGTCATGGAGTTGAATAGAAGGCATGCCACTGGATTTGATGTCCACAGAGATTGTATCTCATGGGCAATATTTCAACTCATGAATAAAATTCGGTTGGGAGAAGGTCTTCAGTGTTGTTGAACGTTTCTGACTGGCATTAGTGGGAAGGGGTGGGCATGAATTGACGAGGACATTAAAGCTTCTCCTGGTCAGAAAATTTGTAAGATTGTGAGATGCTTGAGGACAGGAAGTCCAAAGCCTTGTGGTCTTGTTTAGTATGCACTCTTGACATCTAGCAAATAAATGCCTGACAGAGAGTAGGCAGTAATTATTTCTGTCTTACAGATGACGTAGCTATTCTGTAGTGGTACTTACTTTTGAACTGACTCCAGAGCCCATATTCTTTTTTTCTTTTAGAGACATGGCCTCACTGTGTTGCCCAGACTGGAGTGTAGCGGCGCAATCATGGCTCACTGCAAACTCGACCTCCTGGGTTCAAGTGATCCTCCTGCCTCAGCCATCTAAGTAGCTGGGAGCACAGGCAGGTGCCGCCACAACCATCTAACTGTTTATTTGTTTGTTTTGTAGAGATGAAGTCTCACCGTGTTGCCCAGGCTAGTTTCAAACTCCTGGGCTCAAGTGATCCTCCTGCCATGGCCTCTCAAAGTGCTGGGATTATAGGCCAGAGCCCTTATTTTTAACCATGATACTATCTGTCTCAAAAGATAGTTAGGCGTCCAAGGGAAGATGAAGGCATTATTTATTAAAATAGCCAGGGCTCTCTCTTTGCTCTCTTGTCCAATAGCACAGCCCCTAGATATAGCCTTCTCCTTGCTTCCAAGTTTTAATGTACTGAAATCCAGTTTCTAGTGTACCCTGATAGACTGGATGAACTAATTACATATGATAGTCTATTTCCAGAGTCACCATGGTTGCCAAGCCTTATCCATTCTGTCCTCTTCAACGGGCATAACCAGTCCAAAGACTGGCAAATCTTTTAAAACCTTGTCAACTCTTTCTAACATAGGACTTGATGTTTTGCTAACAGGCTCTTTCCATAGTGTGAACAAATTTTATGTGAAATCCATCAAAAGGAACTCATTTTTTTCTTGAACTATGTTGTTAAACCTGTATCTTCACAGAAGTTGAAACACATTTGTATTCATTCATCTTTCAAAGTACTCAAGGTTACATCTGTTAACCACTGTGCTTAACCATCTGTTAAGCACAGATAAGTTTTAGCAACTGTTGTATTAATATTGTGTCTACATTCCTTTTTTGTTTTGTTTTGTTTTGTTTAAACAGCTTTAACTGAAATCAGTCCTACATAGCAAACAAACATTTAGTTAATGTAAGCTAAAACTTTTTCATATGACTTGGTATTCTCAGGTTACTTATTTGAGCCATTTTCACCGTTGTTAAATCTTCACAAGTTGGTTTTGTTTTCCTCATGAAAGTTCAATATGGATAAACAGAAAAAAAAATTCTTTGCGGTAACAGGTGAAGATTATAATAGCTCCATGTCTATATATGGAATATGATCACCTTAGCAAAGCCAGACAACCCAGCATGAAGCTGTGGTGGCTCCACATTTTTTTTTTTCTTTTTTTGAGATGGAGTCTCGTCGCTCTGTCGCCCAGGCTGGAGTGCAGTCGCTTAATCTCGGCTCACTGCAAGCTCCACCTCCCAGGTTCATGCCATTCTCCTGCCTCAGCCTCCCGAGTAGCTGGGACTACAGGCGCCCGCCACCACACCTGGCTAATTTTTTGTAGTTTTAGTAGAGACGGGGTTTCACCATGTTAGCCAGGATGGTCTCGATCTCCTGACCTCGTGATCCACCCATCTCGGCCTCCCAAAGTGCTGGGATTACAGGCGTGATCCACCGCGCCCGGCCGGCTCCACATTTCTTTAGCCGGCAGTGGTAAAAAGAGTATTAAGATCAGTAGCATTGTACCTTGATTTTCAAGTTGATGAATGATAGAAGAATTAGAAAATGGATAGAAAATTTTTTATATTTCCATAGGTTAACTCAGCCCATCATCCAAATATGTTGGGATTATTTTAGTTGCAAAGGGCAAAACATTCAACCTGAACTGGCTTAAATAAAAACAGTTTCAGGAATAGTTTGATCAAGGGTCAGTTGATATCAGGATGTGGTTTTTGTCTTTTCGTCTTGCAGTTACCCCCTGTGTTGGCTCCATTCTTCCCATTGCTGGCAAAATAGCTGCAGAGTCTTCTTCCTGTAGTTTCTGATAGTCTTGAGACTTCTTCTGATTGGACATATTCCTATTGCTCTCAATCCTAGTTCTGTGACTACAGAATCTAGTGGGCCGATTGGCCTAGACCTGGGTTGCATATTCCACCCCTGGCGTTGGAGTTGGATCCTCTTCAGACCACATGGGCTGTTTGGGGAAGGGGTGGGTGGGATTTGACTGGAATAGGAGGACTGCCAAGGTGGCAAACAGTTGAAGTTTACCGTAGTAGATTCATCGGGAAGGAAAGTAAGTTACTTGGGTATTTCTAATCTGAAAATCTGAAATTTGAGGTGCTCCAATATTCAGAGCTTTTTGAGCATAAACATGATGCTCAAAGGAAATGTTTATTGGAGAATTTCAGATTTTGGATTTGAAATGCTTGACCAGTAAGTATATAACACAAATATTCTAAAATCAGAAATCCTTTTGGTCTCAAGCATTTCAGATAAGGGATATTCAACTTGTACTAATATGTTTGCTACTCTTCTTTTTAACCTATTGTCACCTGCCCTGAGTTGACAAGTGACAATTTGAATGGCTTTGTAGGTTTAATGTGTGCCTCCATAATTAGTTTTATATATACAGGTTAAGATTATCACCAGCTCCTCCTGGCCCGTGGGTAAGTTATTTTTTTTTTTTTTTTTTTTTTTTTGAGACGGAGTCTCGCTCTGTCGCCCAGGCTGGAGTGCAGTGGCGCAATCTCGGCTCACTGCAAGCTCCGCCTCCCGGGTTCACGCCATTCTCCTGCCTCAGACTCCCAAGTAGCTGGGACTACAGGCGCCCGCCCCTGCGCCCGGCTAATTTTTTCTATTTTTAGTAGAGACGGGGTTTCACCATGGTCTCGATCTCCTGACCTTGTGATCCGCCCACCTCGGCCTCCCAAAGTGCTGGGATTACAGGCGTGAGCACCACGCCCGGCCCATGGGTAAGTTATTTTAATTTATTGCAATTTAAGAAACTTATAATTAATATTTCCTAATATGTATCCATGTTTTGCTTTTAATATCAGCCTTAAATAAAGACATTTAATAAAAACACATTTGGTTTATGTCTTTCCCATCAAACATAGTACAGCCTACTTTATAATTAGGATCTCAGTATTTATTGTTGATTGACTTATAGTTTCCTCACATCTGACTAATAAATGTGATTGAAAACCCCTCTGTGGCGTGAGCTGGGTTGTGTAAGAGAATTTCAGCTTTTTAATTATTTTATTTTGTTTTATTTTATTTTATTTTATTTTAACACAGAGACTCTTGCTCTGTTGCCCAGGCTGGATGGAATGCAGTGGCACAATTAGAGCTCATCACAGCCTCAAACTCCTAGGCTCAAGGAATCCTCTTGCCTCAGCCTCCCAAGCAGCCAGGACGACCAGCACACACCACTGTGCTTGGCCAATTTATTTTTAATTGTTTTTGTAGAGACAGCATCTTGCAGTGTTGCCCAGGCTAGGCTCAAACTCCTGGCCTCAAGCGATCCTCATGCCTCGGCCTGCCAAACTATTGAGATTATAGGCATGAACCAACACGTCTGGCCAGACCTCAGTTTTAAGACTACTCTTTTCTTAGCATTGCAGAAATGCTCTGGAGATGCCAGCTTATATTGGGAACTCGTTAGGCTGACCTTTCTCACCTTTTCTCATCCTATGGCCGTCAAATTACCGGAGGAGAATTAAAAGACGAAGTCATTGTCCTTGATTGTCTATCACAAGGGAATTAAAACCACCATCTTCTCTTTATGGTCCACAGGTCGAGTTTGAGTGGCTGAGGCAGTTTTGGTTTCAAGGCAATCGATACAGAAAGTGCACTGACTGGTGGTGTCAACCCATGGCTCAATTGGAAGCACTGTGGAAGAAGATGGAGGGTGTGGTAAGTCCATGAGGCCTGGGACCGACCGTGTTTTGTGGACTGCTGTGTTATACAAATCCTCCACTGCCTCATTTGCATAGGCAAATGTAGATTTAATTATTCCTAATTATCAAGTTAGGTTCTTCTTGGTAAGGTGATGGGTATAGCCAGGATTTTGTCAGTACAACCTCAATTTAGTTCAATAAGCATTTATATTATTTTCTCCTCATAAGGCATGTGCTGGACATATACTAGGAAGTGGTGATAAGAGGATAACAATTTGAAAATAGTATTTAACATTTATTTGCATTTTTATATGCATCAGGTGCTACTCTGTTTTCCCAGTATTAACTTAAAAAAATTTTACAGCAATGCTAAGAGGTATAGACAGTTTTCCAGGCCTGAATGTATGGATGTGAAAACTGAGGGACAGGGAAATGAAGGGCCTCCCCTAAGGTCACGGAGTAAGTGGCAAAGCAAGGGGGAACCCCAGGCAGGCTGGCTCCACAGCTTGTACTCTCAACCACTGTGATCCAACAGTTGAACAAGGAGAGGGGCACGAATATCACCAGGTATGACGTTAGCTAAAATGAAATCCGGTAATATATGTTAAATGTTAAAAGAAAATCACAGTTCCAGAGGAGGGAGCATTACATTGAGACCACTTGAGCTGGCTGGGATGGTGGTGAAATGGCAGATGTGGTTTTTGGCGCCCTTGAATGCTGAGGAGTATGATGGGATGGGGGATCTGGGGATGAACTTTAGACTCCAGGAACTGTAAAAGCAAGGCCAGAAGTGAGGAAGTCCGGTGTGACCAGAGCAAGGAGTGCAGATAATGTGGGAGAAATGCAGCTGGAAGGCAGGCGGAAGCCACATGGAGGTCTTGCATTAAGTCTTAATTTAAATAATAGTAATAATAATAATAGCAAACACTTACATAATACTTATTAAGTACCAGACATTATTCTGTGTGTTTTCTATATAATTTCTTTAACTTTTATGACACCCCATAACATAGGTGTAACGTATTCCCCATTTTTCTTTTTTCTTTTTTTTTTTTTTTTGAGACAGTGTCTCACTCTGTCGCCCAGGCTGGAGTGCAGTGGCGCGGTATCGGCTCACTGCAAGCTCCGCCTCCCGGATTCACGCTATTCTCCAGCCTCAGCCTCCTGAGTAGCTGGGACTACAGGCGCCTGCCACCGCACCTGGCTCATTTTTTGTATTTTTAGTAGAGACAGGGTTTCACCGTGGTCTCGATCTCCTGACCTTGTGATCCGCCCGCCTCGGCCTCCCAAAGTGCTGGGATTACAGGCGTGAGCCAGCGCGCCCGGCCCTGTATTCCCCGTTTTTCTAACGAGGAGACCAAAACACAAAGGGTTTATGTAACTTCCTCAAGGTCACCCAGCTAACAGGTGAGGAAGCTGGAATTTGAACTCTAGAAGGCTGCCTCTGGGGTCCTTGCTCTTCACCACCTCACTGTTCTGCCTTCAATCGGATTTGGAATGTAGTAGAAAAGTGGTAAACGCCTGCAAACTCTGGAGATAGTACCTCTGCACAGAATTTGAAATGTGCTGGAAACAATGAACTAATCTGCAAAAATGGATAGCTATTGCTAATCCCTATTTTATTTTTATAAAGCCACTTTATTGGGGTATGATTGCCCTACAAAAAACTGTACTTATTTAATGTGTACAACCTGAGTTTAGAGATACGTGTACATTTGTGAAACCATCACAGCAGTCTATGCCATAAACCTATCCATCACCTCCAAAAGTTTTCTTCTGTCTTATTTATTATAATTATTATTTTTGTGATAAGAATATTTAACATAGGGTCTACCCTAATTCCTACTTTATAATAATGAAAATGTCAAGTCACAACTCTGAAGGCCCCAGTTTAAAAGTCGGGATCAGAATCCAAATGTCCTTGCTTTCCAGACATCTCAAATCTTTAAATCGTACCTTTTCATGGATATGTGTCTGGGGAAGGAATGTTATAATCCTTTTAATGTATTAATAGTATCACAAAAATTGATTTCTCCAAAGACCTGAATCAATGCAAAACCGAGCATTGTGAAACTGAATTGGAGTTAATGAAAAGTCTGTGCCTAAATCTCCTTGGTCAGTTCTGTTCCTAAACTAAGCCTGTTATGAGTACTCTCCATTTTTATGGGCTTCTTATATAAAGGCAGCTTCAGTTTCAGGGCAACGTTTTTTTTCCTCCTACTGTGTAATTCTGATTTTGTCCATTTACATATGAGTTAGAACCTCTTAACTTGATGAACCTTGGCTCTAAGACATCAGCTTGACTTTGAAGTTGTAATTTGACAACTCTGTGAATTAGAGTTGAAGAGCAAATAAGAAAGGAGCTCTTAATGATTTTTTTTTTTTTTTTTTGAGACGGAGTCTTGCTCTGTCATCCAGCCTGGAGTGCAATGGCACGATCTCAGCTCCCTGCAACCTCCGCCTCCTGGGTTCAAGCAATTCTCCTGCCTCAGCCTCCCGAGTAGCTGGGATTACAGGTGCCCGCCACTGTGCCTGCCTAATTTTTGTATTTTTTAGAAGAGACAGAGTTTCACCATGTTGGCCAGGCTGGTCTCCAACTTCTGACCTCAGGTAATCTGCCCATCTCAGCCTCCTAAAGTGTTGGAATTACAGGCGTGAACCACCGTACTTGGCCCTTGATTTTGTTTTTGTTCAAGAGCCTTTTTTTTTTTTTTTTTTTTTTGTAAAATCTAGCCCAGCAAGGTAGCTTATACCTGTCTTCTCAGCATTTTGGGAGGCCAAATTGGGAGGATTCCTTGAGCCCAGGAGTTTGAGACTAGTGTGGGCAACATAGTGAGACCTCATCTGTACGAAATAAAAAACATTATCCGCCTGTGGTGGTGCGTGCCTATAGTCTGAGCTACTTGGGAGGCTGAGGTGAGAGGATCATTGGAGCCCAGGAGGTCAAGGCTACAGTGAGCTGTGATCGCCTTACTGTGCTCTAGCCTGGGTGACAGAGTGAGACCTTGTCTCACGTACACACACACACACACACACACACACACACACACACACACACACAAAAAAAAAATATTGGTATTGTGAGCTTACCAGTGTTATTCATTATGAATTCATTTAAGGGATTTAGTTATATCTACGTAAATTGGTGCATAAATAATTTGAAGGTGGTGGCACATTCGTTAAGAGAAAATATCTTTTGTTTTGTCGCTCTTGTATAAAAAATACCAAAAGGAAAAGCAATTCTGCGAACTCTCTGGCCCAAGTTTCCCAGCAGTTGGCATGGAATTCCTAAGTGTTCTGAGGGAGATCAGTGGCCTCAGTGTCTCTCCTCAGCATGCCTTGGGATGATCTTTATCAGCAGAGTCAAGATTTAGGCCCAGATAAAAGGGATGTTTCTTCCAAATTAAATGTAAGCATTGCTTCAAGCCTTTTACAAATGACTTCTTACAAATTCAAGTAATTTCTTTTTTTTATTGGAAAAGACAGAACAGAATAATTGTTGGATGGGTCTATGGTTCTGTGGCTGTGTTCGTGCAGTGCCATCTGGTATTTGTATACTCGGGTGGAATTGGCAGTGGCTGGTTAGATTTCCACTTGGTACCAGCCCACCTCATATTTTCTCAGTTGCCAGCAGTAGGGGGCAATGTTGAGCTACCAGATTGAGGCCCCAAGATGTTAGCCTTTCAGGAAAATGCATACAAAAATACCATTAACTGTCAAGAATTATCCCTGTTGCTTCAAGTTAGCTGTAATCTCCAAGATTCCATAACACAGGATATCAGTTGTGGGTTAACAAATTCAACAGCAATTTACCATAAAAAGTACAGTGTTTGGTGCACATTTGGATTGTATAGCATTAGACTAATCCAAATGGAATTTCTGAGTGTCCTCACTTTGCTTCCAGGGACTATCTGACTCAAAATGATGATCATTTTAGACAAATGATTCTTTTTTATCTTTATGCTTTTTTTGAATTGTAAAATCATGTGTGTGTTGTGGAAGGATTTCTTTAATCAGTGCATTTTGTCCTGCAAAATATCATCGATCTCTTTTGCTGAGAAAATAAAATAAAAAACCTCAGGGAATATGTACATTACTTTTCCCCTTTTGCTTATGAGTAAAGCAACCTTTATCGGCCCTTGTACGAGGGAAGAGACTTGTGCTGTGATTTCTGTCTTTGTGTTCTTTTTTCACTTTGTGGTTGGAAGGTGTAGTCTCAGGAAGGATATAGAAGAATGGAAAATGAGCTTTGAAATCGCTTTTCTTCCATTAATGGTAATTGCTTCACATGTCATAACCAGTCACATATTTCAAAAAGTTTAGTCAGCTGTCTCTAAAACTCCCCCATCCTCCACTTCCCATTTCCTGTCCCAGCAAACACCATTTTTATCACACTGTTTATTCTTGCCATTTTTCTCCCGGCGGATAGTTTTACTCCGTCCATGCTCTTGTGATGTAAATGTTAAACCTTATATTTGAATGACATTCTGATAAAATATCACATTTTCCCTGAATATTACCTCATGAATGTATGAGCCATTAAGCCCAAAGCAACATAACCCTTTCTTATAACCCAGGAATTTAGTCTGGCCTTTCCCCTCCTCTTTGCTCCCTATTGAGGATGGCATTATAACACTATAATACTATTCAAATATTTGTTTTTTATTTTAATTTTTTAAAAACCCGATGCACTTCCTTCCCGCCACCGCCCCCGCCATCCAAGATGATTGTGTTATGAGAAGACTCTTCAGGATAAGAGAGAGTTACCATTTGAAAGAAACTGTGCAACTGCTTTGCTTTCTGGGTAAAGAGAAATATGAAAAGCTAAAGTCTCCTGTGAGGTGAGGAAGTCTTGCTGTAGCCAGAGATTCAACGGATAGGCCATTTGTCTCTCAGGGTCTGGTATCGCTCTTTGCAAAACTGACATTTATTTTACCTATAAAAATGTTTTAACACTATCAAATTCACAATGATACAGAAAAGAATGCTAGGTGCGAAATCCTCTAAATTGGTGACATTTATTCCTTTCCTATTGACCTTAAAAAAAAAAAAAAAGGTCAATTTGGTATAATCCAGTGGAAATATTTGACAATCGTTTTCAGAGTAAACATTTTCAAAAGTATTGATGATTTCTATACTGGAGAGAAATTCTTCTGGCTGTTTTCCTTGGTTTTTTTCTTTTAGAAGAAAAAGTAGATCCTGATGGTTTTGAATGTTTTTAATTGCATTTCCTGTTCTGACAATTCCTTGTGCTGTTATAGCAATGCATTTAAATGGCAGTTGGCCTTAATAACCTTTATTGACTTTAGTGGGTAGGAGCCAAGACTGGATTATTTTAATGTATCCGTTTTGAAACAGTGTAAAACACAACATATAATTATGTTAGGTAAGCTATAGGCTACATTTATTTCTATCCATTTATGTTAAAATTTGGCACAGGAGAGCAGAGAGATGTGGAAAATGAGTAGGTGTTTTATTTAATAATGTAACCAGTTTCTTGTTGTTAAAGTTTTAAGAGAGAAATGTACTTAAGAAGGTAAAGGTTGTCCCTCACAAGTTAGTTATAATAGTTTAACTTTAAGATGAGTCATGCCTTTTCCCCTGCTATTTTGGCCTGTGTAAATCATCTGGGAAGGCCCTTGCCAGGAGCCTGCCCGTGGCTGTGTGGATGAGTCTTCCTCAGCGTAGGTTACACTTCATGTAGGTTACACAGTCATAGGGAATGATTGAGCCGAGCAGTAGTTTGTTTATTTTTGGAGAGATTAATGAAGCTCTCATCAGAGTGCTTTAGAATAAATTCTTTAAAACTGAATATAGGAACAAGGTTGCTTTTCCATTTACTGAAATATTTACTGAGTATACTGGTATTTGCTATTGTATTATAGTTCAATTAGCTAAGTTTATTTTAAACTTCCTTCTAGGATTGAAAATTTTTGGGGATGTGCAGAAGAAAGTGATGTAAATATAAATATTGAATTTTTTTTGTTTGCATTAATGGGAAAGTCACCAATTGTTGCGTGTGTGTGTGTGTGTGTGTGTGTGTGTATAACTTTTTTCTCCCTTCTTTTCAGTGTTAATGTGCACAGTAAGTTACATCAGCCAACATAATCCAGTCTCCTCATTTTTTCAGGGTTAGCATTTCTGATTTAGGAGCAGAGTATATTATAATAATTTAGGATCCTATGTGAGATGTCTAGTGGTTTTAAATTAAAATGTAAATTCTCTTTTTTGACTGGGGCAGTGCTGAGTGACTCAAGATAAGCACAGATTAGAGGCGGATAAAGAGTCATAAGCATCCAAAAATTCAGTTTCTGAAACCGGTGTGCAGACCTTTATGTTTAGTTTTGAAAATTTGGAAAAACGAAAAAGTCACTTGCAGCTGGAGCAGCTTAAAATCTTTGGTTTAAATCTTTGGTTTTTGGTTATCTTAAAAGTGTTCAGGGAAGCTCGATTCTTTCCATTCTCCTTCCTACCCACCCACTCCAATTCCCCACCCACTCCAATTCCCCACAGCTATATTGTTCTATTAAAAGTAAAACATCTGGGGAGAAATTTTACATGTGATTTAGCAATGAATTTCTTACACGTTTTGATTCCTTTTTTGATTATCTTATGAATTTCAGAGTTTTCCATTTTTTTCCCTAAGCGTCTGCACCTTTAGTAAGGAATTTTACAAGAAAGTGTTGTGTATCCTGTGTTTTCGGGAAAAAAGAATATACAATTCCAAGAGAATTCAGGCTTAAGCCTCAAAAACACAGTGTGCATCGAAAGCACAAAGGACTGTGTTTATGATTCTCTTTGAAGTGTTTTTGCAACTGGATAAGGAAAATTTTAGAAACTGTCTGATAGTGTTCAGGGTAAATACTTAAACCCCTTTAGAGAATTTCACACACAGATACTGTGCAGCAGAAAAAAGGGATACTTATGTTTCTTAAAGCTGCTACAGCCTACAGCTTTGTACTTAAAGACAGAGGTGTTGAATAGAATTCTACTGAGGATACATCCAGTGACAATATCTCCAGGAACATCAGAGCAAACCAGTGGGTAGGACTTTCTGTTTTTAACCCTTACATGAGCTGTGTGAGAGTTGAGCTTTATTGGTACCAAGTCCTAGGATGTGCCTGGTACATCTCAGGAATGTTAAGAGGATCGTTCCTAGTGCCTCTGCTCTGCACACAATAGGAGCAAGACTAAAAATGCTGAAGATGCTGAGACAAAGTGACAGGAGCTAGGAAATTCCAAGTGACAGCCTTGCCATCTCTCTTAACTCTTAGTGTGTGGAGAGAAAAACTGGAGTAAACAGCCAGGGTTTCTGTTTTAACCTCGGTTCTGTAGGATTTGGCTAAATTTTGACAACCTTCGTTAAACACACGCACGTACATGTGCACACACACACATATGCACATTTCACACATTCTATACGTAAAGAAAAAAAGATGAATTCTGCTGCTTTAAATAGTTTTAACCATCCTGAAATTCAAATTGATGTAAAGGTGTGAAGATCCTGCTATTTTCCCTGGGGTGCTATTTTAGCCTTGGCTGCTGGAATTTATTTTGGATTGCTTTGACTAGCAGACCATCATAGCATTTCCGATATGAATTAAGAAACCCTGGTGCAGGATTGGAATGTCAGAAATTTCTATTTTTCCTGGAGAAGATATAACATAAAACAAATGATATACCTTATTTCATCTAGGTTGTTTTTTTTGGGGGGGAGGTGGGGAGCATGGTAGAGGGATTAAATTCAGCTCTAGTCTGTTATTTACTTTATTATAATTACCTCTGAAATATCCTAGAAGAATCTCAGTCTAGAAGAATGAAGTAGTTTGCAAAATAATAATAATAATCATCAGACCTGCAGTTTTGAAAGAGAAGCAAGATTTCCAAAGGATGTCATGCCATTTATTTGGAATATTGTCAAGATGTTAGAATCTTTTTTTTCCCCAAGTTGGTTAAGGAATAATCGCTAAACCTGTTACCTTTTGAAGAGTATTGTTATGATGATCCAATGAGAAAGTTTGTAAAATATGAAACACATAAATGCAAGGTATCACCAGTATTGATTTTAGAAGGAAGTGTGAACAGTCTTCAGCTGAGGAATCCTTACTTCGAGGCCGGTTGACCGAGTCTTCCTTGGTGACAGCATCCCTTTCCTTTCCTTATTTTCCTTCCTCTGGAGCTGGGGTTCAGTCCAGGAGCTAAAGGGACTCACAACAATTTGGAACTCAGTGCTCCTCTTGCAATGCGTCTATCCACTGTGGGTTAAATACTTCGGGAGGCTGGGCTGGGAATCTTTCCATATTGTACAAAAATGTCTCTATGGAGAAATGTGCTCCCAGTGCCAAAAAATGACTTACCAGAGAGCCCCGGGAACACATTAAGTTGGCCCTTCCATGCCTTATGGGTAACATAACCACCATCCTGTTCCCTCCTCGTTGACATCTGCAAAATAATGACCCTTTTTTAACCAAAGGGAACTGTGATCTATTTTTTCTGCATTCCTGAAAGGATCTCTGTGATTGTAGATGATATTTTTAATAGCATCTTTTCCTAACAAGTTAAATGTGATTGACGTGTTTTTTTTCATTTTCTTTGCATGATCTCAGTCCATCTGGAACCACCTGTGACAGTCTCAATTGTAAATTTTTCCTTCAGATGTATAAAAATCTCAGGCAGATCATCTCCTACTTGTTTTTTTTTTAATACCACTCAATGAATCTCCTACTTATTTTGATTGACAAAATTAGCTTTCAACTAAAAATCTGGAGTCTTCGGCACTATTCATAATTAAAGTTTAATGTTTTACACATACCTGCATAGCCATATCTGCATTGGTTATAAAGACTTAGAACTGGTGGTAGCTTGAACATATATAGCCCTCTTATTAAATATTATTGATTGAAATGACAAATTATGAAATATCCAGAATTATGCATCAGATGTTCTTTAACAGATGTTGGGGGATTAAGAGGTTTCATATTTTACTTAATGACATAAACTTTTCATGCAGTTAGCAGTGACATTTTTTAAAGGATGGGAGTGGTGGCATAGACCAATGCCTGTAATACATTCATGTGTTTCTGATACTGAAGTTTCGTGTCTTGGACACCTGAACATTGTTTGGGAAGGGTGGGCAGTATTCAGCCATCCAGTAATAAATATCTCAAAGGTAACATATCCAAAACCCACGGTTTGATTTCTGTAATCCCTAGTGTTTCACAGTTCAGTAATTTGAACCATCCAGTTGCCCAGACTAAAACCTTGGAGTCTTCTTGATGTATCTCTTGATTTATCAGTGAATCCAGTTAGCTCTACTTTCAAAATATACTCATGACCTGACTACCCATCACTACCTCCTGTGCTACCACCTTGGTAAAAACTACCATCGTTTATAAAGTAGCCTTTCAACCAGCTTTCCTGCTTCTAATACCCTATGTCCATCCCAATCAGAATGTTCCTTTGAGATACAAGGCAGGTCGTCATTTCACTCCCCTGTTTCAAACCTACTATCACGTTTAGAAATCCACCTTCCTTGCAATGGCCTAATGCCCTGCAGGATCTGTCCATTCCTCGACCTCCATCAGTGCTCCCCCTCTTTCCCTCCCCTAACATCTGCCGTATTATGTCTAGAACATGCCCAGCCCACTCTTGCCCAGGATTTTTGCGTAAGCCGCTGCCCCTGTCTTGAATGTCCGTCCTTCTGTAATTTACATGACTCTCTCCCTCATTTCATTCAGTTGCTCATATCACTTTCCTGGAGAGAGTTGCTCTGACCAAGCACTCTCTTATTGTAGCAGGGACTTACTCTTTTCTACTGTACTCTTAACACTTTCCACCAACTGCGATTATCCCATATATCCATTTGTTGTCTGTCTCTACCTGAAATAATCTCCATGAGGGCAGCAGGGACTTGGTCTGTTTTAGCCACTCTTATTTCCCCAACCTCTAGAACAGCATCTGCTGCATAGGAGGTACTCGACACATGTTTGTTAAAAGCAAGAGTTCACGTGAGGTCTGTGTTCTAGTCCTGCCTTTTCCTCCTACCCATGTTGATCAGTGTGGCCTTAAATCTTTTATGTATGTATTTATTTATTTTGAGACAGTCTTACTCTGTCACCTAGGCTAGAGTACAGTGGTATGATCATGGCTCACTGTAGCCTCAAGCTCCTGGGCTCAGTGATTTGCCCACCTCAGCCTCCTGAGAAGCTAGGACTACAAGCCACCATGCCTGCCTATTTATTTTTATTTTTGCAGAGATAGGTTCTTGCTGTGTTACCCAGGCTGGTCTTGAACTCCTGGCCTTAAAGTCATCCTCTCACCTTGGCCTCCCAAAATGCTGGGATTACAGGTGTGATTAACAGTACCTGGCCAATAAATTCTTTTTAACTTTATACCTTTTCCTAAAGTGTTACCTCTTATTACCTGCTTCACAGGAATATTTTTGGGTTAGTTTTATTCTTAAACAAACATAACTCTCAAAATAATACCCCAAACATCTTTAACTTCTTTTTAAAAACAAAATAATATTGAGGGCACAGAGGAAAGTCTTGTTTTATGCCTCTGGCATTTATAGCTGAGAAGGTTGAGCAATCACAGGCAAACAACTTATGCAAATATGGAAAATCTTTTTTTTTTTTTTTTTATGAGAGGATTAAGTAGCTTATTAGTTTCCCAGAGTACCAGTGTTGCTAAAAGTTACAATCATAGTGTTTTGTCTTATTTGTTATCATCTTTCATGTTTTAGATTTCCCTCTTCTGGTAAAACTTAGTAAATTGTCACAAAATTAAATGACTTCTCCAACAAAGCTTGGACTTTGCTGTTACAAATTTTCAAAATTATATAGAGAAAGCAGCATGGGCTGGACAGGTTTTGGGCACAGAACTAGGGAAGTCCCTGAGGAGTAAACTGACTTCCTCTAGACAAGCTGAAAACTGATTAAAATATTTATCATCCTTTGGGTATGCAATAGCTTTTGATGATGGAAGGCATATTAATATTCATCTTTGCTGCTTGTCTACACTTCAGACAGATCCCAGGAAAGGATGTTCAAATGACCAGTTTTCTTTCCTCACCAGGAGTCCTTGAGAAACCAGTACAGCTTGGAACCAAGAAATGCCTTGTGATGTGGATTGAGCTTTTCCTTTGGGGGATGGGAATGGGAGAATACAAACCAGGGGAGACCTTTGGACTGGAAAGCTTTAAAGGATGACTGCTTTCTCACAGGAAGTCTTTTGCCAGAACAAAGGAAAAAGTTTGGTTGTAATTCTATAAGCAGCAGAACTGTTATTGCTTATCTGAATACATGAAGCTGACTTCATTCCTTAGGTAAAGTCAGAAGATCGAAGCCTTATACAAGCTGAAGATTTTTCTTCCTCCCCACCAACCACCCCACCACTTTGTTGTAGAAGGAGAGAAATCAGTTGTATTTGCAGCTGATGCTCAGGTCTTCCGACTGGTTCTAGAGTGCCCCATCTCCGTTTTATCCTGAGACAGAATTTGGATGCATATGGCGTCCACATAGCCTGGCATAAGTAGCGCAGGGTGGCCCTCTGGGATTCTCAGGATCTGTCTTTTTTTTTTTTTTTTTTCTTTAATGTGAGAAAGAGTCTGGCTTTATTAGTTGAGTTAATTAAGCAGTGTTGTTTTTTGTCTAGATTGAAACAGCCTTGATTACATTTTTGGTTGCAAATAAGACCTCTGAAAGAACTCAATCTTTATATGAACAGTCTGAAAAACCTGAAAGTTAAATAGAATATTCTCATAAAAAGGGCAATGTGTTAAGACTCTTGGTTTCTGTCTTTTAAATCTGAAAATTCAGAATCCTCTTCTCTCGCATTTCAGTTTTTATTATTCCACACTACTGAGATATTTTGATGAAAGGTAACCTTAAACATTGGACAATAATTATGTTTGAAATCTATTTTAATATAGTGACATCAGAAGTGCTCTTTCTTCATCCCAGTCATTTAATCATTCATCTGCCCTTTTTTTTTTTTTTTTTTTTTTTTTTTTGCTGTAAGTGTGAAGTTATACAAAGAGCTAGGACTTATGTCTCCCAGGTTGATAAGGCACAAGGCAGTAAGTAATTCAGAGGAAGAAAAAGGAGAAGAGCAGATTCTGACAGAGGCCTTTGGGAATACGAAGGATTTTCATAGATAGAGATGGGTGGAGAATATTCAAAGATGGCAGAAGCAGGGCCATCGCAGTGGGAAAACACAGACCTGCTCTCAAACTTGATTAGACTGGATGGAGTTTGGTTTGTGTGAGTCCAGCAGCTAGAGATAAGATTAGGAAGATTAGCAAGGACCCTTTTTTCTCTAATGCATTTCTTTGCAAGGTATGGCACTTTCACCCCTTAATGACTGGCTTCCTATCAAAGTCATGGGAAGCAAAGTGCTAAACATGTGCAACTAAAAATAAAATGAAAACCGTTGGATTATCTTGCACTTGCAAAGTTTTTACTTTGAAAGCAAGTCAAATTCAATTATTTGCACTACTTTCAAGACCTGTCTGCTTTGTGAGTACAGCAAACAAGCAACACCATACATTTTTAGAATGAGAATTACCAATGAGATTAGGTAATTTTTCTACCAAGATTCTTTGTTTTTCTCTCATAAATTGAATACCAGCTTAATCATTTTGGACTTTGGTCAGAAGTAGGTCTTCCCGTGTATGAACCACTTATGATTCTCTTCCTTGTTAGGAACCCTAAGTGTATTTCATTTGATCTTTTGCTATTAGAGTTGTGGTTTGGAGGAAATGACATCTTCACTGCCTCTTGTCCAGGTAACAGTCTTGTGAACTCAATACTTGCATAAAAATTATTTTGAAATACAGCCAAGGTATCATTCATGAGCTATTTGATTTGGTTCAAGAGAGTGGGTGTGGTCAGCTGTCACTTCCACTGCTGAAATAGAGTGGTTTCTTTCCCACACATACTTCTCCACTCCTTGGCTAACAGTCCCACGTTAGTGATTGTGCACTCTCTGCTGTCTCTATTTGCCATTGCACTTCAGCTTGTCAGTCACACCAATTGAAAGACTGAGTAAATGTTCAGAACGTAAATGGCTGTTGTTCACTCTGGTCTTTCCCACCTTTGCACATAGGTTTCTGCTAGACTCTCATGTTCTCCCTCTATGTGATGCTCTTATTTTCCAATGACTGGTTTTATTACTTCTAAGGCACAAGATGTTAATTGTTGAGTGATTAATAACTCTCCGTTTGTTCTTCAAACGTGGGCTTCTGAGAGATTGCCTTTACTTTGATCCTGCTTAGGAATCTAAGGTCTTGGGGTAAATTTAGAGGCCACCATTCTCCTTAAATGATAGTGACATAGAGAAATGATATTATGAGACTACTGTTTCATTTTACCAAAGAAACTGATGAAAGTCACACCAGAGGGCCATTGCTCCCCTAGAGAACAAATGGGCTTCAGGCTTTTTAGAATGCCTTCTTCTTTGATACCTCATTATTGCTCATAATGCCATATGTAACTTCAGCATAGTGGTATTGGGCGTTGCTGAATTTCTTTCAAGGCCTGGAACATTTATCCTCTATTCTTTATTTATTAGGGATTCACCCTCATGGTACTCAAACTACTAGGCTCTGACAAGCTGAGGTCCAAATGCCATGGCATCCAGGAATGTCAATGTTGGAAGGGACCCGAGAGAGGATCATTTTCTCTTCCTTTTTGGAAAGGAAGGATTCAGAAGGATGTAGGCTTTTCTGGGGGGCATACAGCCAGATAATTTAGAACCCCAGATTTCCCAGTTCCCAGTTCAGTGCTTTCTACCACTCCCTAAATATCCCGTGGCTGTGCTTGGGATATTTCTCTGCTGCATTCACCAACTTTCAACGGTATGCCAATAGCAAAATAAGATAAACAGAGTGTTTCTCTGGAACTTTTTCTCTACCCTGTGTTTGGACCTGGCATATCAAAATTAGGCTGTCTGGTGTTGAGATGGACACGATTTTTGCTCACCCAGCATTCATTCCTCCTTCTCTGGCAGCATCCTCATGTTGCCTTGTGGAGCCAGTTTCTTCATTGGCTAGAAGGTGAGGTACATTGTCTTATTCTGGCTACTCCATGAGCATGTGACCCGAGCCGGATCTTTCACATGAGCTTTCTCAGAGCTGTTTGCTTGTAAATATAGATACAATATCATAGACACAGGATGCAGAATTCAAAAGTTATCAACATGGCCGGGCATGGTGGCTCATTCCTGTAATTCTAGCTCTTAGAGAGAGTGAGGGGCGAGGATCACTTCCGACTAAGAGTTCAAGACCAGCAACGTAGCAAGACCTTGCCTCTACAAAAAATGCAAAAAACTTAGCCAGGCGTAGTGGCGCGTGCCTGTAGTTCCAGCTCCTTGGGAGGCTAGGGCAGGAGGATCACTTGAGTCCAGGAGTTGGAGGTTACAGTGAGCTGCGGTAGCACCACTGTGCTCCAGCCTAGGTGACAGAGTGAGACCCTGTCTCTTAAAAAAAAATAAATAATAAACAAAGTTATAAAAGCCTATGCTGTGAAAAGTGTGTTTTTCCCCGCTCAGTCCTCCAGCTACTCATTCCCTTCTCAAGAGGCTAGCACTATTCCCAGTTCTTTCCATACCTTTCTAGAGTTATTCTGGTTTTTTTTTTCTCCCTTGAGACGGAGTCTTGCTCTTGTTGCCCAGGCTGGAATGCAGTGGTGCAATCTAGGCTCACTGCAGCCTTCCCCTCCTGGGTTCAAGCGATTCTCCTGCTTCAGCCTCCCGAGTAGCTGGGATTCCAGGTGCCTGTCACCACACCAAGCTAATTTTTATATTTTTAGTAAAGACAAGGTTTTGCCATGTTGGCCAGACTAGTCTCGAACTCCTGACCTCAAGTGATCTGCCCACCTCAACCTCCCAAAGTGCTGGGATTACAGGCATGAGCCACTGTGCCCAGCCGAGATATTCTATATAGTTACAAACATTTATCTGTTTTTTCCCCATACGAATAACACTATGTCTTAGAGACTGTTCCATATTTGTATGTTCTTTTAAATTACTGTGTATCTTTTTATTGTATGGTTCCATAACTTATGTAACCAGACTCCTACTGTCTTTAGTCTTATGCTTTTACAAATAATATTGTAGTGAACATCCTAATACATAACATTTTTCACAAGTGAGATCTATGGTAATTAATACTTAGGAGTAGAATTGTTGGATCAAAGGGTATGTGTATTTTTAATTTTAAGATAGCTGGTCAAATGCCTTCCGTAGAATTTGTAGCAGAGTTTATATGTGTGTGTAAATGTGTGTATTTATAGATATATATATACTCTCTATATGTATATATGTAGAGTTTATGTACATATATAAATGTGTATATTTATATATAGATTAGTTTATGTGCATATATAAACATAGACAATATACATATGTTATCTATGTACATGTGTGTATGTATCTATATTTACATATAGATATGTGTATATCTATACATATACATATATGTACATGTGTATATATGTGTCCATATAACACCAGTTTCCTGACATCCTCACCAGCACAGAGTGTCATCAGACCTTTTTGCAAGTATGATTGGTGAAAAATGGTGCCTGATTTCCATTTGCATTTCTCTCATTCCTGTTTTACCGAGAAAGAAACTAAGGCTCAGATGTATGAAAAGATTTGCCAGCCCATAGGAGTAGTGAACAACAGAGCTGGGGTTTGCAGTGAGGTGAGGGCAACTATTCTCTTAATCGCTACAATAATCTTTACCCAGGGTCCATTCTGTTACTGCGATTGAAGAATCCCAATACATATAGCGATTCCCATGAGGAACACTCATCTATCCTTGACTGGTAAATGTGGGAAGGTTGTTCTCTTTCACCATGGACTTTTGCGTCAAATCAACTGATCAGTCTGAGCGATGAGTGCGGTTAGCGTGACATGCAGTGATGTTGTTACATGGTGGAATTGAGTTCCACACGGCCTGTAGGTGGCCCTTTATTTACCCTGCTGAGTTCTAGGGCTTTGTGCTATAACTATTTTTGGTGATGGATGGTGAAGGGAGGGCTCCCCATGCCTGGAAACGTGGCACTTTGCCTGATTTTCTGTTTAAAGTTATGTTCCTGTTGGAATCTATTCAGGTCTGAGTTTCAGTTGTCGCCTTCTGATACGATGAGCCTCCTTGGCCTCTCTTGCTCGCCTCATTCTTCCTCCACCTGTCAGTCTTCATTAGGATCATTTAAACACTGACTCATTCTCTATTCTGGGCCTTTTCCTGCCTGGCTATGGAACTGCAGGTTGAAGCCTTTACCTTGCACACAGTTTGTTAGGTAAGAGTTTTATTTCAAGGAGACTTTGCGGAGAACTGAGATGATTGGGGAGTGGTTAGAACAATATTTTCTGGTAAAGGCAAGGACGAAAAGAGATCTCAGCAGGGGTGGAGAGCTTTCTTTGACCCCTTACTATATTTGAGTGGGTAGACATTAATTCTCGGGAGTTGGGGGCCTTACTAGACCACATCTCTTGCTGTGTTATCTCATGCTATGTTGTAAAGTGAACATCTGTTGCTGGCTCTGTGACCCATGTGATCAGCCACTCCATCACCTTTGAAGTGGTCAGGCCTAGACACTCTTGGGTTAAGAGCTTTAGCTTTCAAGTTAATTATACTGGGGTTTGGGCCCTGACTTCATCATTTTGTTGTGTATGACACTGGCAGTCATATGGAGAGTCTCAAGTTTCTTCATTTGTAAAATGGGGATAATAATAGTACCTCCCTTAGGGGATTGTTGTGAGATTTCCTTGAGATAATACACGTAGTGTTTTGTGCATTGCCTGACATCTTTGGCATTATTGCTTTGAATCTGCTTCTTTTATTCCTCCTGCCATCCTGCTACTTCGGTGACCCCTTACCTTTCACCTGAGTTCCTGTTGCTCCCTTAGGCTCTCATCTTATGTTTGTGCATATGTATAATTCATGCTTTCCATTTGGTTCTCTGTTCAAAAGTCACCTCACAGTGGCCCTTTCTGTTTTTACCAGGTTTTATTTTTTTCCTGAGAGTATTCTTCACTGTCTGAAATTATGTTTTATGTGTTCACCTATTACCTGTGCTATTCTATAAGCACATTGAGAGCAGGGACTCTGTCTCGTATACTGCTGTGTTCTTGGTGCCTGAAACAAAGTCATAACACAACACATATTGGTTGAACAAGTGAAGAAGCAAATGCTTCGTGGGTGTACGCTCTCTCAGAGGTGCACCCTTTTGTGCTAGTGGTGCTTTGTTTGTGATATTTGTTGAATGCCTTGCTATTCCTTCTTTTTGGTGTAACCCATTTGAAAAACTCCCTTATTTTAGAAGATTCAATAATTATCCATTACTAACTGCAGAAATCTTATCTTTTTCACTTTCTCTGGAATGTAATTTCTCTGCGTTAGACTCTTTCAACATTAGTATCTATATCAAAGACACTTCATGCAACTTTTTAAAGACATATGCACCAGCTCCAGGCATTGGGGTTCAGTAGCCATAGCTCTCGATCTTGGCTGCATATTTGAAACACCCAGGACAATTTTTAAAATGTTTCATCAGTTAGATCCCACCTCCAGAGATACAGATTTCATTGGTCTAAGCTGTGGTCCCATTTGATTCTAATGTTTCACCAAGTTGCAGTATGGGTCAAAACCTCCCAAGTGATTCTGACATGTGTTTAGGGTTGAGAATTGCAGTTCAACAGGTACCTGGCCTCTCACCAAGTTAGATGTGATTGAATGGATGAATACATGAACAGATTAACGAATGAACAGGAAGGCTCTCTCACTTTAACCCAACAGAGAGGTACTGAGTGCCTGCTGTGTTTCCTTCCTTCTGTGGGGGCCTCGGGAGGGAAACAGCTATGTTTATGATTCTTATGTAAGGTGGAAGATGATGTTGATAATGATGGTAGAAACAGACTATGAAAGCTTGGAAGATGGTAGGATACATTTAGGTGGATCAGATTTCACAGCTTCACAGTGAAGCATTTTGAGTCGATTCTTATAGAATGGAGAGAATTTTAACGGGGGCATGGGCATGAGAAAAGAGTGGCTATTTCTTATGAAGAGAATAATGTGTAGAGTAGTAGAAGTAGGAAGATGCAGGTTACATAAGGCTTCTAAAATGGACCAGTGGCTGGCGGTCCCCACAAACTAGCCCCCTTCTAGAGTTCCCTAACTGAAGAAGCAGCACCACTCCACATCCCAGTCTTCGTGCCAGAAGGAGAGGAATCCTTCTTGAAACTTCCCTCTCTCCACCCCAGGTACCCAGTGGGAGAACTCTAACCTTTGAAATACCCCTCAAAGTTGTCCGCTTTTCATCTCTCCTGCTACCAGCCTTCCTCTGGGCTATTGCAGTAGCTTACTCCATGGTTTCCTGTACTCTTCACGCAGCAGCCAGGGTAATGTTTTCATATGCAAATCTAATCGTACCCCTCTCTGTGTAAACTCATTAATGGGTTCCACTTGCTCTTAGGATACAGACTAAAATATAGATGCTCCTCAACTTACGATGGGTCTGTGTCCTGATATACCCATTGAAAGTTGAAAATATTGTGAAGTTGAAATTGCATTCAATACACCTAACCTACTCAACATCATAGATTAGCCTAGAGTGACTTCAGCATGCCTGGAACACATTAGTCTACCCTTGGCAAGGTCATCTCAGACACAGCCTATTTTACAATAAAGTGTTGGATATCTCATGTAAGTTATGGAATACAGTACACTGTAGAGTACAGTATTGGTGGTTTGCCCTCATGGTAGCTTGGCTGACAGGGAGCACAAACTCTCTGCCACAGCCCAGCATCATGAGAGAGTATGGGACTGTGTATCGCTAACCTGGCCAATGATAGAAATGCAAAATTCAAAGTATGGTTTCTACTGTGTGCATATAGTTTTTGCACCATTGTAAAGTTGAAAAATTGTAAGTCAGATAAACCATCGTAAGTCAAACCATCATAAGTCAGGGACCGTTTGTCCTTTATCCTCATCCCATCTTTTCCTCCTCACTTTTCCTCCAACCCCTTCACTCCCTATATTCCTACCACATTGGCCCTTTCTTAATCAGTCCAATTCATTGTGCTCCCTTCTTCCTCCAGGCCTTTGCACATGTCATTTCTTCTTCCTGGAATGTCTTCTCTCACCAAGAGAGGCATAGAAATTATTTCTACTCATTTTTAAGATACCAGCTCAATTACTCCTCCTTCAGAAAAGACTCCCTTGACCTGTCTGACTAGGTCAGGTCCCTGCACTATACTTTACCATTATTCTCATGAAAGCCATGCTTGGGAGCTCAAGCTTTATTCTGGAGGCATTGAGGTTCTATGGCAGATAGAGGTTGAGAGTACTTACCTGTTTCGTGGAGGTCCACTGCTTCTAGAGACATTAAAGTTGCTGAAGTGGTTTTTGGTCATTAATTTGTGAATCTTACTAACCATCGCTTGACAAAGAACTGAGAATTGTTGATCATATTGTAAAATAGATCATATTGTAAAATATATGTAAATGGCCATGCAGTTTCTTTGTACAGATTCTCCCAATTACTGGAATATGAGCCAATTCCGTAGTATTAATTTGGGTCCTGTTATCTGCAATAAGACATCCCTCGTCAGATTTTCGTTGTAAGGGGCAAGTCTGAAATGTCCAACCATTCCATGCAAACTTGTAGTAAAGCCATTGTCTAGTTATTAACGAATGATGAGCAGATGAGTGAATTGACAGGAGTTATTCTTTTGGGATGTTGCCTCTGGTAGAACCTCAGTTATGGCCTCTGTCATTCTTCTTTCCTACTTTCCTAATTCCATTATCTTCCAAACATTATTGACTTCAGATGTTAAGAAAGGTCCAGATTCCTGGGGGTTGCCTCATCGTTCCTTCTTTTGCCAGATATAAGCAACTTTGGGGACCTTGGCCACCAGCCTTTTCCTGCCAGGAAGGTCTGGTGCCATCCTCTTTGATATTGCCCTGTGCCTGTCTAGGTTGGCAGTCTTGTGACAAGCCAGGACCTGTCATGGCCTGTGGGTACTTTGGCACTTCAGAGCCATGCAGTATCTGGACAGTGGGTTTGGAATTGTCATTGAGATGCCACTTTCTTATTTTTCTTGTGTTGAGTGCCTACACTCACAATCCAGCCTGAAGGACCAGGAGGTTTTCTGGCCCAGGGTAGACCTCCTTGGCCCATGTACAAGAATCTTCATGCTGACTGAGTTGGAATCTCCTGGTGAGAAGTGATTTGTTGTCCTGATGAGAATGTAAACACTTGCTAAAGTTGAGTTTCGTCTCTCATGCGAGTTCTATTATAGCCTTCTGTGTTTATAAACATGTCTTGAGCTTGAGGGAGAAATGTGGTAACCTTTGAGCCCCCAAGAGAATGTTCATTTGTTTTCTCTATGGGCGGAAATTAAGATAACTCAGCATCCTTCTTTGAGCATCCCATATCCCTCTTGCTTTTCCTAGCAGGCCTGGGATGACGCCCAGTTTGCCATTTACTAATTGCTCCGTCCTCTTCCAGTAGAGTCTGTAGTCTTTTGAAAAAGTACAGCTCATACTCAGCAGGCATCTGCCAGCGGGGCTCAAAGTCCAGGGAAGTCCTCAGTCCAGTCTAACAAGCTGTTATTAATTTTTTTTTTAAGGTTTAAGGTGTCGAGCATTTGAGAAAACGGAGTTGCTGCCCTTGTGCTGCTCACATGTGTGTTAGCGCACGTAACAGACATATACATGAGAAAGGCATGTTGTGCAGTGTCAAATGAGGGGTAGAAAATACATGTTCGGAGGGTGCTGCAGAGAGCAGAAGTTAGATTCAGAAAACTGGGCAAGACGCTATGGAAGAGGAGGTGCCTTTCAATTGTGCCTTGAAAGGGGAATTAGATTTTAACAGTCAGAGATTTGGTGGGTGAAAAAGAGGGACAGAGAGCCCCATGGTTTTTGTTTTGTTTTGTTTTGTTTTGCTTTTGAGATGGAGTCTCGCTCTGTCACCCACGCTGGAGTGCAGTGGCATGATCTCGGCTCACCGCAGCCTCTGCCTCCCAGGTTCAAGTGATTCTCCTGCCTCAGCTTCCCAAGTAGCTGGGATTACAGGCACCTGCCACAACACTCGGCTAAGTTTTGTATTTTTGGTAGAGATGGGATTTCACCATGTTGGCCAGTCTGGTCTCGAACTCCTGACCTCAGGTGATCCACCTGCTTTGGCTTTCCAAAGTGCTTAGATTACAGGTGTGAGCCACTACGCCCGGCCAAGAACCCCTTTTTTAAACAATTTTTTTTTAAGAGGCAGGATCTTGCTCTGTCATTTAGACTAGAGTACAGTGGTATAATCATAGCTCACTGCAGCCTCCAACTCCTGGGCTCAAGCACTCCTCCTGCCTCAGCCTCCCAAATAGCTGGAAGTATAGCTCTACCACCACACAGTCTAGCTTCTGTGCCCGGCTAATTTATTATTTGTAGAGATGGGGTCTCACTTTGTTGCCCAGGTTGGGACGAGCCCATTTTAGACAGTACAAACAAGAGGCACAAAAGGGATGGCTCTGTAACATTAGTAGGGCATGTTTGCAGAAAAGTGTATGGTACCTTGTAACCAGCACTTCCGGTACCTAGGTGGAGTGGAACTAGAGAACAAGTAGAGAGGGGAGAATGGGGCCAGCTGATGACAAGCTTTGAATGATACACTTAGAAATTTGGCCTTTGTTCTGGAGATGGTGGTTGGAGCTGGATTCAAAGATTTTTGAATAGGGAAGTGATCCAATTGACCCATTCTTCTAAATTAAAACTGGTAGCATTGTGGATAAACTGTAGAGAGGAGAGGCTGGAAACATGAGGACCCACTGCAAAAATTTTGGTACAAAATAATGAGATTCTGAACCAGGGCAATAATTGGAGGGAATTAAAAGGAGCGGTAAATTCAGAGTTTTTGTTTATTGTTTGTTTGAGACTCAGTCTCACTGTGTAAGGCTGAGGCTTGAGTGCAGTGGTGCGATCTCTGCTCACTGCAGCCTCCACCTCCCAGGTTCAAGTGATCCTCCTGCCTCAGCCTTCCAAGTAGTGGTATTACAGGTGCGCACAACCATGCCCGGCTAATTTTTGTATTTTTAGTAGAGACGAGGTTTCGCCATGTTGGCCAGGCTGGTGTCGAACTCCTGACCTCAGGGGATCCACCTGCCTCAACGTCCCAGAGTGCTGGGATTACAGGTGTGAGCCACTGCGCCCAGCCTGTTTTGTTTTTAGATAGGTACATAGAATTCACCATCAGTTTGGATGACAGAGCTGAGAGACGATGAAGTCACAGGCAATTTTACAAGATTTATTCTAGTCTTAGTTATTAGATGGATGGTGACACCATTTACCTACTACACCCAAGAAGGGAGTTTAGGGGCAAGTGAGTTTGAGCAGCCGGTATACCGAACATCTCAGAAGAGCTGAAAATACCAGTCTGGAGCTTGGTAGACGTCGGAGCCAAAGGTAGATTTGGGAGTTTGATTTATGTCTGCAGTAGGCATTCCTTTCATGCCTATCATGTGTCAGGCAATGTTCTCTCATAGGTTAACTCAGGCTTGAAAGCACTTAGCACATGGCAGGCATCTCCATAGAGACAGTGGCTGAGCGATTGGAGTGAATAAGAGAGCATGCAGTTTCAAGAGTAAGGGAGAACAAAGTAGGGTGACCTAGTCTGAAGGACATGCACAAAACAGCCAGTGAAACAGCCAGAGATGGCAGCCAGAGAGGTGAGAAGAGGACCAGGAGTAGGTGGTAGAATGGAGTGGAGGAAAGTCAGTGAATGTAATAGTGTCGAACCCTACAGGGAAGTTAAGAAATGGCCATACTGTTGCATTCAGCATGGGAAGAATTTCAGTAGAATGGTAAGGACATGAGGACAAGGTGCGGGAAGATAGGTGAATCTATAGAGGCATTTGTGTGATCTGGTCTGAGGGGACATTTCTCAAAACCGTTCTGTGTGGCACTGATGTTTACAGGTCAACCTGGAGGCTCCTGAGAGGAAGTGCCCTGTAGCCAGACGTGGGGTGTCCCAGCTAGCTTTACTCTGAGTGCTCCAGAAATCAGCCTGTAGACATTCAGTTGCCTGGTAGCTGACTAAATACAGGCTAACCTAAAGACTTAAACATTTTAATTTGCAAAACCTTTGTTGTATTAAATCACAAATGGGAGGCAATTTAGCAATGCATCTCTAAAATTGCACTGGGCTCTGGCTGTGGTTTCGCAATTTATGTTGAAAACGAAAATTGAACTCTGTGGCATAAAAACAGATGGTTGATTTTGTGATTAATTTGGTCTCTAAGGCCAAGGAAACTGTTAATGCTGTGTATCAGTTATAAAGTTGTGGGAGTATTTGTGGCGCAAAATGAAAAATCAATATCGTAACTACAGGATAGCTCTTTTAAAATCCAAGGTGCATTTTGTTGCAAATTGCATGGAAGGAACTGTCCCCCACAGGGACAAACATACCTTCCTTTATTTCACAAGTGTGTGTCTGTTGTGGAAAAGCAGAGACAAATGGTTGGGCATTATTACAGTATAGCTGGGGGTACTAGGAGAAGGATCAAATTGTTGCAATTTAGAGTAAAACCTCACTTACAGTTACCTGTGTCCTAAGGCAACCTCCAGGAGTAATCTCTAGGAGGGTTGTGAGTCAGAAGTCTAGATACCTGGGTTACAATTTAGCCTCTGCTAATCACATTCTGGTGTCAGACTAGCCTCTTCCCCTCCCTGGCGTGTTTTGTGGTTTTATGTGTTAACTTCAGAGATGCACTGACATGCGTCAGTGAAAAAGGAGTGTCTTCCATTAGCATCACTATGAATACTACACCAAAGGGGTTTGTTTATGTTTTCCATTCCTAGAAGTGAATAGACTTCTTTTCTATTAAGCCCATGTATTTAGAGAGGAGTGTGGGGAAATTCTTTCTTGTTTTGCCTTTCGTTTTGATAAAAGCGAATGGTTCCCATTTGCCATAGCAAAGAATCATCATCAACAGATTGCATCGGGAATGTTGAGGTTGGAGCCTATTCTTAATGGGGATTTTGAGAACCAGGGCATGACTTGTTCACCGGTTCATTTCTACCGGCAGCGATGCTTAGATGAGAAGTAGATCTCTCAACATCCAGGCACATTTTTTCTGCAATTCCACCTACCATTTTCCTGAGTAGTGCTGGGATTAATTAAGTCTGATCCCCCATCCAGTTGAAATTTACTACCAGCTTCTTAGCCTAGTATATATTATCCTTACAAGTCAGGCCTCACCTTGAGGTCAGAAGAAGATGCCGCTTCAAGAAAGTAGTGTTAGTGGAAATACGAAGGCTTCCTTCCAGTGAACTGTGCCTCAAGTGGCCTCTGTAAACTGTTTCTGTTCCGTGTGACTTATAATTATTTGAGTGCTGGGGTTTTTGTGGTAGATTTTCTTTGATGTATGGGCAGTGGTGGTAATTTGTTTCTTTCTTCCCCCTTCTATTTTGCTTTGCCTCATTTCAACTTAAGCAATGAATTGTGTGGTCTTTTGTAATATAGAGATTAGTGTAGCCATTTTTAGCCAGTTTTTATCATCTCCCTTAGGAGCTGACTCTATGCAAAAGAAACACTTCTGTCTTGTCAGAATGACAGTGATTACCCCACAGTTTGGATCATCTCCAGCAGCTTTGTTCCCTGAAAAGCGAATTTGATTTGATGAATAAAAGTTTGGTGTATTTGATGAGTCAGAGGGCAGGAGAATGTCCTTGTCTCTGATGAGGCTCTTACAGTCAGACACAGTGAACATCAGGGATAAAATAAACCTTAATCTCCGAAGGAAAAACCCTGGAGCATGAAACTGTTCCCACTAGAAATGCTGTAAATCTTGCAAACCATGTAGGTTTTCTGTTTGGGGCAACATCAAAGCCCAGTGACTTTAGAGATTAAAGTGTATTTGACAAGCAAAACTTTCCCTGTGCCTTGCTCTTTACGAGATTTGGCCTGTCTCTTGCCTTTGTTTCACCTCGGTATGACTTCCTTTCTTCCTGAGAAGTAGGAAGTATCACCTCAAGTCTGGGGTAGGCGGCCATGGTTTGTTCATTTAAAGCCAGTCGTAGACCTGGTGCAGTGGCTCACGCCTGTAATCCCAGCACTTTGGGAGTCCGAGGTGGGTGGATCACCTGAGGTCAGGAGTTCAAGACCAGCTTGGCCAACATGGTGAAACCCCATCTCTACTAAAAATACAAAAATTAGCTGGGCGTGATGGCGCACGCCTGTAATCCCAGCTACCCAGGTGGCTGAGGCAGGAGAATCACTGGAACCCGGGGAGCAGAGGCTGCCATGAACCGAGACCACACCACTGCACTCCAGCCTGGGTGACAGAGTGAGACTCCGTCTCAAAAAAAGAAAAAAAAAAAAAAAAAAAAAAAATCTGGTCGTAGGCCCTGGCCACGGTCCCTTGGCCTTCTCGCATTGTCCTGCCCCAGTGGAGGACAGCGTCTTCTCACAGTCACTTCCCAGGGACTCTCTTATTTGTGGAAGAGTTTCAGAGCCTTTTGCTGACTCGAAGAAGATCAAAAGACAGGAAGACAGTGGTTTGCCTCAGCTTGGATTTTAGCATTTCTGTTTCTTTTAAAACCATCTTCTGTGATGTCTCAGGAGAAATACTTCTTTCTTTCTTTTTTTTGTTGAAATAAATTTTTTTTTGCAGATAAATTATTGTTTAACAGAATAGAAACTTTTCTTCAGTAACGTCTTTTTTTGGAAAGTAAGGTACAAGATTTTGCTTTAAAAAAAACAAACTATTTTTAAAGAACTGTACTCTCTAAAGTCAAACATTCCTGCCTCCTGCCAAGGCTCTATAAGATCTGGTCTGTGGCTACTTCTCAGGGTGGTCAGATAGCAGGAGAAGGACAGACTGTGAAGGCAAATGGCTTTAAGGGTAAACCCCACAGCGTAAAATCTCATTACTGGAAAAGCGCTTTGTGTTTAAGGATAGGTATTCCCATGTGGAAGGACGGCCATGGCCAGTGCTTAGGGGACTCACTAAAATATCTTAAATTGTCTCCGTTAAACATGTAGCATCCTTAGAGGTCAGACAGAGCTGAAACTTGAACAGCTGTACAACAAGCATCTGAGATTGTTTTTAATTGTGTTTCCTTTCTCTAACAGCAGTAATTCTTGTTTATATTGTCAAGAAGCTTTCCACTGAGCACAAGCGCACCATACTTGAAGGTCAAATGCTTAACCCTTCTGCATGGTTACAATGAAAATGGACCCTTTTGTTTTCATTAATGTATACCCCAGCCGTGTCTACAGGGAGAATGGGGGCCCCAAGCGTTCACCAAGCTGAAGTAACTTATTGTAAAAGAGCCACAAAGAGAGCATATTTTTGTTTCCATCCAACAGTTGTTTAGCTTTTGCCTTGTGCACCCAACCACAAGACAATATGCTTACTTGTCAATGGGCAGAATTTGGGGGGACCATTTTGTTCTTTTGACCTGTGTTACTTTTTACTGACCCGACCAAATTGCTTAAAAATTTCCCCTTTCTGCTGTCAGTGTTTAAAGCTGCTTAATGTCTCTGAAGTGATCCCTTCTTTCTTTTTAACACTTTACATTCCTGTTTACCACAGCACCTGTTACTGTAGTGAGCCATGAAATCGCAAATGCTATGCAGCTCTTATTGACCAATAATACTTTATTAAATAGAAATAGAGTGTCCTTCTAGCTTCTGTATGGTGTGTGAAGGTATCAGTATAAAAAGACAATTGCACATATGTCCATAGCTGCACATGTATTGGTTGGTGGGCAACAATCGGGAAAACAGGATGGTGTATTTATTTGTCAGGCAAGAAATCTTTCTTTTTCTGCTCCTTAAGAGTTAACCAAAACTAAAGGGGCCAGTTCAGCAAACATTAAATATGAGCCTCAAACATGAAGGCTTCTTTGTTACTGAAACAAAAATACCACAGCAGGTGGTAGACTCGAACACAGGAGGGAGGAGGAGGTTCAGTTGTTGCCCATTTTTCTAATCCTTTCAGAATACCCATTGTCTGAACCCCAAAGTTAACGTGTTCCTGCTCCGTCTCATGGAGACAATTTCAGCGTGAAAACGCTGTGCCCATCACTGGTTTTCGACAACAGTTTAATCTTTGGGTACGGAATGTATCACCACTCAACAAGGCAGGAGAGGCAATTGTCTGTCTGAGATGAGCCAATAATATCTGCTTATCAAAGCATAAAACTGTTCTGAATGTGGCAAGTTAGAGTTAAGTAGGAATTCATGCCAACCGCAGCAGTAGTTTGCAGGTTTTAGGCTGTTTTAATCAAGACAGAAATGTGGCTTTTGTTGTCCTTGTGGCAGCTCAAAGCAACTTTGTGGTAACCACATTAGGTTTCTAAAGCTAAGACCAAACTCTGCACAGTCTGTATCTATTTATATCAAGATGCTTCAGTGGGGATACAGCTTTTAAAATGGATTCATAATTGAAGTTGGAATATTGTTTTCATTCCCTAAAAATGAATGAAATGTAGTTTATAACTCTGGACCTCAGAGTGCCCTAAGTGGGAAGCATTAAAAGATGAGTTAAAGGGCAAAGGTGGGCTACTGAACTGATGCCTGCTACTGCTCATGATGAAGGGCACCACGTATCCCATTCATATGCCGGGTCCCTCTGTGTTCTCATTGAGCCATCCACATTCGTTTCTTTTATTCTAAATCACAGTTGGAACAATACAAGAAAATGAATGCAGTATAATGAGAATTTAAAAAAAAATCTGTGAGAAGTATAGAGTTGGAAATCTTGTTCTTATAAACGTAAGACACAAATTCTAATGAGCTTATAGATGGTCCGTAAATCATGTTCGTGGGTAAAAAATACCCATGGACACGGGTATTCTTTCCTAACCAGAGAGAAGCTACGATTCTGCTGCCTACATCACACATTAGACCAAATCATGGCCTCTTTTAGTGGCACTAAACATATACACAGAGCACTAAACGTATACACAGAGCAGTATCTGCAAACTTACGGACTTTTGTGATCTTCTGGATAATACTAGCATTCAGAAGTTAGCGTTTCATCTGACACATTCCTTTCATGTGTAGTATTCGTAAATGGGAAAATAGCCCTAAATCATTATTTTCACTCTTGACCTGGGACACTATAGCTAGGGAGAATCTCTGGGATATCTGGAATGGAGCTAAGGCTCGTCAACTATTTGGTTGTTGTCTTTCTGAGTTTAAAAAACAATGCTGTTTACTGTGACCTCAGGCCTCTGTCTGTGTGTCCAAGAGAGACTCCAGTTGGGTAGAGTCCCTGATTGGAGTCTCAGTCACCAGAAGTCCAGTCACCACTTCTTCCACCAGTGGAGACTGTCTCTGAACCCTAATCTGTCAGTGAAACCATGGTCAATGGCGTAGCATCATTAACCCTGATTTTGCCAGCCATTCTTACTCTGCTACCCCATGAGAACCTGGGCCACTCATTGAACACTCCGAGCCTGGATTCCTTCACTTGGAAAATGAGTTTGCTGAAGATACTAACCTGCCATGTTAGCTTGTTAAAGGGAATACATGAGGTGCTGTATCCCTGCCTCACAGAAAGTGCCTTATAGTTTGTCATTTCATAGTTTAGTGGGTAAGAGAGTGAAGTGAACTCTACTACCAGACTACCTGGGTTTAACTCTTGGCCCCACTACTTATCAGCTGTGTGATCTGAGGCAAGTTACTCAGTGCTTTGATTTTCTTTTCTGTAAGTTGGGATAATAGTAAAACCGATTTCACTGAATTGTTGTGAAGATTTAAATTGGGATTACATGAAAAGTGATTAGGACAGGGCTTGGCACATGGTAAATGTAAAACAAGTAATAGTTATTGTTATGTTTTGTTATTGTTGTCGACACATTTCTGATTATGTGTTTTATGTAGTCACTGGGTTTTTTTTCATAGCTACTATTAATACATTAATAAATGCACTGATATTTCCAATTAATAGGTCCTGAATTCCTATTTGAGAGCCATATCACAAAATTGAGTATGCGTGTGTGTGTGTTTGTGTGTCCGTGTCCGTCCGTCCGTCTCCTCTGGGTAAATATGTACCGAGTAGCAGGTAGTTCTGACATTGAAGACTCTGTAGACAGTGGCATTTAGGCAGGGACTGCATTTGTCTTAGGTAGATGTTATCTAAGGACCAGTACAGCAACTCTGCCCATGTGATTTTCACTGGATTGTCTTTTTCTACCTGATTGTTATTTTATTTAAGTTTTAATAGTCACAACGTCAATAGCATGAGCTTAGTGAGATATAGCTTTGACCTCAGGAATCTTAAGAAAAATAAGATTATTCTTATCTTAATAATAATAGAAAAATAAGATTATTAAGGGTGGGCTGCGTTTGTGGTGATATTTGTTAGTTGTATCTTTGTTCCTACAGGTCTACATTTTAGTTCCATTGTCTCAAAATGAAAAGATAATAGCACAGTCATGTGTTGCTTAATGATGGGGATATTTTCCGGGATATGTGTCATTAAGTGATGTCGTTGTTGTGTGAACATCACAGAGTGTACTTACACAAACCTAGATGGTAGAGCCTACTACACACCTAGGCTATGTGGTGTAGTCTATTACCCCCAGGCTACAAACCTGTACAGCATGTTACTGTATTGCACACTGTAGGCAGCTGTAACACAGTGATAAGTATTCGTGTATCTAGAGATACCTAAACATAGAAAAGGCGGAGTAAAAATATGGCATGATAATCTTATGGGACCACCATCGTATATGTGATCTGTCATTGACTGGAACATCATTATGTGATACACAACTCTATTTAGCGAATCAGTGTTACATGATAACATGAAGATTATGATAGGCAAGGAACAGGACTTTCTAGTAGAGCAGAGTAACTGTTTTATAAATCAAAATCAATCCTAAAAGCTTAATCAAATTGAACAGTTATTTTATGTCCCCCTTTATCATCCTCCACCCTTTTTATATGTTGTATTTCCCAGCATAGATTGTAAGCTCCTAGTGGCCAGGTATTGTGACCTTCTGGATGTCTTCTGTATAGCAGAGACTCAAATGTCGTTGATTGGTTTATCACGTGGCAGTTTACCTTCAGTATGTTCCATTCCATGTGTTCTGTATAAAACGTGCTGGACCTGGAGTTTGAACACCTGGTTTCTAGTCTGAGCTCAACTTCTTTACTAATTTTGATACAATGAGTTACTTAATTTATCTGAGCCTCAGTTTCGTTATCTATAAAAAAGTGATTAATACTTGCTCTACCCAACACATATAGTGTGTATGAGGATCAAACGAGATAAAGTTAATGAAGCACTTTCTGAACTTTGCCAGTTTACATATATGTTAGTTTCGGGCACGGGTGTCTGATGTCTGGGTTAGATTTGGCTCTGTTGCTTACTAATGATATAAAATTTGACAAATTACTTAACCTTTCTGAGTCTCAGTTTTTTCATCTGTAAAATGGAAATGATAATACCTTTATCTTACAGATTTATTTTTAGGATTCAGTAACATAGTATATGTGAGCAGCACCTGGCATATAGAAAGCGCCCAATAATGTTGGCTGCTATATCATCATCATCATTATCATGAGTCAGAAAGTATCGAGGTTATGAGATATCAGCTTATCTGATATCAGTGCACTCTGCTACCCCATGAGACCCTGGGGTAAGACTGAATAGGGGGTGGAAAACAGTGTGGAGATTCCTTAAAGAACTGAAAGTAGAACTACCATTTGATCCAGCAATCCCACTACTGGGTATCTACGCAGAGGAAAAGAATTCATTATACAAAAAAAAGATACTTGCACATACATGTTTATAGCAGCACAATTCACAGTTGCAGAAATATGGAACCAGTCCAAATGCCCATCAGCCAACGAGTGGATAAAGAAATTGTAGTATATATATACCAAATGGAATACTATGCAGCCATAAAAAGAAACAAAATAATGGCATTCACAGCAACCTGGATGGAATTGGAGACCATTATTCTGACTGAAGTAACTCAGGAATGGAAAACCAACCATTGCATGTTCTCACACATAAGTGGGAGCTAAGCTATGAGGATGCAAAGGCATAAGAATGATACAGTGGACTTTGGGGACGTGGGGAAAAGGGTGGGAAGAAGGTGAGGGATAAAAGACTTCACATTGGGTACAGTGTACACTGCTCGGGTGATGGCTGCACCAAAATCTCAGAAATCACCACTAAAGAAATTATTCATGTAACCAAACATCACCTGTTCCCCAAAACCTATTGATATAATAATAATTTTTAAAAGACTGAATGGGGGAAAGAGAGGAATAAAGAATGGCTTCATTTTTATGACTCATTTTAGTAGATTTAATGTGACTCTGAGTGGCCAGTACTTTACATTTATCCTAAATCTCAGTAGCAAAATTCTAGGGAGAAAAAGGAGCTAACACTTACGGACTGGCTGCCATGTGTCAGGTACTATGGTAAGGGCCTTATGTGTAAAAACTGAATCCTGTGAGCTCTCTGAAGTAGCTGCTCTAAGCATCCTCATTTTACACATGAGGAAACTGAGGTCCAGAGAAGATAAGTAACTTGCCTGTGGCCAACTTGGTCACTAAAGCAATTGGCCTTCAGGGCCTTGGTTCTTCCTCCCTGTGCTAAAGTCTTCAAGGACAAGGGAGACCTCCTGAATCACCAAACATAATTTTTTCTTCATTGCAGCCAAAAGCAGAGAAGTTTATGCATCAGCTTTGCTTTAATTTGAGTTTTGTACTGTCCAGATCCCAGCCTACATAGGGTGACATATAAAGTGTAGAATTTGTATGTGTGTGTATATATACTTTTCCCAAATCTTCCATTTTTAGATATACATTTCTCTCATGTTCCAAAACCCTGCCTGCTTAGTGTCCCAAAGCATCTCCAGCTCCATGTGTCTAGTATGGAACTTGTCCCTTGTGGCTTTACAGTGTCAGGGATTGGCAGTGGTTGGCAGGCGGGGATATACTGTCTTGGTGCCTCCGTTTTTTCATCTTTAAAATGGAGATGCTTGATATATGGTGATCGCTGGATTAAGTGAGATAATGTTGATGACAAACGGTTGTTGGCATGGCAGGTTGTAAGCACTGAATAAACATAGCTGTTGTTCTTACTGCCACTCTGCGGGGACCAGTTCTGTAGGCCTGGGGGCAGTAGTAAGGTCTCAGTCGGACCTTCTGGCTTCACTCTCCTGAGCAGATAAAATTTCCACT
The DNA here is from genome assembly GCF_024542745.1 of Macaca thibetana thibetana. Lineage (NCBI taxonomy): Eukaryota > Metazoa > Chordata > Mammalia > Primates > Cercopithecidae > Macaca > Macaca thibetana. The sequence continues at coordinate 38,059,493 of NC_065597.1, read as the reverse complement.
AGGGCTTTGGTTCGGGTATTGCTGAAAGAGGAGGTGGGTGGGTAGGTGGGTGGGGGTAGATATATACAAAGGAGCGAATTATAACAATGAGCCTTTTCTGCTTCAGTTCTTGTGTAGAAAACATATGTTCAGTGATGCAGGCAGCAGTTGGGTTAAAGACACACTGTAGGGCCGCAGACAAAAGCCCTGTGCCCTTCCTGCATTCACAATGTTTCCAAACATATTCCCTTGGCTCACTTGTTAGGGACTGAGCTGTCAGCTGGATCCCCTTGAAAGTGTGATTTCTTTTTCCCGTTCCCTTTCAAAGGCCGTCCCTCCCTTCCCCTCTCCCCCAGTGTTTTACACTTCATATAATCCAGTGTGCCCGACAGACCACTTCGGCCTTTGTGCTACTAATGTTTAGGGGAAGGAGAGAATTGATCTGATGGAGATCTTGGGTAACTTTTCACTTGTCCAAGGATCAGAAAGTGCTAAGCCACTTTTAGGCCAAACATCATCAGTGGCTCAATTATTTCGTACTTGGTGTAGTTAGCCATTCTTCACCTTCAACTAACAGTTAAGACAATGAACAGATTAGTGCAGTGGAATTCTTAGAAGTAGCGGCTGGGAATTAGGGGCATGTGTGTGTTGTGGTGCGGTTGGGAGAATTCTTGCTTTTATTTATAAAGTGAATAGTTTTTGATAAAAAGATAAAGATACGGCAAGGCACCGCGGAAGTATTTGGAGAGAAGTCAGCCGTCATTCTGGTATTAATTTTGTGAAACGTACGGGTATGTCCATGTTTAGTTCTAGATTCAGGTAGTATTGCTATGTGCCATGGCTGCAGTTTGAGCGTTTTCCTTTTCTTTATTGAAGTTTTTTGTGGCTCTGATGGGTTTATTTTCATCAATGAGACTTTAAAAAGATATATTTTATGTGTATTACTTTTTGTTATGTATATATATAACAGTTATGTATATATAACATAACAGTATCAGGTATAATACTAATACATTAGAAAAGATTAGGTATAATACTTTTATGTATAATCTACTAACACTACTATTGAGGTAACAGTGAGCTAGAGATTTAAAGAACTAGCATACTAAGTACTTCCATCACTGATTACTCTTGGGCATTTCACCCTCCCAAAGTGGACAAGTGAAAATCTGCAAAATGGGAATTACATGATTATCTTACTTTATAAAGCATACCATAATAAAATAAAAACAGTTTTATAGATGATGGTCAACAAGAATTTTCTTGTCTTTGTAAAGATCTTGGATTGTGTCTTCATTGCCGTATCATTGAGTCAGTTTTAATGCTCTTGTTTCCTCTTTTTCCCCAAGAGTCTTGCTCTTGCTTTCTTTCTGTTTCATGCTATTGTTTATTAATTGGGTTGCTCATCCTGAAAAGCAGCAGCATATCCCAAGGAAGGAGAGGCAGTAGGCAGGCAGAGAATTTCCCATTGGCTTAGAGCTGTAAATGGGTTGTTAGCTCATTTTAGCAGTGGAGCAATTATAATCCCGCTAATGAGTAGGCAGATAAGTGGAGTTTCCCATATATGGTGTCTTCTGGTGTGAGGATAATTTCAACACCTAAAAATCCATAGACCAAAGAAAAAAAAGTCATATAAGTATTTTTTAACAGAAAATGCCAACAGAGTCATCCTCCCAATACGTGTCAGAACCAACAAAGGAAACTACTGATGGTGTTTTAACTTTTAGTACTGTCATCTGAAAAATCCTTGAAAGGAAAACGTTGTGGTAACTCATACATATTCCCCTGAGACTCAAAGTAACAGCCTGCAAAGATCTCAGTAGTGGGTGAAGCTAATAGACTGTAAGGTGGGATGACTTGCACCTAAGGTGGCACCTTTCTCTTGTGCCTGGAGTGGAATGTCACCCAGAACCAACAGTAGAACAACTGGGAAATAAATTGATATTCTTTCCCACATCGAATGAATTCATTTCATAGAGATGGGGAGGAAGTGAGGGTAATAAGAGTGTGTTTCTGAGGCTCTTCCCTCCAGCAGATAGGTTTTGTGTTTTCTTGGTTGTAAAGGAGGCTAATGCTTCAGAAGCTAGAGTGATTCCTGGGCTCTCTCGGTAAGACTAATTGTGCTGTTTCCTGCTCCCGTCTATGAATCAGCTTTGTTACATAGAGTGCATGTAATAGTGACGCAGAGTAGACGCTATTGAAACAAACAAATCTATTAGGCTGCTTGGAAAACAGGGGGAGAAAAAAGAACAGTGATTTTGTAAACTCCATAAAGGCCAAAAAAAGGCTTTCAGTAAGTATGCAGAGACTAGAAATCAAATCCCATTTCCTATCATAAGAAGCCTGTTGTTTCAGCCGTAGTAGTTAATGTACTGTATGTGAAAGATTTAAGACTGGTTGGAAAGCTCTGCTTCTGTTTTATTAGGCTGCTATTGAAAAGCCAACAGCATAACTTCGACTAGGTGCTTTGAGATTTCTTAATGGGCTGTCAGGGGCAAGACACCAGGGCTGTGCTATACTAGCTCTTTCCTGTACATTAAAACAACAGGGGCCAAACGATCACATACAGAAGTATGAATTACTTGATGCTTTCTCTGTTCCATATGGCCAGCCATGTCTTTGGCAATTAATCATGTACAAAATCAGTCGAGTGCTCTCTGAAGCATTGAAGTCAACATTTAGTTGTACCTGTGCCAGTAGGGGCAGTGGGGTTGCAGGCGTAAAATAGCAGGATGAGGGGCTGCTGGCGCCAAGGCCCAAGCAGCTGGCTTCTATAAACAACACTTTTTTTTCCTCTTTACCTTTCTCCCCCACTTTTTCTTTCTTTCTATTTTTTTTTTTTTTTTCTTTCCTTGACAAGTACATGGGGCTGTTTTTCACTATCATCTGAAACACCAGAGTTGCCAACTGGAGCTCTGAGGTCTAGCTTTCGTACATTGCCCCGGCATCCGAGCTTAAACGTAAGGGGCAGGCCCTCTTTTCCCACAGCAGCCTGAACATTCCAGCGGTCACCCACATGACTGTCCCCGAGAGTTTCTGCAGTGGCAGGCAGGCTGCTGTGGTTCCATGGCTTTTTGTCAAACAGAGGAGGCAGAGTGATTTCTCTACTCGTAGAAGGAGAGAGATGGGAGATACGGTGTAAGTGCTTTGGGGAAAAAACAAAAATAAGTAGTCATTCGTAGTCATGGCTCTGATATTTTAGGATTTTGGGTTTTGTAAATCAATTTCCATTTCTTTTCCTCTGCGATATTTCCCCCAAGACTTTATACATATAATGCTGCTTCCAATAGTCCTGAAACCAATTTCTGACATTTATCAAGCATTTTGTATATGCTGAGCACTGTGTGAAGCACTTTCCATGGATTATTTCATTTACTCTTCACAAGAGCTTCACGAGTTCGGTGCTATTACTTATACCCCTTTATGGATGAGGAAACTGATCAAAGAAACATTTTCCCTGAATTCTTTCCCCACAGACATTCTTGATTACTCTCAGCTAGCCCCCTTAGCGCAATAGTACATGATGGAAAAACACTAAAATATGTCTTACTGGCACATTTTTGAGGAGTCATGTGGTGAACTCTGCGGAGATGTTCAGTCAAATAAAGTAGGTCTTTGAGATGAACTGAACCAAGTGTGTCTTTAAGGTGGGAATAAAAGCCTGCTTTGTTGGCAGCCTCTTGAAGACTTCTGCCTTTGTGCCTTCCTTTCAAGACAGTGGAGCTTATCTCCTGCTTTCCTGGGTGAGTAGACTATGAAGGGCGGGGGAGGGGAGGGAAGGATGAAGACAGCAGCCTTAAGTAGTCCAGTAGACGTGGCACCCAGTGGTGACTTGGTGTTATCTCTTAGCCGAGGTCATCCAGGATGCGTTTTCTCAAATTCAGGAAACAGGGGAAAGAAAGTTTTAACATTGTGTAAACATTGGCACCCCCAAAACCTCCTGCTCCCGGAGAGGGAGATAAGGTAGGCAGAAGGCCTGGGAGGAATGTTTATTTGTTCTGCCGCGCTGTGGATCCAAGCATGCTGGAAATCTTTGGTGGTGCCCAGTCTTCGTTTAGAAAATGTGAAGGCATCACTCAGCATCGAGCCAAAGAGGCCTCACAAAAGAGCCATCTTAAACTGACAATCACTAAATGAAGGAAGACCTGAGATCGACCTTTCTTTGATGGGACTAAGGCTATCTCAGTGGGTTCTGTGCCTTTCTTCTTCTTCTTCTTTTTTTTTTTTTTTTAAGTTTAAAAAAAAAAAAACGGAAAGAGAGAAAGAAAAAAAAAAAAGTATTCCTGGACTTTTGAAGAGGGGAGCCCTGGTTGGGGGTTTTGACAGCCTGTGGCAATGTTGATGTGAGGAAATAGCTTTCCCAGCTGATAACATCTTAAACCAAGTTTCTTCACAAGTTGAACCTTTAGCCCTCATTATCAGTCAGAGCATATCTTTGTAATTTGTGTGTGCAGAGGGGAAATACAACCCTAACATGAGACAGCTATGTATATAAAAAGTGTTGGGGGTGACATTTTTCCCATAATGACAGTATTACTTCTGTGGTGGTGGTGAGGATGGGTAGAGAGGGAGATCAGAAAGGTACGCAGTTCTGGGATCCCTTTTGAAATTGCAAGAACAGTAGTAGATTTTTTTTTTTTTTTTTGAATGAGCTCTGTAGAGGGATTACCAGCCATATTTGTAGAATGCCATCCTGTTTCCATGCATTTCCTTGGACAACATTCTTTGATTTGTAAGATGGAGAGATTAAGTCTGAGTTTTGGAGTTACAGGCCTATCAGAAGCTGTTGCATCTTCTCAGAGAGGAACCAAAAGGATTAAAGACTTGCATAGAAGTATTAGTAAAGAGTAAATGGTGTAAGTCTCCTTTTAAATCTCAGAGTGGTTCCTCTCTGAAAACCCTACATGCGACAAATTCTGCTATGATACAGTGGAATTAGGACATACTGAAAGTTACTGACTATAGCAATATGCCCTACAAGAATTAGGTGAAGTGCTGAGTTTTAATTGAATCCGTTCAGAATTAGGAGACTTTTTCCAAGCAAGACAGGAAACTTAAGCCTAAAATTCAAGGCTTCTTAGAGTTCTTGGCTTTTCTTTTCTAATTTGCATTCAGTCTCTCTCTCTCTCTCTCTCACTGGCTGTGGATTTTTTGCTTTGGTTTTATACATGAAGTTTTGAGCCAGGAGAAATGAAAGACTCTGGGAAATTCTTAGGGGTCCTTAATATACTGTGTGTTGCCAGAGTCCAAACTAGTTTTCTCTACTGAAATGGAGAAAGTGGGACTTCTTCCTCCTATGCATACCCTCGTATTAGGAGGGTATATTTTAGACACATCCATCCAAATGAGTATTGTCCTTTTAAGTAATCACCTACCAAGGGCATATACTCATTTTTCTGGATTCTGTTGCTTAAGAATAGTTTTTCTGACCCCATTCTTAGACTCATCTTCAGGAATAGTTTGAATCAAATCAAAGCTGGTTTTGCATACTGTTTTTGACCTTGAGTAGTGCTTTCTGGCCTGATTGTTAGCTTCACTCCCCAGACATGTTTCAGCATGCCATTTGGCTTCATTTATTCCAAAGTATCCATCAGGAGTCCACTTTCATGGCATGTTGCTATACTAGGTACCTTGGAGATTATTAAGAAATGGGTATGGACCCTTCTGGTTTAATGGAGCCCTCACTCTGGAAGAGAAAAATTTAAATGAATATGTAAGTGCAATGGAGTACGACATGGTGGTGCATAAAAAGAATGATCAGCTCCGTCTAATTTGGTGGAAGGACGTAGTTTGTGGAAGACTTCATAGAGGAGGTGTTTTTGAGATGTTTCTTAAAGAATGAGTAGTTACCGAAAAGTTATATGGCAAAGGTACAAATCGAAGTATAGTCTAGAACAGTCGTGTGTTTTCGGGGAATTACAGTTTTAAATGAAACAGATGATAGGAGATAAAATTTGAGAAGTAAGCAGGACCTGTATCAAAAAGAGTTTTTTTCCCCCAGGCTAAGGAATTTGGACTTCAAAAAAATCATTTTTTGTGTGTGTCCTCCAAATGCCAATAACCGAAGCGTATATAAACAAAGGTGCTCTGGTTTAGGTGGGATTTTGAAGCCAAAGCTCCTTATCTCCTTGGTGACCCTAAGAAACTTTGTGGAAGCACTAGGGCTTCATGACAAAAGCCTAAAAACCACTATTGTAGGTGATGCTGAATTATTTAAAAGGAAGTAACATGTTTGGACATATACTTTTAAAAGATCACTCTTGAAGCAGGAAAATTCATGAAAGGGGTGAGATGGACACAGACCAGTTTGGAGGCCATTATATGGTCCAGATGAGAGATGGGCCTGAACTAAGCCTATGGCAGTGGGGAAGAGGTAAGTTTCAGTCATATTGAAGAGAGAGGAATCACAGGATTTTTTTATGTTTAGGTATAGGAAGTGCAGAAAGGAAAGGGAAGAAGATTAGGGTGATTCTTAGGGTTCTAGTTTGGGTTATTGCATTAATCGTAGTACAGTCACCACTCTGGGTAACTACGATGAAAGCAAAAATAGTCAGTTCAAATGTGGACAGGTGAAGGTCAGAATCTTATGTTTGAGGCAGCATGTTTAAGGAAGATAGTCAGTTATTGGTTATATGGGACCAGAGCTTAGTGGAAAGGTCCGCTTGAAGGTAGAAGTGTAGAGATGTCCGCAGTCTACAGGGAACCCTTAAAGCCATTGGAAGGGCGGATCACCCACAGAGAGAGCAAGCCGAAGAGATGAGAGGAGGATGAAAGGTATGACCTTGGGATAACAACAGTTCCTCATCCTAGAATGAGGAAAGGCATACAGGAGACTGAGAAGGACCAGCTTAGTGTCAGGCCCTGGCCCAGGAGAGACAGATGTGCGCAAACCGAGAGAGATCAAGTAAAATAAGAACTGGTTCTAAAAATAAAACCCACCCTCATAGGATACAGAGATAAAGATTTTCTACCACTAGGGATATGCAAAGAGATATGCCTCTGGCTTCTGGTACATAAAAATTTTATGATTGTGATTGTTCAGTGGTTGCCTGATTTCCTTTAAAGTTTTTCCACTTAAAGTAATAGACATTTTCAGGAATCCCTTTGTTAAACTAGCATAACCTAGTACAAGGTAGATTGGCAGAGCTTAAGATGAAAGTAAACAGTAATAATCATGACGGCATACGTACCAGGCAACTGATACTTACAAGAACTGTGGAGAGGTTCTGTTACTATCACCATTTGGAGTTATGGGAAAGACCCGCAGCTAGGAGGTGACAGTGGGGATTTGAACAGCCAGCACTCTAAAATTAATACTTAGTTCTTTCTGATCTGGCCTGCATTTCCGTAGATTTCTATTGAAAAAAAAGTACTAATGAAATGAAATTTAGCCTCTAGTGCACGTTTCCTAAACCTGGGGGGTTTTCTTGTGTTTTGGGAGGAGGGGAGGGAGAATGTAATTTTTGGTAATAGGAGACTTTTTAAAAATTGTTACTCGTTTGAAGAAGTTCTATGTTACTACTAATGGGAAAATGGCCTATAAACATTTCCTGGGGAAGTCAACCCTTGAAAAGCCGACACTGTTATAAGGAGTAAAAATATCACGTTAATTGCCTTGTAAAAAGAATGCTCTTTTGACACTGAAATTTCCTTTTGTGCAATGATTTCTTTTCACCCTAAATTTTCGAGTTTGAATGTTCGAAGTTCACCCTTCCTTTTCTAATACTAAAATAGTTTCTTGTAACAGAATTTGTTTTTTTTGTTAAGTTATATTTTTCTATATTTTTACTACTTATATGCTAAATGTGTTTACTTGAAACTTGTTTTCTGCACTCTTTCTTCTTTTAAAAATGTGATGCAAATGTTTTTAAGTTAAATTCTTATAAAATTTACATACAATAAAATTGGCCTTTTTTTGGGTATACAGTCCTATAGGTTTTTTATGGTTTTTGTTTGCTTGGGTTTTTCTTGAGGTGGAGTCTTGCTCTGTTGCCCAGGCTGGAGTGCAGTGGCATGATCCCAGCTCGCTACAACCTATGCCTCCTGAGTTCAAGCGATTCTCCTGCCTCAGCCTCCCGAGTAGCTGGGATTACAGAAGTGTGCCACCGCACCGGCTATTTTTTATATTTTAATAGAGACAGGGTTTTGCCATGTTGGCCAGGCTGATCTCGAACTCCTGATCTCAGATGATTTACCTGCCTCGGACTCCCAAAGTGCTGGGATTACAGGCATGAGCCACATGTCCTATGAGTTTTAACGTTTGTATAAACTCATGTAACCACCACCACAATCAAGGTACAGAATGGTTCCATCATGCTCAAAAATTCCCTCATGCCACGTCTTGCCCAGTCGAATCCCTAGCAACCACTGTCATTTTCTCTGATCCTACAGTATTGCCTTTTCCAGATTGTCAAATAAGTGGTTTTGTTCACTGAGCATCATGTCTTTGAGATGCTGAGTGGTGGCGTGCATCAGTTGCTCAGCCCTTTTTATTGCTGTTGTAGTGTTCTGTTGTGTGAATGTACCACCGTGTGTTTATCCATTTACCCTTTGAGGAACATTTAGGTTGTTTCCAGTTTTTGGTGGTTATGAAGAAAGTTGCCGTAAACATTTGTGTACATGTTTTTGTTTGAACGTAAGTTATCATTTCTTTAGATAAATCCCTAGAAATGAGATTGCTAGGTCATATTTTAAATGTATGTTTAACTTTATAAGAAATTGCCAAACTGTTTGTCAGAATGGTAGTATTTTGCATGCCTCCTAGCAGTGTCTCAACTTTTAAAAACTTGAACGCTATTTTAGATGCTCTTGGGTGGGGGTTGGCGAATTGTGTTTCACAGTGCCTTGGGGCTTTGAGAAGATGCCCCATGACAAAGGGAGGACCTCTAGGTCCTCCACACCAGCTTCAAAGATAATTGTCCCAGTTTTGTTTGTTGTATATATTGGAGTTGCATGTAAGGATACATTTGGGGAGAAAAGAACTTTATCTGCAAAGCGTTTAAAAACCATTGCAATAGGGAAGTGCACCCACAGTGTGAGATGTGGACCACAGGTGATAGAGGGTGAGGCAAGGTGGCACTTGGGGACTCTGCACATGAGGACCACACTGAGGCAGTGATTCTCTCTTCAGCTCCATCTGTTTATGTGATTATGTCAAGGAAGTTTTCATTTAAATCTGCTGCATCATTATTCTCCACCACTTGTTAATATCTTCCTTTACAAAGAGGGAGCATGCTTTAGTCTGAGAGCCTTCAGCAAGCAACAATTCCTGTCTAGAATGAAATAAATATATGGTTTTCTTTATAATATATTTACTTTTATGATTATCTTCTCATTTATAAGTACCATTGGTTTTTCCATTTTTCTTTTGAAGTGAATTTATATTTTTTAAAAATGAGCCAATTTTCATTGTATTTTTTCTTTTTTTACTTTTATCTAGAAATTACTATGAAAAATGAGTCAATTTAAAGAAAAATATTAAATACTATATTATATAGTTCATATGCAAATATGGCAAGAATTATGAAGATGTGCTAGAATAACTGAAGTTTAGGAAACTCTTGAACTAGAGGATCTGGTTATTTAAAGAAACCTTAGAGTGAATCCTTTTGTGAAGTGATAAAGCACATAACTATTTCTTAGTTTATCTATTTTATGAGTTTATCATTTATGTAATGGTAATTTCTTAAAAGAAGAGAGCCTTCATTGTTCTTTGTGTTTGTAATACTTATTTTTCAAGTCCCTTCTTTATTCACTGATTTGACAAATATTTTGTGGGCAATGGGGATACAGTGTTGACTAAACAGGCAACATCCCCTTTCTTTGTGAGACTTTCTTTCTTACATCCTTGTTCCTCCCACTCTTAGAGGCGGTTCAGGGCCTATGGAAAACAAGGGCCCCTGGATAAAATGTAAGTGATATGAAAGGCAAGGAAGAGGTAAATGACTTTAAAAAATAAACATTTTAGTAGATTTACAGAGGGAAATAATTTTGTTTTGATCATGTTTTTGGAGCTAGCTGGATGTCTACTTTGTCTTTCGTTGGATGCATTTTTGCATTTTGGTAAGATGATATGTACCCACAGACATAACGATAAACTATGTGACTTTTTTTTTTTTTTTTTTTCTTTGAGACAGAGGTTCGCTCTTATTGCCCAGGCTGGAGTGAGATGGTGCGATCTTAGCTCACTGCAAACTCCGCCTCCTGGGTTCAAACGATTCTCCTGCCTCAGCCTCCTGAGTAGCTGGGATTACAAATGCCTGCCACCACACCCAGCTAATTTTTTATATTTTTAGTAGAGACGGGGTTTCGCCATGTTGGCCAGGCTCATCTTGAATTACTAACCTCAGGTGATCCACTCGCCTCGGCCTCCCAAAGTGCTGGGATTACAGGCGTGAGCCACTATGCCTGGCTGATAAACTACATGACTTTTTGAGGTTCCTTTCAACTTTAAGTACATGAAGTAGGGTGTCACAGACAAGGAGTAGTACTATTGTTAGAATACCTGCTAATGCTCAGACCTCTCTGAAATTAGACATCTCTCAGATTAGAGATCACAGATTGATAGCTGCCTAAGTTCTATTCAGCCCATTGGTGTTTCTCGTTTGACCCACAGGGTATTTTTTGTTTAATTTTAATGAGTTTACAAGATTTACAAAAATTGGTTTTCACATTACACACACACACACACACACACACACACACACACACACACACACACACACACACACACCCCACACCAGATTTCTTGTTTATTTTGAAAATTCATGAATCTGGCATCAATGAGCCAGCTTTTCTGAGTGGCAGAGCTGGCTGGATCTGAATAGTGGCTGCCTTTTTAAGGCAGAACATGTGCTCTCTTTTAGTAACCTCTGCTTAACTCATTCATGGTTATGCGCCTGGCCTAGTGAGTATTTGAATTTGCAACCTCTGGATCTTGGGTTTCATGCCCTGGAATTACCTAGAGAAGCTGAACGTTCCTCCTTGTGCTGGAGGGCTGAAAATATTGTTACCACAGAAGCTGCTTGACTGTCCAACTGGGCACATCTTCCAGCACAGTAGATGGAATACTGGGCCTAGGAGGCAGGATCAGGGTCCTCTTCCTGGCTAGTGTCAGGTAGATTATCCAGGCTTCTTCACAATGGAGGTACTATTTTCTGACTTACCTGTTTGCATCCATTAACATTTTTGATAAGCAACAGAAACAGGTTCTGATGAATTTTTTTTTTTTTTTTTTTGAGATGGAGCCTCACTCTGTCGCCCAGGCTATAGTACAGTGGTGTGATCTCAGCTCACTGCAAGCTCCACCTCCCGAGTTTCAAGCTATTCTCCTGCCTTAGCCTCCTGAGTAGCTGTTATTGTATGTGCGTGCCACCACGCCTGGCAAATTTTTGTATTTTTAGTAGAGATGGGGTTTCGCCATGTTAGGAAGGCTGGTTTCGAACTCCTGACCTCAAGCAATCTGCCCACCTCAGCCTCCCAAAGTGCTGGGATTACAGGCATGAGCCACCGTGCCCAGCCCTGGTGAATTTAAACAAAATGGGACTTTATTGAAAGGATATTGGGTGACTGACACTATCAAAGGAAAAATGAACGATCTGGACTCAGAAAGTTCCAGAAACTAGAGATACTCTGAGGACCATGGGTGGAAGGAATTAAGGGAATTGATAAATTGCCTCAGCATTTTCCCCCATTTCTATATCATTCCTCTCAAGAGTCTAAAGTCCTGGAAAAGGATCAGGTTGGTCTGGCCCACATCCTTCAATAGGGGAGGATAGGACACCTTGGTTGACAGTCCCTCTAAGACTTTATACCATGAAAGAAAAGACTTTGTAAGAGGAGATTTAGGTGATGTTGCCAGACAAAGGGGATGAGGTATGGATTTAGGCAATAGAAACAACAAATTTCACTACTCCTCAAGGTTGTCATGATGATATTAAATATGCACTATCAAATGCTATGAAAGAGTAAGGAAGTAGTGTTTCAAGTTACAGGAGAACCAGGTTATGGGTGTGCTCTTTAAGTAAACAAACATATTGGCATCTGTTAGATAAGGAATATATTGAATGACTTAGAACACAGACAGTTTCATTGACATTGTAGTGACAATTTCATTCCTTTTAGCAATAACTTTGGTTATAAAATCTCCAAAAAAGCCACACTAACTTTAAATTAAAAAACGATATCTATAAAATCTAAAGATGTTCTTTGAGATATTCATTCAAAGAAATGGTCTTTCTGATTTTTGTGTTCCCTTTTTTTTTTTTGCAAGATCTTGATTTGCAACAAGCAAGGAAAATGAGTGAATCTTCTCCCTTCTTTCCCCGCCAAACATTGCTGGCATGGGTAGAAATTTAAAGTAATTATTCAAATAAGAGAGGCAGAGAAAGCCTCAGCTGGGTGGCAGGAAACAGAGAGTGAAAGTCAGAGGCTGCTCTTTTTTAAAAAGGCAAAACAAACAACTCACAGTGAAGTGTACGTGAAAATCATTTCTAATAATAGCTCATGGTAGGCAATTCCCAGGGAAAAAAAAAAAATCATTGGTGTGCTGAGAAAATTAGAGTAAGAATGTGCAGTATCTTGATGTGTTACTTAAGGCAATGGAGCTTTAGAGTTTACCTTATGTGCCATGTACATTGATTAAATACAAAATATATGCTGGCCATTTTTGGCTATCATTTACTGTATTGATTTGTTAGCAGGGGAACTGTAATAAAAAAGCCATTGATTTACTGTCCTTATTTGCTTATGGGCTTTTTTTTAATTATTAATTTTTCACTTTTTCTTTCTGTTTTGGATCATTTCTTGTAGACAAATGCTGTGCTTCATGAAGTTAAAAGAGAGGGGCTCCCCGTGGAACAAAGGAATGAAATCTTGACTGCCATCCTTGCCTCGCTCACTGCACGCCAGAACCTGAGGAGAGAATGGCATGCCAGGTTAGTTCTGTTATGAAATGGGATTTGTTGTTCTTGACAAACAAGAACTATATTTGGCCAAGCCCTCCCTTAGGGCTGGCCTCGTCCCTTTCCTTTGAGGGGCCATGAAAAATAAGCACATTTAAGATGCTTTCAGCTAAAGTTAGCTTTCCTACCCACGGCACCTACATTAATTGTAATGATCCATTGACATCATCAGTATATTTACACAATTTATTCCTGAATATAATATTTAGCATAAATGTTTGCATTTTGAGCATAATGTAATATAAGCACCTGATACTGAAGAACCCTCTTTAATCAACAGTCTAAAAGACTAACATTGCTATTTCATTAGAGCAGATGTCTGGGAAATCCATATAGTGCTCCTATATCACTCTGTGCAAGGCAGATTACTTGAAAGTATAGTCATGCATCCCTTAATGATGGGGATAGGTTCTGAGAAATGTGTTCTTAGGTGATTTCGCCTTTGTATGAACATCATAGAGTGCACTTACGCAAACCTTGATGATATAGCCGACTATACACCTAGGCTATATGGTATAGTCTGTTGCTCCGGGGCTGCAAACCTGTACAACATGTTGCTGTACTGAATATTATAAGCAGTTGTAACACAATGGTAAGTGTTAGTGTATCTAAGCATAGCTAAATATTGAAAAGGTACTACAAAAATATGCTGTTATAATCTTATGGAACGGAACCACTGACATATGTAAAGTTCGCCGTTGACCAAAACCTCAAAATGTTGTTATGTGGCAATGACTGTAGCCTATTTATCAACCCGATTTTTAGGGTTAACCAACTAGGAATGACTCTTGTTTCAACCTGGTCTCTTTCCATGGAGTTACCTGTGCTTAGAAACTGTGTTACTGGTGAAGACTTTCTTTAAATCATCAGTTTTTACAGAACTGATGCTTGCATAGTAAATATCATGTTATCCTGTTCTTTTTTGAAAACCAGTTGATATGTGGGAGGCTAGAACTAGTTCTCCCAAATGTTAAGATTATCTTTCAGATCTGTAGTTTGTAAAAATTATTGAATTGTCATCCGTCTCTAAGCCAGAGGGAGAGGAATCAGGAAGGGTATGGCATATTTTGTCTCAGAGTCTTATTTGGTGCTTAAAAATTCTATGTGCCTGGAAGTCAAGAACATTTATTGATAGACATAATATTCTCCAAATGACTTCATGCAACAGAATTTATAATAATTGATAGCTTTACTAGTAATAATTGTCATAAAATAGGTTTGTCTGAACAAGGCTGAAGATGGGCATTTTCCAAGAAAGGAGACAATATAAGTATTTATTCTCATTGGATATCAGAAAGCTGCTTTTTCAAATATGTACTATTTTTAAATTCAGACTTGTATTTAAATAGTAATTTTAAAATTCCCAATGATACTCACCCTCCCTTTCCCCATCTTTTTGGTGGTGTGGTCAGCGTAAATGGCAGACAGTTACTTTTTATTCTTTCTAAAAAAAAAAATGTTTATAAAAATAGACACAGGGTCTTGTCATGTTGCCCAGGCTGGTCTTAAACTCCTTGCCTCAAGCGATCCTCTTGCCTTGGCCTCCCAAAATGCTGAGATTACAGGTGCAAGCCACCACACCTGGCCAGTGGCAGACGGTTTCAACTACAGTAATGACTAAATGATTTCCAATTTACCTTTCAATAATTAATTCTAAAATTTTCTTTGTATTATAAGTTAAGCATGTATATTCATTAAAGTATACATATTAAGGAATGGAATATCAGTTTGTGGACATCTAAGGGGTTTCTTTGTCTCTGTTTGATGTTTTATGTCATCCTCATGATGATTCCAATTAAATAGAAAGGGAAGAAGAAAGAATTTCCCTGTAATCTTTCCTCCGGTTCCCTTCCATCCAAAGACCGTGTGGTCCAGTGAGAGCGCAAATGGATGTTTTTTGTTGAGTGCATTTGGTTTGTTAACAATAATTTTTTAATACACTAAATCATTAGACAACATGGTCAAAGTGGCCTGTTTAAAAGGAATCTGCTTTCAGCATTTCTGGCCCTTACTGCTAACAATTTAATCAGGAGCTGGAGCCAGTGTTGAAGTTGATGTAGTCTAGCAACTGAAACAAAAACTCTCAAGTCCTTTGTGTTAAGGGAGGAGGAAAGAAAGAGCTTAACAGCTGACACTGTGCAGACCCCCTTAAAACTAAACACCTGAAAGAAAATTTCAAGAGGCTAGTGTCTTGAGATCTCAGAAGGAGAAGTGTCCTCAGAGTATTAAATAACCATAATCCTTCTCCCCACCGCTTCTCCACCCTCATTTGATGTTTCCCATCTTAGTGACCTATCTACAGACCCATCCATGCGATCCGTATAAACAGACGGTTACCATACACCTTTCTTTTCCTCATCAAAGTGTCATCTGGCGGTCTGGAATTGGGCATTGCCTCGAGTGGCCGTCAAACGGGTGGTGGTGAAAGTTATAAAACATCCACTGCGGTGCTTACTGAGCAGCCTGTGTTTTAGAGATTGGCCTATTGTGTACTTCGGAATTACACAAGGAAAAATGTGCTTTGACAGAAAATAATTAGCACTCACCAAAGGCCAAGCAATAGGTTACAGTATTTTACTTTCATCAAAGCTATCAGGGGATCAGTTAGATTAGATAATAGAAATTTTTTTCCTCTGAAAGTTAAATACAGATGACTCTAATTACCTTATATTGCACATTAGAGAGTGCATTATGAGTTGTACAACTTCAAGAAATTTAGGTCAGCGGAGCCGCTGCAGCTGGCAATAACTTTCGTATAAGTCTTTTGTAATAAAGGTTTTTACCTCTCTTTAGCAGGTTCATTTGCGATCATATTAGGGAGAATTTTTAAAGTAAAACTTGTAACCTAGTTATAAAATATTTGTCTCTCTCTCAGGTCGGGCGCCAAGCCATTGTTTGGGACTCACTGAAGTCTCTTAAACTGAAGCATATGTTCCTTGTAATTTAGCTTCTTGAGGAAAGTGTCAATTTTGCATGACTTGGGGTAACCGAGTTTGTCACAGTGTCACACAACCCAGCTTCTAGAGGCACATCTGAGTGCTGCGGGTTTCCTTCTCCAAGCTTCGTAATCCCATAAACAACCCTCTCCAAATAGGCTTATTAGGGCTGTCTATTCACTTCCCTAGAGTTGAATGATCCAAAGGACATTGGGAGAAGCTGTGTGAATGCAGGGTAAGTGTTAACAGAAGTGGGACAGAATTTCTGAAGATTCGCCTTTGTTTATCCAGTCCCCTCTGCCTGATGGACAGCTTGTTATAGCTTTTAAAGAACTGGGCGAGCCCTCTGATCTGACCCCTTCTTGACCTGCGTAGCCCAAAGGTCAGTCTGCAGCTAATAAACTCTGAGGTTCTTAGGGTCTACTGTAGGAAAAGGCAGAAAAAGAGCAGCTGCAAGGACCGGGTGTCCCAGGATAGGCTACTTTAGGGTCACTCTCTGATAATGAAAATGATTACCAAATTATATGGAAGTTTAACCGCAATCGTGAGTGAGAGGAGGGTGGGGCCCGGCGTATTAGGTTTGATAAATGAACTGTGAAGAGGCCCATCTGGCTCTCAACATCTTTTCTCCCCCTCTTTCCTACCAAGGGGAAACATTTTAAAATAACAGCAGTACATATAGACTCAATGACCCATACAAGGAGCTGGAATGGATTAAGATTTAATGGTGACAGTGGAAGAAATTATCATTTGAAAAGTGCTCCAAAGAAAAGGTGCAGTTCAGTGTCCACACCCGAGTTGTCTTTCTAAATAAAATATAATAAAAATCACTGCCTTGTTTATTTTCTACAAAGCCCTGGCGTCTTTCCTAGATGGCTGAAAATTTTGAGGGTGTTGTTTATTATGGAATAATTATTTATAGTTTAGCTTCAGAAACGGAATGGGCTTCCTTTGCCTTGAAGAAGTCAGAATGAGAATCAAAGATTTTGTTCTGCCTGCTTGCTTCATTTCAGTAATGTAGGTAAATCAAGTGTTAGAGAAAATGCTTTTCCAAAAAATGTGTGTCCATGTCAGCATCTGACTACTGACTATTGTGCACTCTTTAGTACGAAATATATGTGTGACTCTTGAACAGAGTCTTATTCCTACTACAACCTGGCAGTTTTTCTGTAAATATAAGAAGAAAGCACATAATGTTAACTGAGTAGTTATGTTTGGTTCTTTCTTTATTCCTTTTTTCAAAGAAACATCATAGCGATGCTAATTATTGCCAACAATGGATGAGGTCACTATACACTATTCGTCTATTTATTTACCACTAATTGATAAGATTAGTCTATTTAAAGCTCTCCCCCAGTTTCTCATGAACATAGAGTCCTGATTTCAGACCAGTGATGATGGAGGCCATGCAGCTCTGTCCTTTTCTGCAGAGATGAGTGGCACATGCCATGAGTCCGCTTTCTGAAACGAGAATGATTTCATTCAGTAAGCATCTTTTCGTATATTTTGTATACCTACTGCATGAGATGCTGTGCGTAATAGAGAGTGAGCTAAGTGGCCAATTTCAGAGTTTATCTGGGGATGAGAATGTAGAAGTTTCCTAGAAAGAGGCTGTGAGAGGCAGTGGCAAGGAAAGCAGTGGAACCATCATTACCACAACAGAGTGGCAAGTTCTCTGACCCACTCGGGAACGTATTTAATGGTAGATGTCTTGGAAGGCTAGAATTGTTGTGTTATTGAAAACCCTTTATATTGAACTATATTGTCTTGTAACACAAGCCTCACCCAGACAATAATTATGTTAAAAAATCAAAACAGAAAGCTTGTAAACATTATCCAAAGTTAGCATATTTTTCATCAAGGTTTTGACTTCGCTGTCTTATGTCTGTGGGGATTTTGAGTGAGCAGAAAGCCAGGTAGAGGATAATTCAGGGAGGTGGCAAATACTTTGAGAATCAATTATGCTTTTTAACTTTAAAACCATGGCCCTAAATTTTTGCTAAGTGAGGTATAAATACAAAAAAAAAAAAAAAAAAAAAAAAAAACAAAAAAGAGAGAGAGAGACAAAAGCAAGGTCATTAGGGTTTTTAAAAAATTGGCACAAGTCATATATAATGTAAAATTTCATACAACAAAATTTATCATTTTAAAGTGTACAGTTAACTGTTAAAGTGTACAGTTAATTGTGCAACTATTACCACTATCCAATTCTAGAGCATCTTCCTTCCCGCAAAATGAAACCCTGCATCTGTTAACAGCCACCTTCAATTTCCCCTTCTCTCCACAGTCCCGAGCAAGCACCAATCTACTTTTTATCTCTACAGATTTGCCTATTTGTAACATTTCTTATAAATGAAATCATACAATACGTAGCCTTTTACGTCTGACTTCTTTCATTTGGCATACTGATTGTAGGATGCATCCATGCTATAGCATATAAGTACTTCATTCTTTTTTACTGCTGAATAATACTCTACTATATAGATGTGCCACATTTTATTTATCCAGTAATCAACTGATGGGCATTTGGGTTGTTGGACAGTAATCAATTGATGGACATGTGGGTGGGTTGACTTTCTGGCTATCATGAATAATGCTGCTGTAAACATTCATGTACAAGTTTTTGAGTGACATGTTTTCAGTTCTCTTGGGTGACATGTTTTCAGTTCTCCTAGGAAAGGAATTGCTGGGTCATATGGTAATTCTGTGTCTAACTTTTTGAAGAACTGCCAGGCTGTTTTTCACATCCTTTACACCATCTTATGTTCCCACCAAAAACACAAAGTTTCCAATTTTTCTATGTCCTCGTCATTACCTGTTATTTTCATTTTTTTTTGAACTATAGACATCCTAGTGGTATATTATTGTGGTTTGAATCGCATTTCCCTAATGACTTATGATGTCGAGCATCTTTTCCTGTGCTTTTTGAAAACTATTGTTTTTTCAATAGGACATTTTAAAACATGGCGGACTTAAGGACTTCCTTACCCCTCTTGTTAGTGGTAAAGAACTCACAAGCCTATTAAGAATATTTGGTTTGTAGAAGGAGTGGGTTTCCAAATGGGGCTGTCATTAAGTTGCAGCAGTGCTTGTTTCCGCGTTACCATGGTCAGACCTGGCTCTTTATTTATTTGCATGTGGCCCCACTTATTTTTTTCTAGAGATTACCTACTTATTTCTCCTACCATTCTCTTACAGTTCATTCAACATTGCACACTGGATAGGAATGTAGCCTGATTAAATGGAAACTCGGTCCATTTATAGCTCTTTAACTTTTAGGCTCAAACAGGACTTACTGTACTCCCATAGGAGACAACTTCATTTGGGTCCAAGGAGCCTTAAAAATGGTGCTGAGATTCGTTTCAAATAACGTTTATGGAAGTTTCTTAGAAAAGCTTTTAGAAACTACTTGCTTCTAGTTAAAAGTGACTCTCCTAAGGTCCAGATAATCCTCATATTGGGCTTTGACAGCTCCAAAAAACTTCCAAGTTTCCATTTTTTTCTGGACTAGTAAAACAACAGTCTTATTATTAGTCATCTTTCTATTTCCTGTGACCCCAGCCATCACCACCTACCCCCAGAATGGATCCACTCTGGACATCTTTAAGTCTGTAAAATCTGGTTATTAGAACCTAGAATGTATAATGAATAGGATTTACTATTCCAAGCTAATCAGCTTTAGAACTTTGATCTGGGCTCAACAAGTATAACACTTTGTGTAAGTTACTTATGTGGATCAGCTTGGGTTCTAAAACTAGCACATTGAGGTGTTCTCCTCGGGTATCTGTCTCTCCTTCTGCCTCCTAGCTAGTCACGGATTGTATGCAAAACCGACAAGTCAGCACCATCCAGTTTAGCAATTAACTATTATTTATTGAGTGTTTATTAGGTGCAAGTAACTGTGCTAGACACTGTGGGGAATATCAAGATGAGTATGACTCGAGTCTCAACTGTGGAATAATTTACTTTAATGTGGAGGTGGTAGTTAATAAGAATACAATGGCTAGCACACACACTTGAACTCTTTTTACTGTGAGGCACTGTGAAACCGTAAGGTAATTTAGCAATGGGGTCTGCCCTAAGGGAACTTATATTTTGATAGAAGCTTTAAAAATGAAGTAACCTGACATTAATTATATATGGACTTGATTCTGTGTTTACATTTTTATCTCTTCTTCCAGAATGAAAGTTTTGTAAGGATAGGATATTTGTTTGTTTACCAGCTGTAAAACATACACCCCAGGCGAGGTGCAGTGGCTCGCACCTGTAATCCCAGCTCTTTAGGAGGCTGAGGCGGGCAGATTGCTTGAGCTCAGGAGTTCAAGAGCAGCCGGGGCAACATGGTAAAACCCCATCTCTACAGAAAGTACAAAAAACTAGCCAGGCGTGGTGGCGCACACCTGTTGTCCCCGCTACTCGGGAGGCTGAGGTAGGGGGAAGCACTTGAGCCCAGGAGGCAGCGGTTGCAGTGAGCCGATTGCATCACGACCCTCCAGCCTGGGCGACAGAGCGAGACCCTGTCTCAAAACAAAAGAACAAATTTGCACCACAGATCTTTGTAAAAATTAAGCTCTCTCTTCCATTAGAATAATGCCCTCTATCAAAGGACCTCATTACCTGTTTGCCACATATCCCTGGCATCTAGAAGAATGCCTGACACTCAGATTTATGAAATAACTTTCCTCTCAATCTATTCCAGTGTTTATAAGTACTTTGTCTTTATTAATTTTGAAGGGGTATGACCACTTGTGATATTGGCCTGTTGCTTTTTTTGCTCTTTTTATTAACCTTGCCTGGTGTGGAAATCTTGAAATTGGAAGTCAGGATGGATCTCTGATGTTGGAAGTAAGCATTGGTTATTCGTCTAACCTTGCCAGGGGGTGGAAGCCTTGAAACAGGAAGTAAGGAGGAATCTCTATTATGCAGTTCTCTGGTGCTTAAGCCCCAAGATGATACCTCAGGCCCTTATTCCAGCATGAGCGAAGAGGGATGCCATGTGCACAGGCTGACTCCAGTGTACTTGAGGAAGAGAACACCATGCGTCTGGGCTAAGACCAGGACAAAAAGACATGGTCTCCTCCCTGAACCACCATTCCCAATTTGTTGCCTTTCCTGGAAGTGAAATGGAGCTGGCTGAGAAGAGGAAGAACTGGCATGGTGGGAAGAAGAGAGTTGTAAAGACCGCCCTTGGGACATGCCTTTGAATAAAGGGATGGGTTTTAGTTCAGTAGGGATAGGGACAAAGCTGAGGCTAATATGGCTTCCAGTCTGTAGACAGCAATTTTTTCCTGGTCACCTGCTAATGTCCTGGTCTGCTGTAGTGATATCAGCACAGTTATGAACCTTAGCATTGGTGACTTGGCATGTGACTACAACTTGGAGCTGTGTTCACAAAAAGTGGAGCTCCTCACCTTGACGATGGGCTATGGGATAATGAGACTGATGCAGTTATCTGCTGAGACAGCCTGTGATTGTGTCATCGGACCATGTCAGCTGCTATCATTCATGCTGAGGAGATTGGCTGCTTACTCCGGCACAGCTAGTTAGTTGGGAACTAGAAGTTGTGGCATCTGTAGTTGGGTAGCTGTCCATTGCTACTAGGTAAAGTTGTTTGCAGTGTTGGGGTGGGCACAGGGAATAAATGGAAGAGATTCCAGGGAGAAGCAGGGAGGCACTGGCCTGCTAATTGCCATCCGGGTCTTTTTTAAGACATCTGTCCCTTCTCTTTTAGTAAGTCTCTGCTTTTTGCTGCCCTTAGTGAAAGAAAGTTCTTTGTGTCTCTGATCCAGATTACTCCATAAAACCTGATAACTCCATAAAACCTCCTCATAAATGTGTAGGAATTGAAACATTGTATAAATTTAGAGCAAAGATTAAATGAGTCCAGAGATAGGGTTACTTTTTTCCCCCAAGATACAGCAACTTATCTTAAGGAGGCAAGTGTTGTTAATGTTATTACCATTGTTACTGTCATTATTTGAACAGTTTTATGGGGGACAAAAGCCAATTGACTTCTGTGCATCTTATTTATAAAATCAACACATGGGCTTTAGCATGAACTCTGTTTCTGGCAGGTTTCTGACCGTGATCAGTTGCTGGCTGGCTGTTTCTTATGGGCAGTGCTTCTTAAACTTTTTGAGAAAACAGTTGATTCATTTAATTTTCCAACATACATTGATTAAGTGTCTGTTGTTTTCTAAGCACCGTTCCAGGTTCTGGGAATACAGCAGTGAACAAAACTGATGACAGTTCTTTCACGGAGCTTGTATGCTAGTGGAATGACAGATACAAACTGTTTTCCTAAGCAGAACTCTGAAAATTTCTTTTATAAAATGTACATGTAGTTGCTGTTCCCTGTATATTCACCAGCACTCAACAGTGACCAAAATAAAGTCATTCAGTTGAGATATAGATACACCATTCTATTTTTTGAGCTTTGTCATAAAGTAATCACTTGTTGTAAAATTTGCATTTCTAGTTGCAGTGGGTCATATTTGGGAAGTAGCCGTGGGATGCCAGTTTTCTGAGGAACACCATCCTAGGGAATCCGTAACATTAATTCTCCTTCAGTTATCCACACCCTGGTCCCCATTTCCTTTTCCAAGACCTGTGTCATTTTAAAGGTCTTCACTTGAAGGAAGGCTTAAATTCAGGCCACATTATATTGACAAATGTCTCTGAAGAGAGAATGGGCAAAGCCGGACCTATCTCATAGGTGTTGGGGGATTACCTGTGATAATGCACTCAAGTACTTCATGAATGCTGGTTTTTGTTGTTGGGAGTGATCTGTCAGTCATGCGTTGGTTCTACAAAGATTTCTTAAGTGCCTCCCTGGTATGAGGCACTATCTTAGGTCCTGAGGTTATAGAGATGAGTAACATGTGATTAGGGGAAATGTATTACACAATGTAGAATAATAAATACCATGGAAGAGATTGAGTCATGGTTCCATGGAAACCCACATCCCAGGGAAGAAGACAGGCTCTCCTTAAGTGTTCTCATAAGACCCTCATAATGTGCCCAGCCACAGTGAGAGATACTGCTCCATCACCCAATTGTGTTGGCTACCAGTGGATAGGTAGCTGTTTGTCTCAAAGCATGAGTGAGAAATAGGAGAGAAATTTATACATGAGGATAGGTCCTTGTATAAAAGTTGTGCTACCTTCTTTCCATTGTATAAAGTTTGTGGAGGAAAAATGGTTTTCTTTCAGAGTAAATTTCATTAATATGGTTGGGGGCATAGATTCTGAGTCAGATTGCTTGGGTTTGAATCTCGGATGCACTTCTATAACTCCAGGCAAGTTACAATTATGGATTCTAGCCAGATGAGTTACTTAACCCCTCTGAGCCTCAATTTTCTCATTTGTTATTTGCCTAGGGGATGATAACAATAGAACCCATTTCATAGGGTTGATTAAGCAATTAAATGTAAAACACCCAGAGCAAGTACCTGTAACATATTAGATGTTCAATAAAAATGACCTGTCATGATCTTCAGATCAAAACAACAAAGCCAGGAATAAACCCAGCCACGCTTATCCAAATTGGCCTCTCCTTTGAGGGAATGCCCCATGTAGTAAATATCCTAGCCTCCTGGTAGGGGCCTGATATTGGAAAACTGGTGCAGGGAAACACACCAGACAGAGTTGGTGTTCTGTGCTCAGCACTGTCACACAGAACTGACAGGTGGAGGGCTGGACTTAAGTTGGAATCCCATCATTAGTGGCTGTAGGACTCTGGGCATGTCATAGACATTCTGCGCCTTCACAAGTTTATGTAAAAAACAAGCGACTTGATCTCGATCACCCCAAAAGTGGAAGGCATCTTCCAGCTCTCAAAAGGAGTGGCTCCATACGTGAGCTCCCCGGGAGCAGGGAAAAGTGGGTGTTACTCCTGATGGGTTTCACTCCTCTACTTCCACTTTCCCTGAAATCCGCAATGGTACTAATTTTAATAACAATAGCAGCTGGCATTTATTGAGAACTCACTATGTTCCAGACAGAGTTTTACATGCTTTACATGATGAGAAAACCGAGGCATAGAAGTGCAGAGTAACTTGCCCAAGGCAACAGCTAGTAAGTAGTGAAGATGGAATTTAAGCTAAGATGGCCCAGGTTGGCCAAGAGCAGTAACAAGCTTTAGTTTTTATCAACCACTCGTATGGTTCACTTAGTATTTTAGAGACCTTCTAGGATCCTTCTCAGTGTGGAGATAGGCAGGTATGTATCTTTACATATTTATTTCCTCTGGTACTGAGCATGTTTTACAGTTTTTAGTTGTGGGTGCATCTCTATAAGGAAATAGTAGCCAGCTAATGCATTATCAATCTCCCTACTATTGATCTTTTAAAGGAAAGTTATCACCTTTATATGCTGTGTCATTTCTCTCATATTTGTTATGATCTTGCGTAGGGGTGAAAATTAGAACACCAAAGTTTAGCCTCTGAGAATCTGTAAATCTCTGTAAATCCTCTAAGTCAAGTAATTTTGGGGCTATGTTAGTCAAGGCTGATTTCAGTAGGTGCCCTTAAGGTGAAAGGGTAGCAATTTATCTACTCCATAATGGGTTAATTGCCAGCTGTACAGTTTGTTTATATCTAGGAAACAATTTACCGCACATGAAGAGTAGTAATTTTATTCTATCTCAGGGGTATCCCCAGTGTATTTTACAAATTTACTCTGTAATGTTACAGATAAAAGTTTAACTCTGGCTTTCAGTTGAGGAAGTCATGGTGGAGGAGGATGGGGGAAGGGGAAGGAACAGCTCTGCTGGCCTGTAGGGGACACTGTTGCATCATTTATTAGAATTTGCCAGTATATTGTCCCAGGACAAAAAAACAAAACCAAACAAATCAGAAAACAAAACAAAAAATAGGTTAATCACCTTAAAAATGCTTATTAGAATTATTTGAATCGTTCCAACGTGTTTAGAATGTTCAGTACTTCTCAGGTATTGGTTAGACTGTTCAGTATCCATGCATGAAAGGAATAGGTTAGTGCTTCTTTCTGAGAAAGGAGTGTTTGACAGGACTCTTGTGATTAGCTTTCTCTCCATAGTCAGCTTTGGATAGGGTGCTCAGGACGTTACTTTTTAGTTTAATAAACCTTTAGGTTTAGTTAACCCTCTTCATTTTTTTATTAAGATATGCTCATACTAAGTTGTTTGCTTCCAGAATGTATGCTAAATAAATGTTGTAATCCTTGGAAGGGCATTTGGAAAGTTCTTATTGTCTTCTTTTTATCCTCATATTTTTTTTCACTGAAAAAGTTGCTGTTTACTGAGAAAATGAAGTCATATGTACAAGGAAGGCTTCTGTAGGGCCTGGTCTGAACTCCAGGAAGCATACGGCCAGATGCTCTGCTATGGCGCTCTTTCCAGACTGTTGACAGCCATTGGATCTGTCCAGGTACCCCATGGGCTTGCCAGCAAAACCTCCACCCCTCTGCCCAGCTCTGGCCTCTTTCCTACCAGAATACGGGCCTGGGAGGCAACTGCAATGAACCCTCAGAAAGCATAGGTTTTGCTAAGGCAGCCTGCACAGTAATGATATTGTTAGCTTGCTTCATTTCCAGTTTCACCATCAATTACGCCATGTGTTTCATCCAGTTGGTGCTACCCTCCCAGTGTTAATTATAACCTACAAGACTGTTACAGTTAATTTTATGGCAAGCATATTGTCTCTTCAAGGCTCCAGAGCAGCTCATAAATTATCTTGAAGGTAAAATGTAACTTGGGGAACTAGTTATGAAAATTCCATCCATCTCGCTTAGGAGCTGCAGCTGCTACTGTCAGCTGCCTTGCCGCTGCACTGTGAAGGAATTACGGTGGGTCAAGTTTAAGAGGGTAGGCCCAGGCTGTCACTGAGGAGAAAGGCTGTCCTGGCCCTGTCAGACAAGTACCTTCTGCCAATCCCTGGTGGTTTCACTTTGCAGGCAGGAAGAGGCAGGCAGCGCAGGTGGATGGTCCCCAAGCTGTCTGTATTCATTACTTTACAGAAACTTCTTGTAGGTAGGCAGGTCCAGAGACCTTTCCTCTTCTCTGTTGTCATGATGTTAGGCATCATCTGCAAAGTGTGAGATGGATAACTCTATAACTAACTCTGGGCTTGGTTCAGGAGAGGAGGAGAATAAGGGGGCGGAAGCTATTCGTGGCAGCACCTCCCAGCCACCCCTTGCTGGTCTCCTACATGGTAATTTCTATCTTGCAAAAGCCCCTGGCTTGAACGAGCATTTTATTTGTGGTGGTGATTTTTCCTATAATCTGATAAAGTGAGATTTCACTGTGAACGAATGTACTCGAAAATTGCCTACTAAATAAATTAACAGGTTATCTTATTGGGATAATAAACACACTCCTTTTCTATTTCCTCACACGAAGTCTAAGCTTTACATTTCAGCCCTCGGGGCTTTAGCATTATTATTTTTAATGACTGAACACAAGTCTTTCATTTAGCTTGTTTGTATAGTTACTGTAAATGATCTTTCTGCTGTTGGTACTTCATTTGAAATTCTGCATGTTATGCTAGCTTTAAAAGCTTTGAGGGGGCCTTGGAGAATTGGGAAGCTGTATTAAGCACAGCATCTTCTAGTAGCATTGGAAACGGGCTGTGGCAGGAAAGTCGGAGAGGGTGTGCTAAGAAAGTACATCTGCATGTATAAATCAAAGTGTGAGTCTGAGTGAAGTGTACACAAACAGTGCTGGTTTTGGTGGCAGGTTGAGAACTCGCCATTGTAAAGTAAGAGAGCCATTCCCTTAGCTGGTGATTTCTCCTTGTGTGTTTCTGAGCACTTTATTGCATCCACACAGCTACTAGTTTTTGCACCAAGGATGCCTAAGATCATTACACTGTGGCTGTATAAGAGACTTGGTTTGGAGGGATTTGAAGGACACATGGAACAGGGAATTCATGTCCAAAGAGGCACCGGCCTTTCTGAAGGAAGTATTCGCCTGAGCTCTTGATGATGGGGGCATGAGAGTTGGATACTTGTGAGTTTTCTAGTGAATGCTAGTGAACTCAGACCAGGGATTGCAGATTCAGATGTCTGTAGGGCCTGGTAATCATGTATGTATTAATGAAGCCAGAGAGGTGAGACACTGTTAAGTTCAAGGCAAAACACACACACACACACACACACACACACACACACACACACACACACACACACACACGTGTGTGTGTATGCCAGAACCTACATAGAGTAGAACAATGTTACAAAGTCACAGAGGTAATACCCAGATTGTCTTCTGGTCTCCTGGCCAGCGGGCATTCACACTCTCTCAAGTGGGCAGCCAGGCAGCTGCTGTCCAGCCTTGCGAGCAGGCGGGATCTATGTTAGTAGGTCTTCCACATTGTCAAGAGAAGTGGAACATTCATATTGTATGTGTATGCTTCTGAAGTCTCGCAGCGTTTTAAATGTTAGCATGAATTCGAATATTTGTAACTGTTATTCAGGCTAATAAAAACATGTATGGTGGCTGGACGTTGTGGGCAGGATTCTGCTACAGAATGAAAGTCCTGACTGCTTTGAATTAAAAACCTTCTCCATCTTCTCACACTACTCAAGAATAGAGGGAATGACCCTGGCTGGGAGACCAGGACACAATCTGGGTATTGCCTCTGTGAACCTTATGACCTTGTAACATTGTCTTATTCCATGTAGGTTCTTGCGTGCGTGTGTGTTTGTGTGTGTGTGTGTGTATGTGTGTATGTGTGTGTGTTGCCTTGAACTTGGCAATATTTCATCTTTCCTTTTATAAACAAAGTATATGAGAGTTTCCAAAAGTGAATGAGGTGGATATGGTGCTCATTGTCACCATAAAAAGGTGTCCACAAAAATGTTGGCAGTTTTGAATTTGATAAAGAGTTTAATTCTCAGAAAGGAAGGGTCGGAACTTCATTGCTAGTGAATCACCATTTCTCCTGTTACACCCTTGAGCTCCTGCTTTAGCTCCCAGCTCCTCCATGGGGGAACCCAGCTGTTCTTTCACGGTAGAAGTGAAGCTTGAACAAAGATGTCATGTGGCCAGAATCATCTTTTAGTCTCACCACTCCACACTGATGGTCACATAGAGGTGTGATTTGGGAAGTTGTTAAATACAAGAGGGTTTGAGCTTCTGGAGAAGAGGAAAATATAAAAACTTTTTTCCTTTAAGAAAGATAAAAAGATAAGCCTAAACCTTGGCTGCCACTGAAGTCAGCTGTTACGCATGTGTAGTTAAATTTCATTGTAAATATTTCATAAGGGTTATTAGAATGGAGCTGGGTTGACATCACAGCCCCAACTGTACCAAAGCAACCATTTCATTAAAATAAGCCAACATTTCCAAAGAAACATGAATTGCTATGGCAAAGTTAACGTAAGGTCAGAAAATCCTCTGGAAGAAATTTCGGTATCAATGTTTATAATCTCTGCATTTATGGATTTGCAGTTTGTGCAAAAAAAAAAACTCCCAAGGAGACTTTAGTTTGGTTAAATGAGACTAGCTTGTGAAATAGTCTGTATATCCAGATCCATCCTAACCCAATGCCTTGGCAGCCTTTTGGATAAATAATGTCTTTTCCAAAATGTGTGTATTTGAAAAAGGAAGAGGTAAATTAAGTGGCAAACTGTGTCTCTGGGTTGCCATAAACGAACAGAATCCAGAAACAGAAAGCAAAGACTGACAGTTCATTCATTCTTTGAACAAATTACATAGCTGTACGTTTGTTTATTGATGCATGAAGGGTTGCAGTGAAGAGCAAAATGTTTACCCTAACTACTTTCATTTTCTTTATTAGGGGGAGGTGGAAGTAAAGGTTTATTTAAACATGTATTTGTGTGTGTGTGTGTGTGTGTTTGTAACACAAAATATATATGAGGTTTAGAGGCATTTGGCAGGAAAAAAAAAGATACTCACATTAAAAAAAAAAAAAACTTAATCCATGCTCACAGATGGTCCTGTTCAGGTGCTATTTTAATTATGAGGTAAAAAAAACAGCCCCACACAGTAGGAAGTCGTCTTAATAAATGGACTGGAGCTTTTGTCTTCAAGCGTCAAAAAGCCTTGTTACTGAGAAATTTAAATACTTAGTATTATAGGGGAGAGTCTCAAAATGACCACGATACTTGGAGAAAGCAAAATGATGGATTCTTCTAAAGATCAAATGAGTGTACGAGAAATGTTTTACAATTGTATAGCTTTGAACTTCCTTAGTATTGGTCATTTTAGTGATATTTTTTCCAGTGATAAATATCACGGATACATCCATGCAGCCAGAGGACAAATAAACAGAACAAATTGCAAATACATTAAAACATTTTAATCCTCGTGGAAGTATTTCTTTACTGTTCTTAAGTGCAAAGGGCTGCTTTGCCCTTCACGTGAGAGAGTGCCCAGAAGAACTAATAGTAATTCAAATGATGTGGTAACTTACAGCTTGCATTAATAACACACAAATAGAACAGTCTTCTTACTAAATATTAGTAATATATTATAATAATGTTTTACTGTCTTTCCCTTAGTGGGGAATTATGAGGACCTCATGTTAGGACCTCAGTGTCCTGACATAGTTAATTATCCGTGGATAATGGCTTCAGCCACCAGAGTTCTCAGTGAGGCAGCTTTGTTGTTGAGGGCTTATTAAGTGTTAGCAGACTCAGGTGTGGTGCACCTAGGCACTTTCCTACAGAAGCAAACAGCTGTGTTTGCTTTACCATATTATACATCACATAGAGCATCTCATTTATTATAACGAAGCTAATGATGCTAGTGGAAACCTTTATGGTCCCGTTCTATATAGTGATAATATATTTGCTGTAAAGTTGTTAGCTTGTTTTTCTTAAGTAATTAATCTTTTCTTATGCCAAATGTATCACATGAAAATGGGTTAGCACAGGGTCAAAATACATTTAAACCAGTCTGCAGAGATTGGATAAGACCTTTGAATAGAGCATCATTTTTTTTTTTTGCTTTCACAAGGGCTTCACCCCGTCTCCAAGCTACCCCCAACACAATGCTCACATTACTAGGAACTTAGGCTAATAACGGAACTGTTTTCCGTTTTTTAGTGCCGAGACAGGATTCAGACCTGAATGTGTGCTAAGCCAAGTAAGCTTAGTGACGGTCATCCATGTTCAGTCCCTTAACAAGGCTACGTATTATCCATGTGGATAATTTTGGTGGTGGATTTCTGTCTAACCTACAGTGTCTTTGAGTTTGTGCATAGTGAGACTCTATTGAAATGTGCCGAGGCCTAGCTCAGAGAGTCCTGAAGTATAGTGCGCTGTGCATGGCACATAAGATGATTCTGTGAGACACTGATGAATACTCTTTATTTGAAAATGTATACGTTTTGCTTTTTGTGTATATAGGGAGACATTTGAAATTCACTGTCAGCAATTTTGAAATAATGCACTCTATTATTATTAACTACGTTACACTGCTATGCAGTATGTCTCAAAAACTGATTCCTCCTATCTAACTGAATATATTTTACGTTAGGTTAGAAAAGCATAATTAGAATATTGGATCCATGGTTCTCAACTAATGTTATTGAGGACAAGACTCCAATCCACCTTTTTTTTTTTTTTTTTTTTTTAAGTCGATTTAAAGAAAAATGCTAGAAATGCAGTAATGTGGGTGGTTCATGGATATGGCTAAAATCATGACAGTGGATCACATCATCAAAGTTTATAAAATGCTAGCCTTATAAATTGGAGGGGTCCAGAAACATACGTTTCAATCATAATTATGCTATTGATTGTGAAGGAGATGATCATGATCATCATCATCATCATAATGGCAGCTAACCTCCTCTGAGTCTTTACTGTATGCCAGGCACTGTTCTAAATGTTTTGCCCGTATTCCTCACACCAATCCAGTGAAGTAGTTTTGTTTTGTTTTCTTTCGTTTTATAGTTAAGGTGGCTAAGACCCAGAGAGGTTAGGGAGTTTTTACTCAGGATAGTGCAGGTTGTCATTGGTCAAGCCAGCATTTGAGCCCAGGCAGTCAGCTTCTGATATCCTCTTCTTAATCCACTGCCTTTTTCTGTATTGCGATAGATTAAGAAATATTATTCTCTGTCTATTCTCTAAAGAAGAAAGGTGGAGAAGCAACATGGAAACATGTAACATAGAATATGATAATGCCATGATTATCCATGTTTTCTGAAGGGCTCTAACCTGTGCAGCTGACTGGACCCTGCTGGGCCCTTGGCTTCCTTATGTAGCATCCTGGACATGTACTAGAGCAGATGACAAGGGTCAGTGGAGCAAAAAAAAATCTTTGGCAACTTCCTTTCTTTTCGTACTTAGAAAAGTATCATAATTCTTTTCCCCATTCACTTTAAATGTATGCAAGCAATATCTAATCTTGTGGGAGACTGAAAGAGAAATTCTCTAGCAAATAGCATGTTTATATTCCGAGAAAGAAGAGACAGAGTTAACCTATGAAAATTAATCTTGGCTGTTAACAAATGTGCTGAAATGGGTGGAGGAATACAGCCCACAAGACTGAGATGTATGTGGGAATTGGATCTGCCAGGTCCCAGAGCGAGACCTAATGCACACGTTTGAAGTTCTTCTGTGACTCTCGATTAACCTTGATTTAAAGTTCCAGAAAAATGTTCAAGCAAACGAGAATTCTCATACTGTCTTTCTTATTTGATATTTTTCTGAGCCAAAGTGCCTACTTTTTTGAGTGGTATTTATGACTGGTTACATTGCACAAGGAAACTTGACTTGGGTGAGGTTTTAAGGTATGGAGAAATGGGTAATGGGGGAACTTAGAAAACCCGACCGGTGAACGTTTCCAAGTTACTCTCCCCACGGGCCCAGAGTCATCCTGAACAATTACTTGAGAATTGTGAAGGGCTCAAGGAGGAAAACTGCAGAACAAAATGGGTTGAAAGAATTTATACTTTTGTCATTTCAACTTGAAGCCAGGGGCTAAAACTCATGTCTTACACCATGGTAATCTACAACCATTTAATTTGCTAACAAGACTTAACTGATCAGGCTCTGCAACCTCCTTCTCCAGTATAATCAAAACAAGAAGCATTTGGCTCTGGAAAGTAAACGTTGTCTATCTTTTATTGTCTGGCCCCACCATTTTCTTTCTGGCAGGCTGAGATGAAACAGAAAGCTGATATTTGGAGCCACTGGAATTGCAGGCCTTGTAATTTAGAAATATCCATTTTATCCCGTGTAATTTCTTCCCTAAGATTCCTCAGTCTAAATCTGATACAGGTAGGAGCCAAGACAAACAGTAACCATTTATAGTCACCCAGACCAGTTTGAATTTCACTCTAATGTAAAGCAAAAAGAGTTTTTGGCTTCATTTCAGGTGTGTAACAGGGGTAGAAAATGCATTTAAAATTTAGCAGCAAATGTTACCATATGTTTCCATAACAACTGCAAACTTTTATGTTAGAAAAGCAATAATATAAACACGTAGGAATCTTGGAACAGTAAACTATTAATTTACCAAATATAAAAAAATCCAGCATGAAGGGGCTTTTATAGCCACAGAAGCCATGAGGGGCCCAGCATCCTGTGAATTTCTCCATTATGTGGCAGAAAATGCTGCCGGTTCATTTAAATGAGCAAATCTTTTAAAATTATAGATACAGTGTCCATTCTCCACAGTGCATTTTTGTGAAACAATGTGTGGTGGTGCCAGCTGTGGCTGAATTCTTCTTACTGTATTGAACTAGTAAAATACCCTTCAGAAGCTACTCCCAATGCATGTCTGTAAAACAACGGCATTTTCTCCCTTCACTCATAGCTTCACACTTGATGATGAAGGCACGGGTCCTGCAGAAAGTGCAGTGCCCAGTAGTTGGCCCTAATGCTTGGCAAGGAGTAGATGTTCATAGGTTGTTGATAGATATGAGCAAGGTTCTCAGTTTCCTCACCTACCCATTTTGAAATACAAAAAAGACAACGGGAAAAGGGGAAAGGCAGATCTATTTAACCACATCTCAAGAATGAGGGGTCAGTAAGAGTTGTTGAAATCAAATTCACTGTTGTTTGATTTCTCTGTGGAACAAAGAAATAAATAACCTTCTTTTAACATGGCTACCTGTGGATGGGCCTTTCATTTAAAAGGAGGCATATTTTTTTTTCCCTAAACCTCCCTCAGAGGGTACATAGGTTTTGAATCTTTATCTACAATGAAACCGACAATGTTACCTTGTCATTTAAGGCAGATGGCGTACCTTGACTAGTCCCGAAACTTGAGTTCATGATATCACTGTCATTAAAAAAACATATACCAATCAATGAAGGGTAAAGTCAAAGAGAAAAGAAGGTCGAAGGGAAGTGGCTGACGTAAAACGTAGGTGCAGAACTCTGGGGGCACAGGGGGTGCATTGAGAAAGGGTGCTGATGTAGCTACAGGGTAGAGAGAAGGGTGAAATCTCCAAAATTTTAGAAGGCAGAGTAAAGAGCTAGGGTTTCAGCTGTGGCAGGGTTTTCACCTTGGCCTCTCTTTAGCCTTCACAATAGAGCCCATGGGCTGTTGAGCCGTAAGTGGTGCAGCAGGGGCATTGGTTAAGAAGGCTCACATCGATAGTGGGCCAAAGGAGAAAATGGACGCTAATGTTTAAGGAGCCTGAATGGATCTGAGAAAATGTGGCCAAGCAGAAGCAAGAGTGAGTGGCATGATTTAGAGTAGCAGAGATGGGACTGGCAAAAGAAGAGCTGCTTTGTGAAGACCTGATTCATTCCCAACTCTTTGGTGGGCCTCTATTTTTAGAGCAGAAACCTAATTTCACCCAAGTTACCACTGTCTCTAAATTGGACTAATAAGAAAGTTTCTCGTGTTTCCATCAGTCCTTGACCAGTTCTAGAGTGTTTTATCCCATGAAGCGTTTTAAGCATTAGTGCCATTGGAGTCTAGCATTGACCATATGGGTCCTTAATTTGTGTCTGAGTATCCAGTTACTTGAAGAGGGATGGTTAACAACAAAACCAAGAGCCATTCATTTATCCCACAATTATTTATTGAACACCTAACAGTGTCCCTGGAACTGGGTAAAGAAGAGTGAACAAAAAACCACAGCCTGTTTCTTGTGCTGGTAGAGCTTACAGTCTAGTGGCAGGAGGCTGACTAAAAATAAGCAAGCAAGTAAAAAAGAGGGTGTCAGATAACGACATGTACTATGGAGAAAAGGCAACAGGTAGGCAATGGGGCTTTTTAGGGAAGTCTCATTTGAGCTGAGATGAGGGGGAAGAGAAGGAACCAGTCAATATGAGGGATGGGATGAGAGAGGAAGGAAGGGTCACATTTTAGGGTTGGAGTAAAGACTTCATCATGGAGTTTGCTGAAACTCCATTTATGTTTAGATGAAACATAAATCCAAATTCTATTTACAAAGTATACGGAAAGTTCCCACTGTGTAGCCAGTGCTGTGTTAGGTGCTGTGGAAAACACAGTTCCTGTAATCAAGGTTATGGTTTAGTTGTTGGGAAAGAGACTTAATTGATTGTGAGATAAATGTCAAATTAAATAACATTGACCATAAGTAAATCATGAGCTCTTTGAAATAGGTAATCAGTGTGAGTTGAGAAAGTCTTTATGGAAAGAAAGAGGGCATCAAAATTGGAGCTCAAAACTATTGAGGCTGGGTGTGGTGGCTCATGCTGTAATCCCCGGGCTTTGGAAGGCTAAGGTGGGAGGATTGCTTGAATCCAGGAGTTTGAGACTGGCCTGGGCAACATAGCCAGATCCCATCTCTACAAAAAAAAATTTTAAATAAAAATGGAAAAAAAAATCTATTTTGTACTTCCTTATGTGTTGATGGTTTGTGTGTATCTTTAATTTTTTTCCTTGTAGTAATCATACAAAGGTGAGTGGTTTCATCCCCATGTTATAGATGATGAAACTGAATTCAGAGAAAGTTAAAGATAGCTATTGACAAAACTTCAACTCAAACCATTTAACATCTGAGAACCTAAAAATCACTGACCACTAACTAAAAACATGATGGGCTTTGAGCATCCCTGTGATATTTCTCTCCCTGTCTCTTTCTCCTTTTTGCAGTTGATATGCTAAATGTCAGAACCAAGAGGATCTGTGTGCTTGTTTGTAGGGCTGTGGGGAGGAAAGAGCACTCTGGGGAATGGATGGTCTATTATGAAGCCTGTCTTTGGAGAAAATTCTCTCAACTCGAGCAGGTAGTGGCAGCTACTAAGTGCTGAAGAAAGCAGATCTAGTCTCTGGAGGAGAAGAGGAAAATTAGTGGAAGAAGTAGGTACTTCTTCCTTACCTTGTAAGGTTCAGGAGACCATCAGGGTGAAAAGACCATGAAGACCATTGCAATGTAGAACACATCTCACCAGTGTATTTCCCAGAGACAAGCAGAAATGCTATAAAAGGAGGCATAATACAGTCATGAAACACCCAAATTTTCCTCTTTGTTTTTTTGTTTTGTTTTTTTCTTTTTTTTAGATGGAGTTTCATTCTTGTTGCCCAGACTGGAGTGCAATGGCACAATCGTGGCTCACTGTAACCTCCACCTCCTGGGTTCAAGTGATTCACCTGCCTCAGCCTCCCAAGTAGCTAGGATTACAGGCATGTGCCACCACGCCAGGCTAATTTTTTGTATTTTTAGTAGAGATGGGGTTTCTCCATGTTGGTCAGGCTGGTCTCAAACTCCTGACCTCAGGTGATCCACCTGCCTTGGCCTCCCAAGGTGCTGGGATTACAGATGTGAGCCACCGCACCTGGTCCCCCTTTGGTTTTAGAACTAAGACAACCCTATTTAAAATGTATTTCTATAATATGTAGATGTTTGCTTCAGGGATCCTTTCCTTAGATTATCTTTTTAAGGGATGGCCTGGGCATAGATAGGTCAACTTTAAGATGACCTTTTTTCAATTGAGGGCATATCCCAATAAAATTTTCTTATCCCCTGGCTTCTCTGGGGCTGGCATTTCTGACAGACGTGTAAACAGATGCAAGCATTGTTGCTAATGACAGGTGATTATAAGAGGCATGGGGGCCAAGGTAATTAAACCACGATTTGACAGGGACATTTTGCAATGTAATATTTCAGCATTAGAACTCTCTTTGCAACGTACTTCCTCCACTTGGCTTGGTGAATATAATTCATTTTTATTCTTCAGAGTGTGTTGCTTTGAGATCTGAAACTGTCTTCTCTGAATTTCTTCATGGTTCATTGTAGAACACTAGAAAATGATTACCATTGGACCGTGTGGGCATCTAGTCAATATCTAAGACCCTATCCAAGGTTTGTCCAGTAGTAGTATAATAGGGTCTGTGACCCTACTGCTGGCATTGTATTTGACATATTATTATGCCCTGTGTGATAGTGATAGTGCCTTTGGAGAGAAACATGAGTTATTTTCATACCAGTCTAATTTCAGTTTCTCTGTTACCTGCATTTACTTGACGTTGCTCTCATGAATCAAAAGATAGCTTATTCAATTCTCTTCTTTCCTAAATTTCCACTACTAGCAGTAGGAGAAAATCTCAAATTATATCAGTAACCTGGTATTAGGAGGAATGATAGTAGAAATGATCATCAAGACATGGAATTTATTTATTCATTAGAGTTGAATGTATTTTTTTTAAAAGTACCTTCTTTTTGCTATCAGTAACAATGCCTCTTTAGGCATTTAGAGACCACCTCCTACTAACCGCTAATGTGGCAAACTTATGAATATATATTTGGGGGAATCCTATCTTCTGTTGTATAAATAGCTGACCCTCATGGACTGAATATTTATAGTTTTGATATTGACTAGCTATATGAATTATATTATTTATAGTGAACATAGTAGTGTGGTTTCATCTAATAAAATAACAGCTCACATTTACTATTTATTATGGTCCTGGCACTTGTCTAAAATAGCAACTTTTCCCAAGTAGGTCAATCCATTCCTTGACTGCAAAATCAGCTTTTGAATACTTTTGGTATAGGGGATGCCTGGCCATTTTAAGAGATCAGAGAATTGGCCCACTTAGAGAAGGTTAACCACTGGCTAGATAGCTGTTTCTTTTCCTCGACCAATTTTGATTTTCCCCAGAAAGGGATGTAGAGGGAAATGAACTTGTGAATATAGTTTCTTATGCCAGAGGAGTGCTGAGTGATTGTGCCTCTTCGTGGGTTGCCTCCCCCAGTGTGGAAAGCTTGGGAACACTTCATTGGGCAGCCTGGGAAGCTGGCGGCTGGCTTTTACATTCTGCTTCAGGCTGCAGTCTGTTTCTAAGCAGAGGCTTTTTTAAAGCTTTGTCAGATAGGTTAAAAGGTGTCCCACCCCTGGTGTATAAAAAAGAGAGAGCGAGATTAAGCTCACTAAGCCTGCCATGTTCCCTGTAAAATATCAAGTCAAAATGATTTTGAAATCCAAAGTTACCAGGCTTAGGGGTGTGACCTTGAGTGGAAGCAGCCTGGGAACTGGGAAGGAGAGATCTGTGCAAAACGCAATTGGCCACAGGCTGGTGGCCTCGGGAAAGCTGCCGAAGCCAAAGTGAATTGTCTTGTTTCTCTGCCTTGCAGCCAACAGAGCACAACCCCAAATAAATACCCAGCCTGACTTGTAGGCCGGTGGATTCACCACGGAACTCCAGGCAGCCAACCTTTCTCAGAGTGCCTGCTTAAAGCAAAGCCTGGGTTAAGCTCCAGCAGCTGATGGGGGTGAATAAGACAGGATCTCTGCCCTCGGAAAGCTTAAACTCAGAAGAATACCACTAAAAATTAAAAATCTCATTGAACCCCTACGAAAGCATCCAAATCCTTTGCGTGTATTATGAATGCGTTTAATCCTAAATAATAATAATACTAACTAGTACACATTAAGTGCCTCTCTGTGCCAAGTACTTTTTAAGTGTTTTATGTGAATTAACCTTTACCATGGTAGGTATGTTTATTATCTCTAATTTTAAGAAAAGGGTACCTGGAGACAAAAGACGTTACGTAACATTCCCAGGGGCACAAGGCTGGGAGGCAGGGGAGCTGGGATTCCCAAGCGGGAAGTTTGGTTCCACAGCCCATGCTCTAGGCCAGTGGTTCGGTAATTTTAGCATCATAATCACCTGTGGTCTTGTGAAACCCAGATTGCAGGCCCTTCCTGAGTGGGGCTTGAATATTTGCATTCCTAACAAATTCTCAGGTGATGTGGAGGCCCACAGCTCTCTGCCAAGTGGGAAGAGCACAGTGGAAACCAGTCACTATAAAACAAGAAAAAGTGAAATACCCTGCTACTGATGTAAGCAGAGTGCTTTGAGAATGTCAGTAGTAGCTAATAATAATATTATTTATTATTATTATCATTATTATTGTCATTATAACTGTCACTTATTGAGTGTACTGGACACTTTTGTAACCATGTAACCATTATAACTGTTACTGTGGGCTATCTCATTTAATCCACACAACCACCATATGAGGTGTTAACTGCACTTTACAGCTGAGGAAACTGAGGCACAGAGAGTTTACAAACTTGCCTAAATGACAGGCCAAGGATTCAAACTATCCCAGGCTAATTCTGGAGCCTTAGCTTTTAACCATGAAGAAGATAGTGAAAAGAGGGGACTCAAACACCCATCCATAGAGCAGATAGGGTACAAGCTGGGCCCTGAAGGAGGAAGATGCCATAAAAAGGCTTCCCAAATGGAATGGATATGTGCAAAGGCCCAGGGGCGTGCAGGTGCAAAGTGTGATAGAGAGTGAATAACATGGAGACTTGTGTGTAAACTTCTTGGCAAGAAATGACGAACCATAAGGATGGGAAAGCAGGTTGGTTGAACAGCCTTGAAAATGGGGAGTCAGCAGTATTCAAGACTGGACTTGGGGATTTTTGAACCTTTCAGGGACACACTCAGCCTCAAAACTCATTTTTTGAGACTTCCAAACAGAATGACAGTCATACTTTGTTAAAGATGCAATGGGGTCGTCTCTTCTCTCCCTGACATAGTTTGAGAGTCTCAAAATATGTTCAGAGAAGAGCTGGATGTCTAAGGTTACGAAGCCTGTGACAGTGAATCACGCCCTGCCAGGAAGAGGGTGTTTTGTACACAGCCACATCAAAAAACCAGTGGGAACGTGTGTGCCCGGCTGTGAGTGTATCCGTGTATAAATCCGCACACTACACTTAGAAAATGCCTGCTGTGTGTGGCACTGGTGCAATGGTATCGTTGGAGCTGCCAACTTGTTTTATTTCTGATAGTGCTTGGCAGCCCCTGAAGGAGGGAAAGTATGAATTTTTATCTCCCATTTACTAGACTTTCATTATATTGTGCTTACAGACACAGTGTCAGCACATAAAATGTTAAACATCACTGGTCTGAAAGAGGCTCCCATTGTCTTACCTCTGGTGCTGGGGGAGTCTTGCTAGCTTTGCTGTAGTGGTTCTGTCAGGGTAATATGACATGAAGCATTTCTCAGTAATGACAGACATTGAATATGAGTGACAGGAACCCTGACCACAAGGAATGGGTTCAATTACCAGAGATTGGGGGGGGTTACCTGAGATAAAACCAAAGGGCCCAATTGTGCTTGGTTTTGACCCCTTGACTCCCAGAGCCAGAGCAAAGACAAATGGCTGATTAACCAGCCCCTAACCCTCTTTTTCAGTGATAAACTTGTTTGGATTTCCCTGTCCGAAAAAAAAAAAAAAAAAATCTATGGGTGGCATGGTTTCTAAAGGAAACATGATCAGAAACAGGAGGGCTGGTGCTCGTCATTTTTGTCTCTTGCAAGCACAAAACTGAAAACTGTCATTCTATCTTGGACTGGATCTAGGACGGTGTCCAGAAATCAATACAAGAT
Organism: Macaca thibetana thibetana; assembly: GCF_024542745.1. Classification (NCBI taxonomy): domain Eukaryota; kingdom Metazoa; phylum Chordata; class Mammalia; order Primates; family Cercopithecidae; genus Macaca; species Macaca thibetana. The sequence goes on along the minus strand of NC_065597.1, from coordinate 38,019,840 downwards.
AAACGATTGCTCTCTTCACCCCACCTTTCTTCTGCTGCAGTGCCTCCATTGCTCCAGTTCACCTGTAGCCAACCTGACGCCAGTGTAAATGAGAGATCCTGCCATCAGAGGCTCTCCTTTTTTTTTTTTTCCCTCTCCTGCAGGCTGTTCTGCTCTGCATCGAGTGCAGCTTTGCGCTTGTTTATAGTCCACTGCTTACAGCCCCCAGATAGAGTTATAGCGAGCAGACCAATTAAACTGTCGCAGGCTGCCCTCACTTGACTAGCTCTGCAGAGTCATTTAGCCAGCAGACATTCCTGACTATTAAAGCTAGTAGCAGCATGTCTCCAGTGCTGGAGATAAAATGAATGAAATTTGTTATTCTGGGCTGACACTTGATCCTAGCTGTTGAACTAATGCTGTTGCACCTGAAGTTTTTCTTTATGGTAATTGCTGTCTATGTTATTATTTCATATACTAAATTGGAGAAAATTGCAACAAGTATTAAATTCTTTGAGCTAATTCACGAGAGTTCTATTGTGCATTCTTCCAAGGTAGATCCCAACTTCTGTTGAAGCCTGGGAAGACAGATGTCGCTAGCCAGATGCACTGGCTTGTGTTTCATTATTATCAGAGACATTTCAATTTCAGGTCTGGCCAGGCATTTATCAGCTTTACCTGAAATCTGTTTTAAAATACACTTTCGCTTCTAATTCAGTCAGCATATGTTGGGATCTACCCTGGGAATTCAGTTATGATGACCAACATTGACAGTGATTTGCACTAGTCTGGTTGATTCAGTGACAGATTCTTGGTATCAGGAAGTCTCTGGCACAGTATACACTTAGGTAAATGGGCAGAGTGTGAAATAAGATTTCCCACTGGGCACCTTTGGAATCCACAGCTCTAACTGGGAGTCCTTGAACACCTCAGGTAGTAGCACTTCAATGAGGACCTATCAGAACAGGTACACGCAAGGTACAGCGCCTCCCAAAGCATCCGAATCACTGGTCCTCACTGCCCTGCCCATTCATGTTCACTATCTCCTAATTTCTGTTAACTTCTTTTACCAGATCTCCTTCCAGAATTAGGGAGATTATTTTAGACTTTTCAATATAAACCACATTCAGAGTTTAGTGAAATCTCTGAGGCCCGTGTTTCTGTAGTAGATTGCATAGAAGATCATTTCTTTTACAGCATTCATTTGTATGCTTAGCTTGTGGTCAGAGCTCGTGGTGAAGGCTCCAGACAGGACCCAGAATAAGAATTCAGGTCTGATTAGTGGTAGAAGTACTATGCTTGCTTTCATGTTAATGCTTTGGGAAGACACTGACCCCAATCATAATGTTACTTTAATTTCTACCTGAAGACCACACCTGACAGACATAGCAGGGCTCTGTCAATTACAGGGACATACATCTCTAGAATCCCAAGACTTCGTCAAGTCCTTACTAGGAAACAGTAGTCAGGCTGTACTCCATATTTTGATTAGAGGCAAATGTGAGAGGCTTGAAACTCAAAGTACTAGAAGAGAGACATGGGGCTTTGTTATTATATTTCATCATTCTACCCCCAAATTTAGGGAAAGTCCACAGATAATGATGCACCCTGCATAAGTGCTTTCTCTCTTGCCATAGACAGACATCTGTAATTTGAATGATAATGGCTAGTATTAGAGTGTCTGTCTTGGAGGATTTATATTGCAAGTTGAAGTCCATATAGTTTGTGAGGCCCCAAATATACTGAATGTATGTTGGTCTGCATTATTTCTGATATTCATAAGCTTCGTTTAAAGACGCTCTTGTAACAACTCGAATCTGCTAAAACTGAATTACTGTAGTTTGCAGCAAAGTTCAGCATGAGAAATGTATATTTTCTTTCCCCACTGAGAAAATGAAAGAAGCATTAGTCTTTCGTTTATATATGAGACGGGTAGATTATGTATAGAGTGTCAAGTATAGAAGATTTATTTTCCCACCCTCAAATCCAGTAGGAAAAACTGGCATTTTCATCAAAACTAAACTAAGACTAATCTTTGTTCTATTTTCTGAAATTGCCAAATATACAAGTTTTAGGTATTTTAAAACAGTATATTCACAGGCAAACATTAACTTGCTCCCAGCAGTCCTTCAGATGCACATTCATTCTTGTCTTTGGTATTTGAGGATCCTAATGATATCATAATAACACAAGTAAAAGTTGCCGTATAATAGCTGCGTGTGTGCATTTCAGACCCAGAACTAATTCTCCATGTTTCTGTCTCTGTATCTATCAAGCAGGAGTGGTAAGCTCTTCTCTCCAAATCTTACCTGGACTTCTTTTTCTGTATATTTTGTGTTATTGTTGGAGCTTAGATTGACCTGTTTTGTGTGGACAGCACAGAGAACATAGGGGAGACCTCAGCATGCAAGCTGATTGACATCGTTTGGATCTGTGTCTCTGCCCAAATCTCGTGTCAAATTGTAATCCCCAGTGTTTGGAGGAGAACATAGGGGAGACCTCAGCATGCAAGCTGATTGACATCGTTTGGATCTGTGTCTCTGCCCAAATCTCGTGTCAAATTGTAATCCCCAGTGTTTGGAGGAGGAGCCTGGTGGGAGGTGATTGGATCACGGAGACAGAGTTCTCATGAATGGTTTAGCACCATCCACCCTTGGTACTGTGTAGTGAGTGAGTTCTTGTGAGATCTGGACGTTAAAAAGTGTGTACCACCTCTGCCCTGACCCTTGCTCCTGATCTGGCCATGTGACTTGCCTGCTTCCCCTTTGCCCTCCACCATTGTAAGTTTCCTGAGGCCTCCCCAGAAGCTGAGTGGATGCCAGCATCATGCATCTTGTACAGCCTGCAGAACGCTGAGCCAATTAAACCTCTTTTCTTTATAAATTATCCAGTTTCAGGTATTTCTTTATAGCAGTGCCAGAATGAACTAATACTATAAGAGCTTGTTTGGAAGCTGGTTATTTTAACAGTATAGAGTTGGCTGTCCATATCTGTGGGTTTTCACATCTGTGGATTCAACCAACTGGGGTTCAAAAATATTCAGGAAAAGAAATGGATGGTTGTGTCTGTACTGAACATGTACAGACATTTTTTCTTGTCATCATTTCCTAAACAACACAGTATAACAACTATTAACATAGCGTTTACTTTGCATTGCAAATTATGAGTAATCTCAAGGTGGTTTAAAGTACGTAGGAGGATGTGTGTAGGTTATATGCAAATATTATGCCATTTTATGGAAGGAACTTAAGCATCTATGCATTTTGGTGTCTAAGGAGGGTCCTGGAAGGAATCCCCCACAGGTACAGAAGGATAACTGATTTAAAGTAATGGTCAGGGCTGGGCATGGTGGCTCACGCCTGTAATCCCAGCATTTTGGGAGACCGAAGTGGGTGGATCACCTGAGGTCAGGAGTTCAAGACCAGCCTGGCCAACATGGTGAAATCTCATCTGTACTAAAAATACAAAAAATTAGCTGGGCATGGTGGTGGACACCTGTAATCCCAGCTACTCAGGAGGCTGAGGCAGAAGGATTGCTTGAACCTGGGAGCAGAGGTTGCAGTGAGCTGAGATCGCGCCATTGCACACCAGCCTGGGCAATAAAAGCAAAACTCCATCTCAAAAAATAAATAAATAAAACAAAGGTCAGAATTTGGAAGATTCTTGAAATGTGAGTGCAGCAGAGAAGATGACTGAGTTTGGGGCTGTCAAGAGGCCAAGTTAAAGGAAAATAAAGACCCTTCTTCATCGTACTAAGAATGGAAACATCTGTGTGTATATAGACAGTTCACTAAAGTAAAAAAAGTCTTAAGATGGCAAATATTAGGGCCGGGCCCGGTGGCTCACGCCTGTAATCCCAGCACTATGGGAGGCTGAGGTGGGTGGATCACAAGGTCAGGAGATAAAGACCATCTGGCTAACATGGTGAAACCCCGTCTCTACTAAAAATACAAAAAATTAGCCGGGCGTGGTGGCAGATGCCTGTAGTCCCAGCTACTTGGGAGGCTGAGGCAGAAGAATGGCCTGAACCTGGGAGGCAGAGCTTGCAGTGAACTGAGATTGTGCCACTGCACTCCAGCCTGAGCAACAGAGTGAGACTACATCTCAAAAAAAAAAAAAAAAAAAAAAAAAAAGATGGCAAACATTTGGATAAGGTGAGAGTGGTGCATAAAGAAGGGCTCCTGCTCCAGAACGTTTCTTCTGCAAATCTTGAAATACAGTAATTCCTTTCCTCTTTCATATGCTTACGTTTAGAGAGCATCAGACCTCGCCTTAAGCACCTTGCATTCATTGTCACGTTTCAGTTCCATTGAGGTAGAATACCCTCACTTTACCTGTGAAGAAACTGTGCCTCTGAAAGCTTAAGATTCCCACTTACCATTTGTTAAGAAATTTTGGAAGGTGGGTGTTGAACCTGGAGTCTGTTGCTTCTTCACCAGTTTTGAGCGGCCAGAACTTTGTGTCTCTGAAATTAATTGCACTTATCTTAGAAAGCAGAAGAACTTCCAGCAGGAAATACGCAGACTGCTTAAAATCCTTGTAGTTGTTCTTGATAATGATGCCAACCCAGTGCTGGGCTTTTGGTCACTAAAGCCAAAACTAAACCCAGCCAGGATATAAACCAATGTTTTGTTTTGTTTTTGTTTTTGTTTTTGTTTTATTGAGACAGAGTCTCGCTCTGTCTCCCAGGCTGGAGTGCAGTAGCACGATCTCAGCTCACTGCAACCTCTGCCTCCCAGGTTCAAATGATTCCCCTGCCTCATCCTGCCAAGTAAGCTACTTGGGATTATAGGCACCTGCCACCACGCCTGGCTAATTTTTATATTTTTAATAGAGACAGGGTTTCACCATGTTGACCAGGCTGGTCTCAAACTCCTGACCTCAGGTCACCTCAAGTCATCGTCCTGCCTTGGCCTCCCAAAGTGCTGGGATTACAGGCGTGAGCCACTGTGCCTGGCCTACCAATGTATTTCTTAAAATTTAAACTTTAAACCTGTTTTCCTAAGTGTGGATTACTTAGAGTGGGTTAAGCTGACATGGTCCTTCCCCTGTGAATTATAGGTCTTTGTTCAGGTCAGGCATCAGCAAACTTTTTCTTTAAAAGGCCAGATAGTAAATATCTCAGATTTTGTGAGCCATACAGTTTCTGTCACAACTGTTCTCCTCTGTTGTTGTAGTTCAAAAACAGCCCTGGACAATATGTAAATGAGTAAGTGTGGCTGTGTTCCAGTAAAACTTTATTTACTAAAACAGGTGGCAGGATTTGGCCGTCAGGCCATAGTTTACCAACCCCTAGCTGAGGCCATGAGGAAGGGTTATGTTTAAGGGAACCAGAACACAACCAATGTTGTATTCTTTTTTCATTCATTGTTCATGTAAATTGCTGGTGAGAGATGTTCTCTTAGCAGAACTTGAAACCATTTTCATTGGCTGGGGTTTAAATTTTTTTTTTTGTTTAATCTCTTGTTTAAGCACATATTAAATGTGTCCATGTTCTTTCCATTAAATATCTTGGTTGCCTTCCCAGACTTCAAATTGCAGTGAATTTATCCCCAAAGGATGTTTGGTATCAATTCTCAAGATGCAATTTGAATGTAGTCTGCTTCTATAATGGAAACAGTATTCCAAATCTTCATTATTTAAGTTTCATAGAAAATAATGAATCATTGAATTGGTTATTACTCAACACTGTTAAGGCATATATGGAGTTCTTTATAGATAAAGAAAGGATATCAGCTCAAAGGATAAAACAGTATGAAGATTTCATTTTATGGTTACATATGAGGCATTAGATTATTATTTTCTAGCTAAATTGTGGTAAACACAGATTATATTATAATGAAGCTTTTTTCCCCCAATAAGCATTTTATAAGAGGAAAACCTAAATACAACAACCAGCAAAAACAGTTTATGAGTCATTTACCCTAACAATTTTAATAGTTTCCTTGTTACTCCATTACTGTAGTGATGACCCCGCCCCGCTTTTTTTTTTTGAGATGGAGTCTCACTCTATTGCCCAGGCTGGAGTACAGTGATGTGATCTCGGCTCACTGCAGCTTCCACCTCCTGGGTTCAAGTGATTCTCCTGCCTCAGCCTCCCAAGTAGCTGGGACTACAGGCATGCGCCACCACGCCCGGCTAGTTTTTTTGTATTTTTAATAGAGATGGGGTTTCATCATATTGGCCAGGTTGGTCTTGAACTCCTGACCTCGTGATCCGCCCACCATGGCCTCCCAAAGTGCTGGGATGACCCCCTTTTTATAAAACATCCCATCATGTTAGCTCCATATAGTAGGGATTAGTGATATCAAATTCTTTTTGGGAATTAATAGTGGCACTAGGGGTAGCAGTGTCATTTAACTGTGTGGCATGTTTGGGTAGGTAGCTTTTCTGTTTAAAAGTCATCGCCCTTCCCCACCCAAGGGCAACTGTACTGGGGATGGAGGAGAGGTGTCAGCAGAGATTGCATTCTCAACATCTCAACTTCCTTGCTCCCTGCCTGAGTGCCTCCTCACCCATCGGCTTACTATAACTAAAGGTTCTTGTGTTCTCTTGATTTATCTAATGCTGTACCTGTGAAATATTTAGTTACCCTCATTCTCTCTTTTCTCTCTGTTTTCTAGAGCAACGACACAGGGCAGTGGAAAAAGTATGAGTTTTGGAGTCAAAACCCCTGTTATCTTGGAAAAGCCATTTAACTTCCTTGACCTTCAGTTTCATCTTGTGTAAAATCAGAATAATAATGCCAGCCTTACAGAGTAATCTTGAAACTTTTTTTTTTTCTTGAGATAGAGTCTTGCTTTGTCACCCAGGCTGAAGTGCAGTGGCACAATCTCGGCTCACTGCAATCTCTGTCTCCCAGATTCAAGAGATTCTCCTGCCTCAGCCTCCCAAGTAGCTGGGATTACAGGCATGCGCCACCACGCCTGGCTAATTTTTGTGTTTTTAGTAGAGATGGCATTTCACCATGTTGGCCAGGCTGATCTCGAACTCCTGACCTCAAATGATCTGCCCGCCTCAACCTCCCAAAGTGCTGGGATTACAGGTGTGAGCCACCATGCCCAGCTGTAATTTTGAAACTTAATGAGGATGTATATTTAAGTGCTTTGCAAATTGTGTTTATAATGTATTTGTTATTTTTACTGTTTAACTAACTGTCTTCCCCTACCCTGTTCTGGAGAATCTTCTACCATCATTAAAATAAGTAAATCCACAGTGGTGTTAATCTTGGAACATCCTATGTGGAGTTGCCCATATGAGAAACAGTTTAATTATGACAGAATGCCAGGGAGCAATGTTCCCATTGTGTTGAATAAATGGCATCTCCACAATCACCATCTCAAATATGAAAATCAACAAGGAAAATTCCAAGCAGCTGCCTTTATAACTTCTGATTTGTAGGCCACATTTGAAACCACAGTTTGCTTTCCCAGTCTACGACATTTTAATTCATAGAGCAGGTCTTTCTCTATTAGCACACTCTCAAGATCTTTTCTTGATCTTGGTTTCAGTTGCTCTGGAAAGCAACTGCCTTCCAAAGTTCCCTAAAGTAAATTTTCTTTTTGATAGCTAATTCTGTTTAGAGGTGGACCAAGCCAAGAATAGCCTCCAAGTTCAGTGACCATCTTTGCAGTCATATGCAAGTGACGCAATCACAAAAAGAAAGAAACTTAATTTTATGCAGATAGATATGAGAGACAGGTAGCTATGAACGCATGGCTCCAGGACCTTCTGCCATGTCAAATGAGCTAAACCCTTCCCCGAAAGCCAGCCAAGAAAACATATGATACCATTTGCAATGGTAGAATGTTGCATGCTGTTCTTCTGTAATTATAATGGCCCGAGCCGTGTGGAGTGGGTGAGTCCTGCTTAACAATCGTTAATCTACTGAGTCTTAGTATCAGCCTCCCATCTTGAGGAGCAGCAGTTCTTGGCTGGATGAGTCGGTCTTTGATTTCATTATAATAAGGATAGCTTTGTTAAAATTCTGCGGCGCAGTGGTGCCTAAGGATTCTGGGAAAAGAAGGTTTTTCTTTTTTATTTTCCCCTTTTTTGCACGGCGGGGATGAATTGTTTCTCTCTCTTCCATCCCCTAGGTTACTGTTTGTGCTCTCCCTTGATCTCCTGCTTGTCCCTTTATTTCTCCACGTTGTGAAAGTTTCTTTCTGTGTGACCAGGAGTCTGTTTAGCAGACCATATTGTGAGTGAAGGGCCAGCGTTTGTTGCCTGATTTTGGCAACGCTGGGCAGTCAGCTGGGATGTCATTAAGACTCTGAGAACAGGCTGTCTTCTCCACGGGAAGGGCATGTTAGATGGTGCTGGGATTTGGGGCTGTCAGTTTGGCCAAAGGCTGGAGACAGAGAGCTAGGGACAGAGATATTTCCTTTCATTTATAATCCCTTTATGTACAGTGTGTGCACTTGGCAAAGTTTACATATAACCTAGTGGCTAGAGCTTACAAGCCAACGCAGTGAAATTAGCATATGTTACATGTATATTTTAGTAATATTTTAAAGCAAGTGCATATTTCCAAAGTGAATTATGCATGGATGACAGCAATACGGTTGTGTTGCACTGGGTGTCAAATCCCACAACTTTTTGTCGAGACTGTGGGTTTTACACTAAAAAGGCAGAAAGACTAAACGAAGTAAAACAGTTTTAATTTTTAACAGTTTGGTTCGGCCCAAGGAGCCAGGCTGTGACAGATATAACTGACATTTGAATAATTGGATTAATTTAGAGAAGGGCAAATCCGGTTTTGACGGTTGTGCTTGTGTGTACGTCTTTTTTTATTATTATTTGCAGGAATGGAGTTGTGTGGTTTAAATATGCACTTTTTGTGCTGCCAAGCAAATCTTGAGAAAACATGAAATTTATGAAATTATCACTTAATTAATTTGTTTTAATTTATATGTATGTATATGTGTGTGTTCACATATTATGCAGCCTTCATATGTATGTAAAAGAAATTCACCACATATACGTGATTCAGCTCTATCAGTGATATACATATATACACACTGCATATATAAGCACATTGTATGTGCACTTAGGAACTTAGTAGATCCAGCTTGAGATAACGTGCATGACTTCATAGGATGTATAGAAAATGCACAGACAAGGAAGCTCACTGTGACATTGGCAAGCCCCTTTCCTCGCCATATCAATGTGTTGTAAAACATCACAGTGCAGAAGCAGAAAAGCCTAATTTGGCATCAGGGGTATCATTAGCCAAATTCTACATCGTTGATTCCTCAGTCCTAAGTGCCTTCAGATTCATACAGCTTTTTAAGTTTCATATATGAAGATAATCTCGGCAACATAAAACCAAGTACAGCCCATCATAGCCACCCTCCTCCAGAAATTCTGGTAATGAAATACCTCATCTAAAATCAGCAGGCCAAGTCTAGGAGCTTGTGGCAGGCAGTCTTGAATTGTGGCTGTGGGCTGGCTCTAAGAGCCTTTTCCCCAGCAGGACATTAATAGACATTAACACTCGGACAAGAAGTGTTGATGTGTGGTTTATAATGTTAGCACCCAGTTAGGCAGGTATAACACATGCTGTAGGAATCTTGTACCAACACATGTGTGTGTTGAGTCAGATTAATGAGAACCATAAAAGGAGAGACATTTCACTCGAGCTGGGGACTTCATCCTATCCTTTTACCAAGCAAACCAGTGCTCAGCTGGGCGGCAGTGTCCTGGTGGGGTGTTTTCGATATTAGCATAAGGAGGATATTTGAAAGTTTTGTTTTGCTCTGTTGTTATGTGATCATGAAGCCTAAACCGTTAGGCAGTACAGCTCATTCAAACTCCTTTGCATCTAGTACTGTTTGGCTCAGAGGAAAGGAAACTTTCACGATATTCACAACTACACGGTGGGGCAAAAGTTATTATTTTCCTCTCTCAGATTTACCTGACTATTCTTCAAGTGTTTCTGAATGATTCTGAGACACTTTCTGGTTTACTTTATAAATGGGGCAGTGAAGCATTCTTGTCTCCTGACTGGCTCTCCTTAGAGAATTCTCAAAGCCTTTTAAAATTGTGTGTTTTTCTGGGGCAGCCTTGAAAGTCCCAGGAGTGAAGTTGCCATCTGTCCTTTATATTAAAAGAATCTTCTGTATCGTATACCTGATGTGCTTGTCGCAGAGATAGATGTTGTTAATTAAAGGACAGCATTTGTCCTTTATCTGAAATAAATCTCTTGCCTGAATAACAGTTTCCCAAGCCTTAGGAAACAGGTAAGGACATTTGGCCCAGAGCCCTGATGTTTACTAAAGGTCCTTGGTCCAGTAGCTGTCCCTCAGCCTTCACTAGATCAGACGTGTAGACTAGAAAATTACTTGCTTCCGTTTTTGTTTTTTTTTTTTTTTTGGCTTGTTTTCTATTAATTCATTTACCAACATTATGGCCTTTTGCATGGGTGTAAGTAAATGAACATAATATATACTGTTATTAGTAGTTTGTGCCTTTTTTGTGGCGATTCACAAACAGCAAGTTCCCAGACATTCTCACCACACTGCATCTTTATGCAATAGATGTGACAGGACCTATATCCTCCAGTGTCACCTCTTTACTACTGCACACTCTCCGTTCCTATACCTTCTGCCCCTGGGAAAAGAAAAATGCAAACATCTGCTTACAGCAAACAGAGCCAGAGTTCTGCCAGACCATAGCTAGAATATGTATAGGGAGGAGGAAAGCGTCGCCCTTAACCTACTCCATCTCTGTCTCAGGAAACACAGAAAATAATTTGTCTCTGTAATATCAAAAAGCAGTTAGGGTAACATGGCTGTGAACTGCTGTCTGAAAGTGTGCTCGCCTCTGTAGTTGCTAAGCACAGAGGAGGAGGCTAGCCAGGGCCTTGCCACAGACTAACTTCAAGAAAAGAGGAAAAGAGTGCACCAGCAGACTCTGGACTGAGGAACACATCCTGCGGGAGGAGGCGAGGTGTGGCCAATGGTTCTTTTGTTGATAAGAAAGACCCTGAAATTGCCTGTGGCATGGTGAGGAGAGTAGTAGATTGGACCATAATTTTCTGCTGACCTAACACACGAAACTAAAGCTCAAGTTTAATAGGCAATGATTCCCGTTTAAGGGGAATTCAAATTATTTACAGTTCTCCATCATCATTTTCCCCCCTTAATCATATGGACTAGGAATTGAGCAGGTGACATACAAGAGGGAAGCCGACTTGGGTGAAAAACAGCAGGGGCTGGGCGTGGTAGCTGAAGCCTGTATTCCCATCTCTTTGGAAGGCCGAGGCAGGTGGATCCCCTGAGGTCAGGAGTTCGAGAACAGCTTGGCCAACATGGAGAATCCCTATCTCTACTAAAAATACAAAAATTAGCCGGTCCTGGTGGCGGGTGCCTGTAATCCCAGCTACTCTGGAGGCTGAGGCAGGGAGAATTGCTTGAGCCTGGGAGGCAGAGGTTGTAGTGAGCCGAGATCTGACCATTGTACTCCAACCTGGGCAACAGAGCGAGACTCCATTTCAAAAACAAAAGAAAAGAAAAAGACAACAGAGATGGTGGTGGGTGTGGCAAACAGGTGGGCACTTATGCTGTCTACAGGGGACAGTTCCTTCCAACTCCAAATAGTTGTTACCTTAGAGAGGTGTGGGCCCAAGATTGCAAAACTAGATTTTTCGGTGAAAGCCACGAATGTGACATTTTTTGAGTTTTCAGTGTTGGCAGATAATTCACTGTTTTAAAACATGCAGATAAAACTCAACTGTAGTTGGATATACTTTATGGGTTGCTAGTTTGCACACACTTATATACATAATGCAGTAACATAAGTGGGACTATTCTAAATAATGAACAGTGTGGAAACTTTTCTTAATAATAATAAGAAACTGAGCCCCAAACAATTAATATGTTTAGATATTTCCCTTTGGGTCTTTATTTACTGCATATACATTTTATATACATGTTTTAAAATAGTTGTAATCATAGGAGCCTGTGACTTTTCACTTATCATTAGAAGCAGTTTCTTTATATAATTTATAATGGCTATTGGATATTCCATCTAGGGGATGTATTACAACATGCAAAATCATGTCCTTATTGTTGGACATTTAAGTTGCTTTTGATTTAACATTGTTGTAAGTAACGCTGCAATTACATATTTGCTTATACTACTTTCTCCTTTTTCTGGATTAGATCCTTAGAATCTAAAAGGAAGATTACTAAGTCAAAAGATATGAACGTTTTTATGGCTTTTGGTACATGTTACCAGATTGCTTTCCAAAAGTGTTGCGCCAATTTACACTACAGTCAGCAAAGTATACATTTATCCTTGAAGCATTATTATATTTTAGAGGTTTTTCCTTCTAAATTGGTAGGTGAAAATTGGACTTCATTGATGTTTGAGTTTGCATTTCTTGAGGTTTTCCCGTTAATCTGTGGACAATTGTATTTGTTCTTATAACATCTGTATTTTCTAAGGTTAAATTTTGTGGAGGTTTTGTTTGCTTTGTGTATGTGTGTGTATTTTTGAAGTTCTCTTTATAACAATTGATAAATAATTTGGGAACAGCCCACTTGGCAGGGCCTTCCTCCAGGGGACCCTCTGTCTCAACAGTGCTGCAGCTGCTACTTTTAACTGTGTGTTAACTTGGAGTTGGGCCAGGGCCTAAGCAGGATCTCCTTCCTGAAGAGGGGCTCTTGTGTGTCTGGTGAACCACAAGCTCAGGGCTGTATCTGCCAATATGTTTTTGGCAGAAGCCATCTAATAAAATCCCATCCGCGCTGTTCTATGAAATGCAGTCACAAATTTGGATGATGATTACCTGATGCCATATTTTGGTAACAGCTAATCTCCATGTCTTAGATGGTTTGTATTCATTGCCTCCCCCCTTCCCTTTTTCACCACTCTGCTTGGTGCATGTTTTAACTACAAACGATGTATAATCTGAGTTTCATGTTGCATGGTCTAATGGAAAGGCACTGAGCCAGTCATATGGAGACAGGGGTCCTATTATTGGCACTGCCCGTTGTTTAATAATAGCTTAACAATCACAAAAAGTGCTCTTTTAGCATTCTTCATGTATTCTTGAATCTTCCTAACAGTCCTGTTAGACAATATTATTATCCTCGTTTAGGTGAGGAAACTAAGGCTCGGAGTATTGGAAATTTCCAGTACTTGTATTGGAAAGTATGATATTGGACAAGTATTTTCAATACTTGTGCTGAAGATATTGGAAATACTTGTCCAATATCATCCTTCATCTCTCTGAACTAAAAAATGAGTTTTTTATTTCTAGAAATCTGTCTCCCCATCTGCAAAATGGAGTTGCTTCTCCTCAACTCAGAATGGTGGCATGGAACTAAAATGATGCCACGTAGATATTAAGTTGCCTTGAGGATTGAAATCCAAGACAATAAATTGGTAATAAATTGTAGTTATTAACTAGTTCACCTCCGTGGCTCTCAGCTTCTTCATTAATTAAATGTAGGGATTGAACCAGATTCATTTCATTGGTTACTTTGAGCTATCACATTTTCCCGTCAGCCACGGACTCAAATGTTGGTGGATAAAGCCTACGTGGTTCCCAGAGGCTGTGCATGCTGCCTACATTTCAATCAGCTCTACATTTTAGGTACATCCATCCCTCTCAGCCAATGTTCTTAGGAAGAAAGTGCAAACTTTTAGGAAGGAAAAATCTCACTCTTCAGTGTTTGTGGAGCGTACAGGGAAATTCTCTTAATGGAATAGTAGAGATACCATTGTCTGACGGCCACTGTAAAGCCCTATGGAGCTGCTTGCTTTTGGCTCTGGAGATATGGTGACCTCTTAAAATATATTTTTCTAAAAAAAGAACAGGCCTCATTTCTGTTTTTCTTTATACTTCATCCCCAGGTAGGAATTTAACCAAGGGAGTTAACGGAGAAAGTAAGGCATTGACTCAGCTCCACACAAAAATGCATTCTGGCTTGTTTTCATACATATCACAAAAAAGTAGGGGTTCAGGATCCCATATGGCACTTAGCCTCCTAAGCAAAGATCATCAGCCATAGACGAGAAGCAGGTGGCCTGGCACCGACAGCAGAGGTTATTTTTGCTGCTGGGCTCCCGCCATTTCAGAGTTTAACAGTGGCAAGTCTACTCAGCAGGAGGCTGACCCCAGATGCTCTCCCCTTGGCGGAGATGGAGCCGTCCCATGTCCCACCTCCGCTGCTGGGAGTCAACCTGATCAAATCGAGGCCACAGTTAGACTCCCGGATAAGTCTCTGTTTAAGCTTATTCCCATTTGTTACTTAAATACCACTTCCAAATCTGATTCATTTGGGGTGAAGTCACAGACTTAATTGTTCACCTATCCTGGGTGGCTCTTGAAAGCCTGTGATAATGATATCTTGGCATTTTATTTTAGGTGAACCCTGGTGCAACAGGTTGGAAAGGCCTAGTTTTGAGGATAGTGTTAGAGACCAGAGGTGTGGAAACCTGGATTCTGCCTCTGGCTCTGCCTCTCCCTAGAGCTCAGTCTCACTGTGTGTAATATGAAGAGATTTGGACCACATCTGGGGTTTCAAATTCAGATGACAACAGGGAAGTATCAAAAATGAATGAGAAGGGAAAAGAAAGGAAGAGGGAGACCCAATGGAAAGGGGCATGAGGGAACGTTGGGGCGAGTGTGAAAATGTATACCGTGACTGGATGATGATTATGTGGGCATATACATTTTTCAAAACTTGTAGAACTTATACTAAACATCTATCCACTTTACCATATGTAAAATAAGTGTAAAATGAGTGAAATGGACTAGGTAGTAAACTGCAGAGCATATACCTCATTTAAAGGGGGCGATGATGAGCTCTAGCCAATGACTTCTCTTCAGAATATAGGCCCAGTGTTGCTACATTTTCATGTAAAGCCAGAAATTCCCCTATTTATAAAAAATCTCAGGATATGTAGATTTATGGGCCCTGTTTGGTCAGACAAAATACCAGTTTTGTGATCTCTGAACTTTGGGCTTCTTAATTTGACTCTGAGGATCATTTTAGCTTCAACATTGAATGATGCCGACTTGCGGTGAGACCTCAGACAAAAAGATTAAACTTGCCTACACCTCAGTTTTTTTCACCTGTAAGCTGTTGATAATCCATGACTAACAGTACAGGGTTCTGATGAAGAGCATATGAAGTACCCTGTACAAAGCCACTTTGAAACATGAATAAGTAACGTAAAAATGCAAGTCACTATTACCTTTTTTATTATTATAAAGAATTATTTCCATTTTGAGAATTGTTATTGTTCAGAATTGAAGCACTAAACTTAGTAAAGATGACTAATAAAAACATCAAGATTCACCATGACTAAATGACTTGCCTGCAAATGATCGTGCAAACCTTTCATTATCCTTAGAGGGGAATGTTTCTGTTGTGTGTGGCAAAAAGAAAAGGCATTTCATTTGTACAGCTGCTCATATAAATTGCAAAAACCATGGGAACTGAAGTCCGAGGTACAGCAGTGGCATATAACGAAATGAACTTGATGCTATATTAAAGATTCTTTGTCACATGCACTCACTGCCTAGGAATTGGAATGCTCCAGCCTTGTCACTGACATTTTGTGAACAAGCAGCCTGTATTGGATGGTGATAAATGGATTATCTTAAATGTCATTCTGCACTGTTTTAGAGTTGCAAAGAGAGTTTTGATATTGAGTTGTTGGTTAGTATATTCTATATCAATGCTTTATGATGAAATAATCTCCTCAAGTTACATCCAGAAATGTCAAAGTTGCTTATTTCTTCAATCACCCGTAGCAGTGTTTCCATTACAAGATATGCAGAGAAGATTGTGTAATAATGTCAAACTATTTATAGAAACATTTCCTAGGAATCTCTACTCTCCTTGAGTTGTTTGTGTATTTAATACTAGAGATTTGTTTTTATATGTGTGTGTGTGTATATATATATATCTATTTCTAAATTGACTTCAGCTGAGGATGTTGTACTTTAGTTTTTATAGAGAGCACATTGAAAACTTGATAATATTAGCATTCAACAACTAAAACTAAGGCCACGCTAACATTTTGTAAATAGAAAGATTCGTGTATTTTGGTTTTAAATATTGTAATTTTTTTTTTTTTTTTAGTGTTGCAGTTGCAGCTGTGTCCTAAAGGCTGTCAGGTTGTTATATGCATAACAAATTTAAACCTATTTATTTTGTCTAAAGTAGTATGCAATACTTTGCCCAAAGAAGTTTTAGTATTTATTTTATGCTAATTTCTGCATTATTTTATCTTTAATATTTTTTTATTTTCCAAATTTAATAAAATTATTACTATTACACAGAATGTAGTCCTTTGTATAAAGATTAGGTCCAGTGGATTTGTGTGGAAAGAAGCACAAAGTAGATTTTGAAAGCATATCTCACGTTTTACTTGGCAAACTTATTCTAAATATTGGCTTTCTTCCCTAAAGATAAGACCTTTCTAGATACAGATATTGAAAATACTCAATTAGCATATACAGAGTGGCTCCCTTCAGCCTCTCTGTACTCTACGAATCTGAACCGTCATCCCCTCATTCTACAGTCCTCAAAACAAAAGACATGTAATTTATATTTGAAAAATCAAAACAATATAAATAATATTAGAGTGGACCATATAAAATTACTGCTTTTATAGATCCAAACAGTCACATATGAGCAATTTTATTTGGCTCACCCAAACAGTGAAGATTTATATTGTATTTACTACATGCCAAACGTGTGCTGGATGTATATGAATTCATGTACTGATTATAGCAACCCTATGAGTAGGTACTATTATTTTCCCTGGCCTACAGATGACAACTTCGGGACATAGATTGATTAAGTAAGTGTCAGAACCAGGCAGCCTACCACCAGAGTCTTTGCTCGTCATCAGGACTCTGTGCTACCTCTCCAAAAAAGCACTCTCCCACCCGTGTCGTGCTTTTCACTGCAAAAATTTAATCATGTCTTTCATCTTACATGTCTTAATGTAGTATTCCTTTCAGCTATGCTAATCAAATATATTATTCTTTTCCTTCATAGTTTTTGCGCGTTATATCTTTCTTAAGATCAACTTTCTTTAAAAACTCTGTGTTTTTAAAGAAATTCGCTTTAATGGTATTCTGATGCTTTCATAGTTTTGTTTTCAGTGTTTACCTCTTTAATCCACCTGAACTTTACCTTTGTGACTGGCTGTTGAGTAGGGATTAACTTTATTATTAGGTTTTCAAATGGACAGGCAATTGGCACCTTTTATGGAATAAACCATTCTTGCCTCCACTGATTTGAAAAGACACTTTTATCATATACTAAACTTGCGGAAATTTGTGTGTCAGAGTTTTTTTGCCTAATTACCAAAACTTTGTGTGTTTTTAGATAATAGGGCCTGCCATCCTCCATTTTCTTTTTAGAAAATTTCATTAACCATTTTCATGGCCTTTTTGTCAGATGAATCTTAGATTCCGATAGTCAGATGCCATAAAAAATTCTAAATCCTGTTGGCATTTTAATATAAATGCATTGAATTTATAGGTGTGTATGTTGGATAATTTCTTTAATGTCTCCTCATCTATTAACATGTTTTACTTCATTTATTTATGTCATCTTTTGTGTTCTTAAGTGAATTTTAAAATTTTTCTTGACATTCTCCTTCATTTCTAGATATTTGTGTTTATTGCTGTTGTAATGGAATTATAGATTTGTCTGATAACTGTTGAGTATTTACATTTATATAGTTACCTTACTAAATTTTATTAGTTCTGGTAGTTTTTCATTTGATTCTTCTGGAATTTCTAAGTAAGGAATTAAATAATTTAAAATAAAATGATGTTGCCTTTTTCTTTCCAATGTACTTTTGTTGGTCTTTTTTCCTGTCTTAGCTGATTTTTTTTGAATAATGTTAACTAATGGTAGGGATAATAGGCATCCTTTGATTTTTTTTTTTTTTTTCCTGTTGTTAATTCAGATATTTCAAGTGTTTTGCAGTTAACCTGGAGATTCACTGAGATTTCTGATTAATATCCTTTATTCAGTAAAATAATTCTTACTCTCATTAATTCTCTTTAATGGTTGTTGCATTTAATCAGATACTGTTTTGAGGGGAGAAGGGTATCTACTGAGATGATTACATGAGTTTTCTCCTTTGTTTTTTAAATTGTGGCATATTACATTATTGGATCTTAAATTGTTGAATCATCTTTCCATTCCTGAAATAGAGCTTACTGTATCTTGATGTGATATACACAGGAACTTAATTTGGTGATATTTTATATATAATTTTCTATAGGTGATATTTTTCTATAGCGGTATTTTCTGATGCTCTCTGACCCTAGTTAACAGGTCTCGGTAGAACTCATTCATTCCTAACATTGCTGTGACGTTACTGTTTTGAAGCTTATCCAAAGCTTGATTGGCTTTTGATTATTTTAGCATTAAGGCTTTTGCATGCAACTTCCCTCAAATCTTTGAAGTTTATTTCTGTTGATAGCTTTCCTTAGGAAAGGCATGAGTTTACTCTTCTAATTTTTTGCTCTTGCCTCCTATCTTCTTTATGGGGAAAGAGTATAAATATTTCTTTGAAGCATAATGAGTATAAATATTTCTTTGACACCTTTATGAAACCTGGAATTGTCCCTTTTCATTTGGAAAGAATAAACTTTTCTTGCTCGTCATTCTGTATGCATAAAACTATAGTTTTAGTTTGTCTGATTTATATGCAGTGTTTCCCAAAATACAGATATTTATTTATTTATCTATTTAGAGACAGGATCTCGCTTCGTTGTCCAGGTTGGAGTGCAGTGCTGCAAACATAGCTCACTGCAGCCTCAAACTCCTGGGCTCAGGATCCTCCTACCTGTCTGCCAGGTAGCAAGTACTGCAGGCATGCACCACCATGACTGGCTAAGTTTTAAAAAATCTTTTTGTAGAGACGGGGCTCTCACTGTATTGCCCAGGCTAGATGTTTAGTATTTTATGTTGAGAAACAGTGGGGTTAGAGAAGACAGTATTGTTTCATTGTATGTATGTATGTCACCCTTGGCAAGTATCACTAATCTCGATGCACATTTTCCTTCTAAACTTGTATATAGCCTTCTTAACACAGCACATCAAATAGCTAGTACCAATTGATTGACACTTGCGATTTAAATGAGACCTATTTGTACCCCCTAGTATGGAAATAGCATTCTTTGGAAGCCAGGAGTCCTAAGCTTTCAGTCTCTAATTTGCAGTGTGAAACATCAAGCTATTTCAAAATTTAATCTTAGTTTTCAACAGCTATACAATGAAGAGATTAAACTGGATAATATAATAGATTTTCTGATTCTGTTTACATATGCCGCTTCATTATTTCAGGGCCAGCCAGACATTGTTTTAGGATTTGTAAATCTCGACTAAACTGTGTAATTGTAACTTTATTATTCCTATTTTGTTATTTTCTTGTTCATTTGTGATTTTGAGATTGTAAATACATTTGCCGTTTAGCTAATTCTCTTTTGTGGCCAAGTACTTTCTCTTACTTTTAAAATTAATAAAGGCTCATTGTAGAAAATTTGAAAATTGTAGAAAAGCACAAAAAGAAAATAAAAATTACCCATAATCACCGGGTGCGGTGGCTCACACCTGTAATCTCAGCACTTTGGGAGGCCGAGGTGGGCGGATCACTTGAGACCAGGAGTTCAAGACCAGCCTGGCCAACGTGGTGAAACCCCTTCTCTACTAAAAATACAAAAATTAACTGGGCGTGGTGGCGCATGCCTGTAATCCCAGCTACTCGGGAGGCTGTGGCAGGAGAATTGCTTGAACTCAGGAGACAGAGGTTGCAGTGAGCTGAGATCATGCCGCTGCACTCCAGCCTGGGCGGTAGAGCGAGACTCTGCCTCAAAAAAAAAAAAAAAAAAAAAACCAAAAAATTACCCATAATCCTGCCACCCCGATGGTTAACACTTGGTGTGTGATTAGAAATATTTCTGTTGTTAAAATTGTTATGCTCTTTTTCATAG
Organism: Macaca thibetana thibetana; assembly: GCF_024542745.1. Taxonomy (NCBI): domain Eukaryota; kingdom Metazoa; phylum Chordata; class Mammalia; order Primates; family Cercopithecidae; genus Macaca; species Macaca thibetana. The sequence goes on along the minus strand of NC_065597.1, from coordinate 37,999,877 downwards.
AATATTATTATATACGTCACTGAAAAATGATTTTCCTCAATATATACAATCATTTATTTTTGTCATATCTCTTTAGGGTTTCACTTTTAAATATTATGACAGACATCCTTTTATAAGAATCTTTGATGCTTTCTCGAACAGATTCCTAGATATGGAATTACTAGGTGAAGCAGAGTGTACATTTTAAGTTCCTAACAAATTACAAGTTCTTGAAAAATATGTCTGGAATGGATGTTTGAATAAAATATTGCCAATTTGATTTCTAGAAAGGTGAACCAATTTACAGATTCACCAAGAGATGGGGAATGCCTCTCCCATCTCAAGTTTGGCAGCATGTTTAAAATCATCTTCTCCAACTTTATGGATGAAAAGTAACAGAATTTCTTAATCACTACTGTGATTGGGTATTTTTTATGTTTATGGCTGTGTGTGTGCGTGTGTGAATTTCTTGTCCTCTACATTTTCCCCTTCCTTTTGTGGCATACATGTTAATTGTTAACAACTGCAGTGGCTATGAGCTCATTATCAAAGTGTTGCTCCATAATTTAAATTATACCCAACTTTGGGGGCAAAAATCCCAATTTGGAGGTCAAAAAGAGACCAAAACGTCTCTGTACATGTCACATGACTTTGCTTGCACTAACTCTGCCTTCCTAAATTACAGTCTCTAATTAAGAAGTGTTAGTCTCCTGGCCAACTCTTAGGGTTATTTTTGAAGCTCCTTGGATGCTTGCACCCTTCCAGAGGGCTGTTACTTTGCCCCGTCTCTGGCAGCTCATTTGCTTCCACAGGCAGCCTTAAGCCAAAGCACATTGGCTTATTCAATCTGGTGTCTGGACCTTAAAACCTGGCTTCTCAGTTTATGATGCTCACCAAGAAAATACTCATGGCTCTTCTTGCCATGAAGAGAACCAGGCTTGCTTAGCTTAGCTTCATGTGTGGCCTTCGTGAATCAAAATAAGAAGGTAGAACTAGTCCCACCCTTAAGTCAAGAAGAACTGGTTAGTCATGAGGTGAAGCCACATGACTTTGCTCTTTTCTATTGTGTCTTCTAATTGTTTCTGACAAGAATCCCTGAATTTCTCCCACACTCTTCTAGCTTGATGCTATCAGGCTCCTTTTTAAACAATTGTGAAATTAGTAACTAACCTCTGCTTGCTGATGAGATTGTTTGACAGCCTTTTGCTACCTGGAAACCAGAATGACTGGAAAGAGACCTGTTTATGCATTTTTCATGTTCCATGCTAGGCAAAGAGGTTATAGCCTACATGTGGACTCTAAGCTAAGGAGGCTGATACGTGGGGAGGGAAAAGGGCTGAAATCCAATGCATATGCCCCTCTTCAATCCTGGGAGATTGTATTTGCCAGTCAGAGGCACCTTTTTCTAATTTGCCCAGAGGTGCTGAAAAAGGTGACTGAGGCCCTGCTCAACTGCCTGAACAACTTACAGAAGTGCCTCTCCTTCCAACCAGGTTAGGATCCAAAAAGCTGTATGTAACACCTCTTGTTTGTAAATCCACGGTGGCATTAAGCAGCTGCTGGGAGTACAATCTGTTAGGGACAGGCTTTTGCTCCAGTATTTTGGTTTGTTCTTATCAGTAAATCTAAAGTTCCTAAGTAAAGAAGCTTCTGTATTTAAATAGCTCAAAGTACAACAGGCTTGTTTTTTTAATAGCAGCATTGTTTTTCTTTCCCAAAGCAACCATAGCTGAGACAGGATTAGACGCAAAAACCACTTGCTGATACAGTTTGGAATTGCAAAATTCTAAATTCCAACAGATTCATATTATGTGCCAGTATAAACAGAGTGTAGCCAGTTTTCCTCAAAGAGATAACATGGGTTCTCCACAGTATTTTTGACCAAACAAGCCATTATTAAACCTGGAGAGAAATTTTTGGCTGGGCACCTTGGCTCACACCTGTAATCCAGCATTTTGGGAGGCTGAGGCAGGAGGATCACTTGAGGCCAAAAGTTTTGAGACCAGCCTGGGCAGCATAGCAATGCTCTGTCCATACAACGAATTTAAAAATTAGCTGGGTGTTGTGGTGTGTGTCTGTAGGCCCAGCTAACCAGAAGACTGAGGTGGGAGGATTGCGTGAACCCAGGAGGTTGAAGCTGCAATAAGCCATGATTGTGCCACTGCATTCCAGCCTAAGCAACAGAGCAAGACCCCATCTCTTAAAAAAATGGGGGCAGAGTTCTAATGGCATCCAAAGGCAAAGGCCCATATTCCCTGGTGTTCCCCAAATCATTGCAACAAAAAAGCAAAGCCATTTACCCTCCAAGTAATGTCAGTAAACATGAAGGAAAACCTGAAGCTTTCCTGCTTAAGAGCCATCCTGAGGCCTGGCATGGTGGCTCACGCCTGTAATCCCAATGCTTTGGGAGACCAAGACAGGCGAATCAGGAGTCTGGAGTTTGAGACTAGCCTGGCCAACATGGTGAAACCCCATCTCTACTAAACATACAAAAATTAGGGCCGGGTGCAGTGGCTCGCACCTGTAATCCCAGTACTTTGGGAGGCCGAGGCGGGCAGACCACCTGAGGTCAGGAGTTTGAGACCTGCCTGGCCAACATGATGAAACCCTGTCTCTACTAAAAATACAAAAAATCAGCTGGGCATAGTGGCGGGCACCTGTAATCCCAGCTAGTTGCGAGGCTGAGGCAGAAGAATCACTTGAACCTGGGAGGCGGAAGTTGCAGTGAGCCAAGATCGCGCCACTGCACTCTAGCCTGGACAACAAGAGTGAAACTCTGTTTTTAAAAAAAAGAAAAATTAGCTGGGCATGGTGGTGGACGCCTGTAATTCTAGCTACTCAGGAGGCTGAGGCGGTAGAATCATTTTAACGCAGGAAGTGAAGTTTGTGGTGAGCCAAGATCGTGCCACTGCACTCCAGCCTGGGCGACAGAGTGAGATTCTGTTAAAAAAAAAAAAAGAAGAAGAAGAAGAAGAAAAAAAGCCATTCTGAGCTTCATTTCAGTATCTCCATCCTAGGCCTTAGAGAGAAAAATTCAGTCCTCACCTTACCACACTCTGTTATTAGAAAGCATTAAGAAGGAGGTGCTTTAAATTCTTCTCAACCTTATTGTGGATGAAGGGGAAGGATTGCACCCTTATGAGAGGGCACGGCACACCTCCAATACACCTCTTTTCTTTTGTCTGCCCACGTTTGTGACTCTGATGTCCTGGAGCACTTTATGTGAGACTTAGATTTTCTTTTTTCATGGTGTAAGTTAAATATGAAGTAATCTTGATTAGGCCTTTTGTTCACATAACCAATGAACCAATGAAAACCTTGGTGATATTCATGTGTCTAATATTATCATCTGAGCGGTTTCAGCGAAACACCTTAACTTTAGGGTTCAGAGAGGTTTCATTCTCACGCCAGATCCAGAAGTTCCTATTATAATACCTGCTTGCATGAACTTGTTCATGGTACTCACTGGTACAAATTGATGGCTTCAAGTGACAGAGTGCTCAGTAATATTGCCCTCTTGGAAGCTGTGCCCAAGAAACTTCGTTTCCTCACTGGGCTCTGCAGCTGTCGAAACTTCATCACTTTTCACCTGAATCCCTATGATGCCTTTTGCAAATGAGGAGCTGGTGAGAAAAATATGCAGCTCGAAGCTGGCAAAGTTTTAAGTGGGTAAAGCTGGTAGTGTTAAGATCATAGCCCCAAATTACTTAAGGGCTTCTGCTAACATGAAAATAAGACTCTTGACTGCTGAGAGATTGGATATTCAGATAGATTTTTTTATGAAGGAAATAAATATTTCAACATGCAAACACTACCCAAGCGGGTAGTGATGCTTCAAAACAGGGTCAGAGGTCAGGTTTTTTTCGTTTGTGTTTTTTGGGATGGCTCCAAGTTTAAAGGTATTACACATCACTACCTACCCCGAGCCTCACATGGTAAAGTAATTACTGCTAGCTAGTGGAAAATATGTACATTCATTTTTATTTCCAAAGATCCTGAGATTTCTCTCTGTGCTTTTTGTGGTCCTCATTATAAAAAATATATCATGAAGAATGATGGTTTTTCTCCATCCTAACAGTAAAAAGAGTCAAGCTGAAAATGCATGTCTGATGCTCAACTTTTTTTAACAAACTTAATTTTGGAGGAATAAATAAGCATAGAATGTATTTATTCTTTAGAGAATAGTAGAGTTCATTTTTATAGTTTGGCTTTAAAACATGCAACAGACCCGTAGGGTATTGGATAATTTTTAGAGGAGACGCTGACCTGCTGGTCAGCCAGTTTGAGGGAATTGGGGCCCAGGATGTCTTCAGGCAAGCATAAAGATGTGTGGTATACATTGTTATGAAACTTAAACACTGACTTTCTCGGTGGAGTGGAATTTGGGTGACTGTTGGAATTGCTAAACAGGACTTAGAGTTTCAGAAACCGTTTTCTCTCTGCCTTCAAGTAGGGAAGATAATTATTTGCTGAGCAATTAATTTAAATTCTCTCTCTCTCTCTCTCTCTCTCTCACACACACACACACACACACACACACACACACACCCCAGATATGGTAAGCTCAGATCTCTGCAGAAGCCAGCAGATAATGTCAACGAGTGAAGCAGGGTTGGTATAATACATTAGGGAGTTGTGGGGACAAGAAAGAACTAGAAAGCACACCCCCGGTCTAAGAGGACAGCCAGCACTCTGCTCCCAGCCAACTGCTGCCGTGAGACAATATGGGCCTACTGTTGCGTATGGCTCAGGTTTTTTGTTTTTTGTTTTTTTCCCAAAAGAAGCCAGAAATCCAGATGTTTGTAGGAAAGGTATTTTTATAAAAATTTTAGCATCTAATTTAAAACACTGTTTGAAAATGTATTTGAGGGCTAACTTTGGCCTCCCGGCCACTAGGTTGTAACTTCAGCTTTCAAAAACTGCAAAAGTTAGAGCCAGCGGCAGTAGTGACCGTACCTTCTCATTCTCTAAGGGAGGTGTTTGGAGAGTGGTGCATTCTAAACAATGGCTGTTCTGTGGCTTAAAACCCTATTGTGAAGAACACAGAGTGACTCTGAAATTGAGGGCAGCTTGTCTCACTTATATCATTTCTTTTTAGTGACATAGATCCTTCGTTAAGGCCAACTTTTAAGGGAGTCGAGTTGCAGAAAGTTTACAGGGCGTAACCGCCCTCACCTTGCTTTTCTTACTGACTTTTAACCATCACAAAGTAATTACTTTCCCTCCTCTATCCCTCCCTTGGAATGTGTCTTTTTTTTTTTTTTTTTTTTTTTTTTTTTTTTTTTTTTTTTTTTTTTTTTTTTTTTTGAGACTCACGCTGTCACCCAGGCTGGAATGCAATGATGCCATGACGGCTCACTGTAGCCTCAACCTCCCCAGCTCAAGTGATCCTCCCACCTCAGCCCCCCAAGTAGCAGGGTCTACAGCACCCACCATGATGCCTGACTACTTTACTTTGTATTTTTTTGTAAAGACAGGGTCTTGCCGTGTTGCCTAGCCTGGTCTCAAACTCCTGGGCTCAAGCCGTCCTCCTGCCTCAGCCTCCCAAAGTACTGGGATTACAGGCATGAGCTACTGTGCCCAGCCAGAATGTGTTACTCTTTAAAGTACATTGTGAGGCAGGACAGTATTCACACTGCCTTTCCCAGAGCCCCTAAGCATCCACTGAAGATGGTGTCCCTACTGCAGTCAAACAGAAATTCTGAGTAATGACTGGTTTAATAATGATCAGATAGACCAGAAAAGTCCTCGACTAAGTCAGTGATACTAGGATAGGATTATTTTAATTATTTTAATATTGATTCTTTTGTTGTCTTTTGGACTGTTTAGCTGTCACTTTTTCTCTTGGCATTTGAGGTTTCGGGATACGGAGTAAAATGATGGAAATGTGTTTGTTTTTCAGGGCAGAGAGGAGTGGTGGTGAGTAGAGAAATTACATTGTGTCCTCAGCTACTATTGATGTCCTTCCAAATAGGTGAAGTTTAGTTTAAAACCTGCCATTAATTCCTGGCCTCTGGCAAGAGTGGTACAAGGTTACCTGTTTGTTCCAGTATGTGTAGGGAGGGGCTGGAGGTTGGGGAGAGAGAAGGGTGGCAATTAGTCCATGACATTTATGACCCATTTATAAAATACAAATGAAATAATTGGTTACAAAATCATGGCAAGCCTTCACTTGTCTTTTATAAACTTGTTCTCAACACACTGTGAAACTTACTGGACACCCTTTGTAGAAAGTGAGGAACAACAGCCATTCTGAAGAGAACGATTCATAGCATTCAACCTGAGACTAGCTCTGGTGGCGAAGATTCTCCAAGTACGTTCCTCATTCTCATCTCAGATAGCCGCATTATTATTGTAGATCCAGAGGCAGGGAATTTGTAGATTCCTCAGTCAGGGAATTGCCACAGTTTTGGTGTAGGATGACCAGATACGAGAAAGAAAAAATTTTCCCACAAATATTTAAATGCATGGGGCACTTTGGGGTCTTTGCTGAGATTAGAGCCCTGTGTGTTTATAAATAAAAGGAGAATAAACAAAAGGCAGCATGCACTGGCAGTCCCCTCCTTCCTGCCCTATTAAAATGCTGTGTGAGGTGGCATCGAGAAAATAAACGCCAAGGTTGACCCCAAATGTAGGGCCCAGGTGATTTTTCTTTCAAATCCCCTTTCAGTTCCCCACCTCTGACTCTTAGTCTTTCTCTCCTTCCCCACCTCTAGAGAGAGGACATTTCCCGAATAAAATGAAAATCAAAGCTAGAAGCTAATCATATTTTTAAAGTCAGATGTGTTGGGGGTATAACTGGAAGCTAATTTTTAAAAGAATCTTGCCGTATCTTTGATAAGGAAGTGCTTGGCTTAAAGAGTGTAACCTCCAGTTTTAGCAGAGATGTTTCCTTTAGTTTTGAAACATTCTTCCTTTAGTTTTGAAACATTCTTCAACATTTCAGGTTCATGATCAAAAACGGCTGACTGGATTTAAGTCCTTTATTTTCTACACTCCTGAGTAAAATTCTGAAAAACTGGCCGGTCTAGTTTAGAGAAGAACACTGATGTGGGAGTATTTTCACCATGCATTCTTGCTCTAAATTCTTTGCTTCTAGTGATAGACTATTCTACTTTTGAAATAAGTTCACATTGCTATAACACTTCATAAGTTCAATCTTTTTCTCATTCTGTTTAAAATAACCACCATGACCACCAAACACCTGAAATTCATTGTCGTTAAAATTATGATAGAAATAGACAGGGAAAACCTAAGAGTGAACGCTACCCGGCAAATCTGGGTTAAACAGGTTCGAGTTTTTCCAGAGCACACTGTTTAGGATTTCAGGTTCCTGTTCCTTTAAACTGACTTTGGGAAAGCCATTTACCATCTCAGATACATGGTGTTTCTCTGCTCCTTTGTGAGGACTAACCATATGTCCCCAACACTGTGCACCAAAGCTGAATATCATCGCAAACACTCTGGATCCTTCTGACGGGCGTTTGTGTGGTACACAGGAAGGGGTGCATTATGAATATGCAATCACTGGCATGTAACGTTGTCTTCTGCTAAAAATACAAAAAGGGTACTCTGATCTCAGAGTTGGGAGCTGATTTCTGATTTCAGCCTAGACAGGTCTGCTTAAAACTATAATCAAGCTGATTGTATTGTCCTGGAATTCTAATTTCCAATTTAGGGTTTTGCTATATAATCTCTAGTAGAGTGTGTCTAATCTTTATGAAACCCAGAGTCTTTGTATAAACTCTATGGATTTTCTTCCATGCGTCTAGGTTGAGCTGAGCTGTATCTTTAGGCTGAGCTATAGAGACATTAAATTACTGAGTAAATGAAGGCAATGTTGTTATGTCACTCTGTCTTTCTGAAAGACCAACTCAAATTCTGTCTGCTGTAGCTTTGATCCTTTTCATTTAATTCTAAGTACACTTGTTATTATAGTAACTGTTGTTTGTATGTTATTTTAGCTTTTTACTTAAGTAGCTATTTAGCAATTTAAATGAAAATGTAATTAGGTTACATCTGTTTTACATGCATGTAATACCATGCAGATGTAAACTTCTATTAAAGCCATATTTTCTTTTTGGCAAGAAAACGCAAAAACAAAATCGTACCAGTCACTGGAATACATCTTGCTCTTAAAAATAATAATAGTAAAAAAAAAGAATATACAGACCACTGTGCCATTATGTATATGGTGGTTAGAGTACACCACTTCTATTTTTTGAAAATTAAAAAAATATATATTAACAAGTAAGAAACAAGCATTCTGTTCTGTGCTCCTTCTTATAGTTTATCTGGATATGGTGTTTAAAATGACAACACAGCCAGGGGTGGTGGCTGACGCCTGTAATCCCAGCACTTTGGGAGGCCGAGACAGGCAGATCACCTGAGGTGAGAGGTTCAAGACTAGCCTAGCCAACGTGGTAAAACCCCATCTCTACTAAAACTACAGAAAAATTAGCTGGGTATGGTAGCGTGCGCCTGTAATCCCAGCTACTCGGGAGGCTGAGGCAGGAGAATCGCTTGAACCCGGGAGGTGGATGTTGTATTGAACCGAGATCACGCCACTGCGCTCAAGCCTGGGCCACAGAGAAAGACTCTTGTCTCAAAAAAAAAAAAAAAAAAAGAAAAAAAATGACAATACAGCTTCCTCCCCATTCTATGGGTTTGTGCACACAGAAATATACCCATCCTCCCATCACAAACACTGGTTCTTCCAACTCCATAGCTAGTGGAAAGAGTCAAAAGCAGCCGAGATTCTAACCTAGCTCTGCTTTAAACTGACTTTGGTAAAGCCATTTTACTCTTCAGTATTATTTTTTAAAAAACCAAGAGTAATATTTGCCCAATTTGCCTCATAGACATGTTGTGAGGCTCAAGGGAGATAATGAATACGTAGGTACTTTGAAAAGTATAAAATGCAATCGTTAGAAGGTATTATTAGTATATTAGTCTGAAAACAGCATAAGCAATAAGCCCCCCAGATACCCACACATTTTTGTATGTACAATGGGGATTGAACTTAGAAAATTAATTCTCCTGTTTTGGGAACCATTGCCTCCCTTATAGCCTGTTAATAGGATTTATAAAACATCATTTCAGACAAAGTCATTTATCTTATTTGCTAATGAGACACAAAATTTGGACTGTCTGGAACCAGGTAACATTTTAAGAGTTGCCCATTTGTTTCATACATGTTCAGCTTTTCCGTGCAGTCATTTTTAATGGGGGTTTTTATAGCATCAATAAAAATATTTTCATATAATTCTTCCTTGTAAATATGGTTAAACTTTTAGCTTTCTGCTACTTGGTGACCTGTTAAATAACTTAATGTACTTTGAAATTGATTGTTCAGTGCCAAGACAATAAGAAACCAGGAGGAGCCAGCTTTATTTTTTACATTGGGGCCTTAAGTTGGGCTATGAAGAAAAAATTCTGGCAGGATTTGCAACATCCAACTTTTAAGGGTTTTTTAATCTGAAAGAGGGAACATGGACTAGAATGCCTATTTCTCTTCCTGTCTGTCTTAAGTAATATCTTAGATGGCAGGAAAAGGAAATATTCTACCCATGTAATAACATATCTACCATTTATTGAGCACCTACTATGTGGCAATTTACATTCTAAATGCTTCATATATTATCTCATCTGATCCTTATGGCAGACTCATAGGTAGGTAGTACTGTTATCTCCTATTTTGTAGTTGAAGAAATTGAAGTCTAGAGAGGTTAAGAATCTTTCTCAAGGCAAGATAGCTAGTGAATGGTAGAGCTAAGGGTTTAACCTTGGCCATCTGGCACCAAGACATAGGTTTGAACCCATTATGCCTTATCATACCTCATATAATACTAGGGATTCGGTTCTTTTTTCTTTGTATTGGTTTTGTCATCTGAATCAAATGTCTTTGACCTGGAAAGAATCTTAAAATATTCTTCTGCCCCCTCCCTCTTTTATCCCAATTCAGAAAACCGTTTTTAGGAGACCTAGGTGACATAAAAATGAAAAGAAACGAGGCATGGTGCTCATGGTACTCACAATTCAGTTAGTGAGGGGGGTTGATAAATAAAGGGGTATAGCTAAGTAGACCGCCAAGGAGGATGACATGCGCACTAAGCTGATACCTGGCTGATGTGCTCTGAGAGGCCAGTGCAGGCAGCAGTCAAGGTCAGTTGAAGCTTCATTTGACCTGGGCATGAAAGAATGTGCAGGACTGTGGTAAGCAAAGGAGACAGGTGGTGTTTCAGGCTTCAGGAATAGAATGAGCAGGGAGTTGGAGGAAAGAAAACACAAAGTGGCCTATTACAATAGTTCAGGCAAGAGATGGGGAAACCTTCAACCTGGTCACCGGCAGACAACATAAAGCAGGAAGTAAAATGGCATTGCAAAGGCAAGGTGATGGGATTTGGTGATTGATCAGCAGTCAGGAGAGCATTGGAGGCAGGTACTGGGGTCTCGAACCCAGTAGGATAGTAGGAATGTTCATCGTAAAAGGCAACTCCGATTTGGGAACACTCATTGTCGTTAGGGAGGTAGAATAGGGCAGATGGCAAGAACTTGGAGTCTATATTCAGATGGTCCTGGGTGGCAGTCTGTGCTCTCCCACTTGCTGGTAGAGTTACTTTCAGCAAGTCACTTGTTTAGACTCCAGTCTCCTCCTCCGTAAGGTGGGAATAATCTTAATACAGCTCACTCTTGAACAACACAGGTTTACGCTGTGCAGGTTCACTTATACGTGGGTCTTGAAAAATAAAAGTTGCACCAAGTGTGCCTGCCTCTCCTGCCTCCCCTTGCGCCTCTTCTGCCTCTGCCACCTCTGAGACAGCAAGACCCACCGCTCCACTCTCTCCTCCTCCTCCTGAGCCTACTCAACATGGAGACAAGGAGGATGAAGACCTTTATTTTAAGATGGTCCACTTCCACTTAATGAATAGTAAATGCATTTTCTCTTCTTTGTCATTTTCTTAACATTTTCTTTTCTCTAGCTTACTTTATTGTTAAGAATACAGTATAGAATGTGTGTGTGTGTGTGTGTGTGTATATATCCATCATACAAAATATATGCTAATTGACTGTTCGTGTCATCAGTAAGGCTGCCGGTCTATTAATAGTTAAATTTGGGAGGAGTCAAAGTTTGTACACAAATTTTAGCCTGCAGGGGGTCGAGTGCCCCAATCCCTACATTGTTCAAAGGTCACATGTAGTGACCTCCTAGCGTTATTGGAGCTAAGGTAATACCTGTAGCGTGCATAGCACAGTGCTTCATAGCATACATTCAATGAATTATCACTTAGTAGCCTCCTAATTTGGGTGAGTAGGATTTTATCCCCATTTGATAGATGGGGATATTAAAGTTTGAGTAGGGAGAGTAGCTTTCCAAAGTCCTAAAGCCAGTGAGGGCTGGCAGGGGTGAGTAGAGCCAGGCTCCTGCCTCGTGGTGCAGTCTCTGACTTCCTCAATTCTAAGTCCCTTGCTGCCCTCACATCAGAGAGTGGCAGGCCAAGTCTTCTGGTGCTGTTACTTTGACCTTCCTCCCATAGAGGCTGGATATAGCAGAGGCAGGCACTGTCTCTTCTCTTACCTTACCTTCTGTGGCCATTTATTGAGCATGTGTGATGTGTCTCACATGCTTTTACATGCTTTGCATACATTTCTTTTTCTTTCTTTCTTTCTTTCTTTTTTTTTTTTTTTTTTTTTTTTTTTGAGACAGAGTCTTGCTTTGTTGCCCAGGCTGGAGTGCAGTTGTATGATCTCAGCTCACTGCAACCTCGGCCTCCCGGGTTCAAGCAATTCTCCTGCCTCCACCTCCCAAGTAGCTGACATTGCAGGCGCCCGCCACCAGACCTGGCTAATTTTTGTATTTTTAGTAGAGACAGGATTTCACCATGTTGGCCAGGCTGGTCCTGAACTCCTGACCTCAAGTCATCCACCCGCCTCAGCCTTCCAAAGTGTTGGGATTACAGTGCTTTTCATACATTTCTAATGACTGAGTATAGGTTTTCATTTTCTCCCTTTGCTTTCTTCCTATAAATCAGACATTCATTTTTTTCTAGAGTCCTTTTGGGCACCCCAGAGGGAGTTGTATCCTTTTGTGTGTGCCCTGTGGAATTTTCGTGGCAACGTAAGTTGTATTTCTTCATGACTCGCCACCATAGGAAGACCACCCAAAACGTACCCTCTTCTGTAACCCAGATCTCAGCGTGTGTCCTTATTTTCCTTGTTTTCAGCGTGTCCGAGTGAAGCCATTAAGTAGGTAATATACTGTTAGACCCAGATCATGGTGCTTGGGAAAACAACACCCAAGCCTCATGATTAATAAGCACTGTTAATTGTTAAGCTGTTGTTGCTGATGTCTGACCTCACGGGGTTTGTGCTGTGACAGCCCTTTCACGTTGATGAGGTAAATGAGTCTCTGCCATGATGGCTGGGAGAAGCGGGACAGAGTATCAGATCGTGTTTCACCAGCAAAACAAGGTTGATTTACTGTGTTACACGAGGGTGAAGTGGACCCAGCACCACTGCACCCCATGCTTTGATTCCCTTGTCTGCTAAGTATGCAAGGACAAAACAGCTTTAACACAATTTTTTACCTAGAAAGGAGCCTGGGGCTGCATCCAAGTACATTTAACATATGAAAATGGAGCTGCTTTGAACTTGTATGTTTTTGATAACTGCTTGGTATGCTTCCTGGAGGATCACCTGTAGGCTTTTCTTTCCAAATCCTAATCCCTTTGATTAAGTGCCAGGACAGATAGCTCTCATTGAATAACTCCAGTCTCATAATTCTTCCTTCATTCAGAGTTGAAAGGGAACAGCTCCAGCTTCAATAGGCACATCCTCAGATTCTAAAGTCATTCAAACACTTTAAAACTGGAATTGTTTTGTTCTCAAGTAGGGTGCAGTTGGGCTACTGAATGTTTACACAAGCTAGTTGCTGCCAGGAACTGTAGGATGGGGAAGAAAAGCACACTTCTCTCCGCCTCCACCCAGCCCCCTTGCCTTGCTTCTCTCTGCCTCTGTAACCAAGAAGGATTACAAGGACGACTTTGAGTGTTAGAAGTTTCAAAGCAACCTGGCAAGATTGTTTGTAAATGTGGACATAAGAACATGCTTGACTCTTCCTGTTTTCTCTCCTCCATGAGACCAGGCTGAACATTCCTCCCCTCTCCTCCCAACCCCCTTTCGGAGGAAGGAAAACAACCATGTTCCTTTTATCTTTACAAATGTGCCTGGTGGGGACTAATCTAAACCAGTTCAAGATGCCTTTGCTTAAGCCTGTTTAGAGGAACGGAAGGTGCTGCAGAATTGGAAATAGAGTGGCATATGGGCCTCTTTGCCACCCCGCTCCTGAGCCCGCTGCCTCTTTTTTGTTTTTGTAGGTTTCTTGGCACCTACCTGGATTTCTGCTGAGGTCTCTGTTTCAGGTCTTTTCAGAGATCATGTTTCCTAAAAGATGGTTCCTTTCTGCGGAACATCCTGTCTCTGTCCTATTTGGCCAGATAGTACTTCAATTGGGAAAAGCCGTCTTTCTCTTCGTGCCTGGTGCCCTATTTCAGAAGGAAGCCTGAAAAGTCATTTCCATGTTCTGTGTGTGATTGTGCCCTGCCCAGCTTGTCACGGTTGTTCCCTCTCAGATGAGCAATTCCTATCCTCCTGTTTGCCCACCAGATGAAGGCAAGGATTGTAACCCATTATTAGAGCATCGAGGACCTGAGTTCCCCACTCATGTTGAACTTGAGGCAAGACTGGGAGGTTTATTCCCCTCTGGCTACTCTCCCACTTGTAAAATGGGGCAACATCACTAATCATTGACACCAAACCTTTGTAAAGAACATAGCATAATAATAAAAGGAATGGTGTTACGTAGTGATCAAGAAGGTTCAAGACTGGAATCTACTCCGTAAGGAAGGACACAAAAAGATTCAACAGTGAGTTAGACACATCTCATCTGAACACATTTTACAGACGCCTGTTGAACTACAAGTTCTATCTAGGACTGTAGTAAGACTTGACCCTGCTTAGCCTGGCAATTTTGACCCATTGATGGTAGAAGTTTATTAACAGCCCTATTCATTTAGATCCTTCCCTGTTTCTACTTTTCTCTTTCTCTCCCCGGAAGGTTTTTATGACATTGTAATCATTCATAATTTTAAAATGTCTTCAGTTGTGCTTAAAAACAGCACTTGATTTTAATGGGTACTGCTTAACCATAGAAAGATTGTGTCTGTATTACTGTCGGTTCTTACAACAATACTTTGGAACGAAAGTAGAAAGTTTATGGCACATTTTATTATATTCCTAAATGTGAAAGAGGATTCTAATTTAAAAATAAGTGGCTATACTTTTTAATTCTTATTTAGCCTCTGTAGCTGTTTTAATATCCCTTTTATGGTTGACTGATCGATGTTTTAAAACAAGTTCTTCAGGGACTCTATGCCCATTAGTCTTTGGCAATAAAATCTGAACTTTACTAAAATAAAACATGATGCCATGGAGCAATTAAGAGGGGAACTTTCAGAGATGACCATGAATATGAAATACCGTGATTTATATTATTAATGGATTTGGGGAAAACCAGCCCACCTCTTTTAAGCTCAACTATGTGTATTTGGGGGGTTTTATATTTTTAATTTATTTCTTTGTTTCTCTCAAGGCAGTAGGGGTTCCATCGCAAGCTCTTAAGGTCTACCAATCCTCCTTTTGTAGCCTGCTGCTTCTGAATATGAGCCTTTCTTTTTTCATTTTATTTGGAAAACGGGGTGATGTCACTTAGGAAAGCATTTTTCCCAAAAGTGGTTTCAGGAACCAGAATCTGGTGAAGTGTTATTTAAAAGCGATAACATAGTAAAGCTGTGCTTTGTGCTTTAAATAATTGTAGGATTTATGGGATATATCCCTAACCTGTTCAGTTTCATGGAAGGACAAAATACAGGGATTCATTTTATCATCGTTTTCTTAAAAATTTTGAAACCCAGTTGACAGTCATTTCTCTAGCATTATAATAAGCTCTTTGTGTTTATAAACGTAGTTCATAGTAATTTTTGGAGTGCTGCAATTTGGTAGTTATTTAATTTGCAAATGGGATTGGCCTCTCTAACCTCTAAAGGAACTAGTTCCTTTTAATGCTTTAAAACTTTCATTGACTCTCAATTGCTAACTACAGGAAAAAGTTCAGGTTTTAAAAGTCCTTACTTGCGTTTCAGCCTCCTCTCCCTGTTTCCTCTATGAACAGCCCCCCTCCCACTCCCTTTCTTTCAATATAGGTTTGCTCCGGAACATTCTGCATCTCTTAAACTTTATATGCACTGTACTTTTCAGTCTCCATTCCTCTGCTCATGTTGTGTTCTCTCCATGGATTCTTTCTTTTTATTATTTAATTTTTTTAAGGGATAAGGTCTCACTCTGTTGCCCCGGGCTGGAGTACAGTGGCACCGTCATAGCTCGCTTATAGCTCACTGTAGCCTCCTAATCCTGAGCTCAAGCGATCCTCCCACCTCAGCCTCCCAAGTAGCTGGGATACAGGAATGCACCACCATGACAGGCCACTTTTTAAAATTATTTTTTGTAGAGACAGGGTTTCACTATATTGCCCAGGCTGGTCGTGAACTCCTAGCTTCAAGCAGTCCTTCTGCCTTGGCCTCCCAAGGCTCTGGGATGACAGATGTGAGCCACAAGGTCTGGCATCAGGGATTTCTTCTTTACCATGTCTTAGTCTCCAGAATTGTACCCTTCCTTTCTGTCAACTCAAGTGTTTCCTCCTTTCTTTTTTCTTTTTTCCTTTTTTTTTTTTTTTTTGAGACAAGATCTTGCTCTGTTGTCCGGGCTGCAGTACAGTGGCATGATCTCTGCTCACAGCAATTTCCGCCTCCCAGGTTCAAACTATTCTCATGCCTCAGCCTCCCAAGTAGCTGGGATTACAGGCGTGCACTACCACGCCCAGCTAATTTTTGTATTTTTTGGTAGAAATGGGTTTCACCATGTTGGCCAGGCTGGTCTCGAACTCCTGACCTCCAGTGATCCGCCCACCTCGGCCTCCTCTTAGGAGGTCTCTTTGACCCTGTATCCAGGGCTTCCTCGTATACCCTTGCAGCATATGGAAAACAGCCTATACTGCTGTATGCAGTGGTCCTGTTGGAATCCTGCTTCCCAGAGAACTGCCCACACCCCAGACAATGGCACTGTCTCCAGATCTTCAGCATTGCAGTTATCATGTTAAACTTAGCTATTTGTGTATATGATTGTCTCATTCACCAAACAGTGAGGCTGTTAAGGACAGAAGTTGTCTTAACTGGCTTTGTGTCCCCAACTGCCACCAGGGAGATGCATGGTAACTAGCCAATGAATGAATGTTTTCTTCCCTTAAAAAATACCAACAGATGCCTCATATAAGCAGTTAAGTGAAGGAAAGCTTTTTTGCTATTTTAAAAGTAATTCATCAGCCCACACAGTACCACTGAGGAAGCCTCATGTGAGAGCTAATGAACATTAAACCCAGACACCATCGGGAGCTCACCAGAAACCCATGACTGGCTAGTGAGAAACCTGGGGCTAGAAACTTGATATT
This sequence comes from Macaca thibetana thibetana, assembly GCF_024542745.1. Taxonomy (NCBI): domain Eukaryota; kingdom Metazoa; phylum Chordata; class Mammalia; order Primates; family Cercopithecidae; genus Macaca; species Macaca thibetana. The sequence goes on along the minus strand of NC_065597.1, from coordinate 37,983,337 downwards.
TTGGTTTCACAGCCAGGTACCCTGGCAGCCACAGCAGTGTTACGCTGGCAAGCACGCTTTGTCTGCTATCTGTGGCCTGAACTTTACTCAAATAAAGCATGATGCCATGGAGCAATTAAGAGGAGAACTTTCAGAGATGACTGTGTATATGAAACACAGTTCCTGCTCTGCTTCCTTCACCCCTGATGAGAGAATCCAGATTTTATTCAACTGGTGCATAGAGGTCTCTTGATTTTGGGGAAGGTGGCAGCTGCCAGCCTGAGATGGTAAATCATGGTTGGGTTAAGCCAGTCTTCAAATTCCTGTTCCCCTTCGCTGGATGCTCATTTTCCCAGGTTCCCTTGCAAGTCAGGGGATGTGTGAAAAGTTCTGACCTGTAAGACACAGGCCAAGTCCACTAGGGGAATTCTGGGAAGGATTTTCTTCTTGGTAAAAAGACAGAGCCTCATGTTTGCCAAAAGAGCCTGATTCTCTGCCCTTTCAGAAGCTTCCTGCCTTTGCACACAGTGACAAGACATGATGCTGGGGCTTTAGCAGCCACCACCAGGTGACAGGTAGGAGGATAAAAGTGATTACATTGATGTTGGTGAAGCAGGATAGAAAGAGCCTGGGTCCACAATGACCAACCTTGAAACCTCCCGTTTCCGGACTTCTGGTTCAATAAGAAGCATCCCAATGGTTTCAGCTTTTGATGGTTGTTTCTTTGCTGCTTGAAACAGGACACATCCTAACTGATTCAGTTACTTTTAGAAGGAAAAATAAAAGTGGAGACAGCATCCTAAGAGGAAAGGTGGTGACTGGATAAACTATATGGTAGTCCTGACAACATCATATTTAAGAAATTTGGTGGCCAGCCTCTAGTCTTCTATTAATTGTAGGGAAAACCCACTGAGTAACCCTGGAGCATTCATCATCCAAGAAACATTACATTTTAATCTTGGATATTTCTAGCATGATGCAGGATTCTGAGGATGCAAAAATAAAAGGCAGTTTCTGTCCTTAAGGAGCCTGGAGCCTAGTAAGGGAGACTAGTGAGTAAACAATTACCTGAAAGTATGAGGATCACTCTCTTTTGATAGGGGTATTGTATCAGTTAGCTCTTACGCTGCTAATAACACATACTTGAGACTGGGTCATTTACAAAGGAAAGAGGTTTAATTGACTCACAGTTCCACAGGGCTGGGAAGGCCTCAGGAAACTTACAGTCATGGCATTAGGAGAAGCAAACACATCCTTCTTCACATGGTGGCAGCAAGCAGAAGTGTCGAGCAAAAGGGAGAAAAGCCCCTTATAAAACCATCAGATCTAGGCCGGGCATGGTGTCTCATACCTGTAATCCCAGCACTTTGGGAGGCCAAAGCGGGCAGATCACCTGAGGTCAGGAGTTCAAGACCAGCCTGGCCAACGTGGTGAAACCCCATCTCTACTAAAAATACAAAAAAATTTAGCCAGGCATGGTGGCGGGTGCCTATAATCTCAGCTGTTCGGAAGGCTGAGGCAGGAGAATCGCTTGAATCCAGCAGACAGAGGTTGCAGTGAGCCGAGATCGTGCCATTGCACTCCAGGCTGGGCAACAAGAGCAAGACTCCATCTAAAAAAAAAAAAAAGAAGAAAGAAAGGAAAGAAAGAGAGAGAGCGAGAAGAACGAGAAAGAGAGAAACCATCAGATCTCATGAGAACTCACTCACTATCAGCATGGGGGTAACCACCCCCATGATTCAATTATCTATCACTGGGTCCCTCCCACAACACATGGGGGTTTTGGGAACTACAATTCAAGATGAGATTTGGGTGGGTACACAGCCAAACCATATCAGGTATGTTTAGGGTACTATCAGATATCAGATCAGGACCACAAAAACCTGGATGTGCTGGGGAATAGGAGAAATCAGGAGATGTTTCCTGGCAGAAATAATGGCCAAATCTTGAAGCAGGGATCGGATTTTGCCCGACCAAGAAAGACAAGGAAAGAAGAGAAGCAGGGCAGGGGGAGCAGTATACAAAACAGAGGGGATGTGTTATAAGGCAGAGAGGTATGAGAGAAGTCGAACATTCAGAAATTGTCAGTCTTAATATTTTTGCCATATTTGATTTGGATCTTTTTTTTTAGGAAAAAGCTGCTGGTGGCTACAAATGTGTCTGTTATGTTATTCTCTATGCTTATTGTTATTTTAAAAACATTTTATAATAATTTGTGAGTGAATAAATGAGAAGGGAGAAAGGAAGCCAATTAGTATCAACCATCGTTCTGATTTTAAGCATAATAAAAGCAGGAGGTGACTTCCACAGTCAAATAAATTTGGGAAATAATAGAAAATTAAATAGTGTTCATTATTGTGAGAATTCCTAGAACCCTTAATATTCCCATGTTGATTGTTACTGTCCAAGATGGGGCCACTGTCTAGCACACTTTCTAGGATAGATTTGTCCATAGGCCCTTCTTTTATGTAACCCTTTGCCGGACTGAGGCACTGGAAAGGCTTGATGCAGACTGCTCCTTCAGAAAACTTGACTGAGAAGGGAAGTACACTTCTAGGATGGCGTCAGAGCAGAACATGGGGAAAGGTAGACGTTTCACAAGAAGGGAGAGTCAAAATCATGTGTGTTTATTTGCCAAGGGCAAAAAGTAGTAGTGAGGAAAAGCAAACAAAAACCAGTTGAGGACACAGCAACAGAGGAGAATGACAAGGTAAGCAAGGTGCTTGAGGTTACAAAAGGGATCAGCTATTAAAGGACTTCTGCTAGTGTCTGCTTGTCATATTCAAGATGGCACGATTTTTACAGCACCGTGTATCTGTGTTGCGGGAAAAGGTAGGCCTCTCGATCAGAGACTTAGCCTATAAACCAGAATCTACTTAGTGAATTTAGGTATCCCTCAGTGTTCTTCTATTTATAAGAAACAGAAAACCCAACTTAAACTGACTTACATAAAAGAGTTTGTTGGTGTAATTGAAAAATACATGGTTAACTAGCTTCAGGCATAGTTTGATCCAGGTATCAACTATGTCACCAGGATCCATTTCTCTGCTCATAAGCTCTCTCAGTTGGTTCCATTCTTATGTTCCTCGTGGCTCCTGGAAATTTTAGCCTCTTCTGGTTGCAAGATGGTTGTAGCTCCATAGACATCACATCTGCCCTCACACTGCAAGTCCTATAAAGAGGAAACACCTTGTTTCTCAGAAGCCCCACCTTCTTACTATTAGTCTGATTGAATTATATGTCCATCCTTGAACCAATTCTTATGACCAGGAATAAGGCACAGTCCCGATGTATGTAACTTCTTTCTCCTGAGTTGTACAAATCATCAAAGGAAAACCAAGAGAATTATATCTCAAGAGTGGATTATGTTAAGAAAGTAACCCTTTCCCTCCAAAAAAGGAAACTTCCATAACAGAGCCCTTAGATTTTTACCCAGTGTGATTTTAAACTCTAAATGTTGGAATGTTTAGGGTGCCAGGTCTGACAGGATGAATTAGATCCCTCCATGTGGAGCACCCAAGTAAGTGAAGGGTGTTGACAGCCATCATGGGGAATGCTGATGCTTACTGAAGAAGTCATGCAATAAATCCTCTTTGGAAATAAACAAAAAGCAGCTTTTGAGAACCCAGCTTTTACCCAAGACCAAAACCTGTCAGCCACAGGCAGAAGTCATTAGGCAGGATTTATATGTGCCGGTATCCAAAACTGAGTCAGAAGGAGATCCGTAGAGGGGATTTCTCTCTTCCGGAAACCCAGCAGAGGAACAGGGAAGACTTTCCGGGTAAAGTTTCAGAGAACCTAATGCATAAATCCCCTTAACAAACACTGGGATTTAGGTTTGTAACTCATCTCTCCCAGCTTAGGGCCTGTGGAGACAAGCTGTCATAGGGCTGACACAACCAAACCAAGAAAGAAAAGAGTAGAATTTATAGTGAAAGTCAGGAAGCGACTTAAAATGGTGGGTTTCTCGGAATGTGGTACTCCACATTTTTTGCTTAGTAGTCCCTGAGATGTTATTAAAGACCCCATGGAAGCAGATGGATGCTGGCCAATAGGCATCGTCCCCTTTTACATTTGTAACTTCACTGACCTTCATTTCACTTCTAATAGAGATTCTACCATTAATTGGCTGGATTCTCCCAAGCTCTGTGGCAAGTAAGAATGGAAAAGTGGATTTTCTCCATACCTCATTGCAGAGGATATCATTAATTTGCTAGGTTTTATCCCCATAGGGAAGTGTTAAAAACCAGCACCGTTGGTTTTTTGCCACTCTGGATTGACAGACATTCTTTGTGTAGGTGCCTCTGGTTTTGAGAAACGAGGCCAGAGTCTATATGCAGACAGTGAGCAGTGATCTTCCATTGTCTACTTGTTGCAGTGGGTATAAGATCAGGGCAAATGGTGAGTTCCAGAGGAAAGGATCCAGCATGCAGCCTGCTGAATAAGAGAACAGGAATGATCTCGAATGATGATAAATGTTTATGCTCTATTAGAGCTTTGGCCATGGATTTGGCCACCATTCAATTGCCTCTACAGCTGATTTTTTATATGGCTTTTCTTTTCTTTCTCCTGTTTGGTTGCAAACTTATTTTGACTGAGGATTTCGTTGTCACCTCATGTTGACATTTCAAGTTATTGCATTAAGAAAAACATAGGAGAAAGCAAACAAGCAAGTATATTCCAACAGGTCAACAGGCACAGAAGTCATACTCACATTTCAAAGAAAAATAGTAGGATTGAAATAGAGAATGGAGAATAGATACATTTATGAGGGGGAAGATCTTGGCGTTTGAGCTCAAGTCAGATTCTGGATTCTGGATAGTTTTCTCAGCTAATGGTGATTCCTGGGACTGCTTGAGCAGGGGACATTCTGGTCCAACTGAAGTTGCCATGTAATTCTGTGGACTTATACTAACATTTTGATTGCTCTGATTATAAATGATTGCAACAACAAAGAGAGTAACTGTTGTAAGAACTGTTTCCACAGTGTCTCCAGGGACAGTTTTGCTTTAGTCTGTAAATTCTCCAAAGACAAGCTGAGACTACGTAAATTAAAGAAATAGAGCCAGTGACAACCAACCCTGTGGTTTTATTTGATTTTCTAAAACATATGTCCATCGGTATGTCTTAGACAACACAATATGATTAAAGCACAGTAATAATCACCCATATATTGCATTTTAATTGGTATAATGTGTGATGAATAGTAAAGTTGGAACCATTGGGCATACTTTTACCTTTAAGGTATTTCTTTGATTCATCAGAATTTCTAAGAACATAAAATAGAAGTCAGAAAGTCTGTTTTCTGAGCTGGGACCTGCCACTCATCAGCTGTGTGATCTTGAATATGTTACTTTATTTCTCTGGACCCCACTTTCCCCAGCTATAAAATGAGGGGTTTAAGCTGAATGAGCTCTAAAGAGCTTTTCACTTCTGAATTTGGCTATTCCAAGACCTTTTCTAGTCTTGTGAATTTAATTACTGAATTCTGGGATCTTAAGTCTCTTTATCAGTTGAGTCTCCTTTGTGGTCCTACAGCCAAGATGATTGTTGGCCAAACTTTGGATTTCGGAGACTGATTTCAGTGAATTGCATTACACAGTTTTAACTAGCTTATATTAAATGAGAGAAAGTGCAAGAGAGAAATAGCAACCACAATTTAAATAGCTTTTTTCCCTGCCATTCTATTCCAGGAGCACCTGCCTTGGAGTAGGTGTGAAACGGGAGTCAGGAAATCTGTGCAAGCCCCTTGGAGGGTGGTATCTTTCTGTTCTGAGTATGATTCCATACCATGAATATGTTGGTTGTGGATTTTTCTTTTCTGTACGACATGAGGCCCCTAAACATAAGGAAACTACTTCCTTTGGTGCTTAACCTAAGAAGCATCTATTCTAATGATGGAGGAAAACCTAGCTGTATTGGACTTACTGAAAGTGATATAGTGGGTTACAAAGTGACAGGTAAATATTTGTGTTCCATTTAAGGGGTTTGTGAATATAATTTTGATTCTTCCTAACTGTTGCTTTCTCTAATGATTTTAGAACCTGATACACCCTCCCCTTTCCCCTACTCTCCAAGCATAGGATAGATCTCATCTATAACATTCATTGGATTTTGTGCTTTTCCTCTTCTAATTGGTCTCTGAAAAGGTCAGAATGGAGTTGGAAATGGGACAGCCTATTAGTACAATCTACTTTTAAAGCCCTGAACAGCCTCGCAAGACTCCGTGCGTCTCAGCATCCCTTGAGACCTGGGTGTTTAGTTTGTGATCAACAAGTTGTACTCTCAGAAAACGCACAAGCCACCAGCTTCTCGTTCAAGCTGTTTATAGGCCTCAGAAGGGGCTTCCTTTGGGCCACATGGTTGGTCACATTTCATTTCAAACACCTGAGGAAAGGTACAGCAACTCGCTACTTGAATGCATGCTTTTACCAGCTAAAGGCAATTGGTTGGGAGAAGATTTGAGAGAAGACATTGATAGACTAAGTCCAGCAGTCCTTTTATCTGTTATAAAGCTGAATGCATGTTTATCAAGTTTTCAGCAAAGATATATGTTCCACGTTAGCCTCCTTGTTCTTATGTTCCACTTAGAGGTAGAGACTGGGTCTCACCATGTTGCCCAGGCTGGTCTTGAACTCCTGGGCTCAGGCTCAAGTGATCTTCCCATCTTGGCCTCCCGAAGTGCTGGGATTACAGGCATGGCCACAATACACACTTGACTGTCATTTATAAACTCAAATGACTCAGCTATCAAGATGCCTAATTGAATTTTAGAGAGCCTCCTCCTGGGCACCTGATACTTTCATGCTTGGCTTATTGTACAAAGTAACTCCACTTTCTGTTCATCTCAAAAGTGTTGGGAAGTGTTTGGAGGTTACCTTCCTAGCACCTGCCCGACCTTCTAGAGAAGTGGAGAAACTGTGAGGAAAGCAGCACAGGTTTTGCCACTTAGGGACAGTTTCATGGAAAGAGATCTCTACTTCTTGATATAACATTACCCTTTAGAATTCCAGAATCACTTCAGATCTGCAAAGCTTTTAACAAGCAGTGATGGCCTTTTACAATGATTTTTTAAAGCGGTGATACTTTAAAATTTTTATTACGTGCTCTCGTAAAACCTTGTGTCTACAAAAGACAGATAACAACAAGTGTTGATGAGGATAGGGAAAAACTGGAGCCCTCATACATTAGTAGTGAGGATGTAAAATGGTGCAACCACTATGGAAAATAGTGTAGAAGACCCTTTTTAAAAGTTAAATGTAGAATTACCCTAAAAAGCACAGGCTTGTGTTGACTTTCCCTGGGGGCCAGGTGCACTTACCTTGGTGCATCCTCCCCTGGTGGCCTCTGGTGTGGGAAGCCAGCTTTCCTACCATTCTGCATGCAGCCCTGTACTGGGTCCATGGGGAAAGAGAAAGACTATGAAATAGATGTTTCCCTTTTCCCAGAAATACCAACCCAAGATCCCCAGCAGTGACCCCTTATGGAATTCTGGGAAGAACTAAAGAGATAACAGTATCTTTTCCTGCCTTTCATCAACTCTGGATGGCAGGAGGGACTCTGGGGCTTGGGACTGGCTGCCCTCAGGAGTTCATGGCCTAGTACTGATGCCAAGGGGCAGAAATATGTGAGAGAGAAGGCCTCCTCCAGGAGCTGTTGGTATGAGTCCCAAATGAGATCATGAGATCCTACATATGCAACTATGGGAAGAAGAAAGGATCTAGCCAACATCTGTTGTTATATTTTAAAAGGTAATTTAATTTGTTTACATTACTTGTCATTATTGTCACCCACTTATATTTGATTATCCTTTAAGCACATAGTAGAAAAATGAGGTTTATGTTGATTTTTCTGGTATTATATTTCCCTAGGCTACATCTCCATATAGAACTTTCCTTTTCTAAAATCTTTTTTTTACTTTTTATAGAGACAGGGTCTCACTATGTTGCCCAAGCCGGCTTTAAACTTTTGGCCTCAAGTGATCCTCCAGCCTCGGCCTCCAAAAGCTCTGGGATTACAGGCAAGAGCCACTATGCCCAACCTCCGCATATAGGATTTTCTATAGCAATCTTGTCCTAGGAAATATCATAGAAATAGTTCAGGTTTTAAAAAGAAGGGCTGTGTGTCATTTCAACTCTTATTTAACCTATGGTTGACAGCCTTGCTATTAAAAAAAGATCTTAAGTCATTTTACATTTTATATTCTTTTTAAAGAAAGATGATTAGACATTTCTTGAGTGGGTGCCACGTTTAATGTTGTTACTTCCTAAGAACAAATATAATTTTTGTGAGAACATTATATTACGCTGAAACAGAGAACAGTACTCTCTGTCCTTTTAGTACCTCAATTTTTGATAGGGTAAAATAAGGTTATCTTATATGGCTAATGTGTACTACCTTATATTTGTATGACACTTCATGTTTTTCAGTGACTTTCTTCTAGAGGTTTTGTTGAAACACAAAAGGAATTGTACCCAAACTGACTCTACTTTCAATTCTGGATAATAGATAATTATTGCCTTACAACTTTTAAAAATAATTAAGAAATCAGCTTAGAAAATATTTGATGATTTTTACTTGGCATGGAAGATCCTATTATGAATTTAACAAGCAAGTTGAGCATGGTGACATGCACCTGTAATCCCAGATACTTGAGAGGCTGAGGCGGGAGGATCACTTGGGCCTGGGAGTTCCAGACTACAATGAGCTATGAAGGCACCCACTGCACTGCAGCCAGGGCAACAGAGCAAGACCCTGCAAATAAATAAATAAATAAATGGGGGATTTTTTTTTTTTTTTTTTTAATTTAGCAAGTAAAGTGGCAGAATATCCTATGTTGGATTAGTGGATAAAAAATGTCTTTCAAATCACATTTAAGTTGGTGTTTGCTCACCATTATTATGAACTAAGCTATTCCATGGAACTAGAGTATAGCTGTCAAGTAATTATGAAGCACCCATGCTCTAGGGACCACATGCCATTTAATGAGTTTACATCAGTAAAAAGAGAGGACAGATTCAAAATGGGACATGTCACACATACATATGAGAATTTTCCCATAGGCCAAAGAACCTCTTCCTTGGTTTGGTATCAGGCATCAACTCTAATAGGATGAAGCTGTGTAGCTTGATGAAGTAGAAATTCATTGGAGTGGCTGGGCGCGGTGGCTCACGCCTGTAATCCTAGCACTTTGGGAGGCCAAGGCGGGCGGATCACTAGGTCAGGAGATCAAGACCATCCTGGCTAACACGGTGAAACCCGGTCTCTACTAAAAATACAAAACATTAGCCGGGAGTGGTGGCGGGCGCCTGTAGTCCCAGCTACTCTGGAGGCTGAGGCAGGAGAATGGCGTGAACCCAGGAGGCAGAGCTCACAGTGAGCCGAGATCACGCCACTGCACTCCAGCCTGGGCGACAGAGCGAGACTCTGTCTCAGAAAAAAAAAAGAAATTCACTGGAGTAGCTTAGCATTATGGGATATCTCTAGGCAGCACCAGGTTTCTTGTCTTCATAGCTAAGTTAGATGTTAAAGGAAGGAGAACCTTTTTCTATCCCATTTTTCTGGTGACCTTTATAGGACTTGGGTTAATATTTTTATTTTATTTTATTTTATATTATATTATTAAATTAATTTATTTTTATTTTATAAAATAAAAATATTAAGCCAAGTCCTGTGAAGGCCACCATACTTTATTTTATATATATAAAATTTTTAATATGAAATAATATATTTTTAAAATATGTAATATACATATATGTATGTGTATACACAGTGTGTATACAATTGTTATATTATTACTTATCCTACCTAGTATATTAATGGCTATATAACATAGCTGTGTCCCAAATACATGTAATACATATTACTTGTCATCTCGTTTAAACCTCACAAGAGTTCTTTGGTGAAGATATGATTACCATTTTACAGATGAGAAAACCTGAGAAGAATAGAAGTTAAGTAGCATGCCAAGCTTACCCAGCTAGCTCTCATTCATTCATTCATGATTCATGAAGTATTTATCAAACAACTACTATATGCTATCATTAAAGATACAAAAAGGATCAAACATAATCCTTGCCTTCAAAGAAGCCACAGTCTAAGGTTAACAAGTGGGCTGGAGTGGAATTTAGTTTTATCATTTCAAAGGCAAAGGAACCCAGATTGGAGAGTTTTCTGGCAACTGCCTTAGGACTTTTTGACCAATATTAATGTAATATATAAAGGTAAGCATCAATGTGTTGGTGGGAAGAAGTATCCTAGAAAAGCTTTTTTTTTTTTTTAACTATGTCTAGGACTCTTATGAACTACGAATTCATTATTAAGTTATTTGGTGACACAGACTATTGTTCAAGAATTTCCTCCCAGAGCAATTGATAAATATCAAATACTTTTATGATGAGCAGTTCCAGGAAGGGTTAAAGTTAGCTTCTCCGGGACATATGACGGGAAAGTAGCTGAACATGATTTCAAAGGGATTTTTTAGGAGAAAATTCCAATTACAGAGAAGTAATTTCCCTTTCTAGCTTACTAAGCCCTATTTCAGACTAATGCCGTTTCAAGATCATATCCCTTCTCCCCTTATTTCCACAGATATTTTGAATATGAAAATCTTATGTCAAAACTTAGCTGAAGCCTTCATCAGGCTTTTGAAAGGCTAAGTAAGAATTCTGTTTCTAGGAATAAAAAGATTTGGATCAGAAAGATTCTTTGCTGGCTAGAGTTCCTTTTCGGATGGTAGTTCAAGCAGTCTTTAATCATATTTTTGTTGATTATTTATTAGTTTCCCTGGGAAATCAAAGACTCAGTAACGTAAAATGTGTTTTCCTTAAGATATTTTATGAATCAGAACCTACAGTAAAGAAATAATGGGAAATACATTTCCTTTGCTGATATGCACTAATTGAGAATTAAAATCCCTTTCTCTAGTCAATTTCCCACATGGAAATGCTGAATGACCCAACTGGCCCAATTGCACCAACCACAGTTTCTGCCTACACAAAACTCTTATGCCACTAGTAGATAAAGAGAGTGCTTTCTCAGTAAATCAAAACTGCAGAGAACTAGAACTAATTTAAGTGAAAGGATAGGCTCCAAGCCAGCTGTTTGGGTAAACCCACACTGAACCAAGTGAGGGATTGATGAAACTTAATACATGTGTCTTCCAGTCATCAGCCTGGAGTATGTGTAATGCAAGCCTGTGGTGTTTCTCACTGTGAGAAAAGCAAAGGCAGACCTTCATTCTCAACTGTGTGGGGCTGCCAGCCTGTGGCAGCTTTGGTCAACATCGGGCTTGCGTTTGGGTGAGCCAGACTTTGGCTGGTTGCCTGATGGAGGTTAGGGGAATTGTGAAATGTGTCTCCTTACACAGATTGTCCTGATCGAATGAAATAAAAAGGTATTTAAAAAATAATTTGCTTAGTGAAATACAAAGGAAATAGGATGCATTTCATACTGTTAAGGCCGATATGGTTTTGGAGGACACGAGAGGTACATACGTGAAAAATTTGAAAACAATTCAGAGTAATAAATAATGGTTGTATAATAGAGACAGCAGATCACAGGGGTGAAGAGCAGGACTCTGGAGCCAGCTGTTCTGAGTTCAGAACCCACTCTGCCACTTACTAGATCTGCGACCTGGAGCAAGTTATTTGCCCTTTCCCTGTTTGGCTCTTCTGTAAAATGGAAATAGAAGAGTACCCACCTCATAAGGTGGATTTATGAATTAATAGATATAAAGGTATGCAGAATTATTGCTATCATTAGTTACTGTTATTAATAGATCAGAAGTCACAAGCTCCAATGCCTGCAGTGCCCATGAATACCAGTACAGGGATCACCGGCAACAGTGGCATGGAGATAAAATAAAGTGGTAGGGACAGTGGCAGACAGCCATCACCCTACTCCCCATTGATTGTGACCTTAAGGGAATGCTGGTCCTGTGTTGCCAGAGCTTCTGATATTGCCAAAGAAGCTTGAAATCTGGACTTGGTCAAGACTCTCAACTTGTAAAGGTGGTTGCTTTATTTAAAAATACTCTACAAGCCAAATAAAATACTGTCTTCCAGGCTGTTGGCCGCCAGTGAATGACCCCTTTGGACTAACAATGAAACTCAGCTATAGAAATTCATCCGATTACTTTATTGTCACACTGTGAAGCAGGGATTCATTGTCATTCCAGAAACAACCATTGAGTCCCCGCTGTGTGTCCACACCTGTGCTGGTGCCAAGGCTATGCCCAAGAATCAAGCAGACAATCCGAAGAAGCCACCTGCTCCTTTACAATTTGTTGACAATTAAGAAACACCTAGCACTTAATAGATATTCCATAAATGTAGGTTCCAACTCCTTCCATTACCTTTGATAAGTCTAGACCTGATCCAGTGAGTATTTGAGGGCCAATTTCGGTTCATGAGTAGGAATAGTGATACTGTTGAAAACTAATGAACCCACCGACCATATCGCAGAAATATTCCTATGCTTCTTCAATGTGAGTTTCCTGCTTTTTATCTGATTTATCATCCTCTTTTATTTGATGCCTCTACTCAGTACTTATGGACTTGGGCTGTGATATTTTGCATGTTACCTCACAATTTTTTTCTGTTTTTTTTTTTTTTTTTTTCTTTAAGTATATAAACTTCCTTTATACTTCCAAAGGATGTTCAATGGAACTCTGCTTCTGTGAGGTAAACCAGTATCATACTGCAATGAAAACTGCAGGTGATAAACATTGTCTAAGTCAAATTTCCAAAATGTATTCGACCAAGAAATACCTTTCCCTTGCATTCCCCACTTAATGGATCTTAATATGCCAAGTTACTGATATTGTTTGACCCATTTGGGGAAATGCTGGCTTGCCAAATTATTTCTCTTGTTAGGAACTACAGATTCTTGTAATTTCTTCCCCACTCCAGCATCCACACAGGTATCTCCCAAGGCTCTGACTTTATTTTCAAGAAGTCCATTTGAGACCAGCCTGGGTAATAAAGTGAGACCCTGTCTCTACAAATAATAATGATAATAATAAATTAGTTGGATGTGGTGACATGTACCTGTAGTCCAAGCTACTTGGGAGACTAAGGTAGAGGATTGTTTGAGCTCAGGAGTTCGAGGTTGCAGTGAGGTATGATCATGCCTTTGCACTCCAGCCTGGGCAACAGAGTGAGACCCTCTCCCCAAAACAAAACATGGGTTTGCAAACTCTTTGAGAAAAGGAACTGTCATCCTGTGCTCAGCATAGAACCAAGCACTGGGTTGTTACGTGGCAAATGCTATGGAACGCCATAGACCCCTTTTTTTGCTGCTATAACTGGTGTTTTAACCTAGCAGTGAATGGCTCGAGGAAAAAAAATACTGCAGGGAATGTAACAATACATGAATTTGGATAAAGAGTACATGAGTGTTTTGGGGTATTATTCTTATAACTTCTCTGCAAGTTTAAAATGATAATCCAAATTTTAAAAACTCATTTTCAGTTCATCAGACTACTCTTAAAATGTGTAAAACTATACCTGAATTTAAAAGCAACAAAACTCATATTGCAAGTGTTGGCAAACTGAGAGATAGGAGCAGAACACAATGGTGGATGCCTATAAATGGATCAAGAAAAGGGAGTGAGAATTTACTGGAAAGAAGGACAAATGAACATCGAAATCAGCAGGTTTGGGTTTTTCCAAAGATCAGTGCCTGATACTGGTTCCCAGATGATACCTCCCAAGAGCCCAGTTCCCAGGGTGCGTTCCAGCCTCTGTCACCCAGGCTTCCCACCAAGTCTTGTGCCAATAGTAGTTGCCAGCACATTCTGCCTCACAAGTTGCTGGCTCCACCACTACTACCCTGTCCCACCCACGTCCAAGATACGCATCTGGCTTTTCTGCTTTGAATTCAGGAAGTCGTCTCCTCTCCTGTCATGTAACTCCCTGTGTGACCCAGCCTACCCAGCCACACTCCTCAGTTCTTTGTGGCAAGACTCAACCTGACCCCCCTTCAGAGAAAGAGAAATAAGTGTTGGGGTTGAAGTTTCAGCTGTACACTGATGTTTCCCACACTCATAAACTTACGTAGCAATGAGGAACTGGAGTCTATTTTTGACTGTTGTAGTGACCTTTGTGCATACCCCGAAAGACAGAGGAACATTGAGCTAATGTAGCCATCCCATTAAGCCTCAGTAGCTCTAACAGGTCCTTTTAGTTGTGGTCAGGGTGTCAGTTCTTGCACTTTAATACAATTCTTGGCTGGGCACCATGGCTCACGACTATAATCCCAGCACTTTGGGAGGCCAAAGCAGGAGGATCACTGGAGGCCAGGAGTTCAAGACCACCCTGGGCAACACAGCAAGACCTCATCTCTACAAGGTCAAAAAATTAGCTGAGTGTGGTGGTTCATGCCTATAATCCCAGCTACTCAGGAGATGGGAGGATCCCTTAAGCCCAGGAGTTGGAGATTGCAGTGAGCCAAGATTGCGCCACTACCTTCCAGCCTGGGTGATAGAGCAAGACTCTGCCTCAAAAACCAACCAGCCAAACAAACAAAAAATGCAATCTCTCCCATCCTAACTCTTCATATTAGTAAATCTTCAGTAAAATGTATATGGGAAATCAATATGGCACCCTCAAACCTAGTTGTAATAGTCAGGAGAAGACCATTCTAGCCTTTAAAATCAGTCCTGTTGACATCAATGTTTTTACCTCAAGTTCCTCTCCACCCTTCTCTGCCTCCTGATTTCATGTAGGCGAGCAATTTAGGACAATGAGAGTCACAGGATTTTAAATAACTTAATTCCTAGGTGTGTTTGGTATGGAAACAAAGATAACCCTGTTCAACAGTGAATTTGTGCCCCTGGGTGAACGGCCAGGTGTTCTTTCAACTGAACTGTGAGACTAATTTCTTCCTGGCCTCTGGAAACCAGCTGAAGCAGTGGGCCAGCTGGTCTATCTTCAATCTTGCATACCAACATCTTTCTCTGATTCACAGATTTCCTTTATCCCCAGCACTTCCTCTGGTATGTGCATCCCCAACAGTAAGTGATATCTATTATTGGATTTGGGCATTTTAAAATCATGAGCCTTCTGGAGGGGAGGGGAGAGGAAGGAGGCTGAATAGTTACATTAGAATATTTCCAGAGGGAACCTCACTTTAACCTCATCCACCTCTGACTTCTGTACCTCAGATAACCCCCATATTTGGGAGGGGTGACTTCACAGTAACTGACAATGGAATTATGACCATTGCTCTTTTTAATATTTAAATGATACACAGACTCAGAGAAAACAAAATTAGTTTACGTATAGTCATAATATCCATAACTAGGAATAGAAAACAAGAAGCTATGGAGAGTCTTATCTAGCAAAGAAATCTCTTTTAGAAAGTTTCTGATGACTTTCAGTTTCAAAGCATAGCTCTTTCATAATGTATCAACTCACTTTCAGTGATTTGAGATTTGGAGAGGACCCAACCATAGATTTACCTGGTGAGTCACAGAGTAGAACTTGATATGAGAAAGCAAGACCCTAGATCTATCAGCCTAATGGTTCTCAGAATACCAGGTCATATCCATCATTTCTTTTCCCAAATAGCTGTAATAGGCATACCTCATTTTACTGGGTTTCACTTTCTTGTGTTTTGGAGATGGTATGTCTTTTACAAACTGAACGTTTGTAGAAACCTGCATTGAGCAAGTCTACCAGTGCCATTTTTTCAACAGTACATTCTCACTTCGTGTCTCTGTCACATTTTAGTAATTCTTGCAATCTTTCAAAAGTATTTATTAAGATAAAAAACAAAAAGGAAATAAAAATAAAGAGAAAAAGGAAGAAAATTTGTTTTTATTATATCTGTGGTGGTGACCTGTGATCCATCATGTTTCATATTACTATTGTAATTGTTTGGGGTCACCATGAACCTCATCCATATAAGATGGTGAACATAGTAAACGTTGGATGTGTTCTGACTATTCCACCAACCTGTCATTCCTTCATCTCTCTCCCTCTCCTCAGGCTTCCCTATTCCTTGAGACACAGCAGTAATGAAATTAGGCCAATTAATAGTGATAGCATCCTCCAAGTGTTCAAGTGAAAGGAAGAGTTGCACGTCTCTCACTTTAATTCAAATGCTAGAAATGATTAAGCTTAGTGAGGAAGGCATATCAAAAGCAAAGACAGTCTGAAAACCAAGACTTTTGTGCCAAACAGCCAAGTTGTGAATGCAGAGAGAAAGATCCTGCACCAAATTAAAATGCTACTCCAGTGAACACATGAATGATAAGAAAGGGAAAAACAGCCTTATTGCTGATATGGAGAGGGTTCGAGTGGTCTGGATAGAAGATCAAACCAGCCACAACATTCCCTAATGTTTATAAGCCAAAGGCTAATCCAGAGCAAAGCCCTAACTCTTCAATTCTGTGAAGGCTGAGAGAGGTGAGAAACTGCAGAAGAAAAGTTGAAAGGTAGCAGAGGATGGTTCATGAGATTTAAGAAACGAAGCTGTCTCCGTAACATAAAAGTGCAAGATGAAGCAGCAAGTGCTGATAGAGGCTGCAGCAAGCTATCCAGAAGATGTAGCTAAGATCATTGATGAAATGGTTGCACCAAACAGCAGATTTTCAATGTAGACAACCTTCTATTGGAAGAAGATGCCATGTAGCATTTTCATAGCTAGAAGAGAAGTCAATGTCTGAGGTCAAAGCCTCAAAGGACAGGCTGACTCTCTTGTTAGGGGCTAATATAGCTGGTAACTTTAAGTTGAAGCCATGCTCGTTTACCATTCTGAAAATCTTAGGGTACTTAAGAATTATGCTGAATCTATTCTGTCTGTGCTCTATAAATGGAACAACAAAGCCTGAATGATAGCACATCTGTTTATAGTATGGTATACTGAATATTTTAAGCCCATTGTTGAGACCTGCTTCTCAGAAAAAAAAAAAAAAAAAAGATTCTTTTCAAAATATTACTGCTCATTGACAATGCACGTGGTCACCCAAGAGCTCTGATGGAGATAAATGAGATTAATGTTGTTTTCATGCCGTCTAACACGACACCCATTCTACAGCCCATGGGTCAAAGAGTAATTTCTGCTGTTAAGCCTTATTATTTAAGAAATACATTTTGTAAGACTATAGCTGCCATTCCTCTGATAAATCTAGGAAGGATAATTGAAAACCTTCTGGGAAGGATTCACCATTCTAGAGGCTGTTAAGAAAATTCACGATTAATGGGAGGAAGTCAAAATATCAGCATTAACAGGAGTTTGGGAGAAGTTGATTCCAACCCTCATGGATGACTTTGAGGGGCTTAAGACTTCAGTGGAGGAAGTTACTGCAAACGTGGTAGAAATAGCAAAAGAACTAGACTCATAAATGGAGCCTAAAGATGTGGTTGAATTGTGTAATCTCATGATCAAACTTAGCAGATAAGTAGTTGCTTCTTATGGATCAGCAAAGTGTTGTGGTTTTTTGTTTTGTTGTTTTTGTTTTTGAGATAGAATCTATTCTTGGTGAAGATGCTATGAACAACGTTGAAATAATAACAAAGGATGTTGAATCTTAAATAAGCCGAGTTGATAGAGCAGTAGCAAGGTTTGAGAGGATTGACTCCAATTTTGCAAGTAGTAAAATTGTGGGTAAAATGCTATCAAACAGCATTGCATGCTACAGAGAAATCTGTCATGGAAGGAAAAGTCAACTGTTGCAGTCAACTTCATTGTCTTATTTTAAGAAATTGCTACAGCCAGCCCAACCTTCAACAGCCACCACCCTGATCCATTAGCAGCCATCACCATTAAGGCAACACAATTGTGACTTGCTAAAGGCTCAGATAATTGTTAGCATTTTTTAGCAATCGGGTATTTTAAAATTAAGTATGTACGTTGTTTTTTACACTATATTGTAGTCTGCTATGCATGCAATAGCATTATGTCTAAAAGACATAATTTTTATATGCATTGGGAAACTAAAAAATTCATGTGAGCTACTTTATTGCTATATTTATTGTGGTGGTCTAGAACTGAACCTGCAGTATCGTCAGTGTGCACCTGTATAAGATTCTCCTTGCTCTAAAAAGGACATAGAAGTGACAGAGGAACCCTGGTGACTTGAAGCTTGTCTACTTTTAGCAGTGTGTGCCTGTTGATGCTTCTGGTATAATTTATATTCTTTCTCTCATAAGTATTTTACAGGAAATGCGTTTTCCTTTGCTAGTGATATATGCACTTTGGTTTTCCGGAAGTTGTAGTGCTTTGGTTGAAGCTCTGTGTTTTAGAGAAAAGACTTACAATGACCTCCTGATATAGTTTGGGTATTTGTCTGTTCCAAATATCATATTGAAATTTGATCCCCAATTTTAGAGGTAGGATATAATGGGAGGTGTTGGGTTATGGAGGCAGATCCCTCATGGACAACTTGGTTCTGTCCTCTGGGTAATGAGTGACTTCTCACTCTATTAGTTTTTGCGAGAGCTGACTTTTGAAAAGAGCCTGGCACCTTCCTCCCCTCTCTCTCTCTCTCTCTTGCTTCCTTTCTCTCTCTCCGTGTAATGCCTGCTTCTTTTTGCCTTCCACCATGAGTGGAAGCTTCCTGAGGCCCTTAGCAGAAGCTGATGCTGGCGTCATGTTTCTTGTACAGCCTGCAGAACTGTGAGCCAAATAAGCTTCTTTTTTTATAAATTACCCAGCCTCAGGTGTTCCTTCATAGCAATGCAAACAGTCTAGGACACCTCCCGAATGTGAGCTGCACCATAAGGCAAACCGGGAAACCTCCTTTAGTTTTGCATATGTGAGAATTTTGATTGACTGAACCAAGGAATCACCCTCATAACTCCACTGCAGAAGGCTGTTCTCATGTCATTTGCACACATTTAGCTTGCCTGAAGTGTGTTCTATAAAATGCACCCAGATTTTCAGGCATTGAAAATTTATGTATTTTTTATTATTATTGTTATTTTAAATCTCATACTTTTTTTTTTTTTTTTTGAGATGAGGTCTTGCCCTGTCATCCAGTCTGGAGTGCAGTAGTGCAATCACAGCTCGCTTCAGCCTCCAACTCCTAGCCCCAAGCAATCCTCCTGCCTCGGCCTCCCAAGTAGCTAGGACTACAGGTGTACACCACTGTACCTGGCTAATTTAAAAAAATTTTTTTCTTTTTAGAGACAGGGTCTCACTCTAGGTCTTGCCTAGGCTGTTCTCAAACTCCTGGCTTCAAAAAATCCTCCTGCCTCAGCTTCCTAAAGCGCTGGGATTGCAGGCATGAGCCACCATGCCCAGCTACATTTTTTAATGGAGAGAGACGTCCTGGGCATTTGAACTGCAGATTCCCTTAAACTGGACATTGTCAGCTATTTACATATTACAAAAACAATTGTGTTTCATGTAAAGTATTAAACATCAACATTACGTCACCACAAGGGTGATTACAGCAACCTTCACTCCTAAGTGCGTCGCCTACACAAACAAGAGTTGTTTGTCTGCAGCAGTTGTTTTCATGTGGTAACAGTTGTAGGAGTTGAAGTAGCACCTTAAGGAGCAATTTTCAGAGGTGAAGAAATCAGTTTTCAAAAGTGAACTCATGGTTAATAACTAACCAATAAAAAAAATAAAGCTACGTCCATGGCACAAATGCCCATGGCAAAAGGAAATAAGACAAGAGTCGTTTAAAAAGTAGCCTTGGAGGGAAAAAAAAAGGATTTAAAATTCAAAGACTTTGGGGAAAATTCAACTTAATCAATAACATGAGTAACAACTATTACTATTTCCTGAGTGCTTACCATATGCCAAATACCATTGTACCTGCTTCACATAGATTATTTCATCTCATTTTCACAACATTCTGTGAAGCAGGTACTTCATTATCTATCCCTGTTTGCCGGATAAGGAAGCTGAGACTTCATACAGTGTCTTGCAAGTTCGGACAGCCTCCAGCAAACATAGGAAACAGGATTCGAACCCATGCAGTCTGCCTCAGAGCCAAAGCCCTTGGCCATTTTTCTATCCTGACTTCCACAGATAATTTCTGCCTACAGCAGAGGTCAGAAACTGACAACCAGCTGGCCTTACCTAGCCTTAGGTAACAGTGATGGCTATTGAACACTTACTATGTGTCAGGATTATTTTACACATAGTCATTTGTTCCTTCATTTAATCTTCAAAGCAGCTCCGTGAGGTACGTTTCAGTTATTATCCCCATTTTACAGATGAGAAAACTGAGACCAAGAGGAAGTAACACTTCCCAAATGTTAGCAGAACTAACATCCAAATCCAGACTGTCTCATTCCAGATTCTCCCCCTCTTCACCATTATGCTAAAAATACAATTGTCTGCCAACATGACAAACCTGGATGTTTCACAAAAAAATGAAGGCTTCTGACTTGTCATGAAAAAAAAAAAAAAAAAACAGACTTGTCCCCTTGGATGGAGCAACAGTCACTTGTAACACTGAGTAGCTGCCCCTTTTAGATGGGGTATCTCCTACCTAGTTGCCACTACCCCTCACTTAGGCTGCTTTGCTCTTTGATTGCCGGCCTGAACTTTGGGGACATTCCATTTTGCAGTCTCAGTCTAAGGTATCCCTTATACTGGATCTGCCTCTCTTAACAAGCTAAATGTCTGTGTGGTTTATGTTTTTTATTGTATCACAAGCTGTTTAACGTTCTCTAAAAAGCATTCCCCCAAATAGCAATAAATGCCTCTTTCCTATTTTCTTCCCTGTCCCTTGCCCCAAAAGAAAGGCAGCTCTGCAGAACTAGTATTTGTGCCCAACCAAGTGGGAAGATATGAGGCTGATAGCCTTTTCTCTCTCTTCTTGGTTGGTGGCACTCTGGTAGTGCTTGGTTAGCAATAACGGAGCATCTCCCGGCTTTGTTATGTATTACAGTAGGCTATTGTGTGACATAGACACACCTGGCTTTTGTACATGCCAGAGTGAAATTCAACTACAACATCCAGAATTGAAGAGAAGGATATTGACAGGTACATGCCTCCTTCTCAAACCAGAGATTTTATATTTAAAAAGGGCTTTTCTAAGAAGTCAGTCTTGATTATTTGTTCCATGTTGGGCCAAACCAGTGCATTATTGGGAAGATAATGAGTGGCATTCACCCAAGGGTAATCCTTTCAGGGATTTTGATGATGCAGTAAATCATGAGTGTAAAGCCTGAGTGGTTTATGCCATTAAAACCTCAAGATAGAATTAGACTTGTAATCACCACTTGCCCATGTTTTGTCATTTATGATAATTATAGTAGTAATAATCCATGTATTGTTGAGAAGTAGCAGTCAGAAGCATCCATCAATTTTTTATCGACACCAAATCAAGTTGATACTTCATCTTTGCTGCAAAAATGTAGATTGCACCAATTAGTCTAAAGAAATTGGGCAGTCATTAGCAACGAAGCAAGCAGTTAATCTACAGAACATTTCTGGCCCCTCTGATGCCAACAATTCCTCTTAATTATGTGGAATATCATGAGCTTCTTTGGGACTCTGTCAACAGTGCCATTGTTGGCTTACATTAGAAGGAGCATCTATGTCCCTGCTCTTATTTAAAAGAATGCAGTGCCTTCCAGCCCCCACCTTGCACTCTTAGGCGCTTCTAGGCAAATTTATTCTGAAGCAGAACACTTGAATCAAAGCAGTGTGCATTTTCTTTCTTATTTAGAAATAAGAATTTTCCCCAGTGGGCTTCTTTCGGTGATGGCACGTTAGCTCACCATCCCATATGTGTTAACTATTTTTGTTCACCTTACCCAAATCATGGAATAATCATCTCCTTGAAAAAAAGGAAAGAAAAGAAAAGTCAGGGTTTAAAAGAAAAATCCAACTAGTTGTGAAGAAATCCTGGTGCTAATGAGCTTTCTGCATCTGCCTCAAGTCTTTTCCCCAGGCTAGCCCATTCTCCCTCTCTAGACATTTTCAATCAGCCTCGCCCGCAAATTGTACTAAGCAGCTGAATAATGTAGGGTAGAAATTTCAAATATGAGTATTATTTCCTATTTAGGAAATTTGGAAAAGAAAGAGCAGGAAAAAAATAAGTCACCCCCTGGTCCCCCACCATGGCACTACCTCTGTGAATATTCTTTGGACTCTGACACATACACACATATTGACTTTTATCATCATCATCATCATCATCATCATCATCATCATCATTATTCTAGTACTCTCTTTTTCACTTTGCTAACAGTTTGAATCATCTTTTCTAATGGATGCATAATATTCTACCAAATACAGAGTGTGTATTTTTCCATGTTTTGGATTATTTCCCTAGGATAGCTTGCCCAAAGTAAAATACTTGGTCAAAATTTATAAGCCTCTTCATAGCTATCAATATGAAGCCTCTTCATAGCTGTCAAAATGAAGCCTCTTCATATTGACAAACTCTCTCCAAAAGTATGATACCAATTTTTAAAATCCCACCAGTAATATATGCAGATACTGGTTTGATGTTAGTGAGATTTAAATTCAGTTGTGTTGGCATGGTTACAGCTAAGATAGATAGATCGATAGATACATACATATGCGCGTGCACGCGCGCGCGCGGGTGTGTGTGTTACTCCTCCTTAATGGACACATGGTGATATGGTTTGACTGTGTCCCCACCCAGATCTCATCTTGAATTGTAGTTCCCAAAATTCCCACATGTGGTGGGAGAGACCTGGTGGGAGGTAATTGAATCATGGGGGCGGTTTCCCCATGCTGTTCTCATGATAGTAAGTTCTCATGAGATCTGATGGTTTTATAAGGGGCTCCCCCTTTGTTGGGTTCTCATTCTTCTCCTTCCTGCTGTCATGTGAAGAAGAACGTGTTTGCTTCCCCTTCTGCCATGACTGTAAGTTTCCTGAGGCCTCCCCAGTCCTGTGGAACTGTGAGTCAATTAAACCTCTTTCCTTTATAATTTGCCCAGTCTTGGCCGTTCTCTATAGCACTGTGAGAATGGACTAATACAATGGGCACAGTATCAAATTGTACCCTGACTCATATTACTGTAAACAATGATAGTTGTTATCTCACATCACAGGAAGTTCAGAAATAGGACAGCTGTAGGTGTGATACGATCATAGGCCCAATGATATGATTGAAGACTTGAGTTGTTTTCTTCAGGTTCTGCCATCATCACCACCCTCATGCTGGCCTCCTTCGGGCTTCAAATGGCTACAGTAGCTCCAGACACCACATCCAGATGTAGAAACAACAGAGATAGAAGGAAATCAATTCTTGTATCTCCTTCTCAAGAGTGAGGAGATCCTTCCTAGAAGCTCCCAACTGAAACCCCTAAACCAAGACTGGCAAGGGAAATGGAAGCACCATTACTGACTGATTAACCAAGATTTTCTCCCCATCTGGCAATGGAGTCAACTTCCTTTGAGTGCTGAATACCTGAATAAAACAGATTCTGTTACAAGGAAGAAGGAGGGAAGGTTGTTGAGGCACAGTGCCTCGCATAGGCATCATGATTTTTTTAAGTCTCCGTCACACTCATAGAACCATATAAATTTCTTTAGTAACAATTGATGCATTTAATGGGCATATGCAAAAGTTGTTGGCAGATCTACCAAGTACTGGGCTTTGTCCAATGTAGAAGGTCCTCCCAGGCAGTGATCATGCTCCACAATTCCTTTACATTTTCCTAAAAACCTACCTCAGTGTTGGGCCCCTCAGGTAGAAACCAGGAACACCTTGGTTTCTAGATTGCTTTGGCATATAGGTTTCCTATGGGAAAGAAATAGGAAAGCTGACTTTCCTCTTTGAGAATCTCCTGTTTGGTGGAGATTTTACATCCAGGATACCATTGTTAGGACTTCCACTGAGATGAAGGTTTACAGCCTGATGAAACAAGTCTCACTTTCCACTTTGAATTACTCAGGCTCTGTGCATCTTATTCCACTGCACAGCCTAGCATTTTGAACACTTCACTACTCATTAGCACCTCCAGTGAAAGATCAGAAAAGAAGGTGGCTGGAAGAGGAGGATTGAAGAATGCGGATTAGTCAAATTGTTTTTTGTTTTATCTAGTTAGAGAAACAGCTAAAATTACTGCCTCAAAAAATTTTGGAAAATTATCTAGTTTATAGTTTATTTCTGCAGTTATTTTCCCACTAATTATAAAAATTATTAGGAGTATTACGTTTTAGAGTAAAATAAATAAACAATAACAAAAAATGGCTACAACAGAAGAAAACATGTTCCCGGATTGAAGAAACCAACCTAGAAATTATACTGTATGCCTCAGAAATTTAATGTTATTTTGCCTTTCCTGTTGGATTATAGAGTACAGATATTATCTCTTTATTAATGCATGATTTATAAATATTATTTGGCACTAAGGATATCAAGGTGATCGTGGACCAAAGCTGCCCATCCCTTCACCCTGGTAGATGAAAACACAAAATATATCCATTTCCTATACACCATGAAGCGTCATTGCTTCCAGTAGGTTTTCCTGGTGGAGACAAAAAGGAAAAAAGAAGCACCTACTGTACTCGTGCACTTTCTGTTTTACAGTTTCATAAGGATTTTTACAACATAATTACATGCTCTATGATATTACATACATTTCCACCACTTATATAATCAAGTGCAATGACACTGACTGCTAGAATAGATGATGGGAAAAATGACTTGAATCAAAAATTACACAACAGAACGCTGTATCAGAAAGGCTTTTGGAGTGTACGTGCCACAGCCCCCAAAAAGAGATGGATCAAGATGATTATAATAGCCTTGAAGTAACAATTGATGCATTTAATGGGCATATGCATTATGAATTTTCCTAGGTTGGTCGGGCGCAGTGGCTCATGCCTGTAATCCCAGCACTTTGAGAGGCTGAGGCGGGCAGATTACCTGAGGTCAGGAGTTCGAGACCAGCCTGGCCAACATGGCGAAACCCCGTCTCTACTAAAAATACAAAAATTAGCTGGGCATGGTGGCACGTGCCTGTAGTCCCAGCTACTTGGGAGGCTGAACAGGAGAATCCCTTGAACCTGGGAGACAGAGGTTGCAGTGAGTTGAGGTGGCACCACTGCACTCCAGCCTGGGCAACAGAGTGAGACTTTGTCTCAAAAAAATAAAAAAAAGAATGTTCCTAGGTTTATGGCACCAAGAATAACTTGTACTATTTTGGAAGATTCATCTTTTTTCCCATATAACACAATGTAGCATGTAGTATTTGTGACACATACCATAGCTACCTGTGCAGGAGCTTGGTGAGTTCTGGTTTTGTCATTCTTCCCCTCACTTTCTATCCCTTCTTTTCTTTGTGCTTCTTCCACTCTCCTCTTTCTATTCTTCTACCGTCCTCCTTATCTTTTTATTTAGAGGCTTGGAGAAGGGCTTGAAACAATAGGTAATGGGGAGAAATGGAGTTTATTCATGCAACATAATTTCCCACTGTAGTAATCCATGGATCAACACATTTGAGGGCAGCTGGTTTAGAAGAGGCCCTTACATTGTCTTAACTTACTCCTCAGAGGGAAGGCTGGGTGCATAGCCAAGGTCTATTAGGTCACATGGCCTTTACAAGGAATTTTTGGGTAGTGTTATTCTTTTTTGTTGTTGTTTTTTTGAGACATAGTCTCCCTCTGTTGCCCAGGCAGGAGTACAGTGGCTCAATCTCGGCTCACTCCTACCTCTGCCTCCTGGGTTCACGCGATTCTCCTGCCTCAGCCTCCTGAGTAGCTGGGACTACAGAAGCTCACCACCACACCCGGCTAATTTTTGTATTTTTATTGGAGACAGGGTTTCACCATGTTGGTCAGGCTGGTCTCAAACTCCTGACCTCATGATCCGCCCGCCTCAGCCTCCTAAAGTGCTGAGATTACAGGTGTGAGCCACCACACCTGGCTTGGGTGGTGTGATTCTAATGTAGGAGAAAAAAGAGGAACGTAAATGCAGAACACAATTATGCAAAATTAGGAGCCTTTAAGATGAAATATGATATTATAGGTAGTTTCTTCAAAACAGCATGCTAGTTTATTATAAATAACTGTTTATTCATCACTGAAAACAAAACATACGTAAACGGCAATTTTTCTCCCAGCCAACCCCTTTTCCTCGGGTATTGTTTCAAGAAAAATTTTACAGCAGATGTTTTCAAATAGATTTCTATTTATTTGTGGGCTACTATTATATCAGTAGGATTTCTCTAGAACCTTTCCATCACTTCACCTGAGTTTTCTTTATTGGAAGAAAAAAACAAACAAACAAAAAAATGAAATGTCTGATCACCTGCCCTAAGTCTACAGTTGACAGCAGTTTTTGAGACTAGTAAGTCATGTTATCTTAAGGACAGCGTCTCCTAGGTGAGCGGCCCATAGTCCATATGGAGCAAATTAGACAGTGAAAGAACGGTGCTGCCACTGTTTCTGATTGGTTACGGTAGTATTAAAAAAGAACAACAACCTACTTGCCCAGCTCTGAAGAAGAAAGATGGATAAAATGCTCTTTGAACACACTAGTCTTTTTTTTTTTTTAATGCCTGTACAGAAGGGTTGCATTTATATTTGGCTTTCCAGACCTGTCTCTTGACCTTCTAATTACTTTATTTGAAACAGCAGTGAGGGTATAATAAACCTGGAGGTTGTCTCTCCTTTGCTTTATCATAAATTAAAGCTGCTGGTTTGTTGAGGTGAAAGTGGAGGCTGAATGTTCATTACTGCTCAAGTGACGGCTTGTCAATAGCAGTGCTTTTTAGTTTGTTCTAGTCAGCACTTGCTGTGCATTTTGTTGGACCACTGGGAAATAAATACAACAAGATTATACATTTGGAATACCACAAGAGTTCACACACACACACAAAAAAAACCCACAAATGATAAATTATACACTTGGTAGAAAGTGACATGCTATCTTGTGCTATTAACAACCAAAGATAATTGCAACGAATTGTAATTGCAGTTTGCAACTTACAGTACAGTGTGTCCAACATCAATCTTAATAGTGAACAAAGCAATTTATATTAAAACTTAATTCACTTGGTAACTTTCCGCTGTATACACGGGAGCTAACAGATGTAGCTTTTCAGAAAGTTCAAAGGCATTTGAAACGTGGAGAGAAATGCTAATGCAGTAAGCCTTGGAGAAATATTGCATTACTACTTGTAATGAAAACAAATGTATGTCATTATCTCCTAGTTTGTGTTTATTTAATAAAATATGCAGTTTGCACATTGGTGAATTCAGTGTTTCTGAATGGATATGGAATAATGTTCTGTTCAGAATCAAAGGCCAAACAGGACTAGCAATTACGCATCTTCTGTAAATAGTCTGCTGTAGCGTGCACATTGATGCTTGAGTGGGTTTTGTATGAGGTGTAACAGCAAACCGGGGTAACTTTATTCATGACTTTCCTTAGATTGGATGTCTTTGAAGCAAGAAAGGGAAATCTCCTGGAATTACTTAAGAGAACAAGCATATTTGTTTTGTGAGCTTGACTGATGGCCAGTAGAGCAGTTGAGTGAAATCTCTAAACTGATTAGGGCTTTCGTTCAAATAATCTTCTACCGTTTTCATTAATTTATTCTTTAATGCTATTTTGCTGCTCTTCTACCAAGGATAATAATCTCATACTTGCTGACCTCCATGAGTGGATGACCTGGAGCTCATAACTAATCTTATTTACTCTTCTGACCAGCCCAACTTCATTTACCTTGACTGGATAAAGAGCCTTGCATTGCTAAGCCTCCCTTCCTTCGTAGCATTCTCGTTAATCTACAGTGAAGGGGGAACGATGGGCTTTCCCAATCAAGATCCCAAAGCATGCTGGGGCATTGGGAACTTCATGCGATTTCTCTTCCTTTCGTGAAAGCATGTTTTCACTTTATTCTCCCTCCTTTTTGATTTGAAAATAATAGAGAAAAATGGGGGAGTGGGACTTCCCCATGGTCCCGCTCTCCTAATACAGCTATTTTTACCTTGAAAGTTAATTTCCAGCCATTGACCATAGGAATGTGTGGGTTAATTTAGGTGGTGGTGTTGAATACATGTAATTTTGTATCATGCTTTTTTTGTTTAATGCTACATTGGTTCCTGTGTTGCTTCAGAATTTTATAATTATGCATTTTAAAGACTGAGTGATAATGCATTGTTTATATGCTATTTTGGATTTAATTGTTCCTTAGTATTGAAGTTAGGTTACTTCTACTTAGTTTTGCTATTAGGAGTAACGCTACAATAAAAATCTCTGTTTTCTTCAGTTAGATTGTTTCTCTTGAATATAATATTACAAATGAAATTATCAAGTAAAAGGTATCAGTGTTTGTATGGCTCTTACCAGACATTACCAAAAAAATTTCTGGGCTGGTTTTTTTTGTTCTTTGTTTTTTGTTTTTGAGATAGAGTCTCACTCTGTCACCAGGCTGGAGTGCAGAGGCACGATCTCGGCTCACTGCAACCTCTGCCTCCTGGGTTCAAGCAATTCTCCTGCCTTAGCCTCCTGAGTAACTGGGATTACAGGTGCGCACCACCATGCCCAGCTAATTTTTTTTTTTTTTTTTTTTTTTTGTATTTTTAGTAGAGACAGGGTTTCACCATCCTGGCCAGGCTGGTCTTGAATTCCTGACCTCGTGATCTGCCCTCCTCAGCCTTCCAAAGTCCTGGGATTACAGGCATGAACCACCACGCCCGGCCTGGGCTGGTTTTATATTAGTATGTATTGCCACCAGCGATAGAGGATTATATAATTTTATCACGGTAGCTTTGAGAATTATCCTAACTCTTCCACTTACAAACTACATGGCACTGGGCAAATTAACCATTCTCCCTCGGTTTTCCTGTCTGAATAAAGGGAATAATAGCAATGCTTAACTCATAGGTTATCATAGGTATTATATTACTTTATATATTTAAATATCGGGGAGTAGCGTCTGCCACAAAGGAAATACTCCATAAAGGTAAGCTGTTATTATTCCCAAAATTTAATTTTTCACCCAGTTTAATATTACCTTCTATTTAAGCTGCAGTTTTTAGAGTAAATGTTTTAATAGTTCATTGAAACCAAGTAGTCAATAGATTTTATAATCAGCAACTTCTGTATTTAATGAAAAAATTTAAATCACTTAGGCAATGAGCCATTAGGAAAAATTCACAGTAAGGAATGTTCAGTGTGTAAGGTAGAGGCTTTTAGAAATTCCATCTCTTAATTTATAATAAAACAGCTTTTATTCCAGAATCATCTAAATGGGCCTTGAAGCCTTAATCAAAGTCTGAGGGGGTTTAGTCTGGATCTTGTACCTGCTCCTCGATTAGGGGAGGCCAGAGCCCCTTGATGACAGTCCCACTAAGACTGCACACTATAGGGGGAAGAAATTTCCCAGAAGAAATTGGAGCACTATTAATACTAGAAGAGAGAGAAATGGAGGCTGGACAGCTAAAAATCACAAAGGTACACCAAACTTCTTAAAGACCTTGTTACTCCAGTATTCTCAACACTAGTGATTGGGAAGACAACTAAATGATTGTAGACACCTTGAAGTATTTGGGTCACCCAGTAACCACTGCCTGTGACATTTACCCTAGAGATAAATGTTTCTTATTTTTGGCCAGGCTTGGTGGCTCACACCTATAATCCCAGCACTTTGGGAGGCCAAGGGGGAAGGATCACTTGAAGTCAGGAGTTCAAGACCAGCCTGGCCAACATGGTGAAATCCTGTCTCTACTAAAAATACAAAAATTAGCTAGGCGTGGTGACGCATGCTTGTAATCTCAGCTACTTGGGAGGCTCAGGTGGGCGGATTGCTTCAACTGGGAGGCAGGGGTTGCAGTGAGCCTGGATTGTGCCACTGCGTTCCAACCTGGGTGACAGAGTGAGACTCCGTCCCAAAAAAAAAAAAAAAAAAGGTGACTGGGCGCGGTGGCTCACGCCTGTAATCCCAGCACTTTGGGAGGCCAAGGCAGGTGGATCACCTGAGGTCAGAAGTTTGAGACCAGCCTGGCCAACATGGTGAAACCCTGTCTTTACTAAAAATACAAAAATTATCCAGGTGTTGGGGCGGGCGCCTGTAATCCTACCTACTCTGGAGGCTGAGGCAGGAGAATTGCTTGAACCCAGGAGACGGAGGTTGCAGTGAGCCGACATCATGCCACTGCACTCCAACCTGGGCAACAGGGCAAGACTCTGGCTCAAAAAAAAAAAATTTACTTATTTTTATTAGTCAGCACGACATTGAGAACTCATATCATTAGACATTTTGC
The DNA here is from genome assembly GCF_024542745.1 of Macaca thibetana thibetana. Taxonomy (NCBI): domain Eukaryota; kingdom Metazoa; phylum Chordata; class Mammalia; order Primates; family Cercopithecidae; genus Macaca; species Macaca thibetana. The sequence continues at coordinate 37,953,191 of NC_065597.1, read as the reverse complement.
AGGAGAAATGGCTCATGTTTGGCTGCAAATATCAAAGACTGGAAAAACGGTAACTTAAACAATGTTAGGATTTATTTTCCTTCATCTGAAAGAAGTTCCCAAAGAATAGGGTTATTCTGGTGGCTCCACAACATCACCAATGTTCATGGCCCCTTTGGTCTTTATGTTCTGCTATACTTTGACTTGGCTTCTAGCTTCAGGTTTCCCTCATGGTCACAAAAGAACTGCTGTGGCTCCTAATGGCTCACCTACATTACAGGTAGGAAGAAGGAAGAAAGGGAGGGAAGGGTAAAATGTGCCTGGCAGCTGAGCCAAACCCCAACCCCTTTTTAAGGAACTTCCCCAGAAGCCTTGCCCAACAATCTCTACCTAGACTCCATTACCTAAAACCTAATCACTTAGTCACCTCTATGTGTAAGGGAAAACTGAGAAGTGTTTTCAGCTGGGTACATTGCTGCTGTCAACAAAATCAGGCTTGTGTAAAGGAATAGAAAGGGAAGAATGGATGTTAGGAAGGCAACCTGCAGTTTCTGGCACAGCTCCCTTGTGTGAAGGAGACAGTCTTCAGCTCTGTGAACTCTCCTGGCGGTCCCTGATGTCGGCCAGTATTATAGACGAGAAGCCAGGAGAGTCATAATGAAGCACTTTCCAGGGTAGAGAAAAAAGTAAGTGGAGTGAATGATGAAAACTTTAGGTCATTAAATAAAGTTCCAACATTTTCTTCCTGCCCAAAACATTCACAACAAACTCTGTGGAGTAGGAGTTGAAGGAAAATGTGCCATGCCATTTTTCTTTAGCCTTTTTGCAATGCAACGCACAATCAATACAAATCTTTGCAGTAATCATATATTGATTTTCCTAGAATATAACTCCATTTAAAGCACTTTTATCCCCAAGAGTAGAAACATTGGAGGCTATCAAAGGAGGAAGTAGATTTCCTTGACCCCATCTGCAGTGCACAATTGATTAACAGGATAGTTATGAGAGTGCGAGAGAGAGACAGAGAGAGAGAAGAGAGAAGTCACCGAAAGGTTAATACCAGCTAAAGAGAAACATGATTATAGGACATTAGGCTTTTTGTAAAATCATAAGGTCAGGATAAGATAATGATACCATCTAAAATTACACAAGATTTTGAGTACTTAGCATCCTCTGACTGCCCCAGCAACCCAACCCAAACCCCAACAAGCAGAGCTGAATTTTTGGGGTTGGCAAAGCCACAAATGGAATGATAGGTTTAGGTTCAGGCCCCATGAGCTGGCTTGATAAGGGAATGAGTAATACTGATTCAGTTTTTCCTGAGTCATAGCTGTGTACTAAACTAAAACCTTATCATACATCCCATCGAATGTTTCTTTGCTTCAGACAAAGTGAAAAGGAAAAAGGACATTAGGAACCCTCATTTTTATGCCTTTTCTTAGGAAAGTTAAACACTTCCTTTCTTATACTTTCCCTCCTCTCTATCACTTTACTCCCTAAAGATTACCAAAAAAAAAAAAAAAAAAATCCGCTTTCTGAAAATCCCATGAGTTTAGGTCTGCTGAATATTTCTATTCACAGATGTCTTCATCCCAGAGACAAGAAGAGTAATTGGATGGTAAGTTGCAAAAAGCATGCAAGTTCTGCTCTGCCTCTGGCCTGAGTAACTGGGATGTAGCCAAAACGGAGAATGGTACCCCCTGAAGCAATCCTGAGTTAATGTCTCTTACATACTCCTTGCTGAAAAGGCAGAGGGTGTACTCTTGTTTACAATGTATTGTTCTCACTGTATTTCCCTCCCTAAGTCCCTCTTGTTTTTTTGTATCAAGACTGAGTTCTCACAAACAAGCTCTTTATTAAATTAAATGGTGCATGTAGCCTCATTATCCTTCTCAATGTGCAATGCTTGATAGTTTATTTTACAAGCAACTTCCGGAGTTTGTGTGTTTTTGTTTTGGGGGGCTTTTTTACATTTTGGCTTCAGGCAAAGCAACTAATACACATTGTTAGATGAAGTATCTTATCTGTCAGCAGCACCCTTGTGAATTAATCATAATTCAATAGGATTACTAATCAAGATTTGAGATGAATGTTTTGATAGAGCAATCAGATTTGTCTAATCTATCATTAGTTGACAGTCGCTGCAGGCAGAGTGCAAACTTGGCAATAGTAGACCTGTTTCTGATCCCTTTGGCTTGGCCCACCAGTTGGGTAGCTTCACTGATTATAGCAGTGGACCCAGGCGTTGCAACTAATTAAGTTCTGTTTCTCACTCGCCAGGATCCTCCCTCCTCCTCCCACCGTTTTCAAAATATGTTGGGTGGAGTTCAGCTCTCATGAACCTGCCCATGTAATGAACAGATTTGGTAACAAGGTGTTCCTTTTGGTCATTTTCACTTGATAACAAAGATGTGCCACGCCAGGTGACAAATCTCAAGGGTGATTTATGGTGTCACTTGCAAAAAGCAGTCAAAGAAAAAAGAGAAACTTAACCTATTGTTAAAAGATACTACTGATTACAACTCTTTTCATGTCACTAAAATCTGTGCCCCATTTTACCAAGTTGTACATTCTTGGAAGTAATTTATAGCATATCTTGCACATTTGTTCAGTTTGATTAGATAAATGAAAGCATCTGGTGTAGATTGGTATTTTATTTTATACAGTATATACAGTATTTAAAATTATATTAAATTTTGAAATAATAAATTATGCTCTGCATATTATGTGGCAGTCATTAATACAAAGATGGGATCATTTTATAGAGGAGTCCTTTACCAATTTTTCTTCCTCTCTCCACATTGTTATTAATATATAGATTTTTTTATTATAGAAAGCTTGGAAAATTCTAGGAAAGTCTAAAAAATTTTAAATTTACCATAATCTCGTCATCTCAGAATGATCAATATTAACATTATATCATTCTATTAAAATTAAATAACAGCGCACATACCTTAATTAGTAATTGCTTGACAGTATTGTCAATAAAATATGATTCTACCTGGCATGGTGTTCTGGGATCTGTAGGCAACCCAAAGGAATCCAGAAAGATCGTACTTTCTCTCAAGGCTTCACTTTCTACATGAAAACCATATGGGAAAACTCATTTAGGCTGTTAGTGTATCCCACATGTTAGAAGTGACAACTTCTTAATTTCACAAGCACGTCACAGGCCTCACTAAATGAATGCTAGCCACACTGAGAGATTTGTAGCTTGGATGATTTAGACAAGGGATAGTTGAGAGTTACCTAATTAGACTCCAGGTGTAATTATGTAAGGCGTTCCAGGCAGCAGTGTGCTGTCTGTTAATTAACTCTCATGCTGAACATGCAGTAGCCCCTGAACAAAGAACAGTTCATGGAGGAAGAAAAGCTTCCTTACTTTGCCCTAGCTTTAGTTATTCTCCTACTAAAGTTAACCTCTCATGCTCCCCCTTTCTTCTAGTTGAGAGATGAGCCATCAACACAAGCTACTTTGCGAAGTGTTCATCATTGGTCCCTGTAACTCTCTTCCTACCGTCTTCCGTTTTCTTAAAACATTCTTTGGAATGATCTTTTAAAAAATCAGCTGTGTATGTATTTTTTATGTACAACTCTGTTACTGGTTTAAAAAATCCAAGTGACTTCTAATCCTGGTTTTTTTGCTGCCCGTTAAACTCCACAGGTATCTTTCTGTAGTGACGGGGAGAATGATATTTACTGAACCACAGGATTAGCTAATATCCCATCAATAACTGAGTGCCATAGACTGCCTCAGTTGATCCCGTTCCTATCTCTAGGTAGCCACAGTGAGAAAAGCACTGATTAAAGAATATTTTTTCTTCCACTAAATTAGTCCATGACTTCATTTGTACTGGTCTCTGTTGTCAATTGCTGCCAAAAATGTTTAATTCATGCAATAAAGTAAACTTCATAAGTCTATATAATTCAACTCAACACTTGCATGAGAAAATATTTCAGGTAACCAGTTAAGCCCTGTGTATGGATGGTGACTGATTGATTTTTCAGTCTCCCAGTTCTCAAGTGAGAAAATCCCATTTCGAGGTTCTCTCTTCCTCCTAATCCTGTCACCTTGACATCTCCTGCAGACTTTAGTTTTCTACTAATAATGTCTAGAATGACACACAGGACCACCTTGTTCATATGGAAGATGAATAATAGTTCTAGAATTCTGTCTACGATAACATGCAATTAACATAGAGTAAGTATTTGCCTGAAACGTTAAGAACAGATAGGATTCAACATTTTTTTCTTCTAGTACCTCTTACCAATTATGAGAAAGAAACTGCCTACTAAAACAGTCTTGATTTTTCTTGTCTGTTGTAAGAAAGGTAAAATAAAGGCTTTGTTGTATAAAAAGCATTATCTGGCAGCCCTTATAGCCATATGGGAAATGCCTCAAAGAAATGCATCCTAGTGAAGATGTGGGACATTTGGACAATTTGAGTGTTCTCTTTCAGTTGGATAATTTTCAGTTGGATATCTAGTGAAACTTAGTCCTCCTCATTTTTTTTTGTTTGGTTTTCCTCTGACATGCAGCGTAGCCTACATCAGGCCTTTATAGTCAAAACCAGACCAACCAGTTTTGACCAAGCACTTCCTCTCTTCGAGGTTATGTTTAGTGCATCAGGAATCGAAAGACGTCTAAGACATAAACCCTATCGCCAGAGAGTATACTATCTGTTAGGGAAGATTAGACATTAAAAACTTGAAAAGTAAAACTCTAATGAAGGATTTAAAGAACAGTTCAAGATAACAGTAGGAAAGATATGCCACATGACAATACATGATTGTCAAATGCATTTACAGATTTCCTTTAGAACAAAAACTGTTCTTGAATCCTTCTAATAGTAGGGACTCATAGAAACTATTATGAATCCTTATGAATCCTTTTTTTTTTTTTTTTTTTTTTGAGACAGAGTCTCGCTTGTCACCCAGGCTGGAGTGCAGTGGCACAATCTTGGCTCACTGCAAGTTGCAAGTTCCACCTACGGGGTTCACGCCATTCTCCTGCCTCAGCCTCCCGAGTCGCAGAGACTACAGGCGCCTGCCACTACGCCCGGCTAATTTTTTGTATTTTTAGTAGTGACGGGGTTTCACCGTGTTAGGCAGGATGGTCTCGATCTCCTGACCTTGTGATCCGCCTGTCTCGGCCTCCCAAAGTGCTAGGATTACAGACGTGAGCCACCGCGCCCAGCCTATGAATCCTTAAAATATTAAGAAACAAGTATTATTCCATAAGAATGACTTTCAATTTAGAAATTTCAATGCAAAGCAGAAATCTGGTTTATGTAACTGGTAAAGTCATTCTTTTAGGTTATCACTGAATTGGAAGTGTAAAATGTGAAAATTCTTATATAAACAGTAATCTCTGAGAAAATGCCAGTGGACCAACCCCACAGAGCCAGGAGAGGTAATCAAATAATTTCTTTAGCAAGCTCCAAATATGATGAGGTTGTTTTAAGCTACATACATAAGATCTTAGGGGAAAAAATGGATTTTTTAGTTGTCTAAATGAAACTGCAGTTTGTTACAGCCCCACGGATACTTCTTGCCTGCTGCACAGAAAAGCCAATGCACTGAGACAGTGGTGTTGCAGCAGAAAAAGAGTTTAGGAATCTCAGGGCCAGCCAAGTGAGGAGATGGGAGATATTTCTCAAATTTGCCTTCCCAAGAATTTGGAAGCTAGGGTTGTTAAGGAAATTTGGTGGGCATGAGACTAGGGAATGGATACTGCTGATTGGGTGGGGATGAAATAGCATGGGCGTCAAAACTGTCTTTGTGCCTGAGTCAGTTTCTGGGTGGGGCTCACAGAGCTGGTGAGTCAGTTCCTTGGTATGGGTCACAGATCTGGGTGGCATCATTGGCTCATCAGAATGCAAAGTCTGAAAAATACCTCAAACACCAGTGTTAGGTTTTATGATACTGATGTTATCTATGAAACAATGGGAGAAGTTACAAATCTGTGACCATCAGCTATGTGACTCTTGAGCTCTAAGCAATTATAGAAAAGCAAAGAAAAGCAAATTATGAAACAATAACTGCTTGTGATTTAACTATGCCCATACCTTAGCAGACCTTAAGTCCTTATCACAATTCTATCCTTGTGGCCTTTTATTAATTTTTTGAAGGTGGTTTCATAAGACATGGACAGACAGATGGAAAGAGGTCATTCCAGTTAGGTAGAATTCCATATGAGAGTAGGAATAAGGTAGTGTACAGTAGGTTTAGTGTGTTAGGCTATCTGACTGAAACAGAAAATTCAGGAAACTTAGACCAATATATGGGAGGCATCAAAAGATGGCTCCATTCTGGGAAGCCTTCAAAGGTTTCCAAGACTAACAGTGACATGATGCTGGTGATATTATAGGCAGATTAATCTAGTGGGCAGTGTCTACAATGGATCTGAGTTGTTCTTGCTTGAGGCAAGGGGTTGTATCTAGAGAAAAGCAATGTTCCTGAAATGAGGTGATGTGAGCATGCGTCTGACAGAGCAGTGATAACAGAAAAGACATGTGAATTTCAGAGGACTTCTAAGTTGACAGAGCTTTGTAATCAATTGGTTTGGAGGATGAAGAAGAGGAATGAGCCAAGAGTGATTCTCTGATATCAAACCCAGAAATAAGTGGACATTTGGAGGCTCCAAAACCAATTTGAGCATGGGAAGAGGTTTTAAAGATACAGCCACGTAAATTAGCTATTGGGAAGACCTAAAGTGCGCAACATTCTTCTGGCTGTGAAAATTACAAAATTATTCCCCAAAGGACTACTTAGATCATTATATCAACGCAGTCACCTGAAATATATTGATATCCAAAGTACACATCCAGTAATTAAAAGAAAAAAAATCCAAACAGTTTGTTGATTTTGATATTTTGTTATGGGTTAGTAATTGCCTTGACTATCTTCTTGCAGAGCTTGTAGTTAAAGGCTTGCTTATTTCTTCATCACTTAACAGCTGAATTTCTTCTTTCTTCCTATTGATATAGTTTAGATGCTTGTCTCCCCAAATCTCATCTTGAAGTATGGTCCCCAATGTTGGAGGTAGGGCTTGGTGGGAAGTGTTTGGGTCCTGGGGGTGGATCCCTCATGGCTTGGTGCTGTCCATGAGATAGCGAGTGAGGTCTCATAAGATCTGTTTGTTTAAAGTGTGGCATCTCCCTCCCCTCCACTCGATCTCTCTTGCGCTTGCCGTGGCCATGTGACATAACTGCTCCCACTTCACCTTCTGCCATGAGCAAAAGCTCTCTAAGGCCTGCCCAGAAGCCAAGCGTATTCCAGCACCAAACCTACTGTCCAGCCTGCAGAACCATGAGCCAATTAAACCTCTTTTCTTTATAAATTACCCAGTCTCAAGTATTCCTTTGTAGCCATGCGAGAATGGCCTCACACACCTATTTAGGTTAAAAGGTTTTCTTATCATCTTTGTTTTCAGAAATGGACAAATTGCCAAGGGCCTGTCAATTCTGGACTGACATTGTTTTACCTGCTTGAAGAGATATTGTTTTCTCTTAAGAATTAGTGATTTTCTTCATTTGTGTGACTGACTTACATAATACTTGCAGAATTGGCCACTTAGTGTCCGGCAGAGAAATGAAGTTGACACTGTGGGGCTGGGAATTCTCTGGGGCATTCAGGTCTGAAAAGTGAGGAGAAATTAAGCAAAAAAATAAAAACACTGTACCTTTTGTCAAACCCTTTGCTTAGATCGAGGAATCTAGATTTGGCTAAAAGGTTGAACTGAATGCATACAGTTGTGCGGTATAAATTTGTCTTTGTAAAGGTCAGACTTGGCCAGGCACAGTAGTTCATGCCTGTAATCTCAGCACTTTGGGAGGCTGACACAGGAGGACCCTTGAGGCCAGAAGTTCAAGACCAGCCTGGGCAATGTAACGAGACCCTGCCTCTACAAAAACGAGAAAACTTAACAGGGTGTGGTGGTTCATGCCTGTAGTACCAGCTACATGGGAGGCTGAAGTAGGAGGATTGCTTAAGCCCAGAAGTTCAAGGCTGCAGGGAACTATGCTCATGCCATTACTCCAGATTGGGCCACCGAGCAAGACCCTGTCTCTTAAAATAAATAAATAAAAAATAAATAAAGCTCAGATTCCTCCCATTCCAGGGAATAGGGAAAGTTCCCCATTGGTCAGAACTGAGTCCTGTAAGCTCCAAACAATATGATTCACCTTTAAAGTCCTTCTGACTATACCTTTCCAAGTGTCTGACTTATGATGTGTTCCTTGTTGTATAGACTTGTACATACCTGGGCTATATAAGTATCACTTCTGAGGGTACAGGTAGGAGGGTTTCTGCGAGGGCCCACTGTCACTTCAGGAAAGTGTAGCAGTACTTGCCAAATTTAAAAGCCATTGAAACAACTGAAAATAAAAATTAAAGGTGGTTATTTCCCCCATTACTGAAAGGTATTTGTGAAATCTTGCATTTACCTTTTTTTAATAGACTTTAAACATTGACTTTCCTTTCTCTGGGAAGACAGATGTTTGTATAACCAGGAAAGAAAGCTGCTCTCAACAGCAGTTTTCTAATAAAAGGCCTACTTGTTTTTCCATCTTAAAACCAGTGTTTAAGAGCTTTATGATTCTAAAATGAAAATAATTCCCTTGCTATGCAAGGAAAAGGAAGAGTGTTGGAATATTTTTGCAAGAAAAACGTACCTTACTTTGCCACCTTACAGTAGCCTGTTGGCATGAGTGCATTGGAATGAGGAAGCTTTTATTAGGAAATAATCATTTCCAGTTCTGTTACAGTCATTATCCCAAAAGTTTCCCAAATTCTGTGTACAGTATTGTGTCTTGGAACCTGTTTAGCCACACGTGGGGAATGAACTGAGCTTTTGAGACCGATAGGATGGTGTCAACATAAGACCAGGTAACAGAGCTGCTCTCCTAGTAGTTTTAGGGTCTTAAAAGGGGTCATTAATGCTTTCAACTCACAAAACAATCTTTAAAGTTCTGGAACTATACTTTCCTACAATCATATTTCACATTTGCACATAAGTTAGCTTGAATGAATGTTTAATAAAAAGCTGGCTACATTCACAATGTTGTGCAAAAATAAAATAAGAAATTAAAGCTGGTCTCTGTAACTACTTATATGAGGTTCTCAGCCCCCACTGACAGTGTGTGCTTTAGGGAAGGAAGCACATTGAGTCACCAGCAAAACATAACTGGGAAAGTGCATCCCTTCCAAACTAATGATGTATGGTTGCTACTCTAAATAAATAGGGGTTGGGATTATCCATTTTGATAACCTGTTTTGTGTTGCTGTAACTGTTCAGTTCAGAAAATGCAGAGTTGATTCCACATTTTTCCTGCTGGTTTGAAAGAATTCATGCATCTTTCAAAGTGTGACTGATACTCAGCAAGGAAGTGCCTCACTGGTTGAACAGGAATCTGATTTGTCATTCTTGTTGTTTTTGCTGTAAAACAAAATCTACTTTTGGTTAAATCAGTAATTTACAGGTATATAAACTAAAGCATCGAGAAAACAGTAAAGAAGTTGTTTCCAAGATCACATAGCCATTCACATCCAGAAATGAAATGAGACCCCTAAGAGGCTCCTTCTTCATTTTGATGGGGTCATTGTGGTTCTGGCCCCTCAATTTGGTTGAGGGCAACATGCGGAGTATCTCAGCTGAACACAGATCCTTCATTTGATGTCCTGTCTACACGTGACTTCACAAAGATCTTTTAGTCAGACACTGGCTAGCACAAGTCCTCCCCTGGGAGAAAAGGTCTTTAAGGTATTTTGAGGGGAGGAGAAGGGTTAAGAGGTCTAATCCATAACTCTAAATCCCCATGCTTGGAGGAGCTCATTGACATAGTTGGTTTTAAGGGCTCCTTTGGAGCTGTTATGGTGTGTCACGCTGAGACCCACTGGAGAACACTTAATTGTAGATCATCGTCCCAGTGTGTTTCAAGGCCTTTTCAGGGTTTTGACAAAGCAACTTCCTCTGCCACGTACGGGAAACCTTGGGAAAGTTTTGATACTGACAAACCCAAGAATATTCTTCAGGTTTGTGCTTTTAAATTAAATAACTAGAATTATCAGAGGTTTTTCTGTCTTCCTTTCACCCCCTTCCTCTTGAAATGAAACATCAAGTGGACATAGATCCCTGGCTGCTGGATATGTGTTGGCTACATTTCTTTCCCTTTCTAATTTCTTTGGTTTTGAAGTCGGGATTTTGTTTTTGTTGGTGGCAGAGGTGGTATAATGAGCGAACACAATTATCACATGCAGAACCTGTAAGCTTTGATCTCAAAATGTAATCGAAATCACATCATTTCATATGGAACCAATTTCTCCTTGCATCTTTCCCCTGAGGAGTGAAGGAAATATCTCTGGTACATTGTTAAATACCTGATAGATTAGACCTTCAGATAGGTTGGTGGATTAAGGCAAAGCACAAAAAAAAGCTCATGTTTTCAACTGTCTATCCTATTTTAAGGTTCCTATTGGCCCTAAGTATTCTGAATGTACCAGATTCGTCCTAATCTAATATTTAGCCCCATAATGTTTTAAACATTTTGGCCAGACTCAGTTCCCAGCTTCCATGTTGTCTATCTCTGTTAACATCTCTGCATGCATAAGAGGGTGTTCATTACGGCTGGATTGAGGGGAAGCCACCAAAAAACCAATTCCCATTTCTTGGGCCTGGGAATCCAAGACCCTAACAGTGAGATCAGAATGAATTGAGAGAATCCCTCTGAGTCATAAAGATAGACTGCAGGGTCAAAACTCAAAACCTTGAGATTCTTTTTGCTTAAAATTCCAAACAGTTTCAAAAATGAGTTCATTTCTAAAAACGCTGAAATGCTTTCTCGTGGTTTTCCCCACTGTCAAACAGAAGTTAAACTCTAGGGTCAGAAATAGTTAACAAAGAGAGCCTTTGTGCTAAGCAGGAGTCTGTGGATTGAGTTCTGGCTCAGCCAGTATATTTCTGTGTCATTTGGCTTTTTATAAGCTCTTTGCCTCAGTTTCTCTTCTATAAATGGAGGTAATAATACTGTTTCATTTCTGTCTTATAAAATTACCAAGAGGTATAGATATGTAGTAATACAGAGGACACTTTATGAAGACTGTTAACTGTGAGTCCTTTTTGCTATGTGAGATATACCAGTAAAATAAGGGACATGATTGTTCTGGTAGAATTCTGTATAGATACAGGATATCTCATTGAACCCGATCTCAGGAATTATAGATTAGGAAGTTGTCAGTCTTTGATTTCTGCATCTCCCTACGTGTCCACTTGCTCCCCTCTTTCAGCAAACCAACTGCCACTGTATCTTTGGGCCACGTGACCAAAAAGATGGTTATCAATGGGTTTTGAGTTTTCATGTCTCAGGTCCAACAACCTGGGTAGAGACAGAATCTCTTTAGGATCTCAATTCCAGATTCCCAGGGAAAGAATTCTGATTGTTTCACCCACTTCTGGAACTAACAGCTGTGGCTAGGGAGTTCAGGCCACACTGAGCAAGCATGGCTGCCTGGAACCTCCTACTTAAATTGTATGCATACTGGGGAGGTCAGTTCCCAAAAATGGAGAATGTGGCACACACCCAATGTATTTCCACTGGACCACTCCTTTAGGAAGTAAGTTGAAGTACCCAGGGTTCTTTGTATTCCTCAGAAGAAAGTTGCTTTAAGGAATGAACATAAAACTTCAAAGCAGGAAGGGATTTAAAGTTCACCCAACTCTACCCTCCTTGTCACGTTGGTGAAACTAAGGCAAATGAGAGATTAGTTTTCCAGAGGTCCTAAAGCTACTTTAATAGCATCCAGTGCTCATGCTTTCAGTTGAGAGCATCTAGTGTATCTTTTATTCAGTTTTCTTCGGCCATCTCACAGTTGTACATATTTCAGGTGTCATTTTTTCCTATTGCCTAGATATGTTTCAATTATAAGAGATTTATATTTATAGTCTCTCATTTAATAGGTGGTTTAAGTTTTATAGACTCTTCTACTTTAGAAAAACATAGACAGTATTTACAAAGACAACATGGAAACAGGGAGAAATGCATATGATATACCATTACATGGAAAAAGCAAATGAATGCTTTATATAGTCGTTATGTTCAAAAATATGTAAAAATTACATATGCGTATATCAACTAGGCTTGTTAGAATAGTAGTATTACGTGTAACTTTAAATTTTCCTTAACACCGTCATTAAATTATTTTAGCAGTTAATTTTAGAAAACATATTTAATACAAATACATCCTATACTACTTCTCATCTTAGAGCTACCTGAACCTGTATACCTAATGTTCTTGCACACGAAGGCAAACTTTCTCTAATGTAAGCCATATATATTTTGGGCACAGCTGGAACCTTTATTCCAGCAGTGAACACATTGAAAATGGAGTCCTCATAACTGTGTCTAAAGCTGCATTAAATTGTGATCTTAGTAGAGACTTGGCCCCAGACAGGATGACCCACTAGAGGCAATAATCAGAGGAGAAGATGTTTTCAAGCATGAGTAGAATCAGACTCTAGGAGCTGGGAAGAACCTAACCTGACCCTTGTGGGCTTCAGAACTGTCAATGGAAGCATAGAACGTTTCCAGTGTTTAGAAGTGGAACTCGGCTAAAGTGCAGAGAGAGGACTCTCAGTGAAGTTCTTTCCGCAGGCATAGCAGCTGCATTGTGATTGTGCCCAACCTGGAAGGTGCCTTTCCCACCCACTCGGCTGGCTCCCCCACCTTCCCAGGAGCCTCACTGTCCACCTCTGGTGGCCAAACCTGGGGAGAAAATCAGTGTCTCTCTCAGATCCCATCTGATATGGTTTGGATGTGTGTCCCCTCCAGATCGCATGTTGAAATGTGACCTCCATTGTTGGAGGGGGGCCTAGTGGAGGGTGTTTGGGTCATCGGGGTGGATCCCTCATGAATGGCTTCACACTGTCCTTGTGGTAATGAGTGAGTTCTCACTCTATTAGTTCATGAGAGAGCTTGTTGTTTAAAGAGCCCGGCACCTCTCGCCTCTCTCTCTCTCGCTCCGTCTTTCGCCATGGGACATGCCTGTACCACCTTTGCCTTCTGCCATAAGTAAAAGCTTCCTGAGGCCTCATCAGAAGCCAAGTAGATGCTGGTGCCATATTTGTACAGCCTGTAGAACCATAAGCCAGATGAACCTCTTTTCTTTATAAATTATCCAGTCTCAGGTATTCCTTTATAACAACACAAAACAAACTAATACATCATCTGACTTCGAATCTGCCCTCGTGTAAATACATCTATTCACATGTAAAGCAAGACAGGGACACAAGAGCAGCCAGCAGGGCTTGTGGGGGCAGGAGCCACCCGAGAGGTGGGAGGCCTCCTGTTAACACTGCTTTCTTTTTCTCCTTGAAAAAGGCAAACTGGGTTTTCAAGGAGAATGAGAATTTCAGGGAAGGGATCAGAGAGAGCGGGTACTACATGTGCCACATCTGTCAGGCGTCTTCAAACCGTTAACTCCCAGACCCCAGGAACCTGCTCTTCCTAGCGTTTTCTAGAGCATCTAGCAGAGCACTCAGTGGTAGATGATAATGTTTTGTGAACTTTGCTGAGGAGGGAGATTTTCTCAAGAGCAACTTCAGAGGTGCCTGTACTTCCCTGAAAGTAGAAGTCTCTGTTTCAACGTGGATATAGAGGGGTGGGAGAAGGAGGCCAGGATACTTTGCTTTCTGGAAAGAAGCTGTAGAGATCAAGAAGGAGATGTAGGGATGGAGGGAGGATTTCTACCTATGAAGGGTTATTTAAGTCGTACAGGGCCCATGTGACCATTCATTCATTGACCAGTTTATTCGTCCATTGATGTTTTTCATTCAACAGACTTTTGCTGAGCATCTTCAACTATGCTAAGTCCTGAGCAGACAGTGAGGAACTAGAAAGACATGGCCCTGCCCTCATGAAACTTACAAGTTAGGCCTGTTCTCCACATTTGTTCTAACTTAATCCACTACATCTATCTTGAGTGCCCAGTATGTGTTAGGTACTAAAAGGAGCTACAAAGATGAACCAGACACAGTCTTCAAGAACTTTAGGGATCAGGGAAGGTTTATCCTGATTGTAATCCCTCCAGAGGTTTTGATCATTTCTGTAATTATTTATTAGGCCTCTTGCTTCCTATAGGAATTTGTTCTCTATATTGGATTGAAATCTGCCTGTTCTAATTTCAACTTCCTTTCTTCTGGCACTGGCTAGTCCTCAGTGTAAAGAATTGCCGTTGGTACCTGCTGTTCAGGGCCAAGTGTTGTGATCCAAGGTTTCTAACCTTGGCCGCAGTTGCACTTAACTGCTCCTCTCCGAAGCTGGATTTAGCAGGGATTTGATGGAAGCTCTGCAAACCTCGATTCAAATCAGAGTTCAAACCTAGTGACTGGTTGAGTGAACTGCTTTAATAATAACAGTGCAAAAATTGAATTTAAAATAATCCTTTTAGGGACGCAAGATGCAGTGGTTTGGCCTTTTATTAATATTCTTTTCTTTCCACTAATAAAGGTTTTAAGTCAACATCTCCTTAAATTTGATTGATTCCATTAGCATCACTCCAAAAAAAGGTTTATCAGTGGCTTTGAAATCCAAATGGGATGAAGAAAAAATCATTTATATGGCAAAATCTCAGTTACACTAACTAAAGACTTTCTGCTGAGTTAAAGAAAAAAATCAACACATAGATTATTTGAAACTAATTGTAAATATGCAACTTTTAAGCACGTAGAGAAATCTACCCTAAAGTTGATGTTTTTGCAAGTTCTCTTGGAGCTTACATTCCAGTGGGAGACACCCATGTTAAACAAATACATAGAAGACAAATTTCAGATTGTGAGCTAGGAAATCAGGGTAGGGGAATGGGTAATATTAGAGAGATCGGGGAGGCTTCTCTGAGAGGTGACATGTGAGCTGAGATCTGAAAGACACAGCCACAGTCACATGAAGACATGGAGTTAGTGTTCCGGGCAGAGCAAATGGTTAAGTCCTAAGTCCCTGAGGTTGGAATGGGCTTAATGTCTTGGAGAAACAGGAAGAGAGTGGAGGAGTGATGCGAGATAAGAATAGTCAGAGAGGAAGGTAGGGCCGTAGGAAGAAGTTTCGATTTTTATTCCAAGCACAGAGAATACTTTAGAAAGCTTAACGCTGACTTTTAAAAGTCATCAACAAAGGGAAAATATGCCTAAGGTTTTTTTTTTTTTTTTTTTTTTTTTTTTTTTTTTTTTTTTTTTTTTTTTTTTTTGAGACGGAGTCTTGCTTTGTCACCCAGGCTGGAGTGCAGTGGCCGGATCTCAGCTCACTGCAAGCTCCGCCTCCCGGGTTTACGCCATTCTCCTGCCTCAGCCTCCCGAGTAGCTGGGACTACAGGCGCCCGCCACCTCGCCCGGCTGGTTTTTTGTATTTCTTAATAGAGACGGGGTTTCACCGTGTTAGCCAGGATGGTCTCGATCTCCTGACCTCGTGATCTGCCCGCCTCGGCCTCCCAAAGTGCTGGGATTACAGGCTTGAGCCACCGCGCCCGGCCCTAAGGTGTGTTTTATATGGGACTGAAGAAAAAAGTACCGAGGCTTCTCCCCATTTTATTCTTCCACATTGAGTGTACAGCTATTAGTAAAATGAAATATTCTACCTCTTTTTTTTTTTTCTGAGACGGAGTTTCACTCTTTTTGCCCAGGCTGGAGTGCAATGGCACGATCTCGGCTCACCGCAACCTCCGCCTCCTGGGTTCAAGCGATTCTGCTGCCTCAGCCTCCCAGGTAGCTGGGATTACAGGCATCCACCACCATGCCTGGCTAATTTTGTATTTTTAGTAGAGACGGGGTTTCTCCATGTTGGTCAGGCTGGTCTTGAACTCCCGACCTCAGGTGATCCACCCGCCTCGGCCTCCCAAAGTGCTGGGATTTCAGGAGTGAGCCACCGCGCCCGGCCTAAAATGAAATATTATTTGCAAAAATGCTTTGAAAATGTTAAAGCACTATTCTCCTTAAATTTAAGAATACTGTCATGAAAAGGTTCAAAATGACTAAGGACACTATTACTTTATCACAAAAGAACCATGCTGTATTAGTCCATTCTCACACTGCTATAAAGATGCTACCTGAGACTGAGTAATTTACAAAGGAAAGAGGTTTAAGTGAGTCACAGTTCCTCATGGTGGGGATGCCACAGGAAACTTACATCATTGTGGAAGGCGAAGGCAAAGCAAGACGGCAGGAGAGAGAGAGCACGGGGGAAACCACCGCTTCTAAACCGTCAGATCTCATGAGAACTCCCTCATTATCATGAGAACAGCATGGGGGAAACCATCTCCATGATCCAGTCACCTCCCACCACTCCCCTCCCTTGACACCTGGGGATCACAGTTCCAGACAAAATTTGGGTGGAGACACAGAGACAAGCCATATCACATGTTAAACTTTAAGCAAACTCTCCCTAGTAGACCCACTTAGCGATTCAAAGAAATACATGGCTCTGAGGATTCCGTTGCCATTTTCCTCATCTCGTATAGGTCTAAAGGAGGAAGATTTCCACTGTTTAGACCGGAAGACCCTGAGGACAGTATCCTTTCTGGCTGCCCTGCTGTCATATGAGTCCATAGGGGGCAAAGGTGAGGCTTTCCTGGGCTTGTGATTCCCAGGACGTCTCCACTTCTAGGGCCACATTAGCTAAATGGTAATTATGAAAATATCCAGGGCAAGAAGCTAATAAATAAGAACTGACAGGCATTGCATAGTAAGGGATTGTTGTGCATGCTGGCTCTTCTGCAAGACACACGATGGAGGTTGAGAGTGTCTAACAATCTTCCTGAAATGTGCTGCCCAATGCGCTGATGATACAAAAGGAAACCTGCTCGAATAGAAGAGCACGGGAGAAGATTGATGTCCTGCGGATGGCTGTTCCTATTGTCGTGGATGCGTGGGATGTTTCTAAGAGCTTTCTTGTGACCTTTGGTTTCTAAATGTAGAACCTGGCTGTGATCTCTGGGAAAGAGGAAGAATATGTCCCAGGTTTGTTCAATGGTATCAGGAATAAAGAAGCTAATATTTGACTTCCTCGGGTGGAGAAGGTACAAGATGATGATTACCATTCAGGTTGGCTGCCATCTGGGTAGGGATCCCTTCACAAAAGGCCCCAGCAGGGAGACTGTAATCAGTGCTCAATGAAGGCAAAAGTCGTTTTGATATCTTTTTACTGAATCATTCCACCAACGCTGCCTGAGCCATAAATGTGGCACAGATTAATTGAGCAAAAAAAGTGACTTGCATACAGTTGGCACTTCTGTTCTTATTAGGATCAGAAAGAACAATTGGGTGAAGATCACTTCAGGAAAAAGAAAAAAGCATATGTTACTGATTGTTTTGGGTGAATGTTTTTATGAGAAACAGGGATGCCGCGTCATTAATAACTCTGGCATGCCATCCCAATTCTGGTCGGCCTGATAGATTAAACATGAGCCCTCTCTCATTATTCCAGCAGCCGTAGAGCATTGACTTTGCCTCCAGCCTGATATGTATTCCATGCACATTCAAGCCTCTGAGTTGACATCTTCTTCTAAAATTGTTTGGCTGTAATAAATATAAAACTTTCACCACTGATGTAAAGCATTGCTGGTTGGCATCATTTCCTACCCCTTTTTAATTATTCCTGACACTGTGGAGAAACATCTAATATAAATCTGTAATGTGCGCTGATGACAAACTACACGGTTGAAGGACCATGTAATTTCTCCACAATTAATTAAAGTGCATGGAGATTTTTTTTTTCTCTTTCATTCTTTCTTTCTTTTTTTCCCCCCAGCAGCCAGATGTCACTGACTGGCTCAAATAACACTGCTGTCAACTGTAAAAAATTAAGATCCAAACCGTAAGAAAGGTACTTAGATAAAGAAACCAGATGCCAGGTTATTTGTGATACTACCACATACATCTTGGTGGAAGCCACCATTGTTCAACATCTGTAGTTCCACAGCCTTAATTACGCACTTAACTCAGCAAGGCTGTCAGCAGTTTATTTCCACAAGTACCGTCACTTTTGTAAATCTTCCCTTAAAAATTGAATGCTGCCAATCAACCCAGGGAAGAGAGACAGAGACCCTGGAAGACCTTGTGCAAAAAGAGGCGGCTGCCTGTTTATGCTGGTGGCGCATGCTGGTGTTTACAGGCATGTGTGTGTGGTCACCCAGAGAGGAAGAAATGCTCTGCTACCATTTCAGGCTGATCTACCACCTGGAATTGATCAAAAGCAAATTAATTTTCATTTTCAATTAGGAATACAATTAAATTCAAAGTGGTGAGGGGGGGAAATGGCCATGTTTACATCTAGCTCCTGCTGGTGGGAGGGCTTGAGGAAATACCAGATGAAATGAAATACTTGTCTTTGTATCTTTGCATTTAACTCATTCAAGTGTTAAGGTGGTGGCTGGGGCCGCTGCTGCTGGGACTGCAGTTTACCTCCCCTGGAGCTGCGCCTCCTGCCCTTCAGGCAGAATGTAGGCAAAGGGAAGAGGGAGGGCAGTCAGAAGGTGGCCACTCTGAGATGCCCATTCATGGGCTCTTTTCCCAGGATTTGGCCGTGGATCCAAGATATGGGTGTTTTCTTGTAGAGCCTGAATGAGGAAGCAGGAGTTCGGTTTTGCATTCTGCTGGCTCTCAGCGTCAAAGCATTACCTGGCAAATGGATCCACGTCTGGCCATCATGAGAGATATTGAGTGATTGTGTGAAAACAATCTGGCTGTTGAATGCCTCATGTCACAGGATCCCAGCCCTTTTCACTTGACTTTTCTCTACATTCAACTGCTGCCTTTTGTTGGAGTAACTGAGTGGGGGCCTGTGGGGCAGACAGGATTCCTCCTGGCTGCCTGGGGAACAGTTGACCCAGTGTGTTCATCACCAAGGGTGGTAATTTGGGGAGCTTTGACCCTGATTTTAAGGAAAGTCAATTATTTGTCAATTATGAGTCCTAGAAATCCTGATATGGGACTCAGATGTTAAAGGCCCGGCTCTCTGGTTTCCGGATAGATCACAGTGGATCTGAGAATATGAAGTAGTCATATTCTCCCAGAGCAGTGCACGTTGTTTGCCATAAGCCTTCTGTCATGCTGATGAGAATCTTCTAACTATCCATCTTGGAGATCAGCTTCTTTGAAAAAGCAGAGTGGGTGATAAATATTTGGTCATATGAATAACAATGAAATAGCTTCAGATAATGGCTTACATCTTTATAAAATCCTCTGGGTGATGGATGAAGAGGAAGAGAAGGTTCTGGGTCATGGAAACAGCTGCTTTGGGTGAAAGATTATCCAAAGCAGTGTGGTGACCAGGAATCTTTGCTGTTCCACTCCATACTTTACCTCCTACCCACACCCCCAACCACCTTTCTTGTCCCAAAGCAAGGGTTTACGTTTCCTCCCTGCATGGTATTTGTGCTCTAAAAGAAGATTTTATTACTTCTGCTACAGTGGAATTTCTCTTTTTACTAGACAGTTGGCATGACCGCAGCCTGAAACCGCAATGGAGTTGTTAACACACTGGGATCAGTTTTTCCCCCTTTAAAGCTATTCTTTTCTTTTCTTTATTTTTTTAAAGAGGAAAAAAACGCTCCAACAAATCAACAGAACTATTAACTTTCTGATTTATTTGCTAGAGAGAGCAAAAAAAGTCAATGTGAAGTGACAGAAACGCCAGAACAGACAGTATGAAAACATTCTATGTGAAAGTTTCCAACTGAAATCGCAGCACAAGCAGTTGGTTATCTGGAGATAGACATCTTCAATTTCCTGATTGCATAATAGAAATGGGATTTCTTTTTCCTCTACAAAAAGCGTTATCCATAATGTTGACATAAAGTTTTCTGTGCCTTGGGTTCCAAAGAGTACTCTTCTCAACAACAGTCGAGCATCTTCTCAACTGCTAATGGTTACTGCCATTTCTTCTCCTTCAAGGGAAAAGGTAAATGTTGCTAACACGATGAAGGCCAGAAGAAGAAATCCTCAAGAGCCTGGGAGATTAACTCTGCCCAGCTGGCCGGTGTCATGGCATCTTGTAAATAGGCCGATCCTCCACTATAAGGAGAAATAGCCCTGAGAAAAATTAACCTGGGTATGGGTTGGCAACCCAATAGCTGCCTAGCCAGTGCATGTTTCTCCCTTTGCAAGTATCTCAGGATTAGAAGTGTCTAAGGATTTGAGACTGTGGTTCTGGGAGATTCAGGACAGTTGTCCTGGCTGGGCCTGGGCCAGGCTTTGCCGTGGATCTGCCCACCTCAGGAACTGGCACAGGTGATATGTAGTCTTCAAATCTACATGGCGTCCCAACACAGTTGATGACAGTGCACTGTATTTTCCTCACCCCTCAGTTTCTGAGGACCCATTTCTGAGATGGAAAATTCTTGGCCCTGGCCTGTAGCTTACATCACTTTGGTAGTTTTAAATGCCCATGATCTCAAAAGCAGTCCTCATTTTAAAATCACCCTTTATATCAATACTTCATTTTATGTAACACAGTGTTTTAAAATTATATTTAAAAGGCAGCTTCTTTTGTCTTATGTGCCCTTGGCTGGGAAACAAAGAAAGTCTCTTTTAAGAGGTGTTTTACATTTTATGACTACTGAGAGAGAACATAGTTCTTTAATAGGTAGATATGTAAGACAGTTTCACATTATAGGTTTTCAGAGATTAGAAGTTCTGGAACAAGGTTGTTTGATAACATCTCTGAAGGGCAAAGGAGCAAACGGAAACCTCAGAGGACTGGATGCCAAAACAGAACGCTCTCTAAACTTGTGGCCACAGGAGCTTTTCTGAGATCGTATTATTCTCACCGATAATAGCATCCTGCCTTGACTGCGGGTGAGGGTGTGCAAGATGGATCATTCATGTCTTATACTTCATGGTTATGGGCATGTAATATGTTCTTCATTGAGCCAGGCAATTGACAGAGACGCCAGTGCATTTAAGACTTGAGTCTACTGGAAATGAGACTTGCTCTCTTGCCAGAAATGGATGCTTTTC
This sequence comes from Macaca thibetana thibetana, assembly GCF_024542745.1. Lineage (NCBI taxonomy): Eukaryota > Metazoa > Chordata > Mammalia > Primates > Cercopithecidae > Macaca > Macaca thibetana. The sequence continues at coordinate 37,932,211 of NC_065597.1, read as the reverse complement.
TGTGTCCACCACTATCACACATCTTGACTTTTTTTAATCCTGACTCTTAAAACAATAATATCAAACAACTCGAGGGGGAAAAAGTTAAATATTTCCATATGAAGAGCTGATTAAATTTGTATGGTTTTCTTTTCAGTAAAAATTGATATGTGATGAAACACAGTGCAGCTGGATGACTGGTTTGGGTTGATGCTGTCACGTCCTCTGATCTCGCTACCCGACTCTAAGGGCCAGCACCCAGTGAGCTGCCATGCTGTTCGGAATGCCCATTCCCAGGCACTAAACACTAATCACTGATCAGCTGGCTCAAGTCTTTCCTCTTAACTCTCATCGTTCTTCTGTATCCCTTCCTCTTCAAGGGCAGGCTGAGTCCATATGAAGCATTATGGTTGACAGGCATGCGATGCCCATCTAAAATACGGATAATAAGAGGAAAGGGCTTCTTAATTATTGGTATGAATATAAGAACTTGACTTTTTTTTTTTTTTTTTTTTTGGAGACAGAGTCTCACTCTGTTGCCCAGGCTGGAGTGCAATGCAATGGCGCTACCTCTGCCTTCTGGGTTTAAGAGATTCTCCTGCCTTAGCCTCCTGAGTAGCTGGGACTACAGGTACATGCCACCACGCCCAGCTAATTTTTGTATTTTTTTTTTTAGTAGAGACAGTGTTTCACCTTGTTGGCCAGGCTGGTCTCGAACTCTTGACCTCAGGGGATCCACCCACCTCAGCCTCCCAAAGTGCTGGGATTTCAGGTGTGAGCCACCGCACCCGGCCAAGAACGTGACTTTTGATTTTCCCAGTATTTGGAGTGGGTGAGCTGCTTCTGCTGTTGCCATGGGTGGCCAAAGGTAACAACAGTATATCCTTCTGTAGCAGATTTTGCAGAGATGAAACCAACTTGCCAGTTCTATGCTTAATAACTGTTTCCATCTTTCCTCTCTGAAGAGATGAAATTGCCAGAGAGTCAGAAGCTCCTCCAGGCTTAGCCAGCTTTCGCCTTTGCTCATCATACATCTTCGGGGCTCCTCTTAACCCACAGATGGGCTAGCGCCTGTTTTCAACCTTTATCCTGATCCTTCATATCTCCATCCCCACTCCATGTCTCTCTCTCCAATGTCCCATATCTCTGTCATGCTTAACCAGGACCAGTTCTTCCCCCTCCCTCTTTCAGTTTCCAAAGGTCATCTCCTGCCAGATCTTGGCCTAAAGTTAACTTGATTCTCTGGCCTCACTTACAGAAGTCGAACTGCTCTAAACCACCCTTGGTGGCAGTGACTCCTTCCTGAATGAGGTCAGGCACTCAAAAAATTGATAGGGGACACTCACTCTGGGGCTCCTCACATATATTCCTCAGTCGGGAATGGTAAAGGTCCCCCCATTCAGGGGCTTCAGTTTTGTGACAGAGAAAAAGACAAGTTTGTCGACATTTGTTGGGCTCCAAGGAAGTCACACGTGTAACCGAGCTGTTTCAGATCTCTATTTGTCAAGCCCAGCATTCACTGTGGGTTTCCTCACATCCCTCGCCTGCCCAAACCCTCACCTACGAGAAGCAGTCTACAAACAAAGCATTTACCCTCTGAGGATTGCTTTCTAATTAAAATTTTACAAATGCCAAATAAACAAGGGCATTTTTGAAATGTAAATTTGTCATTTTTCGTAAGCAACTTAAATCAACTCCACCTGCCTTGAGACTGGTTTCTCCTTCAGCACAAAGCAATGTGCTCCCGGCTTCTCTTTCGGCTCCTGCAGCTCCGATTCCCCGTGCACTTAGATCCTAGTGTCGATTTTTTTTTTCCTTGAACACTTTCTGCAGTTTAGTTATTTGTTGTAATTATCAAGTTCATTTTTCTCTAATAGATGTGATTAAGTATATTTAGCACTGTGTAATGAGTTTTCTGCCTGGTTGCATCTTAGCTAATAAGGAATTCCTTAGCGGCATCTCTGACAGCTGCTAGAGTCCCAGGTCTGCGCTGCCACGAGAGACTCCTTCCATGAACTGCTAGCATTAGAGAAATTAACTCCATTACACTAACCATAAAATTGGGGCTGAAATTTGATTACTAATAGATCCTCAATTCAACTAGAAACTGTAGAAACGGGGTGGTGCCAGTGGAGAGGAAGGTGAATGCGTGTGAAATGCCAGCATCCACGTTTTCATCAGTATGTGCGTTCACCACACTTCCAATTTATTTCCTGGGCAGGAAGGAGAGAACAGAGCCAAGCTGATGGACTTAAAACTGCGTGATTCAGCCAGTATAAGACTGGAAATCTTTGTTACTGCCATGATGGTAATACCTTGTTATTAGTACCTCTGTCTTCGCTGAGCTGAGAAACCTCCTGGTGTGTTTTTGGCCATCAAAACTACTTGCCATTGTCACCGGCAGTCCAGATTTGTAAGGCTAAAGTGCTGAGGACAATTAGTAATTGGCGACTGGCTGCTATGATGTATAGTTGCTTAGCAACAGTCCCTGAATTAAGTCTCTGGAAGTGGCATACAGGAAGAGACAAGACAGGAAGATGAAATAGGTACCATTTCAATGTGTAGGTGAGTCAGTAATGAAAAAAGGGTGAAAGATATTTGTAATCATAGAGACGACTGAGTGGAAAATTGGGGCTAAAGGAAAGAAAAGGCGGAACTTAGTTCCTCTCTTGCTAAGTAAAATAAGAGTAAATGGCAGTTGAACCACCCCATTGATACAAGAGCTCATTCTCTTTCTTTGACACTATACTGTGAACTCAATGCTAGCTGAACTCAGGGTGCGTTATTTACCCAAAATGCAGCATGAAAATTCGTGGAAGGAAGAGATGGAGAATGAAGTTGCACTGGCTTGAAATCTTTAGAACAAGATTAATTTAGCTTCCGTTAGTTCATACCAGTGAACTAGGATTAAGTGGGCAACAGAGCCCAGGTTTGATTCAGCCCTGCTCGCAATACTGGGTGGAATTAGTGTTCTGATATACTGATGTTCAGCCTTGCTCTGTTTGGAGTAGAGAAGTATCTTGAAGAGGCCACGAACAGCATATTCATTTCATTAGACTTGGCTGTTTTGAGACTCTCAGCAGACTAAGATATCACCCTGAACTACATGATTTAGTGAGCTGGTTTAGCCTCTGGAAGGCCAGATGAGCAAAAGAAAGTGGAGAAGCTGCACAAGACCTTGATCCAGATACTGAGCCTTGTTAAGGGGCTGCCTTATCTATGGCAACGAGCTATGTCTAGAGGTCTGCAAAGGTGCAGGGGCTCATTACCGTTAGTGAGGGCTGTTTTGCAATTAGTGTTGAAACACTGAGATAAAGAAAGGATATATAGGAATTAAAAACAGATAACGTAAACACTAACAAAGAGTCTTAATCCCCTCGGCTGAGTGTTTTGCATGTTTACCTCTGATCAGAATTCTTAATAATTTCGAGTGTGTTGCAACTCAATAAAGATTCCCTAGGAAGAAACAAGTCGATTCTGGGATTAAGAAACAAAACAGAAACAGAAAAATGTATGCCCATGTCTATTACTTTAAAAATAAAAATTAAGGAAATTAAATGGCACAGGAAGGTTTTGTTTGGGTTGAGTTTGGTTCAGACTACTCATGGGTACAGTTCAGTCCCCCATTGTCTACTGATTAGCAGGATATCTTTAGGGCTCAGAAAGCAGGCTTTCTGTCTCTACCAATGACTTGTTTTCTGTCTGAAGAATGAAGGTGTTTTGATACAAAGTTATTATTGTTCAATTGAGAAAGTCTTTGCCCTCCTGGCCTGAAGTTCCCCACTGGAAAGAGGAAGCTGATAACCATCTCTGGTTCTTGCCTAGTACCTGTAAAGGGCTCACCCTCACTTACAATAGAGCACTGTATTTTCAGGACAATGTACAATTATTTGGGAAGAAGCCAAAATGATGACTAGTGCATAACAATAGTGTGCATGATATCACAATCTGTCTAATGGCTGATGGTTCCAGTTTAAATATCTTAAGCTAAGGGTGCTCCGTGCTCTCACATTCATTCCCACAGTCCCACCACTGCTGTCCCTTAGTTAAGTAACACTCAAACTCTTGTTGTTTAATACTCAGCCTCCCAGTGACTGTAAACTCTGTGAGAGCGGGGATCATATCCCTTGCTTCCCACTGACCATTTATTCCCAGCACCCAGCGCAGGGTTTGTGATGCAGAGGGCACCCAATAAACATTGGTTGAATTGTTAGAATTTCCAAGATGGTCCCTAGTGATCCACACTTCCTGGTATTCACAGCCTTGTGTAATGCCCTCCCTGTCAGTGTGGTCTGATGCTTCTAGTAAGGGGGAATAAACTAGGTTACAAAAGGCGTGAGGCCACTTACGATCTCTTTCTGTCTGGACTACTCACTCTGGGAGAAGCCAGTTCTACATGTGAGCAACCCTGTGGAGAAGCCCTTAAGTTGCTGAAGCCTCCAGCCAACAGCCATGTCAGTGATTTTGGAAGGTGATTTTGGAAGCTTATCTCCCAGACCAAATCAAGCCTCAGGTGACTGCAGCCCCAGCTGAAACACTGATTGCATTCTTATGAGAAACCCTAAAACCAGAGCCACCCAGCTCCCAAATTCCTGACCCACAGAAACTGTGAGATAATAATGTTTGTTGTTTTAAGCTGTTCAATTTTGGAGGTAATTTGTTACCCGGCATTAGGTGATGAATATACTGGCCAATTACCACATGTATCAGTTCATTTATTTATTCATTCAGTAGTCATTGAATGACAAGTTTGCCAGGGACTGTGCTAGATGCTGGGGATACCAAGACACATAAAGCAAGGTCCCTGCCTTCAAAGAACTTGCAGTCTAGGACAGTGAGATGGAGGCGGAGACAGAGAACACTGAAGGTTGGTTTATGAGCAGCAGGCATACAAAGGAGGAAGCTGGAGTGGAGGGAGCCGTAAAATTGACAAAGTGGTCTCTAATATAACCCTCCCCCGACACACATACAAATACATCACCGATAACATTTTCTTCCTAACTTTCGCTTAGCCTAGCTGTAGACAGTTCCAGCAAACCTTGTTTAACACTGCTTCATGTTACATTGACTCCTCATGGAGCTGGCTGGCCACTGTGGAAGAGGGAGCCTGTCCCACGTTCTCAGCCCTTGGCTGTGAGCATCCCATGATCAACGTGATTCAGTTTGAGTGATTCTTGCCAGTCTATCAGTTTTCTTTCCTCTTCCCTGGTCTCTCTGTCATTAACACCCTATTACCTATGGGTGTCTTCATTAGAAGCAAATTTTTTTTGTTGTTTTTGGTTTTTTGTTGACACAGGGTCTCATTCTGTCGCCCAGGCTGGAGTGCAGTGGCACTATCTCGGCTCACTGCAACCTCCGCCACTCAGGTTCAAGTTACTCTCCCACCTCAGCCTCCCGAGTAGCTGGGACTATGGGCACATGCCACCATGCCTGGCTAATTTTTTTTTTTTTTTTTTTTTTGTATTTTTGGTAGAGATGGGGTTTCACCATGTTGCCAAGCTGGGCAAATGGTTTATTTTTTAAATGACCAAAACAAGTGAGATTATTTTAATGCTTTGTATGCTTGCCCGATGTATAAATGCAAGTTTCACTGTGGCTTGAGGCTGCACATGGTTGGTAGATGTGAGTCATACCATGGGCCTAGCTGCGTCCACCAACAGCAGAATACTTCTAAGGAGCGCCAGGAAGATAAAGCAAAACGCTCTAATATGTTGATGGTGAGCAGTAAATCACAGTGGTAAGAACGCATCTCCATGGGGACCCTGCTATCATGGCCCTTCTCATGGCTGATTCTTTAGAAGGCTCATTCCCACAGCCTCTTCCTCTGGATGACACAGTGCCCTGGACATGAGTGGCACTGTGTGGTTGACATAGGGCCTGAGGGTGGGTGACAGACGTTATGGAGGAGAATTTTTTTTTATTTCATTTTTTGAGGGGGGAGACAGAGTCTCGCTCTGTTGTCCAGACTGGAGTACAGTGACACAATCTCAGCCCACTGAAACCTCCGCTGCCTCCAGGGTTCAAGTGATTCTCCTGTCTCAGCCTCCCAAGTAGCTGGGACTATAGACACACACCACCACACCCAGCTAATTTTTTGTATTTTTAATAGAGACAGGGTTTTGCCATGTTGACCAGGCTAGTCTCGAACTCCTGACTTAAGGTGATTCGCCCACCTCAGCCTCCCAAAGTGCTGGGATTACAGGCGTGAGCCACTACGCCCGGCTGGGGGAGAAACTCCAGTGAGTAAAGAAGCAGCCCTGCTGGGACTGGGTCCTTTACCCTCCGGAGTCGGGCTCAGGAAGAAGGAACAGGACCAGATACCAAAAGCCCCAGTAATACCGTCAAGATGTGCCCAGGTTTAGAGATGACTTCAAGGAGGAAGAAAGCCAACACACTCTTTTTCCACCTGCTGCAGGCCGCAGTGGCAAAGCAATAAAATGCTGATACCGTCCTCCTGCAGGTGTAACTGATTTAAGTGGGGAAAGGCAGACAATCTATGAGAGACAGCAAAGATTACTTGGCTTTTCCCCCACCTCCTGTGCATGAACCGGAGAATGATGGAACAATTGGTTGTGTTTGGGGCCTTTATTTGCTTTTTTCCCTCCTCTCTTTAAAGAAAAAAAAAAATTCTGCCTTTGTCTGCTGCTACTGTGTCTATTTTTGTTGTGGTGGTGGTTGTTTTAAATAGGAGAACTTGTGAAATGAGACTGCATAAAAGATGGACTTGTTTTATATATGGGATATTGCCTGTCCTTCAGATCTATGTGTCTCGCTTATGGAATGAACCAAAGTAGGAGAGATAAACTAATATTTTGTATCAGCTCAGCCAGACAATACAGATGATAAAGATGTTTCATCTTCTTATGCATGCAGAAAATATGAAAAATCGTAGTTTACACACATTTGCTCAATTCAAGTGTAAAATTGGGCCCCTCGATTGCCCTGGGCCACAGTGGCTGTGTTAAGGAAGCTCGATTTACCTTGCAGCCGAGTGAAAAATGATCAGAATATTAGACTCATCTAGCCCACATTAAGGAGCCATTGCATTTCCCGACAATTTTATGCTATCTCAATATGAAAACAGAGCAATTTCAACTCATATCAGGTTATGATCGGCAATTACAGTTGCATAATTCACCTAGTCATCTCTTTGCAGGGCCTTTATTTTCCCTCTTGGTGACATTCCTGAGAAAGTGCCTGATAAAAATGTCATATATCATCCCAGCTTTAGAACTCGTGAGGGGGTAATCTGCTATGCCTTGCTGAGCCCATATTCATCACTGGATTTTTGACTTGGAGGGGTCATGGCACTCATAATTTCCTGTTTGATATTGTCCTCACCAGCTCTGACAAGGGGCTGTAAAAGCTTGGTTGTAGGCAGTGGTGAAGCGCTGCTCCAGTGGGGCCCATCACCAGCAATAAGAGTGCATTACTGTGGCTCGTGCTGGAGTTGGCCGTTTCGAAGATAATTAGATTTGATGTCAACATTTCTTTATCACCTGCATCCTTTTGTGCATCTGTGTGTCAAGTTGTTCTTTCCGGATTTATTAGCACCCTCAGAGCTACTCTCTATCTGTCAGCTTGTATGCTGTTTGTGTTGACAGTTGTAAAGTTAATTACTAGTACTAATGAGCATCGGGCTTTTGGTGGACATGGCGTTTTGGACATTTAAAACTATAATTAGTTTTTTTTTTTTTTCTTTCTGTGTGTGGTGCTTCAGTACAAAATAAAACGTGTTTTAAAAAATACCTCCCTTCCATTGCATTTTGACATTCTGTGTGCAGTCAACTTATCTTTTATTCAAAGGCTCCAAAAACTCAGTTCTGTTTCTTTTTAAAATAGACTTCCTTTTCATTGTAACTCCATGAATAATTTCTTTTGTTCCTTACTTCTCTTCCAACTTGATAATGTGACCATTTCATATGCCTTGAGAATTAAGGATAGTGATGGTGGAATGATCAAAAAATGTGCTGGGTAAATGTTCATCTCTGCCCAATCGGTGGACTACAAATTTTCCACTTTTAACTCTCCTCTTTTCAAATCGTACTCTGGGTCCAACCGAAAGACTCAGTGAATGAAGAAGATTGGATAAAATGAAAAGCGTAATAAATTGTTCTCTGAGTGGCTGGCCCCAAAATAATAGTGATAGCTCATATCGGTGTAATGTTAACTCTGCCAAGAATCACGGTAAGCTCTTTATACAGATTACCTCATTTTATCCTTGCAACAAACCTAAGAGGTCAATACTATTATCTCCATTTTACAGATGGGGAAACTAAGGTTTAGAAAGGTGAAGGGCCTAACAACTAGGAAGTGGTGCTGGGATTTGAATCCAATCAGTGTAGCTCAGAGCCTGTGCTCTTCAACACTATTCTATAGACACAAAGTATGCTTTCAAGGAAAATTAGCAGACTCCTGGGGCATGTATTCTGGAACAACAAAAAACAATCACTTACTAAATCAGATCGGCTCATTTGTATTTCACTCCCAGCCATACCGGGACGCTAGTTTCAATGTAATGGCAATTATCTATGGCATGTACTTTATGGAGGTATTTTGTTTGGTCTATTGCGGCAGCAAAGCACCACTCCCTTGCTGCTATTCATATTTACTTTCTATTCATCATTATCTGCCATTTTGCTAAATAACTATCCTTCCCAGACATAAATCATCTATAAAAAATACTCTGGCTCAGAGAAAATTTCGCCCTGGCCCTGCAATGATGAGATAACCATTTTCATCTCTTGTTGAAGCATTGAGATTTATTGGCTTTCGATGGGCAGCAGACCAGGCATCACTCTCTGCTAAACAGACTCCCACTTGCATTTATTCTTATTGCATTTAGTGATTCAAAATGGAGCTCTCGGAATCCCTCGAGGGTCCATTCCCAGCCTGGGTGGGGTGTTATTACTTTATATTAGATAAGGGAAGGACACACAAAGAAACATGCGGTGATTCGGATGATTTTTTATTTCCGTTTAGCAGTGATGACAGAATGTCATAGTGAAATGACTTCAAAAGTCATTTTTCCCCACTGCCCTGGTTCTGCAGCCTTGTCCCTTGAGGGCTCTTCCATTGTACAGTGTTATTAATTCTGCTAACTTTCAGACTTCATTGCTGACAACAGGCCTCTTGGCTTTCGCAGCCTATTACATTAAATTTCCCATCAAACCATGTCAGCCTCTGAGGTCACAGATTTCGAGAGAAGCTTTAGATATTTTGCCATCTGACTTCATGGGCAGGTGTTTTCTAAATTGCTTTTAGGTTTGTTTTTCCAGTGTCAGAAATCAGATTGAACCTATTTAAAAAAACTCAGACAGTGAGTGCTCATCAGGATAAGAACAAAGCGGAGTTTGAGGCATGCCTGAACTGGCGTGTGTGTTTGTGTGTGTGTGTGTAGAGCCACACGTGTGCACTTGTGTTTCAGTTGACCTATCAAAGGCAGAGCAAAGCCTTCTGACTCAACTTCATCCCCGGCCCCGCCTGGTGAGTACAGTGTCCTGTTGACTATCTATTTTTCTAATACTTTCTGAAGCCCCAAAATAGAGTGTGACTGCCCTGGTGAACAGAGGTATGCTCTACTGACCTTGACTTTGGAATTCTCTGTGAAACTACTGAATAGCATCAGAAGGTCACTTTGGGCAGAACAGTGAAATGACAGAGGACCTGGTCTAGGGCTAGCACGCCTTAACGTGGACTCCGTAAGCAAGTTCCTGGTGGCAATAAAATTTCAGTGTTTCCCTTGACGCCTTTATTTTGGTGTGCTGTTGCGGGATCAAAATAAAGGAAAAGCAGAAACCTTCCTTCCAAGTAACATGGCCACAGGCGTCACGTTGCTGTCAAAATTACATTTTGAAGGAAGCCTGTGCAGGAACATGAAACTGGGGCTCCGTTTAAAAACAGAAAAGAAATGAGATGTTATTTTTGAAGCAGTCAACTCACGGAAATAATTACAGGTCATTTGGCAAACCCAAAGTCCCCTTGAAATTCTTATTTATTATTAGTTCCAGTTAATATTTCTGCTCTGAAAATGACAACATTCAAATATTGGCTTGCCCTGATAGTTCAGATTTACAGGCTTGGCAGTTAACAGCTTCTTGGTCCTCTTAACTGGGTATTGTAGCGTGCTTGGCAGGGGGGTGGGGCAGGAAAGTGACAGACCTTAGAAGCTGAAGAGGTGGGAGGACCCACCCGCTGGCTTCCACGGTGATGGATATCTAAGCACTTCAGTGCCTCACCTAAGAGCAGGTGACAAGAGCTTGGTGGCTTGCAGGAAGCATTGCAGTTAACTCTAGCCCCGCCCCCTTTTTTTCTTTATAATTTTTAGAGACCTCGGAAGCTGCTGTTGTCTGAGCCCATCATTAGCCAGCTCTACCTGCAGGAGGAGATGCTGAACCAGGCTAGGACCAGAGAAAGATGAGTGAGGCGAGGTAGTGTCACTGTGTTTCCCCCTGCTAGCAGCCATAAGGAGAGAGAATCATTTGTGGCACTCTGGGGACAGTTTTGTCACCCTGACAGTAATGCTGTTATGCGCTGGCTTGACACACAGGATGAATCCATAAAGACAGATAAGTAACTGTGAAAGTGGCTGGGGATCAGGCTGAGTGCCACCACTCACCTGCAGTGACAAATAGATAGTCATGAAGGATTGGAAATCCTGCCCAACACAGAGATCTGTCAGCAGAGAGATGGACTGCACCCCCAGTGACACAGGCAGCTGGAGCAAAGTGTGTGTGTGCGCACATACGCCCCCGCAGGGTGTGCGGGGAGGTTAACTTCAGAGCCTTGTTTCCAAGAGGGTGGGTGTGGTGGTGCAGGTGGGATGAGACGATTTCAACACTGTTTTCCTTTATGAAGTAGAACTGTGAATGTTGTGTCTTTTGGTTGGTAAGGTCAGGTATATTTGGTTTAGAAGGTTGCGCTTACTTTCCGTTTTCCCTGGAATTTTTCTGATACCAATAGGGGTCTCCATCTGCAAATCAAATGAATCTGAGTTATGAGAGCAAAATACTGTTGCTGAACTGCTGGTGTCAGTGGCACCAGGCACAGGACAGGCGGAAGCAGGGGGGGCCCTTATTTATCTTTTATGCTGGAAAGGCTTGTTCTTTCTGGGTGGAAATCTGCTTTTCGTCAATGAAAGAAATTCCGAGGGAATTGTTTGAAAAAACAAGCACAATGCTGGAACCGCCGTTTCCCACTTGGGCTTGAGATCCGAACAGCACTGCGTTTCACAGATTTGAAATCAGTTACTGTTATTATGCAGAATAGATCATCTTTCTTGTAATTATCCTTGAGATCACAAATGCCTGATTGTGTCCTATTATCTTTCTGGAAAGTTACGAAATAGATTTGAGGCGAAAAGTAAACATAAGCAGTAAGAGTCAAACCTTACTGGGTCACTGTCAGCCATTTGGACAGAAGCCCTAAATGGCCCAGAGGCACAGCCATTTAGAGCTCTTTTCTTTTTTTCAATAGAATATTTTGACCCCCAGAGGTATGCGTAACTATATCAGGGATCCAAAGGTTTCACACAGGATAGGTCCTGTGTCTATGTGCAGTGTAGCAGGAGCTGGGAATGGAAGCAAACCAATATTCCAGTGTCTGCTTCTGGAACAGTGATCAGGATTGCTGTCATTAATAAGATGGGTGTATGTGGGACCCAAGACTCATCTATCAAGCCCTTGTTCTGACTGCTTTTAAGGTAATATTTTTAAAAAACAAGCAATTATAGTAATAAGCTTTTTTTTTTCAAGTGAGTCTTCTTGTCCTATTCCGTTATTATTTTTGCCACCTACCTTTATCATCGGTGGAATTGTACTTCATCTATTTCAGCTTTACTTATCCTGCTAATTTTACTTCTAGGAGCTTAACGTAGGGTACTGGTAATTCTAGAAGTGGTTCCTGAAAAATGGTTACACGTAGCTTTAAACTATTATCACCAGTGTTGCTGCTTCTATTAGTATTACTACTTCTACTTGAGTGCTATATATTTAAATATTTATTCTTTCTATGTAGACAAGCCCTTGCAACCAGATATTTCTTTCCAAAGCCCTGGGGTCTATGTGTTAGCTTTAAGATTCTTTATTTTAGTTTATCATTTTGGGAGACTAAGAATATTTTAAAGCAGTTCAGCTGTAATGAAAACATTTTCCTTTTGACCCTAGGTTCTGAGTTTGACATGTTTTGACCCTATCATTCTAACCATGATTTAAATTCTGAATTTCCAGAAGCCTTATTAAAGATGTCAATTTGTGCACCAGAATGGTAAATGTTCTTGTGAACTTTGACTCCTAAAGGAAACTCTATTTTAAAAGAATAAAAGATTTTCCTGATAAATATGTTCCTCATTTTGGGCTAATACTTTCAGTCTGAACTGGGGAATGGGGCAGGGAGAGACCATTGCCTGACCCTACTTGCTCCCTCATTCTGTGATCCAAAGCTATTTTACAACCCACAGCATTCGATTTTTATTTTGCCAAGAACACGTCGGTAATGGGATATAAATCTCCCAGTGCACACCTGATTAAATAGGCCTGTATACGTGAATTAAAAAAGAGGGTGAGCCCCTTGGCATCACGGGGTGACAGGGAAGCACACCAGATAACCCGAGCTCAGTTGGCTGAAGGGAGCTCGGTGGCTGTTTTTATTAACTTGAGAGCTAAGGTCATTCGGCTTCTTGGGGCCTTGGCGATGAAATGTAAGCGAGAGGTCTTTCCCTGGCTGCGGATCTCCTCATTCTGATGTGCAAGGATGCTCCTGGAAGTGGTCCGGCCCCTACCCGCCTGACTCATTGGCCACAATGGCCACTGTCAGTTGGTCACCAAGGCAAGTACCACTGAGGCTGGAGACAGCTGAGTGTAGTATAACGCTTTATTGTGTTTTATTTGTTAATGTACTGATTTTTGACATGAGGTCTTGCTCCATCATCCAGTCTGGAGTGCAGTGGTACAATCATAGCTCACTGCAGCCTCGAACTCCTAGGCTTGAGCCTTCTTCTGCCTCCGCCTCCCCAGTAGCTGGGACTGGGGACTATAGGTGCACACCACTATACCCAGCTAATTTTTATACTTTTTGTAGAAATGGAGTCTTACTGTGTTGCCCAGGCTGGTCTCAAACTCCTGGACTCAAGCGATCCACCTACCTTGGCCTCCCGAAGTGCTGGGATTACAGGCGTGTGCCACCGCACCCAGCCCACAGTTACTCATTCTGCTGACCTCTATTGCTGCTTTCCTGAGTATATTCCAACTTTGTAGTCAGGACATCAGATACCAGCATTTATCGATAAAAAGTGTCAAATGATGCAAACGTCCTCAGTTTTACCACCAAACCCTACTTTTCAACGAGAGTGCTTGAGGAGAGAAATTTCTTCTGGAGAGTCTGGCTTACCTTGTCACTCACTGGTTCTCCCTGTCTTCACCAGATCAAACTGTTCACAGAGAAAACTGGGCCACCTCTTGGACCTTTCTGGGAATGGAAAGATTATTTCAGTGGTAAGATGTTTCCAGCCCATTGTTAGGGATCTTAGCACTGTGCCCATCAACATTTGATATTACCCCAGCCTCCTTGGAGTCCTCATCCCCATCTCCCTCTGACCTGAGTAACTTTGAGGAACTTTAGTATATTCGGAACCCATAGGCCAGCAGCACTGTTGGAAGCTATTAGGAGGACACCTGGTAACTAACTAACTTACTAACTTATACAGCTCAACTAACTTACACAGCAGAGCTCTTTAGCCGCTTTTGCACGCAGTACTTCTCTTGATCCTCTAACCCAGTGAGATGAATGAGGTAGATATTATTGGTCCTGCCTTGCTTTGGGGGCACTCGCAGCTGAGGAGTTACCGCTACTAGTGAGTGTTGGGACTGGGATTCCCCATAGCATTTTTGCTGTCCCAGGAGACTTTCATATGCATTGTTTTCCTGGGTCCTTATGGTAGTCCATGCAGTAGATGAGACAAGTGATGAAGTCTTGGTTTGCAAATGGGGATGCTGAAACTCAGCGAGGCTGACTGGCTTTCTTGGGGACATGGCAGCTGACAAGTGACACAACTGGAAACATATCCCAGCCCTTCCAACTTTTAGACCAACACCCTTCCATTACACCAGGATTAACTCCACAATTAGGAAAATCTCAAAAACAAAACTACCCTGAAGTCTCTATATAGCTTCGCCCTTCATATGATTCCAAATTCCCACGCCAATCAAGCGCAGTTCCGGGGGAAATCCTGTGAAAGGAAAGTCTTCTCTGGCTAGCTATTCAGACCAGGCCAGGGAGGGCTTAGCAGAGCGCCCCGCACCCAGCGCGTGTGCTCACCAACCCGTTGGCATTGAAGGTGCTGACAGTCTGGACTCAGATGCTGGCACTGCCCACCATTTGCTGACTCATGTCCCAGGTATTTGCAAAGTGTATGGGCTGTCGCACAGAAATAGAGTGGACGTTTGGAAGAAGAATATCAGATGTAGCTCAGGACCAGAAGGAAAGATGTCCCTGTCAGTGGGGACAGGCAGCAAAAGCAACCATCCCTTGGGGCAAACATTGAAGGCACAATACCGCACTGTAGCAGCCTCCCATCTCTGCAGCCCCAGCTTGGATCACAAGGGAAGTTACTGCACAGCCAAGTGTGCTGCATTTGCAAAGGTCAGGCTTTAATTACATGCACAGTTAAATGGAAATACTGTAGAGAGGTCACACTCATATTTCTTTGGCCTTCATTAATATTATTGCTCTGTCACTTTCTCTCTCCTTGGGTTTGTAAATGAAAGTTCCTTTAGTACATTTAAAAGCATTATTTATTTTTAATTGTCTTACCTCTGGAGGGAGAGGTTACTTCTTTTTGTGTTGTTTTTTTTTTTTAGAGTAGACTTAAAAAAAAACTTTGCCTATGCCTTTCTGGTTAATTTATTTCAAACCCGTTTGCTTTTTATAGTCTTATCTACTAATGCTTTTGATTAAAACACAAGCAAAAACCAGCCAACATGAACAGGTTGAATGCCACATCTGTGCAGAAGATAGCAGCTCACTTATTTATGGCTCAAAGAAATGGAGCCTAAATTAAGCTAGCTATTGCTGGAGAGTGGATAAGCGGCCATTATGAATTATCCTTAATTATAGCGATTTCCTAAACTAATAAACCTGCTAAATCTTTATTGCAAAGGTTAGTTTACGCAGTGCATATAAAACCCGCATGTGCTCCGCATCAGCCACCAGCTGTCTGACAGTGTGTTGCTATTGCAGTGAGTGTTCACATAAATTTTATGTTGGTTATATTAACAGTCAGTCCATATCACTACCCACAGATGCCAGTAGACATAAAAATTGCTCTCTAGTGAGCCTAAATATCCCTAGAAGCTAGTTGTGTCTAATGTTCCATGTAGTATTTGTACGTGAAAGCACCAGATTGGAGGGTTATTTACAGATGAATATTTCAATCCAGTTAGTTCATATAGGCCTACTTAGCCTTCTTTGCTGGTTTATTTGTATGCTAAATAATTCACCAAAGGTTCTTGTTTACTTTCTATAGTAGTTTCTATGAAATGCAAACAAGGGAGCCAACTTTAGGTGTTCAAAAGGCTAAGCAGCTCTGTGTTTAAATGCAGGTCAGAGCAGCAAATGCAGTCTTACTGGCGGGCTGTCACTCAGTTTGACGCATTCCTCTTTCTCTCTCTCTTTTTTTTTTCTTCCTCCTCCAGATATAACTGGAGCTTGCTGCTTTCATAGGAATTTTTGGTTGGACTATCTTTATTCTAAATTTGTCTTTTTCAATACCTGCCTGTGTGCTACCTTCAGCTTGCACAACTAACCACCCAGTGCCAGCAGCAAAGCACACGTCCCTGGCTTTGAGAAGCTTCCCCATGGTCCTCTGAGCTAACAAGAGCAAGTCAATCCTCAGCTCTTGAAATGCCCTTGTTTTCTTCCTTTTTTTCCTTTCTCATTTTCTTATTTTTCTTTTCGTTTTCTTTCATTTCTCTCCCATGATTTTTCCTAGTGCATTTCCAGATCTCAAGATTTGAAAGGACAACAAATAGGACTTTTTTCCTTGAGAGCCCTGAGCTCGGCCAGCCTCTGTCACCCCGAGAGTCAGAAGGGCAAAGTCTAGCTCTAAAAGATGCAGCCTTGAGAAGCCCTTAGAATATATGTTCACCCAGGGGTGAGAAGGATCATTGTTTTCTAGCAAGGTAACAGTTACCTGGCCCTATTGTTCACATGTCCCCATGGCTCGGTTTATGAATGAAAAATACCTCTCTGCCCCCATGTTTTGCAAATGTTTATGATCCTAAACATTTGCCCCCAAAGAGATGGGAAAATAGCCTTCTCCATTTTCAGCCGGGCGCTGCCAAGATCATGAGCGAGTTCAATAGCAGTGCTAACTTTTTATTTAATAATATTGATTTTATCATTTTTACTACTTACAATGGGGATTGGTTGGCTGATAGTTATTTGACCTCCCTTTGTGCATGGCTGTGGAGTGCTTCGTTAAGGCTATTGACATATATCTCTCTTCCCCACTCTTCTTCCAGCAGCCCATCTCAGCAAATAATATTGAGATGCAGTAACTGTTCCCTGATATTGATTTCAGATTGTGTTCATCACACCCTTCTTGGGGCCAGGCAGAGAGCAGCAGCCCCAGTTCTGCAAACCCTTGACGGCTGCAGGCTGAAGTATCATTTCCATCTTTCAAGCAAGAATATCAACCATATATGTTTCCAAAAAATTACCCAAGAAAATGAAAGCATTTTTTGATCAAGATTTTTTTTTACACGTACATAATTAAACTGATCTCCCCAGTTTTATGTTGGGCTTTTTCTGCACTTTTCTTTTTAAGGAATGCTAGAAGATCCATGGGTCCCTGAGCTGGTAGAAGGAACTCTGATTACATTTTAAGTTTCTGGGATTCAGGATTTGGCACACTCGGCCAGACCCAGGGCCTCGCTGACCTTCAGTTCTCAGCCAGCTGGGGCTGTTCGCACCACCTGGGCCTAAAAAAGTCCCATGTTTGGCCCCTGTGGAGTCAGTTGAGATGGCAGGGTATTTAAAAGAACCAGAAGTTTAACATTCAGGGAGGGCCTACCTAATCTAGTGATTACAATCAGACGTAGGAAGGACATGACACAGAGTTTAGGTTTGCATATTGATTTAAAACACCAAACACCAACCAAATACTAATAATACTGGAAATGATAAGTTCCATGGGGAAAAACAAAAAGGCAATAGAGAATCTATACCAAGAGTGATTATATCTGAGCAGTAGAATTGCAGGTTATTTCTATTTATTCTCTTTGGGCATTTCTGTATTTTCTTAATTTTCTTTTGTAATTAGAAAAAAAGAAATCTATTCATAAGTATAATTTTTTTTAAATGGAAAGATTAGTAGGATTGGGGCTCCAGAAGATCCCTGTCCACCAAAGTGAATGCATTAGCCAGGGTTGAAATTGACTCACTGGCCATGCTAATCTCTGCCCCAAGGGACGTGGGACAGACATCACTCCTATCATTGTGCACCTGCCAGTTTTCATTTTGTAAATCCAGTGGGGATTGTGCTAGCCCTTGTCACTAAAGCAGACATACAAAATGGTTAGGAAGAAGGGCCATGGAATCAGATACGCCTGGGTTTGATTATTGGTGCTTTCTCTTGCCAGCTATGACTTTGAGCAAGTTACTTAACTTCTCTATGCCTTGGTTTTTTCATCTGGAAAATGGGTTTTTCATAACCCATCTCATTTAACAGGTTATCTCATTAAATGAGATAGTATACAGTAAGCTCTTAACCTAGTGCCTGGCATCTAGTAAGCAATCAATAAGTGTTAATTATCATTACTGGCATCTGTAGAGCAATTTCCTCTTCAAACTAGACTCATAATGAGAATTAGCATAAACACAGTCTACAGAATGGTCATTTTTTTCTCCTTAAGCACAAATGAGACTCCGTTGAGATCTGCCCCAGTGCCTTATACCTATAAGATTTTCCAGGACATCCTGATTTTATATGTCACTCTTTGATTAAAGGCAATTCATTTTAAAATGTATTTCTAAATGGAAATTTTTTTGAGAATTTTAAAGTAAATAAATACATGTGTGTATCACGAGAAAACCTTAGAGGTCTTTATTCATGGTTCTGAACATATGATCACCATACCGATAGCTCTTTGACATAGAAGGTGCTCCTCCCCACAAAACACACACATACATGTACACCTTCTATCCAAAGCAAGTATTAGTCCAGAAAAATACTGGAAACCTATCAGGAATCTTTAGAATTTTGTCTCATTGGTTTTAGAATCAGTTTTGCTATTCTCATGCGTTTTTTACTTGTAGGGTCAAAAACACTTTCTAATATCACGGATGGCATGGAATTCTTCCCTGCAGGCAGCCATCTTCAGAGCCGAAAGCAGAATATAAAAAGCAGCTAAATTAGAGAGTTTACACAGTTGCTGGATCCTGCTTAATGAGAGACAGCGAACATTTTGCAGGCTACTGAACTTCTGAAATGTGACAATCCAAGCAAATGAAATCATGGTACCTTTCATTGTAGTTTAATTGGACTCAAACTCGGCAAGAGGGGCTGCTGAAAGCTGTATTCAAAGAAACAGACAGGAATTGTACAACAACTAATTGAGCCCACACAACACATCTTACAACTGTCCAAGCTCCACACTTGCTCTCAAGACTGACTCTTTTGGTCAAGAGAGAGAGCTAGACCTGCAGTGAACAAAAGCAGAGATTGTAAGGCAGGCCAGATACTGGCATTGGGAATGGCATAGCTGTCACCCCAAGTTATGCATTTGAAATAGCTCAGCCTCATGGCAGCCAGTACAGGCCAATTTATTTTAAAGAGGAAAAGAGAAGTGAAACAAACTTAGGCCCTCTCTTCTGCCTGTTAAGGTGTCAAGATATCAGTGTCAAGGAGTCCTGTTAACAGAAGGGTGAGGATGAGTTGAGCATAAATACTAACAAGAGAAGAACTTAGCACAGGCCTCCTGTTGAGTGGAGCTAAATGGCAGCCCCAGTTGAGTAACCCAAAAAGCAGAGAATTACCATAGCTGTCAGAAGTGGGACCAAAATCCTGTCAGGCAGCAGTAAAGGGGATGGGAATGGTTTGAGGGAAAGATGAGTTTTGTGGGGGAGTGAGGTCAAGAAGTAGACTGTTTTAGGATGTGCGTGTCTGGACTTAGGAGGCCCTTGAACCGTTTAGGAGGGTGTCTTGGCTTCCTTGTTTTGTTCTTGTATCATTTGAGCTCTCTGGCCTGAAACTGATTATATCATCTCAGCCTCTTCTGGTGTAACCATCCCGCCTGACCACTTGAATCCACGTTCACTGTTATTATGGCTGTAGGTTTAGCCAGTAGGGCTAAAAGAGTGGACAAATTGGGTGCCTGCATGTAACAGGCCATCCTGGACATCGATTTTTGAAGGTTCATTAGATAAATGCTGACATCACAGATTGATGTCTCTTTAAACCAGTACCTAGTGCAGGACCGTCTGGGGAATCAAAAATATTGATGTAACATGTTTGAGCAGAAGGCCCACTGGAGAATTCCACTGCCTAAATGGGATCCATCAATTTAGGCTTTCTTTAATTATTCTAATTCTGTGCATCACATCGGTAGGGGAGTTTGTCTGCAGAACTGGTTTTTATAGGGGGTGCCGCCCCTACATTAGGGGCAAAGGAAGGCCAGATGAGGTATCCACATCTATTTTTCATTGTTGTTTTGAGTTGCTGTTTAGTAATTAAAATTTTTGATCATAGACTAATTTTCCCATACCATGTGGTCGTGCAATTGACAAGGGACTGATTAATGGGCCGACCCCAGGGCCAGGAGGCTGCTGGGCTGTTCTCTTGTGGAAGGCATGCCGGCAAAATAAAGTTGATGGTTTTGTTTGTGTTTAACCCTTCACCTTGGCACTATCAATAGATTGAAGACATCATTTGTATCTGCAAGTGTTTCTTTAATTAAGACCTTCTAAAAATCTTTCCTATTGATTCATTCCATTATCCTATTGATTAACTGCAGTGGATCATGTACTTGGTCTTCAGTGGAAGGCAACAGCCTCAGCCGTCTGTCATGACTACAGATGCAGACCACAGGCAGCCAGCAGCCAGCGCCCAGGGCTGGCAGGAGTGTCTCGTGTTCTAATGAGGCATCAGCGGTGGCTCACTGAACACCACAGAGAAAGCCAGTTGTCTCCTGCTGGAGGGGTGGCCAAGCATAAAGCATTCCTTCCAGTTATTTATACTGCAGCCACTTAGCTAACAGTACGTACGGGGCTACTGGCAGTCTTGAGCTGGGGGAGGGGAAGAATTCTGCTGTGCATCTGAATTTGAAAATCTTGAGCTTTGAAGTAAAAGCTGACTCTGAAATCTAGGTGCAAGGCATGGTTCAGAGGCTGACTGTTCGTGTTCCCGTCCCCAGGCTATAGTTTTGTGCCCTGCCCATCCTCACACTGTCCCCCATCCTATCAGCCTCCTCCCTCGGCTGGCTAACTAGGAAGTACCACAGGGGGCTTCCGGTTTGGAAGGAGCTTCCCTCTGACTCGGTCAGAAAGAAGGGCTGGCCCTTGATTTTACCTTCTGCCACTGGACATACATCTAAATCATCCCCTGCTATTAAAAATAAAGAAACCTGTGGCTGGACTAGTTCTTAAACTTCATGTTTTACAATATTCCTTAATATTGACGGTTACAAAGAATTATTCTGGTTGGAGTTTAAAGACACAAAGACTTTATAAGGCTGTAGTTGGGTATTCTGGGATATGTGAAATCAAGTGAGGTAAAACACTAGGCACGTAGTAGCTTCTCAATCAACAAACCAATAATCTACCAAAAAATTCACCTTTATTCCTCTCCTATGTGTCCTGTTGCATCCCTATTCAAGCATTTTCTGCCTTCCCATCCTTCAAGTAGACTCAAGAAAATGGCCTTCTCAAGAGGAGGGACACCCTTCTTCCCAAATGGAATCCAGCAGGAAAGAAAAATGTAGAAGGAAGGGTGCCAGGCAGGAGGCAGATTAAGTTTAGAAAATTTGATGTCTCTCTTCTCTGAGTCTTTAGTAGGCAAATTAAGTTTTACTTTTGGAGCGAAAAATTCTAAGACTTTGAAACATCTCTCCTAAGTAAGTTTATAATGATCTTCATCTTCAAGATCAGGCTTGGCGTGGGTTTTCAGGAATGTGTGTGATTCTGAGTTAAAGTCAGTGGCTTTTTTTAAATAGTCCCCAAGAAAGGAAGGCAGAAAGTCCCACCTCCCCCAATGTGTATTTTGGGATTAGGAAAGCTGGTGGTTACTGGGAGGAGCTCTCTCTCTTCTCTCTCTCTCACTCTCTCTCCCTTTTTTTTTTGGGGGGGGGGTAGAGACAGTCTCACTGTGTTGGTCTCAAACTCCTAGCCTCAAGCTCTCCTCCCACCTCAGCCTCCCAAAGTGTTGGGATTGATTACAAGCATATGCATTGCACCCAGCCCAGGAGTTCTTCTTTCTAATATGAGTATTTATAGAATACTCATGTACAGAATTTTCATTCTATAAATTTAAAGAATGAAAATTTATAGAATACTCATTTATATACTCATTTAATACTCATCCCATCTATAGAATATTAAAATCAAAATTGATTTTATTAGTGCAAATTCAGGGCTGATTTGTGTTTCTTCTATCAGCAGTTGTTAATAACCGATTGTTTACACCAAACCCAAGGGCTTAATTTCCCTTGGCACTAAATGTCATGTTTTAGGTGTCCTATAGTCTGTCCTGTGAGTTAACATTGTACAATAAACTGTTTTCTCAGGCCTTGGCTGATCATCCTGCCTGCCAAGTCCACCCTCGAAAACTGCTTTTTTATTGCTTATTTCCATACTTCTGTGAAATTTGACATCATGCAGATATCCCCAAACTCTTCTCCAAAAAAAGCAGAGATTTACTTAGATCTAAGTGTACTTTTCCTTAAACAAGTGATTTTGAAACTTTTAGGAAATAATTTTGAGGCTAAATGTTTCTGGGTTTTGCTTTTTCAATTAACAGTGTTTTAAATTAGCATGTAATCTGTCTTCATTAAAGACATGTTTTGAAAATTCAAAGAAGTATAAAACAGAAAGGAGAAGTCTCCTGGAAGCCTACCACCTTGAGTACCACTAGGAATATTTGAGCCTGTTGTCTCCCGGTCTGTTTTTAATGCATATATGCTTTTTAAAACAATATTAGGATAATAATATTTTATAACTTGCCCCTTTTCACCTACTGTATCATGAGCAGTTTTTCTTATCTTTAAATATTCCTTGGGAACATGATTATTAAGGGAAACTAGAATTCCCTTGTATGGATATGCCATAATTTATTTAACTTTTCTCCTATCATTAGACATTTAGATTGTTTCCTGTTTTTTTTCCCTATCATATAAAATGCTGGGATGAATATCCTTGTCTAAAAATTTTGTGTGACTCTTTATCACCTAAGGAGAGATTCCTAGAAATTGAATTACCGAGCCAAGGATTCACACATTGTTAAGGCTCTAACACATACTGCAAAATGTTCTTCCAAAAGGTGGAACCAGTTATATAGGCTCCCCAAGTAGCCAGTGAGCATACCTATTTTTCTGTAGCTTTAACCAGAGCTGGAAAGAGTGTGTGTGTGTGTGTGTGTGTGTGTGTGTGTGTGTGGGTGTGTGTGTGGGTGTGTAAACTGTTTTAGTTTGATAGTTTAGAAAACCAGCACAGTATCTCATTGATTTAATTTGCATTCTTTTGATAATGAATGAGATAGCAGTATTTTCTTATATTTAATGGCTATTTCTATTTCTTCATTTGTGAAATATTTGTTCATGTCGTTTGCCCATTTTGAGGGAATGTTTGGCTTTTTCTAATTGATTCAAACATTGTTTTTCTTTTTAATTAAGAATTGTGGCCCTTTTTCATAGATAATCAGATTAGATTGTTAGAGATAACTAGATTGGATTTTTCATGTAGACAGTAAGTTATATTTGGAGTATCTGTTGGTAATGGCAATATTATTAATGGACTTTTTACTTTTAAAAATGGTTTGTTCGCCTCTGATAAAAAAGATATATGAAAAAGAATCTGACAGTGTCAATCCAGCTCTCGTTAACTATCCCAGGACGCTACCAGCATTTTATTACAATTGTCAAGAAAAAAGAAAACCAATAATTTTATTGTTTTGATTATTGAGATCCAGCCACAGATCAACTGAGCAATTAAAATCTCTAAATAACATTCTCTGAATTGTCAAACAAAGGATTAGTTCCCAGTGGAAAGGACTTTTTAAAAAGATGATAGTTTTCTCTGTAATGTCTGTGCCAGTAAATGGTTGCACTAATTGGAGTATACAGAAATATTTTACCAGTTTAACAATGCATGACATCCTAATAAGATTGTGATGACAAGCTTTTCTTTTTATGAAAGGTGATGTTACTGCATGCTTCTAATATACATGGACTCATGTGTCTTTTTTGACATGCTATAAATGAAATTTTTCAATGAAGTTAATCTGTTTTACTAAATCTTTACTATATGTGAAATTGTTTTTTTAAGCAGGACAACAGAGTCTTGATGCTTATTGTTTTTATTTATAGTTCTTAGAATAACATATTTTAAGGAATCTTAGAGTTGAGTAGAAAGGATCACAATTAAATGCATATTAAAGCGCTTGTCCCAAATCCCATGAATCTGTCACTAGAATATGTGAGGCCGGATTCCCCATCTTCCCCTAGCTCAGGTGGCTGGCTGAGTGCAGGCTTGGGATGGTTAATGACAATCCTCCAAGACAAGCAGGACTTAACATCAATATCCCTCTTCCTGATAATCTATATACTCTAGAGGTGGTGAGCTCTGGCAGGGTTTTGATGATTTTATGATGGCTTGTGTATATTTATAGTGTGTTTAAAATACTCTTTTTAATTATCATTTGAGTTACAAAACTTAATCTTTTGATCTTTACCTGCACCTCCTGATGATGTATGTTTGTTAGGTAACTAAAAAGAGGAAATTTAGCAAAGCCAGAGCTTTATGCCAGCAGTAGGACTGTGAGGAGTCAATAGATGATTAACCTGCCCTTCTCCTCTTCATGAGAATAAAGGAGTCACTTTTTCAGAGCAGCACACTAGAAACATATAATAGCTGTGCAGAATTGGGCAACATTTGAGTTCCACAAAGCAAGTATACACGGAAAAGAATGGTAGGAAATCAATTGAATGCTGTTCTTTAAACACACTGATGTATACCCCCGTTGAAACTGTCTGTGACAGTGAGAGTGTCCTTTGCGTTTTATATACATATATGTGTTTGTGTGTATATGCATATATATGTGTATACATATATGCTATATATGTATATATTATGTACATATAAATTACGTGGGTGTAAGCAGCATACGTGATTAGATACTGATATTTTGTTAGATTTTTGAGACTTAAATAAACAGGATATAATCATTATCTTAGTCTATCAAAGCTACGCCTTAAATACATCCCTGTGTTATTTCATTTGAAAAGGCATGAAAGGCCAGGGTAATTACTCCTTACTGCAGATGAGTAAAGGCATCTGTGTTAATAATGGATGCTTAGGATTTCGAATTAAATATTGAACCTCTGGCTTGCTTTTCCCAAATGATGAGGCATAACCACCACTCTTTTTGAAAGCTCTTATTTCTTATATTATTGGTCAAATTTTTAAGCAAAAGCTGAGGGAAACAACTTCAGTTAATCAGCCTATGTGATTATTTGACATATGTGATTAACTGACCGAGGTAATGAGCATCATTATTATATCATAATCATCATTATATATAAAGGAACTCCAGGCTAAGACTGCCCTCAAAGAAATGTTAAAAATCATGGATTGATTTGCAGATTTAGTGGGATATGGAAAGCTGATGTTTTGCCTGGATAAGGTAAGCATTCTATATTAGACTGTACTGGAGAAAGCCCTCACGTGGCCATGTGATTTTATTGACAGCTTAGAACCAAAGACCATAAATTCTGTCGGGCAATATACTGTCCTAGGAAATGGACATCACAGATGCCAAAGTGGCCTTTGGGAGCCCAGTAAACACTGTGGAGTCAAGTGAAGCATTAAAACCCAGACCAAGCCCAACATCTGCACGGTTATCTTTTTTAGCTGGTATTGGTGAGGCTTGGCTGTCGTTTGTAACACATCCGTGCCCCAGGAGCAGTTTTTCTCTGACCTCACCTGTGAGTCACACTAAAGGCTCAGTAGTCATCCCAAAGCCGCCTCCCCCATCAGGCTACTAACACCAAAATGATGTTTATCATATGATTGCCACTTTGAGACGTAGGCAGCAGTAGGACAATGTGACGTTTGTGCCAAAAGTTCAGCTAGACAGGAAAGGAAGCTTCCTGAGTCCCCTCGGTCAGGCAGGCTAGTGTTCATGTTCAGAGAAATCATCAAATGCAGAGAGGAAAGAATGGTGAGCTGAAAAAAGCAGATGGCAGGGGGGCAGGTCAGGGTGGGGAGCTGAGTCAGAAGGAAGAGGCAGGCAAGACCTGGAGACCAGAATGGCAGGCAGTTGGATCAAGAATCCAGATTAGTGGATTTGGGAAGAAAAGATCAGAGACTCAAAAGGGGTCAGGAACCCGGACCAGAATGACTTAACCATAAAAAGTAGAAATCAGGTTAAGAGGTGGGCCCTTAAGAGAGTGACATACCAAGGATGGGGCAGTGGGGGCCGTCCATTTTAGCTCCCTGGTCCCACCCCCATCCATGCTGGTGACAAGGGGGTGCACTGTCTGTCGAAAAGCTTCCAAACAATAATAACACTAAGAGTCAGTCTGCTTTTTACTATCCCCTTTCACCATCAGTTGTGATCAATGTAATAATCCTAACAAAATCTTCTGTTGGTCTAAATTCTAAACAGTGCTCGAAGTTACTTCTAAAGTTTACATATACAAATACACATATATGTATATGTAAACTTATAAACTTTACTAAAGTATATGTTACTAAAATGTGCTAATTTGAAGTGTGTGTGTGTGTAAATATATATTATTTAGTAAAATAATACATAATTATATATAATCTAAATATATAATTAGTAAAATAATAAATATGTATAATATACATCAATTATAAATACATATTTGCACGCACACACTTCAAATTAGCACATTTAGTAACGTATCCTTTACTAAACACTGTATTCTTCGTGGATGCAGAGTTCTCGGTTACGCAGTCAGCTGCTGACACACACACAGTCAGCTACACATGCTCATTTCTAGAGTCAATTCATTCCCATTTGGGTTATTTGAGTGCACTTGAGATAGAGTTTGTCTCTCCGGTCACTGTAGTGCCGCATCGTTCTGCATCTGAACAGCAGATTCCAAATCAATAGTGATTAAGACAAAGAAAGAATATTTGGGGTATTTCAGCTCTTCCCTACCGTGTGACCACTTGAAGTTTTTCTTTTAGTTTAAAATCTAAACCAGAAAGGCCAGGTATGGTGGCTCACACCTGGTGGGTCACTTGAGGCCAGAAGTTTGAGACCAGCCTCAGCAACATGGCAAAACCCTGTCTCTACTAACAAAAGAAAAAATAAAATTTAAAAATTAAAAAAAAACTAAAACAGAGAAACAGTTTATAAACTACTCGGTGTAATATTTTCATTTGGTAAAATGAACATGTTAGTTCTCTACATAAAATATTTAGCTGAATTTTCATAACGTTTTTAAGTTGAAATTTATTTTTCAATAGTTAGAAAATTGTTTTTTAATAATTTGATTGTTAAAACTAAATAATAGATTTTAGAAAACATTGTTACTGATTACTATGTGACTGTTATTGGGAATAATTTGTTATAAAAGACAGAGAGGTAAAAAATAATCTGCTTCAGCTGTCAGATATGCTAGGTACGTCCTTAGAGATGGGGTAGTATTTATGAAGATCTAGTGAGTTCAGTGCCTGCTGACATAATCAGTGGTAATAAGGTAATATAAGCACAGGACGGCCAAATCAAGAATGAAGCTTGATTCTGAGCTTTATGAACTGGCATCTTCCTACATTTTCTGGGTCTGAACTGACCTCACAGTGAAGCCAGGGCTGAAGCCACAGAAGAAAATACCTAAGTAAATTTTACTAGAGTTAGGGAATAGAAACAAATGACAAACAGACTTATTGTTGATGGCAGTCACTACAAGAAAAACACATAGATGCTACCCAAGTAATTGCTGCGGGATTGGGAAACGCATGAGACTTCGGTAAAGCAACTCCAAGGCCCTGAACTAAAACTCCAGAAAGTGCAATAGATGGGCAACCCCCAGGGTGAGGGGCCACACTGAATGGGCTGGCTCTATTACAGCCCAATGGACTAAGCAGGACCTGGGGATAAATAGGAACGAAGCAGGCCACACAGAGAGAGGTGGGACTGCTTTCAAACTGGACCATGTACGTCCTATCTAAGGAGGCAGTCGTGACTTGGCTCTGGCCAGTTATTGTCATGGCAGAGTATTGATATGGGCCCAGATAAGCAGATCTACCCACTTTTCAAGCAGAGTCAAAAATCTGGACTTTTTATTAAGATCTCGATTTATTTTTCTTTTTAAGAACTAATTCGCATTTTTTAAATATTGCAAGAGTCATTACTGTTTAGGCCAAAATAAATAAATATCTGTAGGCTAAATGTAGCCCCGGAACCACCATTTTGTCTCCTCTGAGCCAGAGCCTTAACCTGTTCCAGTTGAATCTGTTGGTGGCTCTCCATACCAATCATAAGATCGTTTTCATGCTTAAGGCTATTGGAGAGGCTTAATAATCATAAGAGGAGTAGGCCAGGCATGGTGGCTCAGGTCTGTAATCCCAGCACTTTGGGAGGCTGAAACAGGAAGATTGCTTGAGGCCAGGCATTCAAGAGCAGCCTGGGTAACAAAGCAAGACCCTCTCTCTAAAAAGAAAACAAAGAGTAGAAGCATTCCTAAATATTACAGACGGTAACAGAATGACTATCACAAAACAGTCACAGCTTGCAGACACCAACCTCCTCAGAAAATATTCTACTAATAATAATAGTTGTCATTGGGCTAGTTACTGAGTGCCAGGCATTGTGCTATACGTTTCGCATTCATGATCTCATTGAGTCCTCACGGTAGCTTTATGAAATGGATATTTGTGCCTGCATCTACAGATGAAGAAACTTAGCAAAGTTTTATCATTTTCCCACGTTCAGTTGTACAGTCAGGACTTCAGTCAAAGCCTCTCTTCGACTGAGCCTAAATTGCTGATGGTTAGGGGACTCTGTTAGCTAAACTGAGGAACCACAGGCTGGGTGGCCTTGAATTTCAGGCTGAAGGACCCATCACTCAAGAGTCTTGGCAACTTCCACAGCAAAGATGAACAGGCTTGTTAGGTGGTTTTTGTTACCTGATCAGTAATTGTTTCAACACCAGAGTTTGTCGTTACTGTTGTCCTGTTATGAAGAATTCTCTTTAACAAAACTCATGGGAAAAGGGACTGACTCGTGCAGTTTGGCCTGAAGCATTTGCGTCAGTATTCTGCTCCTGGAAGAGTATACTTTGACTTATGCATTGCTTGCTTAACAGACCACAAAAGTCAACATCCCTCTGGAAGAATAGCCCGTGCTTGGAGGCGTCACAAGCTCCAAAAGATCCTGTTAAGGCAGGATGTTGTGTGAAACCCACAAGCGAAGCAAAACCCCGTGTCTCCTAATTATAATGTTAATATTTAAGAAAGCTTCAGAGGCTGCCTCTGTGCTTTATACCAAAAAAAGAGTTGGGATTTTTTTTTCCCCCTTTTGCTTTTCAGACCTGGAATCGCATCAACATTTTTTTTCAACAAAAGAATGTGTCCCTTGTCCCCAGGTATGGCAAGGGTACAAAGAAGCCAACTTGCAGAGGGGAGAGAGAAGAGAGGTAACGGACAGAGTCAGAGCACATTGGAAAGTGATACGAGAACAGGGGCTTATGGTTACAGCCCTACCCCCTTTCCAAAGAAGGCAATTAGATATTATTTCAGATAGTTTCTCACTGTGTCCTAATTCCATTTTCCAGCAACCCTGTGGCAGGTCCCCAGTTTTTCTTGGGCTTATGTGATTGGCTAAACTAGCCATGCAAGTATTGGCGTTACACTCACAGATATGAAATCCAGCCTGACACCCAATCAGGATGCATTCTTGAATGGCTGTGTGACCGCAGAATCTCCCACTGTCTTCCACTTATGCACAGTATATCTAAATAGACACTGGCCATGTTCAGTCCACCCTAAACCCTTGTGTGAGTAGCCAAAGAGGAATCAGATTTGAAGCAAAAATAACAAGCACTATGTATAGATTACTAAATGCCCCCAAGCACTGTGGCATTGTTTGGAGATAGGGCATGTGTAGGAATAGTAGGAGGCACCTAATCAAAAATTCAAAATGAACAGCCTCACCGAACAGATGGGCAAAGTCTATGGACTTTCCTTCCTTCAGGAAAGGATGGGCCATTATTTAAATTTATATACAGTGGAAGCCACTGGAACCCCATTCTGATGATTAAATCTGGATGATCATAATATCCAGATGCATTAAACAGTGACCTTCCCAAATCATAACAGAACAGAGATGTCACATGGCTCTGGCCAAGGACGCAAGTGAGTTCGTTCGATAGGCATTTTAGTTCTAGTGCCAGGTCATTGGGGACAGAGCAGAGATACAGCCTGATTTTCCTCAGCATCTACCTGCCCCTTCAGACAGGGGGCAATAATTCTTCTCCCTTAGTTCAATTCTGCCCCGCACCCTGCTTATCTGAAAAATTACTTCAGTCAGATTGTCCTACTTAAATAGTCATGAAGAGGTTACGAGAACTATGTGATGTCAAGTAAAGGGACATGGCTTTTGTGAAATTCTATTTGAACTGTTGAAATGAAGGTGGTGTCACTGTATCCAAACTTTCCGATTCCCTCCAATAAACCTGTAGAAAGCAGACTACCAGATGTTTCTGTTTCAAACAGTTTGGATCTCAATTGCACTTGATTCTTGCTCCAGAACTGAGAACTTAGGAGCAACTTCCCATGGAAACCAACATTCCCACCAATACCAAAGTGTTATAATACGTAGAAAACTTGACCTCTAAGAAATGCATGTCAAGTGCAACCTGGGGCTTGGGGTGTCCAGTCCAGAAATCTGCCTTTGGTTAAGGTATTAGAAGATTAGGGAGTTACTCAAATCGTCCCTAACATTGCTTTAATATGTGTTATGGACCACACATGCTCCATGACTTTTATAACTCAGGTACTCTCATAGACTTAGAGGACAGTCCTGCTTCCACCTCAGGGTTTGCTGATAGCCTAGATGGTAGAATTGCAGTTAGGTTAAACAGATGTAGGGCCTCATATGGCTTCTCAGACAATTTTAAGAATCCTTAAAGTCAGTTTTCGTGGTAAGTAAATTTTAAAAACTTTGAGATAGGAGGGATCATTCTTCATTCCTTTCATCCAGGTTCAAGGACTCCTTTTGGTTGCAGCTGACCTGCCATGCTGCTTCCAAAGAAACCCTTAAGAAACAAACTTCATGGGAAGAGAAAAGGGTTACAATTTGGGGGCTTTTTAGAAATTACTGTTGGATTTTTCCAAGCTCTCATCTTGAGTAGAAAGCAGAACATGTCACAGATACATATTTTCTTAATTGTAAAAAGTAAATACTCTAAAATGTATTTTTTTTAATTGTGATTATGTTACAGTGGTTTCTATGTACCATAGATTAGATTTTTATTAAGGGTTTTATTGAATAACTGGTGTTTCACCAACATCTAATTAAATCTTCTATCTAAATTGAACAGAAAATTATGGGAGAAAAGAAAGCATTTGTAGGAGACTTTATTACAGATAAGACTATTATTTGTTCATCTTAAGAATTTGAGATCAAATTTACAAGCAGCATCCTCATCGAATTTCTTTTCTGGGCTGCTGAGCCCTGGCCCCTTGAAAGCAGCCTATTATCTCCCCGCCTCCCCCCTTTTTATTATAGTGTCCTGGTTGTTGGCAACACGCCCGCTGTTTAAGGTTACTTTCATTAATTAACCGAAAGTTAATTTCTTTGCAAGCAAAATCTCTGATCTCATTATGTTGTCTTTAAAGCCGAAAGCTTCAGGTTTTCTGGTCTCCTTTGATGACACAATAAAAAGCATGCTCTTTATCTTAAGGGAAACTGTCTCCAGGGTTTAATTTAATAGTCCTTGAAATAGTTACAGCACAGCCAGGCAGACTACAATAATATGCCAGTTTTAGAAAACCTTGGCTTTGTCGTGGTTAGAGAGCCCAGTGACTGATGTGAGCTACGATGGATCCATTTCCAAAGAAGTTCTGCACTTTGCCTCGAGTCCCATTTTTACACACAACACCGCCCTCCCCACCGCCATTATGGAGCCTATGTGAGAAGAGACCAACACCAACACCAGCATTCGTCCAAAGTGCACCACTGCCCAGCCACTTACTCTCTGGGATTTCGGAAAGTTTGGGGGAGCTGGCATTTTGTCTGTTTGCCTTTACTAAGCTATCTTTTGTTCCTCTGGTGGAAGCAAGGCAACATTGGGTGGAACAAAGACGTTGGGGTAGTGCTTTTGGGGCCTGGCAGGCCTGGATTTGAATCCCAGCCTTTCCCTGTACAGGTTAAGCATCCCTAATCTGAAATCTGAAATCCGAAATGCTCCAGAATCCAAAACTTTTTGAGCACCAACATGATGCTCCAAGGAAATGCCCATCGGAACATTTCAGACTTTGGATTTTGGATTAGTGATGATCAACCAGTGAGTATAATGCAAATATTCCAAAATCTGAAAAAGTCTGAAATCTGAAACACTTCTTGTCCCAAGCATTTCAGAGAAGGGATATTCAATCTGTACTGGCTCTCTGTCCTTGAACGTGTTATTTAACCCCTCTGAGCTTCAGTTTCCTCATCAGTAAACTTTAAATGATTATGTAAAGAGAATTAAGTGAGATAAAATGAAGTAGTAGGCACTTGACAAATGTTACTCCCCTTCCTTTGACAGTCCTGTTCTAGTCTTTTCCAAGGACAAATGCGTTTCAGGAGATGGAGTTCATCCTGATATTTGGGGGCTGGCCTACCTACAGATTGCTATACCAGAAGGAGTAGTTTGGGGGAGACAGTCAGATTCCACAGAGCATGTTTTGGTGTGGATTGGATAAGTTAGGTTCTGTATTGCCCCAGATGCCCTTTTACAGACTTGGGGACTTACACAGCGTATTTTCTTTGTCTCTCTGCGTTAGCTTCATCTTCAGTGATGAAATCTTGTTGCTTCCTGAAGCATTAAATTCAGTGAGTTGAGAGTGGCCAAAATGTCTTTTCAGAGCCACCAGGTGTAGGTCACACAGAGGGGACAGAACTCTTCAGGTGGCTCAAGTCTCAGGAGCAATCTAGATACACGGAGAAGCCATTTATATCCCACTGAGTCCTGTGAAGCTGTGCACACACAGCTGAGATTTACAGAGGCCGGGCGGGGAGGGCTGCTGAGAGGGGATAATGGCATGACCCGCCATGCTGCTTCAGATGCCTGGGAGACTGGGTCTGTGCCATTTGCATATGTCCTCTGTACCCATTCCTGATGAAGGATGCCATTGACTCAACTCAAGCAGGTCAAAATCACTTAGGCAGAAAATCCCAGGTCTTGGGAAGAAAAGTCATGTGCCTCTTGGGCCCTTGGCAGAAGTCAAAGGTCCAACGTAATGTATTGGCAAAGATCCTGTCTGCTTTGGTGACTGACTTACTGCTCCCCCATGCTTTTAGGTGGAAATATTGTCAACGCTATTGATTAGTTGATCTGATAATCCAGCAGGCTCCCTGATGTGTTAAATTTCCTACTTTTGGAGGACTGTAAGTATGGGCAGAGTGTATACTTCTGTTGGAAAGAACTCTCAGCGGACCTTGCTAAGACACTGCTTCTACAGTGAGATTGCTACAGGCATGACAATTCCAATTATTCTTTTGGCTGTGACATTTAACCCTTCCGAAGACAAATATTCTATAGTTATCCATTTTTTCTAGCCTTCCTTTAGATTTTGAAAAAACGCTGTGTCTTCTGCACTGGGCCCATAGGGTGTCTTGATTTATTAGCATGGTTTACCTGTACGTTTTTAGATTTTTATTTTTTAATTTATTATGAGTACATTCCATTATCTAGATCTTTCCCTCCTTCACATGCCCTCCATGGCCAAAATCATATTTGCCTTTCTCCTTGTCTTATACCATCTTTAAACATTCCATCAGCCATGTCCCTCATTTTTAAAGTATATAGCAACTTCATGAAGGATATATAATTCATGATGTGTAGATATCAAAAGGAAAGGTGACCTTAGGCCAAGGCAGTGGAACTTTCTGTAAGTCAGGAGCATAGAGATGATATATAAACATAGTGATGACAAATAAGCATTGAAATTTGTTTGCAAATTGTTTGTTTAGAGCTTGACCTGGAATAGTAAGAAACCTACATACCCTCCAACTCGTCTCTCTGTAGTTGTTGGTTATTCACCCCACCTTCTCTCTGGCTCCAGTCTCCAAGCTCTTCAGCCTTGTTGAAAGGGTCTAAATACACCCCTGCACATCCAGAGGCCACTTGGACAAATGATGCCTTCAGCTTTTGGGGTCCACAGTGCCATTTCTTCTACATCCCAGCTTACTATGCTTGACTTCAATGACATTCCCCAGTACCAAGAATGCAGGAGGACTACTTTAATCCCCTTTGCAAAACAATAACAACAACAACAATAAGGCCTCCAGGCAGAGCACATTGAGCCTAATTCGGATTTTTTAAAAGTGGAAAACAAATCATAACTACCTGAGAAATGAGGTTCATAATGGAAGCCCCACGAAACCCCTTAACCTGGGCAAAATCCTATAACACAATTATATAAAATTTCACACCTGACTGGAGCTGTTATTGGAACAAGATAACCATTTTTCTGCTCGTGCTAAATGAACCACAAGATCCATGTATCCAGCCGCAGAAAAACACAGGATTGCCCATTCTGTCTGCATATAATCAGCGTACTTGCTGGCAAGGGCACTGTAGGATCAAAAGAGTTAATAATTGGATCCTGCCCACAGCAACCACACAATTAAGGACAAGATTAGCAGAGATGAGAAATTTATGGTGAAAATGCAATGGTAGTCTGAAAAACAAAATGATTTCACCGAGCAGTTGTTCTGTTGCCATAATCCTAATGATCAACTCTATTGCACTAATAATAGGAGCAAAACTAATTGCAGTGAGGACAGGACAAATCTTTTTAAATCTGCATTGTCATCCCAACTAAGTCCCAACCCATTTGTATTAACCTTTGCTGACAGAGTCACATGATGGACATAATTTCTTATAATTTACCAGCTATGGATCTAACCTTTCTTCATCAAATATTCATAAAGGCAGGATTCTCAATGATTTTCTGTCTCTCTTCAATTTAGAGCTTGTTGTCTTCTTCCTTTTTATAGTAATTTGGACACAATTGAAGTCAAATGGAATTAAAGTTAAATGCCTTTAAAAACTGAGGTGCCTAAAAGCAAACACTTAGGGGAGGGGTCGTGAACTGAAGGGGGAGAGCTTGTATTCCCAAGACCCTCCAAGTCCCAAAGGAGTTCAGTGGGCTGCCGGCCCCCAAAAGGAAAAAACAAACTCAGCCAGAGAATGAGATGCCATTGCTTTCTCTTGGCCTTGCTTGGGCTTCTTGTGCTGGATGTTCTGTAGCTGAGTTGAAACTGAGAGCCCCAGGCCTTCCCGTGTCTTCAGGGCTTGCCAGGAACTTAGGCTGCCGTGACCAGGCCCTGTTTGAGCATGTGTGCCCAGCAGGGTACAAGAAACACGCCAGGGGCTGGAATCGTGGACAAGAAAAGTTGGTTGGTACAGTTACTTAGAAAACAAGCGTGAATACCTAAAACCATTCCTGAAAGCGTTTTTGGTTTCTAGAAAAACATCTGTTTCCACTTTGCATCTTTGTTGCTTTGACACTTTTCTTAACAGAGATGTAGATAGGAAAAATCTTCTAAAGTTTAGGTGTTTAAAATAAGTATAGTAAATGGTTCTTTATCTTCACTCTTCCCCTTGCAAGGCTTCAGTTGTATTGGGATGGCAGAATTTTGGGGAAGGTGAGATAGACAATCAAAAGAACTCCCTTTTTCTACTCCAATCCTCAGACAACCCTACCTTTACTATAATAGCAAGGAATGTTGTAGTTAAATTCTCCCTCAAGATGCAGAGGAGGTTGGGCACAGTGGCTCACACCTGGGAGGCCAGAGAGGAAAGATCACTTGAACCAACAAGTTCGAGACCAGCCTGGAAAACATAGCGAGTCCCCATCTCTACAAAAATGTAAAAATTAGCTGGATGTGGTGGCATGTTCCTGTAGTCCCAGCTACTCAGGAGGCTGAGGCAGGAGGATTGCTTGAGCCCTGGAGTTCACAGTGAGCTATGATCATGCCACTGCACTCCAGCCTGGGCAACTGAGTGAGACCCTGTTTCTAAAAAAAAAGACAAATTACAAAAGCAAGATGCAAAGAAATTGTTTCACCTAGTTGACTTCAAAGAATTTACTTCTTGCTAAGTTCCCAGAATTTTGTTTGTTAGAAAGGAAATGAGAATTGAAGGCAGTTATAATCTTTAACAGCTGATTCATGTTCCCAGCTAAGGTATTTAGTTCTAGTCACCACCACTTTTAGCATCTTTATCAATTTTTAACTATACAAGTAATGCACAATACATTCACTTTGTAAAAATTAAAACTTTATAGATAAGGATAAAGTCTTTTGACCACTGTTTCCAAACGTAGAACTTCTTGCCCTTCCAAATATTCTTCTGTGCATTTACAGACATACATGTACCCGACGACAAATATATGTTTTCCTTATTTGTTTTACATAAGTGGTAATTATGCCATACAAATCAATACCCACATTGCTTTTTTACTCAGTAATATGCCTTATGTTTAGAAATCTTTCCATGTTAGAACATATAAATCTATTTAATTCTTTCAGAGAAGTCCATATACTGTAATTTAGTATCATTCCTTCAGTGATGGATTTTGCTTCCAGGTTTTCAGGTTATAAGCAATTCTGCAAAATATCATTATCTGGTTGGAACTAAGTTCATATAATTGTCTTAATGGCATGCTTAACTAGCTTTTGCAAGTACAGTTTTCTTCAGTATGTTTCTACTGACCTGATCATTCAAAACTCTCTTTTAATGTTTTCTACCAAGCCACACTTCTTTTTTGATGGTAAGGACAAAAACAATTTTGAGACATTTCATATTTTAAATGCCCCACAAATAAACAGATATTCCAAATATGGCAGTGAATTAAATGTTTTCAATAGGGGGAAAATGAGAATCTGTTGTCAGAAATGCCCAAGGAAAGGTTGTTATAAAAGGAAAACATCATTATGGCAAGTTTCTTGTTACACAAATTCAGTTATAAAGATCAGACCATGTCACTTGAACCACCACTGCACTCTGGCATAATTCTTTCATTCATAGTAGCGTCCTTCCACACAGTACTGAGTTTTCCATTTACCTTGTTTGCTAACACCCATGTTATAAAGAGGTGTCACTGATTACATAAAGGATGGTTTGCCAATCAAGATATGCATACGTGGCCTTGATAACCATCCCTCAGTCCAATATAAATCTCTTACAAATCCAATAGGAGAAGGCAGGAAGTTCTTTTGAAGAATGAGAAAAATTTCCCAAGAAGTTTTGAGGGCGAACTCTGTGAGAAGTTTTTCACTAGGGATCTCAGGTACTGTCATTCCTCTGGACAGGAATTGAATAGGTGCTGAGATACTCACCAGTTAATTGCCTTTGAGTTAGTGGAAGAAGTAAGTCACCTAGCCAGACCTTAAGCATTTGCACAAGTAGAGAATGGAAACCTCCAATCCGAGTGAGTTTAATTAAAGATTCTAGAATATTTTTAAAACAGTTCACACTAATTACTTTTAGTTTAGGGAATAACTCAAAGTTGGGTTAATTGTGTTGTCAGTAGAGGTTTTGCTTTAGTGAAAACCAACAACCGACTTGAGAATGGCAGAGAGAGGGAAACAGTCCTTCCAGAGTGTAAGAGATACTAGATACCTCATATTTCTTCAGCTCCAATTCGTACTGTTAATGGGCTCACTCTTTCATTCTATATTGAGCATCATATCTGTGTCTTATGAAAAGGGAAGTTGGGGGACACGGTTAAGAGTTAATGGAAAAAACAGATAAATTGGACTTCATCAAAATTACAAACTCTTATGCATCAAGAATGTTACCAAGAAGGTGAAAAATAGCCTATAGAATGGAAGAAAATATTGCAAATCATATAATCTGATAAAAGTTTAATGTCCAGAATATGTAAAGTGCCTAAAACTCAATAACAGAAAGACAACCTAATTTTTAAAATGAGCAAAGGATTTCATTAGACATTTCTCCAAAGAAGATATATAAATGGCCAATAAGTACATGAAAAGATCCTTAACATCATTAGTCAAGAGAGAAATGCAAATCAAAACCTCAAGGAGAGACTACTTCACACCTACTGGGATGGCTACAATTAAAAAAACAAAAACAGGCCGGGCGCGGTGGCTCACGCCTGTAATCCCAGCACTTTGGGAGGCCGAGGCGGGCGGATCACAAGGTCAGGAGATCGAGACCACGGTGAAACCCCGTCTCTACTAAAAATACAAAAAATTAGCCGGGCGCGGTTGTGGGCGCCTGTAGTCCCAGCTACTCGGGAGGCTGAGGCAGGAGAATGGCATGAACCTGGGAGGCGGAGCTTGCAGTGAGCCGAGATCGCGCCACTGCACTCCAGCCTGGGCGACAGAGCGAGACTCCGTCTCAAAAAAAAACAAAAACAAAAACAAAAAAAAACAAAATAACAAGGCAAGGATGTGGAGAAATTGGGCTCCTCCATTATTGGTGGGAGTGTAAAATGGTGCAGCACCTTTCAAAAACAACTTAGTGGGTCCTCAAAAGAATTAAACATAGAATGACCATATGACCCAGCAATTCCACTCCTAGATACATACACAAAAGAATTGAAAGCAGGGACTCAAACAGATACTGTACATCAGTGTTCATTGTAGCATTATTCACAGTAGTCTAAAGGTGGAAACAACCCACGTATCCATCAACAGAGGAATGGATAAACAAAACGTGTTATATGCATACAGTGGAATATTATTCAGCCATTCTAAGGAATGAAATTGAAACGTGTGCAACAGTATGAATGAACCTTGAAAATATTATGCTACTTGAAATAAGCCAAACACAAAGGACAAATATTGTATGATTTAACTTAAATAAAATATCTAGAATAGGCAAATCCATGGAGAGAAAGTAGATGATAGGTTACCAGGGGCTGGGAGAGGGGAAATGGGGAGTTTATTGCCTAACATGTACAGCATTTCTCTTTGGTATAATGGGAAAGTTTTAGAAATAGATAGTGATGATGGTTGCACAACATTGTAAATGTAAATGTAATAATGCCACTGCACTATATACTTAAAAATGATTCAAATGGCATATTTTGGTTATATATATTTTGTCACAATAAAAAAAAAGTTATGGAACCAGATACAGTATTTAAGCATATCATCGACAGTTACAAAGGAATCCAATGAAAGATCTTATAATACGGAAAACACTGTTTCAGTTATGCATTGCAACATAACAAATCATCCCGAAATGTAGTGAGTTAAAACAACCACAGTTTATTATTCCTCATCTAAGACTCTGGCCTTCTGGGGTTGACTAGGACTCAGCTGGACAGGTGGTTCTTCTGCTGGGTTCACTGGGGGTCTTACCCATGACTATAGTCAGGGAGCAGCTGGGACCAAAAAGCTGGTTCTGCTGTGACTTTGAGATTTCTGGGCCTCTCTTTCTCCATGTAGTCTCAGGGCCTCTTCTTCTCCAAGTGGCCTTTCCATGTGAGCTCTCCAGCAGGGCAGCCATGCTTCTTACATGGCGGCTCAAGACTCCTAAGAGCACAAAAGCAGAAACTGCCAGGCTTTTTTAAGGAAATGGCCCAGAGTCACCTCTGTTGTGATCTGTTGTTGAAGGCAAGTCACAGAAAGGGCCAGCCCAGGCTGAATGTAGGAGTGAGTGCTGGAGGTGTGGTGCACTGGGGGCCACATTTGGAGGCTAGTTACCACAAACACCATGTATATATGCACAGAACAAGTGAGAGCAAAATCCTCATGAAACATTACAGGAAACCAACAGATAATATCTAAAATTAATCAACCGAGAAATGGTTTGCTGGGTACAGTGGCTCACAGTTGTAATCCCAGCACTTTGGGAGGCCAAGGCAGAAGGATTGCTTGAGGCCAGGATTTAAGACCAGCCTGGGCAACACAGTGAGACCATGTCTCTACAAAAATAAAAAAATAAAATAAGCCAGAAATGGTGGTGCACACCTGTAGTCCTAGCAACTCAGGAGGCTGAGTCCGGAGGATCACTTGAGCTCAAGAGTTCAAGGCTGCAGTGAGGTATGGTCACACCACTGTGCATTCCAGCCTGGTGACAGAGCGAGACCCTGTCTCTTAAAAAGCAAACAAAGAAATTGTCGTACATGCATATTAGTTAGAGATACAGAAGGTAACTACGATACGAAACAAATCTGCAGATTGGATGGACTGGAATGGAACAGTCTTGCTTTTTCATTATGAACTCTTCTGTGTCATTAGATGTAAACCTGTGAGCGGGCCGTGTTTCCGTCATATTATAGGGGAGTGGTTTGGAGCATGGGCTCTGGAACCAGACTGCCTGGGTTCACATCTTGGCTACATCACTCACAATCTTTGTGACCTTGGGCAAATTACATAACCACTCAGTGCCTCACTGTTTGCCTCTGTAAGATGGGGATAATAATCATAGCAACCTGATGGGATTACTGGCATTATTACATGAATAAAGCACTTACAGTGCCATCTGGCACACAGTAGATGCTCAGAAAATGTTAGTAATTAACAATTACAACATTAAAAAAAGAAAAAGGGCTGGGCACTATAGCTTATGCCTGTAATCCCAGCACTTTGGGAAGCCAAGGTGGGAGGATCACTTGAGGCCAGGAGTTCGGGACCAGCCTGGGCAGCATAGTGAGCACTGTCTCTACAAAAAGTAATTTTAAAAAATTATCTGGGTATGGTGGCACATGCCTGTGGTCCTAGCTACTTGGGGGGCTGAGTTGGGACGATCACTTGAGCCTGAGAGGTCAAGGCTGCAGTGCGCCATGATTGTGCCACTGGACTCCAGCCTGGGCAACAGAGTAAGAACCTGTCTCAAAACAAAACAAAACATTAAGAGGGAAAGGGAAAATTTGCAGGCAGGCCCATAGTGAGCTAAGGATCTCAAGATCTGGATTCTAGCCTCCTGACTTTGACACAAATGGGTTGAGCAGTCTATTAAACTTGCCTTTAAACTAAAGGGGTAGGAAAGAAGATAAGAACCTCCCAAGAACAGAGGCTTTACCAAATCTGAAGTCTAAAAGAGCAAGTCATGGCTGTCCAAAATTACCTTGCTGGAAAATGAGAATTCCTTCTCTTTGAGGAAAGGGTGCTAGATTCCTTACAGTTGAACCTGTTCCTTCATCCTCACACTGTACGCACCTTGGAGAAATAATTCACAGACCCATTCGCTGCCTGCCCAAAAGACCTTTCTCCTGGGAAGGAACTTTATAAATCACTTTAAGTTAGCAGCCATAACTCCCGGACGCTTACATGAGACCCACTGAAAAAGGACATTAACTTGGAACCAATGAAATTGCTTCTAGTCTTTATTTGCTGGCCTCCTGCTCATCTCTCCCAGAAGGCTATTCACGTGATCAACCCTAGGTGAGACTGTAAGGAAGTTGACCTCTGCTTCTCACCCAGGGACTGTAGAGGTCATGGGATTCTTCCTTCTTCACACCAGGAAGCAGCATGCTCTATCCAAGAGGTGACTTCAACTGTTATCCTCCTTAGAGGTAGTTGCATTGTAAAATACCTTCCCCTCCTTTCCCCATACATTTGAACAAAATGAATTAATGGTAGACTACCTGGCATTAGTTGAAAGCCTGAGCAAGAGTGTTTCTGGAGGGAACACTATTCTGGGACCTGTCCATTCATGCCACACAGGCAGGCCACTTGCTGATGGCACTTACGCATCCAACCCTCGCCTCGGATTGGCGGATGCCTTTGGGCACTAGGACCTTTGCGAGTCAGTCTCCTGCTAGAAAGAACAGTTTAAATTAGGAATAGCAAGTTCTCCAGGTCTCGCAGTCTCACCCAAGCTAACCTATCAGCTAGCGCTGCAGAAAACGCATAATGGAGCCTCCATAAACTATTCTGTGCCAACTCCCAGGTGGTCTCGGCTGCAGAACTGTTCTTCCAAAAAGTGTAAATTCTAACTTAGCAGTCTGCTGAGAAGTCCGGCTCCCTGGCAGGCCGGGCACGGGGCAGGAGGTCACAGCAGCTAATCAAGTCCTTGCTGTGTTCTCCTGACTCACTGCCGAGCTCTGGCCCAGTCCCAGCTGACCCCTCTCCTGTAATGCTCAGTGAGGAGCCAAACTTCTCCATTAATCGGCCTGTTTGCAGGAGCTGGAAAGGTGACTTGTAACAGGCCCCTTGTTCCCAGACTCCTCTGTAATGACATTCTGCACAAGCAGATGTCGTCCTTTGATTCCTTATGACCTTCTGAATTTTGGCAAATGAGAAAGCATCTGGGATCCGCAGTGAGGGCCTAAGGGTGTCCGTCCTACAATGAGCTACTGTCGTCCTCCACCCCGCCCTACCTTCACCTCCATCTCTACCAGGCACGTGGCAAGGACATGGCCCTTGCTCATTTTCTCTGTTGGAAAAAGCCTTCTTCCCGGAGCCAGGGGACTTTGAGATGAGGTGGCCCGGACCGTCCCATGCTTGACCATTTACCAGACGTGACTTTGGGTCCCTGTGGCTGTCTTAGCTTGACAGATGAGAAAACGCTGTTGCTAAGTGCCCTTCCCAAGGTCACCCCACAAGCAAACACTAGTGCTGGGAGAATGAGATCACCCCCAGACAGTGAAGGAATGACAGACCCATGCTTTCAAAGCCCGGAAGTGTGACACTGCACCAGCCCATTGACCAGAGAATACAAGACAGTAAGTAATAAATAGATAATGGCCTGTCTCTCCTCTTGCTTTCTCCTTAAAGATGCCCAGGTGGGAAACTTGTGGTTGTGATGATTAATTAATAAGTCCGCCCAGTTAACCTGAAGTTTGCAGGCCATACTGCAAGCCTAAGGCGGTCTCTTTGGCAACTCATCCTTCTTTTCCAAGGCTCCAGTGGGCTTTATTCAGTGGCGGCATTGCTAGCAGCACTGCAAAAACTTCAGTCGGAGGACTTCAGAATTCGGCCCGCTCCCTATTGAACTACGATGTTTTAAAACTCCTTTCAAACCAAGTCATTTCAGAAGCAAACCCTGCACTGACTCAGAGGCCTGTTCAGTCTTCCGTGGCTCTCAGCATATAGGATTACCCTTCTTCCTCAGTCTGAATTCACGGCACCAGAAAGAAAAAGAACAGCATAAATTGGATGTGTGTTGAGTTCTGAAGATACACATCAGGTGGACTTGGAATACAGGGAGGCTTTGGCGTGATTCCTTCTTTTCTATTCCAGCGCAAAGGCGAACAATACATCAAAGCCTTGAAGGATAAGGTTAATAGCCTTCCCTCCCTCCCAGCCCCAGAACGGGAGTGGCCTAGGATGCCACCAAAGAGGCTTAAGATATTTTGCTTCATCAAACGAATACTGTGTGTAGGTAGAGCATAGAAGTTTACTCTCATGAGGTAACTCCATTCCTAAAGGAATCTAGAGGCTTTCTGCAGAGCACCATGACATAGATCCTATCATCCTCCTGCTTAAAACCCTCCAGTGGTTCCCCATCTCACTTAGAGTAAAATCCAGCCTTCACAGTGGCATCCAAGAGCTCAGACTTCACTGACCCCATCCTCTCCATCCCCTCTCCTCGCCCCCTTCCGCCAGCCACAATGGCCCCCTTGCTGTCCCCTGAGCATGCCTAACTCTTTTTTCTTTCTTTTTTGGTGGAGACAGTCTTGCTATGTTACCCAAGGTGGTTTCAAACTCCTAAGCTCAAGCAATCCTCCCACTTCAGCCTCCCAAGTAGCTGAGACTGTAGACTCATGCCACCATGCCTGGCTAATTTATTTGTTTTTTGTGGAGACAGAGTCTCACTCTGTTGCCCAGGCTGGTCTAGAACTCCTGAGATTAAGGGAGCCTTCTGCCTTGGCCTCCCAAAGTGTTGGGATTATAGGTGTGAGCCACTGCGCCCAGCCCTAATGCCTAACTCATTCTAACTTACAACGCCCTTCTCCAGGACAAGCGTCCATCCCAACCACCCTAGCCTAGACTCTTCCCTCAGCCTCTCTATTCACTCTTTTTTTTTTTTTTTTTTTTTCCGTTTCTCTGTTTGATTTGCTCCAGAACACTTAACTCTAGCAGAAATTATCTTGGTATTTATTTGCTTACATTGTGTGGCAGAGAATGTTAGCTTTTCATCCTGTCTCACTGTTTCCTTCTTCCTTGAAGTCTTGGTTTTGACAGGGAAAGGGAGCAATGTCCAGCTAAAATCTCACACTTCCCAGTGACTTAAGTTCTAATCAGTGAGATCCAGAGGTTACGTGTCTTCCTTTCAAAGAGGAGGTAAAGGGAAATTTTAGCCCTCTTTTTTTTTCTGCTGCCCCCTGCCTGGGACTCAGATATGGTGGCTGGAGAGTCCTGGCCCCATAGGTGACTTCAGGGATGGCAGCTATGTGCTAAGGATGACAGAGCAGAAAGGTGGATGGAACAGTCTGGGTCTCAGATGTCCATGGTCTGCTTCTGAGTGATGCTCCTTAGACTTC
Source organism: Macaca thibetana thibetana (assembly GCF_024542745.1). Lineage (NCBI taxonomy): Eukaryota > Metazoa > Chordata > Mammalia > Primates > Cercopithecidae > Macaca > Macaca thibetana. The sequence continues at coordinate 37,888,372 of NC_065597.1, read as the reverse complement.
TTTAATGTGAAATAAAAATAAGGTCCCGTCTACTTTGACCACTGTTATTTCCAGTCCCACTTGCTAGCGGCTGAATGCAGTTTATAACCGATACCTGTGTTTATTACCTGACTTTCCTGCTAGAATGTAAGCGCCACAAAACCTAGGACTTGGTGTAGTTCTCCACTGGATCTCTAGATCCTGACACCTAGTAAATATTTGTTGAATGAATGGATACTAAAAGCACGAAAGTCACAGAAGTCCTTCTGCCCAAATCCTGGCTTCAGTAGACACTTAGCAAGCATCTTCTTGATCACTGACCCAGTGGCGTAGATATTTATGTGAGACAAAGCAATGTTAGTTTCCAAATATTAGCTGTAGAAAGAGTGTCATTCATTTCCTAGGTGTATAAAATGCAGACTTGCTTTGGATTTAAGACCAGGACACTATGACATCTTTGGAGTTCAGGGGCTTGTTAACACGACAGTCCCGAGGCTGCAGTGGCCTGGACTTCCTCCCTTTCTACAAAACAGCTGCACCAACATATAACTGTGCTCCTGTCATAAAACATCCGTAGGCAAATGAAGCAGTTTATTATCTGTAACCTTGGAATGAAGCGGCAGCTTAAAGACTCCATGGGTTCTTTGGCTAGAGTGAAATAATGCCCAGGAAGTACTGGAGTCAATGACACATATCGCTCAGAGGATTAGAACTTGCCTGCAAAAACAGCTTTTGAATCAGAGCTTAAGAGTGAGTGGTAGTCATTCCAATTTTACCAAGTTCAGTTGAGTTGAAAAGTGTTGGACTAGTGAATGACCTAAGTTTCAGCCCCAGTTAATGTGACTTATTATTTATGTGGTCGTGTGACCTGGAACAACACTTTCACTTAAGGGCACTAATCCCTTTCATGAGGGTGCCACCCTCGTGACCAAAATACCTCCAAAAGGCCGATACCCTCACACTGGAGGCTAGGAGTTTAAGATATGAATTTTAGGAGGACACAGATATTTAGTCCACAACAGATGATTGTCACTGCTCCAAGTGGTGTCAGCTGTGTTGTCCTAGGGCTGGAGGCCCCAAGATGGACTCATGTGTTGAGGCCTTGGCACTAGCTGTGGCCTCATTTTCAAAACTGGGATTACACCTTTCTTTGCTGCCCTAGTAGCGAGGATCATATGGGATAATGCATATGGATGTAAGCCATAATGTTTATGTATATATACCTACAGTTTTTTAGAGATGAGAAGACCTATAGGGATTGTCTAACTCAAGCCCTCATTGTACAAATCTAAGTAATGATGGCCAGAAAGTCACAGTTTTGCCCAAGATCACAGGGTAAAGTAGTGTCAGAACTGGGTCTTTAACTCACAGATCAGTGTTCTCCCTACTATATACCATTTGGTTTGTTATATTGTTAGCTTTCTCTCTCTCTCTCTTTTTTTTTTTTTTTTTTTTTTTTTTTTGAGACAGGGTCTGTCTCTATTGCCCAGGCTGGAGTGCAGTGGCGTGATTACTGCCCACTGCAACCTCGACCTTCCGAGCTCAAGTGATCCTCCTGCCTCCGCCTCCCAAGTAGCTGGTACTACAGGGTACTATTACTTTTACGTGCCCAGCTATTACTTTGGCTTATCATTGTTATTAAAGTGCTGTGTAGCAGGGAAATCAGCTCCCTGTTAAGGAGGTACAATTCAGATGCAAGATGCTTTCAATCACTTGTGCATTCCACAGTGTTTATTGCTGCTACCATGTGTCAAACTCTGCTCTAGCCTTTGAGGATAGAGCAGTGAGCAAAACAGACAGAAATCCCTGCCTTCAGAGAGCTTAGCTCACACGCGTGTGCACACACAGACACACACACACAAATGGTGTCAAGTGCTACAGAGAAAAATAGGACAGTGAAGAAAGATGGGGAGTGCTAGAGTTGGGGGACAGGGAGGGGTGATGTTTGCTGTCCTGAGTAAGGCAGTCAAGGAAGATCTCCCTGATTGTATTAAGGAGTGGTCTGAAGGGGTAGGGGGAGGAAGCCATGTGGATATTTTAGGAGAAGAGTGTTCAAGGGAGAAGGAGCAGCAGGTTCTAATACCCTGAGACTACTCTTGGCCTCTTCAGGGTGAGCAAATAAGCCGGTCTGACTGGAGCACAGTGAACAATGGGATGAGTGCGAGGAGAGGGCAGAGAATCAGGGGTAGGAAAGGGTCCATCATGGAGGGCCTTGTGGACCACTATAAGAATTTTGACTTTGACTCAGCTTTTAAATCAGTGCAAAGCATAAATTCATCAGAAGACTGATATGACCTTTATAAATTAGCATTTTTCTTTTGATCCACCATTTTCTCCCTAATCCTGAATTTGAACTGTGTCACACGGTTGGTATTGGATGCCACTGAGTTCCCTACCCTAAGTGACCTGTTAGCGAATATTTCTAAAGAAGACAAATCCAGAAGGGCTCAGGAAGCTCATGTTCCGAATAAGGTTAAAATGAACTTGTGAGGTGTTTCTCCGCATCCAAAAACCAATTTAGCAGCTTACACGGAAGTATTTCTAAAAACAGCAGCACAGTGGAAGGAGACTGACAGGTGAGCAGATGGAGGAGCCATCAACTCAAATTTATTTCACAGCTTACAACTCAAATGAGCATTCCAAAATCAGAACAGCTGGCCTTTTATTCTGTAAGCCATTGTCCCTTGCTTTGCTTATCTCTCAGGAGTATGAGTGGATTATACTCACTGGCAGTCTGTCTGTCGGTCTTTGACTTTGCAGGGGAAAATCCTTTGTAGAAAAACAGGCTCTTTGTGTAAATCAGATTTTTCTGTAATGTCTGCCACTTCCCGCAGATTGTGAAGTTTCTAGATTCTGGAAATCAATGACTTTTCCTTTTTAGCTTTTATTTTCCTAACTGTATTTGTTACTTACATGACTGCTGTTATTTACGCAGAATCAAGTTGATTCTGAGTAAATGGAATTGAATCAGATAGTCAAAAAGCACCGTCTTCCAATTTGCAAGAAGAAATGTTCTTTTAAAATGTTGTAGTGCATTTAAAAATCACAGCCACCTTGGATTTCTAATCAGAAGTTATTCTGGAATCTTTCTGAAGTTTGAGACTGTCCCATGCAAACTTTACTTAAATTTCAAGCAACAGGAAGTCCTGAGATTTGGAAAGGGTTATCTTTTGTCCATCATGGTCCTTTGCGGGGTTCTGTGGTGACAGAGGACAGTGGAGAGAACGTATTCTGTGGCTGAAAGGAGGGCTTGATACTACCCGGTGGGGATTTTGTTCCAGTAATTGCATCAAATTGGACCTGCTGCCATGTCATAGGTATAGCATGATTATCATTCATTAAGTCATGCACCTATATGCCTTCCCTCCCAATGGCTGAGTCACTAGCAGAATATTTTTTCTTCCAAAGTGTTTGTTTTCATTGTTGCCCTTTAAAAATAATGAGTTCATTCTATTCCCTTGCAAGGAAAGTTACTCTAGACTGCTTTGAAATTGTATATCTTTTGTTGAGCACATTTCTGCAGTGGTTCCATAGCATTGTGTGCTGGGGAACCCAACCCGGCCTCTCTTAAAGCGTCCAACCAAGCGGCCTCCGACTTGATACATATAATCGTCCAGCCCATTTGACCTTTATATTGTTACCCTTGGGCAGGTAGAAGTCATGCAAGTTTCGGGTGACCCTATCGTGTGACCAGAGATCAAAGGTCAGCAGCTCCTAAATGTTCGGCTGTCAAGGTAGCCCATTCATCACTATCATTATGTAACTGACAAGCCCACAAATGAACCTGGGGATAAAATTATTCTCAGCCCTCTACCTCCTGGGTTTACACCCTAGTGGTGGGCCAAGCAGTCTCACATACTAAGTGGTTCCAAGGGCCTGCCACAGTCCCTGAAGTAGGGGGAGGACTTCAGGAGACCTATTTCATGTGCCAGACCCTGGGAAGTCACCAGCTGCCTGCCTGGGGAGCCAAGTGGCCGCTCTGCAGGAGCTGACCCTGAGTCTGGTTTCCTCTGAAATGGAGCTGAATTGAATGTTAGTTCTTTCTGGACCCAAAGGCACACATATGTCCCTGCCACCGCAGCCCACTTTGAGCATCTTTGTGGTCCTTTGTGGCAGGTTAACACAGTGCAGTGTTTTCACCAACTGGCCTGATCTTAAGAGTCACCTGTGAAAGTGAAGATTCCCAGGATGCTCATCTGGAAAGTCTGACTTAGGACCAGGTTCCATTAGGAAACTCAGTTTCTAACAGGGGTCCAAAATGATTCTCATGATGTCTGGATTTTGGAAGAATGCAAAAAGATTTGGAGTCAGACAATTTTGGCTTCACATCCTGACCCTATCCTTTGTTTGGCTGTGAAATCTTGGATGGGTTTGTTAATCTTCTGGGCCTCAGTTTCAATTTTGAGGACAAACATTTTAATAGAAGATGAATAGAATGCCTAGCACTCGTCTTCATTATTATGGGTTTTTTGTTTGTTTGTTTGTTTGTTTGAGACAGGGTCTTGCTCTGCCACCTAGGCTGGAGTGCAGTGGCACAATCACGGCTCACTGTACCCTCAACCTCCCAGCTTCCCAGGCTCAAGTGATCCTCCCACCTCAGCCTCCCAACTAGCTAGGACTGCAGGTGCCCGCCACCATGCCTGAATAGTCTTTTTAAATTTTTTGTAGAGATGGAGTTTCGCTGTGTTTCCCAGGCTGGTCTTGAACTCCTGAGCTCAAACCATCTGCCTGCCTCGGCTTCCCAAAGTGCTGGGATAACAGGCGTGAGCCACTGTGCCAAGCCTTATTGGCTCTTTTAAAGGTTTTTATTAGTATTCTTATTATCCCTTTGGTGTGAGAGGAGATGTCATCGAAAGAGCATTGGCATGAGGTCGAATGTCTTTATAATCTCTCCCATGTCAACAGAAGTCTCTGATAAACCTACAGGGGTGGTTTTGAGAGGGACAGGAGAAAAACAGTGCTGTGAGGATCACACAGGCTCATCACATGGCTGGGAGGTGCCCTGGTGGAGACTGCACATGCTAGCAGTAGAAGGGAAGAGGCAGGGCACTCCTCTGGACCCCTGAAGAAACAGTGGAGATGCCTTTGAGCTATTTCATTACCAGAAAGTGGCCCTGACTTCCAAACCAGCAAGGGGCTCTTGCATCCCTTACCTCCTCATCTTCTGACCTCCTGGAGGTGCGATCTGAGCACTTTTACCCCTCACCCAGGGTCCTCTTTTCTTTCATAGAGCCTTTACCATAGGCCAGAGGAGCTGGGTTTTTGGTTTTTTTTTTTTCTTTTTTCTTTTTCACTTTTATTTTAGGTTTGGGGGTATGTGTAGAGGTTTGTTACATAGGTAAACATGTGTCACGGGAGTCTGAGGTACAGATTATTTCATCACCCGGTTATTAAGCCCAGTACCCAATAGTTATCTTTTCTGCTGCCGCCACTCCTCTCACCCTCCCTGCTCAAGTAGACCCCAGTGTCTCTTGTCTCCTTCTTTGTGTTCATAGGTTCTTATCATTTAACTCCCACTTATAAGTGAGAACATGCAGTATTTGTTCCTGGGTTAGTTTGCTAAGGAAAATAGCCTCCAGCTCCATCCATGTTCCCACAGAAGATATGATCTTGTTGTTTGTTGTGGCTGCATTGTATTCCATGGTGTATATGTGGATCTTGTTTTTTTTTTATGGCTGTATTGTATTCCATGGTGTATATATTTTCTTTATTTAATCTTTCATTGATGGGCATTTAGGTTGATTCCATGTCTTTGCTATTGTGAATAGTGCTGCGGTGAACATTTGCTTGCATGTGTCTTTATGGCAGAAAGATTTATATTCCTCTGAGTGTATACCTAGTAATGGGATTGCTGGGTTGAATATTAGTTCTGCTTTTAGCTCTTTCAGGAATTGCCATACTGCTTTCCACAATGGCTGAACTGAATTAGGCTTCCACCAACAGTGTATAAGTGTTCCCTTTTCTCCCCAGACTTGTCAGCATCTGTTATTTTTTTACTTTTAATAATAGCCATTCTGACTGGTGTGAGATGGTATCTCACTGTGGTTTTGATTTGCACTTCTCTAATAATCAGGGCTATTGAGCTTTTTTTTTCATATGCTAGTTGGCCACATGTATGCTTTTTTTTTTTTTTTTTTTGAAAAGTGCCTGTTCATGTTCTTTGCCTACTTTTTAATGGGGTTTTCTCTTGTACATTTGTTTATGTTCCTTATAGATGCTGGATATTAGACCTTTCTCAGATGCATAATTTGCAAATATTTTCTCCCATTCTGCAGGTCATCTATTTACTCTGTTTATAGTTTCTTTTGCTGTGCAGAAGCTTTTAAGTTTAATTGGATCCTACTTGTCAACTTTTGCTTTTGAAACCCTGGAAGACAAACTAGGCAATACCATCCTGAACATAGGAATGGACAGAAATTTCATGACAAAGACACCAAAAGCAATCACAGCAAAAGCAGGGGAGCTCTTAACCATGATTTACAGTGAGACACTCTGGTTCCATGGCCAGGATGATGGGAAACCTTTACCAGAACAAATCTCTTCTTGGAATCCCAAGTTGGAACTCTAAATGTTCTGTCTCATGAAAAAGAACAATAAGCTGGGCACTGTTTTGCATGCCTGTAATCTCAGCTACATAAGAGGCTGAGGAAGGAGGATCACTTGAGTCCAGGAATTCTAGACCAGCCTGGGCAACATAGTGAGACCCCATCTCAAAACAAACAAAAAGCCCTGATTGTTCATGGCTATTGCACTATATAGTATTATTAATATTACATTTCAGACAAACTGTAGGTCATGTAGGCACTGAGGAAAAGAATTTGGAACTGTGAAAACCATTGTTTATATAGAAGATGCCTTTTGAGCTCCAAACAAATGTGGAGAACATAAGCCATTGACAGCAGCTGGGCACTGCCCGCACTGTCCCCTTCTCCAAGGCAGCAGGACGGCACAGACCCACAGGAGGGACTCTAATTATACTGATTGGCCAAGATCCAGGCTCTGTGCTAAATGGAAGAAAGATTTCTTGCCTGTGCATGGTGGCTCTTTCCCATATTCTCGACACTTTGAGAGGCCAAGGCAGGAGGATCACTTGAGCCCAGGAGTTTGAGACCAACCTGTGCAACAAAGGGAGACCCCATCTCTACAAAAGACAAAAACAAAAATAGCCAGATGTGGTGATGCGTGCCTGTATTCCCACCTACTCGGGAGGCTGAGGATCACTGGAGCCCGGGAGTTGGAGGCTTCAGTGAGCTATGACTGGGCGACAGAGTGAGACCCTGTCTCGAAAAAAGAAAGAAAGAAAGAGTTCTTGAAAAATGGATGGTTATTTATGTGGCTGAATGGCGTTATCTTGGTGTTCAAAAGCGCTTTGGGTATATTTGGCAGTCAAAGCGTTTTTAAAGCACCTAAACAGCCTGTCTTGTATTGGACTTCTCACCTCTTCCCAGAAGCGTGAGGCCAAAAAGTAGATGTATATACAACTAGAAGTTAAGCCAAACCCAGCTTCTCAAGTGGTCATGGTTGAAGAACACTAACTACTAAAAAGGTGTATTGACCCGGGGGCGGGGGAGAAAGCTGACCCCTGGGGAAAAGTCTGGATTTTCCTCACTCTCTGATGTGTGTTGACTTTACTCATCTGGAAACTTTAACATGGGGAACAGAGGCAAGAGGTTAAAAGCCTTTCAAAGAAAAAGCGAACGTGTCTTTTGTGAAAACTCATTTAGGAATTGGTTTGGTTTAGTGGTTCTGCAATAGGTAAACTGAGTTATTTGACATGCTGACTTGATAAGCCACCTTTGTCCGAGTAGACCGTTATGATAGCTGTAAGTATGACTGGGTGGCCGTTTACTTGTAAAGTTGTCCACAGTGCCATGATAGTGACAAAAGTCCAAGAAGACACATTACAAATTCATTAACTTGTTCTTCTCTTTTCAGAGGATTTAGAGTGTCAGGGGAAAGATTATTATAAACTAGACTGCATAGTTTTGTCACCACTCACTGTAACAGATTATTTGGAGCAAAACACAGTGAGACTATGAAAAACAGTGCAATGGAGTGGCTTCTTCTTTGAGGTTAAATTTTAAATGTAGCACTTAAGGTAGGCATTGTAGAGGTGAGAATTATACATGGAAATCCCTTCAATTTGTACATCAGGTACTGGCAGGGATTTAGATACCATGTTAATAGGAAAAATACTTATCTTTAAACCCTGAATCACTCTGTATGGCAAGACGGTTGCCACACAAATACACATTAGAGTGAAATGAACCCTCAAGATACTGAATTGAACAGAGGACATTAAGGTCCCATATTGGTCTCACGCTCCCTTTAAAGCGTAAGGCCATTGAGAGGATTGTTGCCCTATGACATCATTATTTCCTGCTTTTTTCATGCGGATCCTGGCAGGTGGGTTTTGCAGGTTCATGTGGATTTGATGTAACACCAGTGTTTTCTACCTGAGGCCTGGTTTTTTGTTTTGTTTTGTTTTGGTTTTGGTTTTTTGTTTTCTTGATGGAGTTTCGCTCTGTTACCTAGGCTGGAGTGCAGTGGCGTGGTCTCGGCTTGCTGCAACCTCTGCCTCCCGGGTTCAAGCGATTCTCCTGCCTCAGCCTCCTGAGTAGCTGGGATTACAGGCACGCACCACCACGCCTGGCTAATTTTTGTATTTTTAGTAGAGACGGGGTTTCACCATGTTGTTCAGGCTGGTCTTGACCTCCTGACCTCGTGATCCGGCCACCTCAGCCTCCCAAAGTGCTGGGATTACAGGTGTGAAGCACTGCGCCTGGCTCCTGGGGCCTCTTAAGCCTTGGTATTGGCTTATGCTATGGTGCATTAGGAGAATGCGTTATCACGTAGCTGATGCCCTCAAACAGACTCCTACTCAGCGTTAGGCCAAGTGACTGTCAACTCCTTAAATTCAAATTCCAGAAAAAACACTGACTTAAAGAAGAGGAGACTTTTAAACATTGGGTATTTTCTGATGAAGCTGTCTGTTTAAACTGCTCTATTCTTTAGAAGTGTGATTTCTTTCATTTTTATTTGCGAGCGTTACAAGCCCTCTGGCCAATGTTGCGTGATCAGCTAGGTTTTAAAAATAGAACTTGTATCACATAAGAAAAGGGATATTGAGGCATAATTATACATTTATATGGTACTTTACATATTTTACAGTGCTTTTATATATGTTATTTGATTTTATCTTCACATAACCCAGTAAAGCAGAGAAGCATTAACTTCAGTGTAATAGTTGAGGAAACTAAGAGGCTGAGATATTTTTCTCAAGGTCACCCAGGGAATATATTAATAATTAGAGATAGTTTATGCCCTCAGAAGCTGAACATGTATCTTTTATTTCTATAGACTGTAGATACTTACGCTGTAAGAGCCTCACCATCAAAAGAATGAAAAAAAGAAAACTAGGTTTTATCAGTCATCTGACATAATAATAGTCCTTCTAGAAACTGGAGGTAAAAACAACATTTGCTTCTTCCCTCTGAAATGATTTGGAATGTACTAAATATCTAAATTTGACAAGAATAGCTGACTAGTCAATGGACAGGATCCATTTTAGTCCAAATGGAAATCCATGAAAAAGATGGAACGGAGTGACAAGGGCAGCCAGCCAGATGTCCAGGGGTCTGACCCTCCCTGGCTCCCCTGCGCACCATTCCATCAAACCTTGAGTTAAGGCAGCCCTCACTCAAACTGGGGATCCAAATACCTACCCCTGCCATCTCTCCTAGGTTGTTAGGAAAGTAAGAAGCAGCACTGTGGATCGACATTATTTGGGACATTTAAACTGTACAAAATACAACTGTTATTTTTATTAGGAGTTGTTCTCCTCTTTCCCATTGAAGAATTCCCTCTTACGAGTTCATTTCTGTTCATTTCTTTTCAGTGGCCCATGCTTGCTAATATTTCTCCATCAAGTTCTAGTCTGTGTGTGTGTGTGTGTGTGTGTGTGTGTGTTACACTTGCTTATTCTGATGAATCTTTCAGCAGAAACCATTTCTCCTGAAATCTTTCTGTATCATTTCATCAAGAGTAGTGGAAATGTTACCTGTCCTCCTTTATTTGTTGCAAAATTTAGGGACAAGGAAGAAGACTGTGTATGTTTTCTTAAAATCAATGGCCAGCACATTACTGTAAAACCTATTGATTAAAAACACAAAGTATAATGTTAGTCATTTAGTCTGTGAAGTGATGCAATAAGGGAAGAAATTTATCCTTTGACTTTTGCATTAACCTTTTATTGACTGCTTGCATACCCATAATTAACACACACTTTAGCTAAAGTGGTTAATTTTAGCATGGTGACCAGTGTTCACTAATGTAGCTGCAATCCCGATCATCTAAATGTAAGTGCAGCCCTGGGGGAAATCAGCGGGCAGTGAAGCCCTTCATGAGTTACACCTTGGTCGGGGGGACTTCTGGACAATCTGCTGGCAGTCAGCCAGTGTGACACCTTTCGGCTGCTTCCTGTTACGTCACTAGGTCATTCAGGGAGAACCACTCCTAAGGAGCTGAGAGTTTTAAGAGGTGGTTTATACAGTGCTTTGAGTCAAAATAATATATATGTATTATATATATACTTTATATACACATATAATATGTAATATACTATATATTGTATATAGTTATATGTATTTATTATATAATTATTTTATATATGATATATTAGATATAATTATATATTTTTATATTTATTACATAATTATATTACTATATTATATATAGTAATATAATAATTTTATATACTATATATAATATAATAATATATAGTAATATAATAATTAATTATTATTAATTATTAATTAATTATTATTAATACTTATTAATTAATAATTAATAATTAATATAATAATTATAATATATAATATATATAATAAAGTAATATATTACTATATATAATAATTATGTAATAAATATAAAAATATATAATAAATATAATATAATATATTTTTATAATTAATATAATTATAATATATAATATAATATAATTATAATGTAATAAATATAATATAATAATATATAATAATATAATAATTATGTAATAAATATAAAAATATATAATTATATCTAATATATCATATTATATATAATGATATAATAATTATGTAATACATATATAAAATATATAATTGTATAATAATAAATACATATAATTGTATATTTTAATAAATATATAATTACTTATATATACAATATTATATGTAATTACTTATGTATGTCATCTATAATTATATGTAATATAATAAATATATTGTATATAAATATAGCATAATATATAATATATTAAAAGTACATGTACATACTATATTATGTATATACGTTATCTCTCTTCCTCCTAAATTCATATTATAAATTCACATTACATATTATATATAATATATAATAAAGTATATTGTATAAATATGTATATATAAAATTTTATGATATTATATTTGAAATACTTATATATAAAATAATAGGTGTACATATAAAGCATATGTATACAATATTTTATGTGTATATATGTATTATTTTCCTTTGCTCTCCTTGAACTGCTTCCTGAAAGGGACAGTATTTTCTGAATAGATCCAAGTTGATTTGCTAACCCAACAAACATTTTTAAAAATGGGATTTTTCCTTAGGATAGGATTAGAGAGGACAGGACTGAAAGGGGAAATTGTAACTTTTTTATTGTTTAGCTGGGTTCAGTAGGACTTGGGAATGACACCGAGAAGGGAATCTTGTTAACTTTCTTTAGCAACATTATCCAGCTTTAGTCCTGAAAACTGGCTTATTTTCATGCAAAGGCCAGTGTGGATGGACCAGCATTCTGTTGTTTTCTGGGCAGAAATCTGTCCCAAATAGAAATACTATTTGAAACCAAAACCAAATGTCAGTGTTTTCGTGGGTTCACACCCAGGTATTCTCTGCACACACTACACTGTATCAGCCACATCTCAGTTTAGAGAGACTACCTGAATCCACTTGGCAAAGGCAATGGATGTTGTAAAAGGCAGGAAATAACTGAGAGAAAGGAAGCATGGCCAGCATATCAGCTAGGATTCTTTACAGAAAAACCTAACTCAGACAATAAAGTCTCATGAAACTGAAACATCTAAGTGAAGCATGACCCAGATACTCAAACAGCATGGTCCAGGATCCACCCCATGCTGGATAGCAGCAAAACGTTGATGGCAGTTCCACATCACACATCCTAATTGTTCATAGGCCAGGAGAGGAGAAAATCTTTTCCTTTAGCTCCCATACCAGTCCTCTGATTTAGTCTCTTGATTTTGCCCCATATTGGGTCATATGCCTCCTCTTAAACCACTCCCTGTGGCTAGGAGAGCATGATGTACTGACGTAGCTGAAGCCAATCAAGGCTCTCCTCTGGCTATAGTGGTGGAGCTAGTCCCACCCACATCAAGTCATGAAGGATAGGGAAGGAACAGGTACCCCACGGGAAAATTAGAATCCTGTTGGTGGGAACGGTGGGAGTAAATACAGGACAACAAATTTCCATCACCATCAGTATTCCTCACCCATTTCATAAGACAACTTGGGGCCCCGTTATTTTATAAGAGACTATAGAGTGTTATGTGCTAAGAAACAATCCAACTTTATTTCCTGTAAATGCAAAAATCAATCTGGAACAACCACCACTTAGAAGGCCAGACGCCAGTGCCTTTTATCAATCCTAGGTCTTCAGGAACAACTGTTGATCCCTTCTGAATCTGAACATTTTAGCCTGACACTGGAAAGTTGTAGCAGCTTGAATACATAAGCCTCAGGGTCTTGGGATGTCACAATGTGATAGGATCCAGCCTTAGGTGCAATTTGATTCAAGCCAGAAAGAGCTGGTCCTGTATCCCCAGAGCTTCCCCTAGGAGTCCGTCTAGAGGCTCCGCACCCAGTTAGTATGAAGGAAGGAGAGAGCGCAAGTATAATAGGCAGCTCTCTCATTGGCATTTCTCATCTGCCACTGGTACCTGGGGTAGAAGTAACCATAGTGATAATATTATTTAATGGGTATTGGGCGCTTGCTATGTGCCGGGAAATGTTCTAAGCACTTTCTGCATATAATTCATGTAATCTTCACATCAACCCCGTAAGATACTATTATTGCTATCACCACTTGGCAGACTGAGGCTCAGCGAGGTAACAAAACCTGCCCAAGATGTCATGCCCCTGGAGAGCAGCAACTCCGGCAATCCGGAGAACACACTCTTTACCACCATGCTGCAGTCTCCCTGCTTCCCATCTTTGGAAATTGAGATCCAAGAAGGAAGAATGAGTGACCCGAGCAAAAGAAATGAAACCCTAAAGGGGGACAGGGGTGCCTTCAAGTAATTCCCAGCCTTCTCTTTATCAGTTCTGTAGGCTGGGATGATGCTAAATCACACAGTATCATTTGAGTTAGGGATGGCTGTCCTTTTTCATGGGTAATACATCACCTCCCATAACGAGCCCTTTCCTGGCCCCTATTACTATCAGTTGGAAATTGGCAAGGAACACTGGACACTAAAGAAAAAATTTTAAAGCAATCTTGAAATTTCTGAATGAAGGCTCTGAAGAAACCCAACAAAGGGTTCTACTCCTGACCCAGATGGATGCAGTGACTGTGTACAGCTTGTCTGTCAGAGCTTGAATGCAAAGGAGCCACTTCCCATACCAGCCAGTCTTTTTTTCTTTCTTTACTTTTTTTTTTTGGAAACAGAGCCTTGCTCTGTTGCCCAGGCTGGGGTGCAGTAGCACAATATTGGCTCACTGCAACCTCCACCTCCTGGGTTCAAGTGATTCTCATGCCTCAGCCTCCTGAGTAACTGGGATTACAGGTGGGCATCACCGTGCCCAGCTAATTTTTGTATTTTTTAGTAGGGACAGGGTTTCGCCATGTTGCCCAGGCTGATCTTAAACTCTTGGAAGTGATCTGCCTGCCTTGGCCTACCAGGATGCAAGGGATTACAGGTATGAGCCACCATGCCTGGCCCCAGCCAGTCCTTTGATGAGAAGAACAGCAGCAGAAAACTGCAACAGCTTTGCCCAAAAGAAAAGCCATCGGTATTGGGAAACTTGTACAACACAGCACAAGCAAACCTCTGCAGCAGGCTTCAATGTGTTTAATACTTTCACAAAGTACGGAGGCAAAACCCATTTGACAGGTGAAAAAGCATCTCTATTGACTTTCTACAAGCCTTATGATATTCTAGGTGGATCGACACTTATCATAGCCCTTTAATCTGCCAGCCAGGATAATGTGTGCATGGATAATTTATCCACTGTGAGATTGAAACGCTCCATTTGGAATAACTTTCCCTACCCAGTAAATTGAGCATTACTCCAGGATTCTGAGACAGAGAGAAAGCACAATTTTAAAAGCTTTGCAGAGTTCCTTTGTAATTAGTCGCAGCTTTCCTTGAATATTAATTTCCCCCACATCCCTTTCAAGTGGTTTAGAGACTGTCTCTAGAACTACAGAGATGCACCCTCAGAACCATGACAGCAAGCGGCATGGTCTCAAACACCTATGATTAAGTAGTCTGCAGAACGCACCTTCTGTTCTTCGGTGCAGTGTGTAGCTTATCAGTGCAAACAGTTTAATATTTATGCTAAGAGGATTGTCAAAAGCAGCTTCTGTTGCTTTAATTCTTGTTTTAAATAAATAATGAGAACATTTAAACACATTACTCTTCTTGAGGCCCCGGGGTCAGCTAATCTTATTATTTATGAAGTGATGTGCTACATAATAGTACTTAGTGCATGTTAACAGACGCTATTATCAGGGCCTGATGCAGAGAGCCGAAGATATATTAGAATGTTATGTGTAATGTACGACGGATTGAGTGCATAGGATGCCGGTGTAGCAATTAACCACACGCGAAAATAGGTGTAAAGTTGAAGTATGTTTTCCCGGGGGGATCCCCTCACCATTAATAATTCCCCAGAGAAGAAAATGTCTTTCAGTTAGGAACCCTCTCTACCATCAGGCTTGGAAATGGGGCCAGGATATTCCATTCTTTGATCTCTTCATAGTCAGTCCTACACAGTCAGAAGACAAATAGTGAGCATGACTTTTTAGTTGATTTAGACAAAAATGCAGAGAAGGCGGGGGTGGAGGGAGGCACGTGTGCAATGTCCCAAATGTCCTCATAGTGTCTGGTTTTGGTCCACACATTTTCACTGCCACGTACTCCAGGAGAGTCGAGAAATCGTTCATTCCTTATTGCAATCTGTTTCCTTCTCTCTGATCCTCATTTTGCAGATAAATAAAGCTGAAGCCACTGAGTTTTCCCAGGTCACTTTTAAATAAGCCGATCTCTCTGAGAGATAGATGCCTGCCAAGGTGTGAGAACGTCGCCCCAATTTTTTTCCTGTGAGGCTATAATTTAGCTTCATATGATAATTAATTTCTCTACTATTGATGAATAATCCATTCAATAAAAACCGTGATTTAAGTGTTCTCCTTAGGGACTAACTCTTGCTAGCCTCTTAATTTAATTTTGTGGAAGTTTTTCCCACCTCTTCATCAGTGGAAATGATTATTAACCTCTATTTGCATATATCCTTATAAATCGGTGTCTCCTTGGAGTGCCTTTTTCTGAGCACAGCAAGCTGGGACACTTGTAAATCTCCAGGATCTCCAAAGTCAATCCCGGCCTGTAATATTGTTTAATCTATTCTTGGACGTTTTAATGCCGTAAATTCAATTTAATCTTTCCCAGTAATCTAGTAATACATCGAAATCCCACAAACATTTAAATCTGATAATGGCTTAATCACACACTTTAAATAACAGTTGAGATAATGAAAAAATAATTCACCATTTTAAAGGCAGAGTAACTGAATTTCCCTGATGATTGGCTTCTACGCAACCACCTGAGATGATACAAATCTGGGAGTCAAAGCACAGGAAGCCCGGACCATCAGGAACAGCCTTCCTTCTTAGAAACACCTGCGTTCCGCCTGTGGCCTCATTCAGTCATCGCCATGACCTTCACCCCAGAGGACCGTCTTTGGAGCATTGGCCGGTGTTGCTCCAAGCTTCCTGTGGGTTGAGGTCTTCTGGGGCTTTCCTCCCATGGATTAATTTCCTATTGTTACTCTTCCAGGTGCCAGTCGCGAATTGCCCGGACTTTACCTGCTGATCAGAAGCCAGAATGTCGGCCATACTGGGAAAAGGATGACGTTTCGATGCCTCTGCCGTTTGATCTCACAGACATCGTTTCAGAACTCAGAGGTCAGCTTCTGGAAGCAAAACCCTAGAAGGAGCACAAGTCACAGGCAGAGGAGAAAAAGAGATCGGCTTTTCTCCTCCAGTGTTGTCATGGGCTTAAGCAAGGGCAGCGGAGGCTTCTCTTGGCCCCTAGATTGTAGCATCCGGGTCCCAATCCAAAACAGCTAGGAAATGGTGCCCATGAATTTTTTAATGTTTTAAAATGACCCTCTGTTATAGTCTGATTTGGTGTTAAACAGGACCTTCTTCCCCAAAAATTGTTCAGATTTAAAAATGTGAGCCATTCAGCCCCCAAGGTCCAGGGCAGGCGACAGGAACAAGCCCAGCATGTGACAAAGCCTAACCTACTTTCCTCTTTCCCAGGCTTTTTCAGAGACTCTGGAGTGGACCCAGCCCTCTGGGGAAAGACAGAACTTAGAGACATCCCAGTGTCTTACCACACCCATAAGTGTTGTCCAATATGGTAGCCACTAGCTAGCTGTGGCTACTTCAATTTAAATTCAGTTTTAATTTTAATATAAAATGCAGCTCTTCAGTTGCCCTGGCCACATTTCAAGTGCTTAATAGCCTCATGTGACTAGTGACTGCTGTATGGACGGTACAGATATGGAACATTTTCATCATTGAAGAAAGTCCTATTGGACAACGCTTCTATAAGAAGTTTGAAAGCAGGAATTCTCATTTCCATTCTTCTGTAGCCTCTATCCCCAAAGGCAAAGAAACTAAAAGAGAAATGACTCATTGAAGATTGGCCTCTCTCCTTTCTCTAAGACGAACCTAAGTAAAAGCCTGAGCTTTGAGTTCTATGCTCAGCGCACAGGAAGGAGATGTTAACAATTAAAATAAAGTTGATATCCTGTCTTTAGGGAGTTTCGCTGATCTCTTGAAAGAGACACAGCCCTATTTACATTATTCCGCAGATTTCACCAGCATAGTATAATTTTTTCTGTAAGTCCCTCATTCTTATGTAATAACAGGTGGAACTGAGGTTTGAAGAACCTCAGTGGCTCATCCTGATGACATTGGAGACTCAGAGAGACAAGAGAGAGTAGGGTTTAAAACCTGAGCTTTAAGACTCCCACTAGCTTTGTGTCCTTTGGTATTAACGTGCCTCAGTTTCCTCATCTGTATAATGGGGATACATGAAAGGCACCACTCCCAAGGTGAACATTAAGTGAGATGATTCTAGTTACAGACTTAGAACAATTTCCAGCACATAGTCAAATATCCAGGAAATTCTAGTACTGTTATGTGTGGGTGAACTGACCTGGATGTAGATGCTTTCATCTTTCTTTCTGACCCCTCCGCCAGTTTTGTCTTGTGATGCCGCTAACCCATCTCTCCCTTTCCGACCTGGCTCCCGCCCAATGATGTCCCAAGAAATCGTGAGAATAGTTAGCCCCCCTCTCCCCAGCCTGTTGCCCTCTCGTGTAGGTGTTCACAGTAGTAGTTGAGAAGTTGAAGAGCTTTTGCCCGTTGAAGGTGCACTGAGAATAAACTCTTTCCTGCCACCAGAATTGCAGTGGTTCACGGCCTACACTTATTCCCATGCAGTTAATAGACACAGGAATGCCTTGTTAAGCAAAGCGGCCAGGGTCTCATCGTGTTGAGACTCGAGTCTCTCAGACCTTGGATTCATCCCCTGGTGTCTTTGAGCCTCGGTTTCCACATTGGTAAAAGAGAAGTGGAGCACTGTCTCACAGGGTCATCACAGAGATTAAATGAAATAACGTAGACCAGGAGGGCATGGCGTTTAAAAGTCACAGATGGGGCACCCTCCGGCCATCCAGCCCAGTGTTTTCTTTAGCCCCTATGATGTTCATTTTTTGTTATATTCCATTAGGTGCCAATATTTTAAAAATGGGAGATTTCACATAAAATTAAAAGGTCTGCATTTTCTTTCTTTTTTTTTTTTTTTTTTTTTTTTTTTTGAGACGGAGTCTTACTCTGTCACCAGGCTGGAGTGCAGTAGCACGATCTCAGCTCACTGCAGCCTCCGCCTCCCAGGTTCAAGTGATTCTCCTGACTCAGCCTCGCGAGTAGCTGGGGCTACAGGCACGTGCCACCACGCCCAGCTAATTTTTGTATTTTTAGTAGAGATGGGGTTTCACCATGTCGGCCAGGATGGTCTCTATCTCCACCTCGTGATCCACCCACCTCGGCCTCCCAAAATGTTGGGATTACAGGCGTGAGCCACCGCGCCCAGCCAAGGTCTGCATTTTCTTTAGAACTCAGAACACCCAGTAGTCCTAGGGCCCCATCCTCGCATGGCAACAAGCTAAATAGCATCTTCCCACTGCGAGTTGGGGCATGACCCAGCCTATGGTTTGCCATACTCCCTCTTTTTCTCCATTTTATCATTAATTGTGAACCTGACCCGTGTCACCTCTTCATGTTAGCGCTCTCCAAACCTGCTTGCTTGCACCCCTCTAGTCAAAATGTTTTGTGCTCACCCCAATATATGTGTGACTATTGAGCTCTATTTGTAGACTGCTTGTACTAATGTCATGTGCATCATAAAATATTCATATCCAATAAAAATATTAAAAGGATGAGATAAGAAACCAAGAGAGATTCTGCTGTTTTTTCCTTTTGCATGGATGAGCCAGCTTCACTGGCCTGGGTGGGGCCCAGGTGGAATTAGTTCTCAAAGTCCTCCAGGTGGAGTCAGGGGATGTGCAGCAGGGTTGGAGAAATCACTACCTTAAGTGAATCCGAGAGGTGAGATCACATTTGCTCTAAAGAAATGGTGATCCCAGCACTTTGGGAGGCTGAGGCGGCAGATCATTGGAGGTCAGGAGTTGAAGAGCAGCCTGGCCAACATGCTGAAAGCCCATCTCTACTAAAAACACAAAAATTAGCTGGGTGTGGTGGTGTGTGCCTGTAATCCCAGCTACTCGGGAGGCTGAGGCAGGCAAGTCACTTGGCCTGGGAAGCGGAGGTTGCAGTGAGCTAAGATCATGCCACTACACTCCAGCCTGGGCCACGGAGCAAGAGAAAAAGAAATGGTGAGTTTCATTGAGCATGTGTTTGAGGATTTCAGGGAGGTTTCAGGTGGGTAGAAGGAGGTAGGCAAGATCCAATAAAAAGGCGGCTGGGCCGGGCGCGGTGGCTCAAGCCTGTAATCCCAGCACTTTGGGAGGCCGAGACGGGCTGATCATGAGGTCAGGAGATGGAGACCATCCTGGCTAACATGGTGAAACCCCGTCTCTACTAAAAATACAAAAAACTAGCCGGGTGAGGTGGCAGGCGCCTGTAGTCCCAGCTACTGGGGAGGCTGAGGCAGGAGAATGGCGTAAACCCGGGAGGCGGAGCTTGCAGTGAGCTGAGATCCCGCCACTGCACTCCAGCCCGGGCTACAGAGCAAGACTCCGTCTCAAAAAAAAAAAAAAAAAAAATAGGCGGCTGGTGCGAAAAATGACAATGAACTCGTATCCTGCAGGGTCAAGGGGAGGCTTGCTTCTGCCCTGTGAATTGGAGAAGGACTTTCTTGGAAGCACAGGCTCAGAAATCGCACCCTTCCCCCGATGTGTGTGGATAACAGACCACCTCCATCAGCAGCAGCCTCCTCCTGCTTTCCTGCCAGTCCTCCCTGTGGTCTCAGCTATCTTGAGAAAAGTGATCTAAGAGATCTCTTTGCACTGAGGTGCTACTGACTGCCCTGCCTCCCTCCCTTCCTCCCGCAAACCTTTCTTGGTGCTGACCACAGCCTCAGCAATGGGGCAGGCCTGGGGACCCAAGACAGATCTCTGCCTCCCAGGCTAGTGGATGCCCTGGGATATGTAGTGACCAAAACAGGAACTTACCCCATAGTGCGGAAATAGACAGTAACCAGCAAACCAATAACAAGAGTGTTCCAGGTGGTTGTAAGTGCCAGGAAGGGAACCAACTGGGAGAGGGACAGGAGGAGATGGTGACTGACCAAGGGGACCTCAATCAGGCTGTAGGGAAGGAAGGTGGTCGGGAAGAGCTTCCCAGGAAAGGGGACGGCGGGCCCACGCAGGAGAGCCCTGGGAGGGGTGCCCAAGGAAGGAAAAGGGCCCTGAGCCCAAAGCCGAGAAGACCAGGAGGGGAGAAGGGGAGACGTAGGGCAGAGCAGGCGGGA
The DNA here is from genome assembly GCF_024542745.1 of Macaca thibetana thibetana. NCBI lineage: Eukaryota > Metazoa > Chordata > Mammalia > Primates > Cercopithecidae > Macaca > Macaca thibetana. The sequence goes on along the minus strand of NC_065597.1, from coordinate 37,868,063 downwards.
GCCGCTCGGGTTTTATTCCACACACCCCAGGAAGCGTGAAAGGGTTTCAAGCAGCAAGGACGTGGAAGTAACTTGGTGAGATATTTTCATGCTTTAGACCATCGCTCTATCTGGATTCCAGAGGGTCTCTCAGAGAGCAAACGGCTCAATCCAAAGGAGCGGCTTTCCAACTGGGGATGTCCCGCTGGCTGGGTGAGATCTCAAGATGGCCTGCGGCCCCTCTAGGTTGCCCACCTGCTGAGTTCACTATAAACAGCACCTCCTCTCCGCACCCCGGCGGATCCATTCCTGCCGCCCTCACTGGCAGGCTCCAGCCCCTCAGAGCTTTCTAGACATGACCAAGCAGGGTCATGGCATCATTGGTGACACAATTTTAGTAATCAGCTTCAAAATCCATCACTCACGGAATCGAGGGATGCCGGAATTGAGAGTCCATAGGCCCTGTTTAATGGACCCCACGTTTAGTCGACAGTTTTTTGTATGCTTCGAGGGAAGGAAGGTATTTTCAAATGCAACTTCTTTTTTTTTTTTTTTTCTTGCTCTAGTTAGGGCTGATTTTACCACTGGGCAAATTGCATACATTTGGATCCATGCCACGCTAAATACTGTTTATTTTGGAGATCTGTCAGAGGCAAGCGCATGGAAGACAAGGGGATTCTGGTTTGAAAAGGCAATTCTCATCCAGACAGATTCAGATGGAGAGGAACGGTGCGGATTAAAATGCGCCGAAGTGGTAATGCCGTTTATCCCGTTTGCCTTTGTTACTCTGTGATTAAATGGTATTTTTAATTAAGTTTCATTGGGAGCCATAGGTATCGCGGTGGTGAAATCAATTTGACAACCATAAAGGGGAGAGAAGGCACAGGCGTGTTGTGATGATTGCGGCTGTAGGGAAAGCGGGCAGCTTGCAGAGGATGGGTGGGAGGAGGGGAGCCGGCTAAGAATGACTTCCCACAAGGCAGCAAGGGCACCCCTGGGCCGCTGCTGTGTTTGGGAGGCAGGTTTTGGGGATTGTCAGAAGGCATTCACCTGGTTCTCTCGCTCATCTGAGACACCCAATAGATTCCTGGAAACAAAAGGAAAGTATCTGAAGTTCTGTTTCTCCATTCTCTCTTGTTAACAAGGAGAACCACGAGTGCCCCCCAGATCCCAGCTAGAAGGACCAGACCAGCTTTCCACCCTGGTTTCCGGGCAGCTGTGATCCCATAGTCCTGTGTCCCAACGGCCCCATGCTCCCAGGACGGTCCTAATTCCCACCTCTCGGAACCTTGTCAGCCAAGTCCTTCCTGCTCTCTGGTCCAAATCCTCCTCCTACACTGGAAACTGAGCCTCTCCGCACCCTCCGCTCTTTCTATCCCACTGTCATTCATCAGACTTTCCAAATCTTTGGATTCCTGAGTGGCAGAAGAGGTTTCCTGAGTGTTAAGTCCTGGTTCTGTGTGTGATCCTCACTCTACCACCTCTTCAAACCTTTGTTCTCTTGTCTACAAAATAGAATAGTAGTAATCCATCACCTAAGGTTGCTGTGAAGGTTCAATAAGTTAATGTGCATTTAAAATGCCTCCCGCAGTACCTGGCATATACAGGTCTTCCGTGAGGTACTAGCTATCATTATTAACGAAGTTTCCTGTGGTAACAGTTGTCGCCTTGTGACTGGGGCAAATCACTAAACCCCTCTGTGCTCCAGGCTTTGTTTATATAATGCGGATGATGATAATGCCTAGCTCACTGGATTGTTCTGTCCCCTGCGACCATCCATGTTAAGCAATTCGTATCATGTCTGGTACTCAAAACTCACTCCACGCATGTACGTTAGGATGATGAAAAATATGATCTGTGGTATCCTGACCAAAATATTCAAAGGGACTAAAGATAGCTGTGGCTTGTTCAAGAAGAATATTGTGTCACTCTCCCATATATTATCCCATTTGCTCTTCACAGCTTCCATTTTTCGCTAGGCGGATGGCATGGAACTTTCTATAAATGAGATATTATGAAAAATGATGTTTTAGGACTCCCATTTCTACAGTGGGAGTAGGTCACCCATTGCAATTTTAGATTTGCTTAAAAAAAATTCTTGCCATCACCTTCTAATGGATGATCTGTGTACAACAATTGTTTATTGACTCTGAATGTCTAAGTACCAGGGTCAGTCTATTTCAAGGGGAGGGAAGCATTAATTAACCTCCAGCATTAGATTCAGTGATTCTTTTCCAATGATGCAGTTCATGACTTTGCTCGCAGTTACTTTTCATCAATCCTGAAAGAATTGAGGTAAAATAGTTCCTCTGCACATGTGTGTCAAGCTAAATGGATAACAGCAGATACAGATCTGTTTGCCTGTCTGCACTTGCCTTTAGACAAAATTCATCAATTTTACAAAAGCCACTGACTAAACATGGCACCAATACAAATGAAGCACTTCTAGCAGGCGGGGTTTCCCTTTGTTTCTGATCTGGTAAATGCAGTAGTTTCCTGCTGAGAGATGGGAAGTACTGGTCTAGGACAGCAAGGTGCCCTACAGGTGGGGCCAAAAGGGTCAAGACCATTCTACAGGAAGTTTAGGAGAAGTTCAGTGGTTCCACATCCTGTGCGCTTCGGGTAGTTCTGACCCTCTTCATTAGTGATAATGGCATGAAGCTCTTTTGCAGTCTTTTTTTTTTTTTTTCAGACAGGGTCTCACTCTGTCACCTAGGCTAGAGTGCGGTGGTGAGATCATGGCTCACTGCAGCCTCGACTTCATGGGCTCAACCATCCTCCTGCCTCAGCCTCCTAAGTAGTCGGGATCACAGGCACTTGCCACCACACCCGGCTAATTTTTTGTAGAGACGGGGTTTCACCACATTGCCCGGGCTGGTCTCAAGCTCCTAGGCTCAAATGATCTGCCTGCATCGGCCTCCCAAAGTGCTGAGATTACAAGCGTGAGCCACTATGCCTGGCCCTCCACACAGCCTTGCTTGGTGTTAAAGATTAAACAAAGACCACAGGTGATCACTCTTTTCGTGGTGCCAGTTTCAAGGGCACCCTTCTTCCCTTCCCAGCCTCCGAAAGAAGGAGAGAGGGTCCACAAGCCAGATCCATCCCCACAGGTAAAACCACGACTGTGCAGCTAGCAGGTGGAGATAACATTTGGAGAAGGTCTTGTCAATGCTAAAGTCCTACTCAAGTCCAAGGGAGAGGAACTATTATTATTCATTTTGTGAAACCAATTTAGTTTGGGTGGATAATGGAAGAATTTCTACATACATTCGTTACTTCTGATCAGGCAAGACCAGTCTGACACAGGAACGGTATATGGCTCACTCTTAAAGCCACGGCAGGCAGCCAGGGCTTGGAGAAATAGAAACCTCCCTTGCACAAGAATAGTCTCAATGAATCATGTTAAGGCCTCTTTTAAGTTTTTCAGACTCCATGCACCGTGTGAAAACTGCCTTTCCTGAGTAGAGGTACGTTCAGCACTTCATAAAACAATCCTGGAGCCTCCAGACACACGGATAGAGGAGCATGATTGCATTTGTTTCTTTGCAAAACTGCTGTCCCCAACTGAAAAACCTGATTATCCTTTCAAACAGGGAATTTGGCTTTCCACGTTGATATCAGCGCAGTTAACCTTCAAACCCCCAAGGCCTGCAAGAGATGAATCAGTTTCTCAGAGCAGCCAAAGCTGTGGCTTATAACTCATCCAATCCAGAAAACTGGACCACTGGTCACCGTCCTTCCCCCTGCCCCCAACTCCGCAGACAGAGGTTTCTAGTTGATTATGCCTTGATTAGAGTCAGGAGAGAAGCAAGCCAGGTATATAGGATTCCCATTATCCTTCCCTCCTCTGTTCCCGACCAGGGTCACGCTGAGAGGGATCTCGGTGAACATGTGAACAATCAAGCCATGTTTACCATGGACGTTTAGTTTTCTTTTCTCAAAATCAAAACAGAGTTTAGTAGGCAGTATATTTCATACATGCCCCTTGATCAATGGAACGATCTGTCAGAAGCCATTAAAGCCCCCATTAGCTTGAATGCATTCAAAGCTAAACTATTGGATCATTTAAGGGCTGCAGTGATTGTTTTTAATATACCGTACATTGATTTCTCCCTGTAAGCAGCAACATAAGTTTGAAACTAACTGTGTATGACTAAGGCTCCATTTGCTGTCTCCAGCCCTCTGCGAGAAGCATGGTTTCACTTCGACCAGAAATGTCTGTGTATAGTTTTCAAAGAGATGCAGACCCTGTTCGATTTCCCAAGGTTTAGACTGGGTCGGGTTGTTATTTCTTTTTTCCCTGAGCTTTCTCCCATTTCTTTGTGCCCATTAAGTGAGCTGTGCATGCAGAATGGGAGAGGCATTCCTGCCAAGGACCTCAAGTGAAAGGCGGTGGGAGAAATTGTTCTGAAAGCATGAAGCCCAGCTGAGGCCAAAATCAAAGTGAATTTGACAGCCTTGGGCCAGCAAAACTCTGTACCCAGCAGAAAGCAATACATGTGTGACTGTGTCAGGGGCATCCTCACTGGTGTGCTGAAGGTACCTTGGAAGGGCCAGATGAGGAAGGTAGCCAAGGCCACAGGCCCTCTTTGGACTGCCATATTGCCAGCGCTTCATAGTATCGACTCTTCCGTCTTAGCCAACACACACTTGTTGATTCCTTCCTAAAAATCAGACTCTGCTAGCACCACAAGGTCCCTGTCCTCAAACTCCTATTGTTAATCAGCATTTCTGGTTTCTGTCCTTTGCTCATTTTAATACCTGAGCCTGAGGATAGGAGTGCAGCGTGGTGAAAGAAGCGATAGTTACCACATTTGCAAAGGCACATACCCCAAAGAGAAGTTTTTAATATGTCACACCCATTTTATAGATGGGGCAATGGAAGTCCAGATGGGAGAAGTTATTTCAGGTGAATTATAGAAATTGGATTTTGAGTTTCTGGTATGTGTTGAGATTTGGGAAGATTGTGAACATTCTTAAGTCCTCCTCCCAAGTTCACCTTCAACATCCTAAAGCATGTTGAAGAAGAAGGTGGTTCCAGGTCACTTACAAGAACAGGAACAGCCTCTCCCTCAAAATTTGAGCCCAGAAATGAGAACCTCTGTTACTCTAGAAAACAGTGTGTGCGCTATTGTTTTTTCCATGAGTCACAAAGATCCACAAGATACTGGTGATTTTACATATTATTAGAGCCACTGAAATTTATGATGCAGGATATTAACGTCAAAGAGGCCAAGATGCATCGTTCAGAACACTGGCAGGTCAAGCACAAACCACCGTAGTAAAATCAAAAGCTAGAGTCAGCAAAGTATAGCCCACAGCCAAATCTGGCCCATCCCCGGTTCTTATAAAGTTTTATTGGAATGCAGCCATGCTCATCAGTTTATGTATTATCTATGGCTGTTTCCAACTACAGTGGCAGAGTTGAGTGGTTGCAAAGGACCATAGGGCTCTCAAAGCCCCAAATAGTCATTGTCTGACCCTTCATAGAACAATTTTGCTGACCTCTAGCCTAGCTCCAAGGATTGGTGTATCACCTGTGGTCGTGCCTATTAAGCAATTAACGTCATGTCTAGTACTTGGTAATGACTCAGCGTGTATCAATTACGATGATAAACATCATCATGGCATCCAAACCAAAATACTCATGCCAGCATCTGTCTGTACAGAAACATGGGAAAAACAGCGATGCTATTAAGGAGCAAAATCGACCCAGGAGCAAAACCTAAGGCTGTTTCTGAATTAAAGAGGCCCGAGTAAGGTAGTGAGAGGACCATGGAAAGCCTTCCCAGGAGGATGGAGATCCACGCTCCCGGCTTTCAGGTTCAGATGTCTCCTCTCAACAGAGGCCAGCTCTGCAGGGAAGCAGGCTGAGCTCGATCTTCCCTGCGTTAGAATTGCTCAACGGGCGAAGCACTCCTGAGCCCTTCACGTTGCGGAACAGCGGGAAGATTATTCCAACGCCTCATTAGGAAAGGTGATAATCTGGTCTGTGGTTTCTTTTTCGGTGGGGCATGGGATGGGGGTGAGTGTCATGCTTTCTAAGGCACAAGGCTGACTAAAGGGTGTCCTATTTATAAAAGTCAGTAAAACACAGCAGCTTCCTATTCTGTGCTTATTACCCAGAAGCCCCTGGCTCTTAGAGTTTCTATTAAGATGTACCCCATAAATATATATGCCTCCTATGTACCCACAAAAATTAAAAATAAAAAAATTGAAATCACTCATTTATGCTTGGTGTTATGATTGCAACTAAGAATCCTGGAGTGAGCTGGTTACAAAGTGAGCCCGACTTTCCATGGATGCACCATCCCAGGGTGCGCCGGGAGCCCCGCTGTCCATGGAAGCACTGTACTACCGTGCGCTCCTCCTTAGAGCTCTCTGCACTCTGCCTTTGCTGCCCACACTCTCCAGGAGCACCTTAGTTGGATCTTTACTTCCTTACTGCCTCTATTGCCACTCGAATCCTTAAGTCACTTGTAAGACACTCCACGTTGATCATTTTCATTTGTTCTGTAACCAGAGTGTTTATGAACACAATTTTACTTGCCAAATTTGGTTTCCATGTTGGACTAGAGGAACTAAAGGGCAGGACTTACTGGATCAAATTTTTACTTCCATTTTATGGCATCCCACAGGACTCAAGACTTCATGTCCCCCAGATTATTTGATCTTCAACAACTGTCAATCCAGCTAACTTTTATCTGACACATAATAGGTGCTCAATAAACATTTGTTAGCTGATTATTTGCTAAAGCAAAATTGATCTGATCTCAGCATCCCCTGCTTTAAGATCTCCTCTAGTTCACCCTTCCCTTTGGGTTTTCCGACCACAGCTTGCAAGACTGTTTGAAATCTTCCCCTACCTCTTACAGTTTCACCTCCCAAAACTTGCTTCTAACCTTTGTTCCAGTTACACCCAATTTTGTACCACATCCTGAGTTGTTTCATGTCACCAGTGCTGTGTAAGGTGAGTTGACCATGATTCCAGTGGAACCTGAGCAGCAGATAAGAGGAGAAAGCTGAGAATGGGCGAAGCTGGGGGGAATTTGGTCAGCGAAGTTAGTGTCTCAAAGCGACACTTAACTGAGGAGGTACCGACATGATAGACAGGTGTCTGAGCTGGTGCTTGGGGCAAGGCAGCCAGTGGGGTCTGCAGAAGGTCTTGTTCTGTCTTGATTAAAGGAGTATGAGGAAGCACTCCAAGCAAGGCACTGCAAGGCTATAGTCCAGCTCTCAGAGAGCAAAATCACAGAAGACAAACTGCTTTGGCCAATGGAGGTTGAGGGAACACTGGAAGAACTTGGTGGACATGGACTTGGGGCACTGAACTGACATCAGATCCCACTGTGCTACTAAGATGGTGGAGTCACTTCATAAACCTTTTTTTTTTTTTTTTTTTTTTTTAAGACAAAGTCTCACTCTGTCGCCCAGGCTAGAGTGCAGTGACACAATCTCGGATCATTGCAACCTTCGCCTCCTGAGCTCAAGAAGTTCTCCTGCCTCAGCCTCCCTAGTAGCTGGGATTACAGGCACCCACCATGCCTGGCTAATTTTTTGTATTTTTAGTAGAGACAGGGTTTCACCATGTTGGCCAGGCTGGTCTTGAACTCCCAACCTCAAGTGATCCACCCACCTCGGCCTCCCAAAGTGCTGGGGTTACAGGCATGAGCCACCGCACCTGGCCCCATCGTAAATATTTAACTTACGAATTCAGTTACCTGTGCTCAGCAAACACACACAAAAAGGCAAAAGAGCATAAGGGTTCCATCCCCAAACTGCACTCAGGGATTGCACAGCCTGGAGTGTGGGAAGATGTGAGAACAGAGAATCTCTGTTTTCTCATTTGGGAAGCTACTACGTGGCTTCTAACCCAAGCCAGAGACTTCACGTTGTGCTCAACTGAAGAACAACAATCTGCTCCTGCACCTGACGAAGAACTATCGAGACATTTCACTGAAGAGGATACACAGGTGGCAAATAAGCACATGAAAAGATGATCAACACCCTTAGCCATTAGGGAAATGCGAGTTAAAACCACAATGAGAAATCAACACACACTTCTGAGAATGGCTATAATTTTTCTCTGTTGAGAATGCAGAGATGCTGGATCACTCACACATTGCCGGGGAAGGATGTCAAATGATATCACCACTTGGAATAATCATTTGGCAATTTCTTCTAAAACTAAACATGACCCAGCAACTGTATTCTCAGGCACTGTCCCAGAGAAATGAAACCTGTATCCATGCAAGACCTGTACATGAATGTTCATAGCAGCTTTCAGAAGCGCCCCAAGCTGTAAACAACCCGAATGTCCTTCTGAGTCATTAGTTAAATTTTGGTACATCCATACCCTGAAATACTACTCAGCAATAAAAAAGGATAAACTATTAGATGAATGTCAAGGGAATTATGCTGAGAAAAAGATCCAATCTCAAACAGGTTTATGCTGTATAATTCCATTTACATAACCTTCTCGAAATAACAAAAATCTGGAGCTGGAGAACAGAATCCTGGGTGCCAGGGCTTAGGGAAAGGAGGGAGGGGGTGGGCGTGGCTATAAAGAAGCAGCAGCACAGGCCCCTCGTGATGGTGAAACAGTTTGTATCTTGATTGTAGCAGTGGTTGCATGAATCTATACATAGGATAAAGTCATGTAGAATTGTGCGTATGTGCACACGTGCACACACACATATACACCATGTGTGTGAAACTAGTGAAATCTGAATCAGCTCTATAGATGGTCCCAATGTCAGTTTCCTGGTTTGGATATTGCATTATAGTTATAGAAGATGTTACTGTCTGGGGAAACTGGGTGAAGGATACACGGGACCCCCCATATGTATATTTTTTGCAACTTCCTGTGAATCTATAATTATTCCAACATAAAAAACTGAACAATGAAACTGACCGGGAGAGAGCTTACTGGCTTCCAACCTGGCAGCTCCCTAGGGGATTCTCATGAGTAGTTTCCACTGTACATAACTTCATGCATGGAGCCCTCGTAAGATGGGACTCCTCTCTGGGAGCACAAGTGCACATCCACGCTTTGTTCAAGCAGATTGACTTCCCTGGGCTGCTGCTGCTGTGTCCTCATGCATCCTGCTGGGAAGACACTCATTTCCCCATTCACTGGGAAGAGACTCTTTTGGATGAGGTAGGATGTTTGGTCACAAGGACCTTTGGTAATCTGAAATGTCCTTTTAGTTTATTTTAAAATATTTTTGGGCAAACATGTAGTATTTAATTTTTTTTTTTTTTTTTTGAGATGGAATCTCGCTCTGTCACCCAGGCTACAGTGCAGTGGTACAATCTCAGCTCACTGCAGACTCCACCTCCTAGGTTCAAGCCATTCTCCTGCCTCAGCCTCCTGAGTAACTGGGACTACAGGCACATGCCACCAAGACTGGCTCATTTTTGTATTTTTAATAGAGACGGGGTTTCACCATGCTAGTCAGGCTCGTCTTGAACTCCCACCTTGCTCTCCCAAAGTGTTATAGGCGTGAGCCACCATGCCCAGCCTTTTTGCAGTTTTAACGTCGCTGACATCAGGATGCAGCTTACAATGATAGCATGTCATAGTCTAACTGGTAGTGTTTTATTTTTTCTTTCTTAGTGATACATAAAATGATGGTGTACCTTACAATTGAAGGAGTCTTTGTATCAATGAAATACGGTATCCAAAGTCTTCATAGTCATTTATTCTCAAGAGCTCCAAGTACAGATTTCAGCTGGAGAGTTAGTAAAGATGTAACGTACATTCTTGAACCTCCATTTGGGGTTAGATGACACTGGGGTGGGGTGTAAGGTATTGAATCTGCAGTTGCATCTAAGTTCATGTGTATTGGATGGTGGGAATTTTTTTCATTAATGTATAATTCTTACTCTTCTTTTTAGAATTACTTCTTTTCTGTTCCTGCTTCTCGAATGCTTGCTGGGGGATTTCTTTTCTTTTGAGAATGTTAAACACAATAATAAGGAAAAAACTTCACGGTGACTCCGTCTTTGAAAACTGATATTAAGGTGAACATCTAGTGGAAATTTGGGGTTTGCTGGGCTGCCACAGGCAGTTTGCATTTAAACGAGCTGCAGCTTTGATTTAAGAATCTGACTTGATGGGTAATATATCTAAAGCAGAAGATAATATATATAGTGTTTCCATCAGAAATATCAAGTTCTTTGTGCAACGTGTTTATTTCTCTGAGTGATTATGTATTTAATAAATAACGTGTTTAAATGGGTATTATTTTCATTTCAGTGTTTAATACTTCTACAATATGTCTCAGATTCGGGGTTGAATGGCACCTGATAAATTACAAGCTGTTATTAGCTGCTTTCTTGTTGCATCTTAATTATTAGGTTGAAAAGAAAGGGCAGACTTTTATAAGCATTCATATTTTCTGTTTACAAGGCTTTTACTGACGTCTAATAAATTTAATTACCTCTAATAAGAAGAGGAAATGAAGTTCTATTTAGCAAATTCATAGCTTTGAAATGCATCTTGTAGCTTTATGAGCATGGCAAGCTCCAGGAAAGTGAAAGCTATTTAAGGAGCTGTTGCTGGGTTAAACTAACTGCAAAACTGTTAAATTATTTTTGTTTCCATTTTATTGCTTAACCTCCAGGGTAAACTTCGGGCTACCTGATAAAGCAGCCACTGCGGAACTTTAAACTTTACATGCTTTACCCCACAGGGCCGAAGCGGGCTCCTGTATTAAAGCTACATTTTTCAAACATAATTTTAAATTTGGAAATTGATTGTGTCTTGACCTACTTATTTCCAAGAGCTGTTCATTCCCGACTCCTTTGTTTTGCTCATATTATAAATCTATTGTTCTTTCAGGAGGGCCCCCAGCTGCTAAGGGGGTGGAGGGAGGAATCAGTGCAGGGAAGATGAGCTCATTCTGCCAGCACCACCATCATTTGAATCAGATCCACCATTAACTGGGACTCCGGCTGTAGAAAAAACACCTCGGGTCCGTGAGCGTCCACTTCCGACAGCGGGGCTAGGACAGAAAGAAGACTGCTGGCTTAGAAGGGTTGTGTTTGGGGAAAGAGGGATCCTACAGAGTATTTAAAGGCTTATTTTATAGGGCATCAGATAGTTAATTTGGATTTATTTTTTGGTCCAATATCTTCCCAGCTAATACTTTATAAGCATCTAGGTTTCCATTTATTGTAGTCTACTGGCAGGCAGACCCTTGGCAGAAAAAACCACGCTACTTTGTGATAGCTCTTCCTTTTCGTGTTCTTTCTTTAAAACCTAAAAACAAGCCAGGCATTAACAGGAAGGTCCTGTGAATCAATGACCATCTCTGAATGTGTCCCCAGCCCTGAGGCCTGCTCTCACTGGGACAGCTGCTCTCCTCTGAGGAGCTGCCTCGGGGTCCATCCTCAGCTCCTTCTTGGTCCTCGTCACACGCTCCCCATCCCTCCAGCCGAGGGGTCGCATCCTGCAAGAGTTTAAGACGAGTCTAGGCAACACGGCAAGACCCCCATCTTTAAAGAAAATAAAAATTAGCCCAGTGTGGTGGTCCCTGCCTGGAGTCCTAGCTACCCAGGGGTCTGAGATGGGAGGGTCACTGCAGCCCAGAAAATTGAGGCTGCAGTGAGCTGTGGTCACACCACTGCACTCCAGCCTAGGCAACAGAGTGAGACCTTGAAAAAAAAAAAGGAAAAAGAAAAAAAAAAGAAAGAGAAGAGAAAGAAGGAAAGAAAGAAGGAAAGAAAGAAAGAAAGAAAGAAAGAAAGAAAGAAAGAAAGAAAGAAAGAAAGAAAGAAAGAAAGAAAGAAAAAAAGAAAGAAAGAAAGAAAAAGAAAGAAAGAAAGAAAGAAAGAAAGAAAGAAAGAAAGAAAGAAAGAAAAGAAAGGAAGGAAGGAAGGAAGGAAGGAAGGAAGGAAAAGACAAGACAGAAAGAAGGAAGAAAGAAGAAAGAAAGAAGACAAGAAGAAGAAAGAAAGAAAGAAGAAAGAAAGAAAAGAAAGAAAGAAAGAAAGAAAAGAAAGAAAAGAAAGAAAGGAAGGAAGGAAGGAAAAGACAAGACAGAAAGAAGGAAGAAAGAAGAAAGAAAGAAGACAAGAAGAAGGAAGAAAGAAGAAAGAAAGAAGACAAGAAGAAGAAAGAAAGAAGAAAGAAAGAAAAGAAAGAAAGAAGAAAGAAAGAAAGAAGAAAGAAAAAATATACAGAAAAAAAATTATTTTCTTTAGAAATGGGGTATTGCTTGTTGCCTAGGCTGGTCTTAAACTCCTGGCCTCAAGTAATCCTCCTGCCTTGACCTCCCAAGATGCTGGGAGTGCAGGTGTGAGCCACTGCACCTGGCCTTTGAGCATATGCATGTTTGCCGTTTCAATTTCTTTTTTTGAGAATTGCCTGTTCAGATCTTTCAACATTTAAAAAATCTCAGTCCTTTTTTTATTGATTTGTGGGAGCTCTTTATATATTGTGGAGCCACTGCACCTGGCCTTTGAGCATATTTTATATGCGTATTTGCCATTTCAATTTCTTTTTTTGAGAATTGCCTGTTCAGATCTTTCAACATTTAAAAAAATCTCAGTCCTTTTTTATTGATTTGTGGGAGCTCTTTGTATATTGTGGATGTTATCCCCCTCTCTGTTGTATGTGTCACAAATATTGTTTTCCAGTCTATTATTTATCTTTGAATGCTGTGATTAGATGGCTGAATGAACAGTTGTATAACAGATGGACATTTTCTATTTCAAAGGGAATGGAGCCATCATTTCCCCTGGACTATCCCACTTACTTCTCCAGTAATCATTAGTGCTGTTTGTCAAAGACTTCTGGCTTTCCACCTTCTGAGAACATGGTAAGATTGCACTTCCAAGCCTTAGGTAGGACACATGATGGGTTCTGGCCCAAGAGTTTTGAGCAGAAGTATCGTGGGTTGCGTTCAAACTAAAGAATTTACTTGCTGGTGCAAGAGCTTTGGACATATTTTTCTCTGTCGTGTGCTGCTCTGTCAGCTGGAGTCCCTGGATGAGTAGGAGGAGCCCTTTTGACAACCCATGATGGATCAGTAGCATGAGTGAGAAACATGGGGGGTGCTTGTTACCTAGTATAACCTAGTCTAGCCCAACTGACACACCTTCTGATCTAATCTGAACTCCAATTATAACTATTCCTGGAGGAAAGGAAAAGGAAGCCTAGTTTTCAGTTACCAAATTTCTTTTCTTTCCTTTGTAAAAAAATGTTTTGTGGCAAAAAAATATGTAATAGAACCTTTATCATTTGTTTAGGCCGGGTGCAGTGGCCCATGCCTGTAATCCCAGCACTTTGGGAGGCCAAGACAGGCAGATCACCTGAGGTCAGGAGTTCAAGACCAGCCTGGCCAACATGGTGAAACCCCGTCTCTACTAAAAAAAAAACAACACCCAAATTAGCCAGGCGTGGTGGTAGGCGCCTGTAATCCCAGCTACTCAGGAGGCTGAGGCAGGAGAATCGCTTGAACCCGGGAGGTGGGGGTTGCAGTGAGCTGAGATCATGCCATTGCATTCCAGCCTGGGAGACAAGAGTGAAACTCCATCTCAGAAAACAATTATCATTATTAATATTTTTAAGTGTACTACTCAATGAAATCAAATACATTCACATGGTTGTGCAACCATCACCACTATACATCTCCAAAACTGTTTTTATCTCCTCATTCTGAACTTTGTACCCATCAAAGAATAATCCCCATTCCCCCATCCCTCCAACCCCTGGTGACCACTGTTCTACTTCCTATCTCTGTGAATTCGTCTATTCTAAGCACCTCGTGTAAGTGGAATTGTATTGTATTTGTCCTTTTATGTCTGGCATATTACACTTAGCATAATATCTTTGAGGTTCCTCTCCATTGCAGCATGTATCAAAATTTCATTCCGTTTTAAGGCTGAATCATGTGCGACTGTCTATTTTGTTCCATATTCTACATTTTGTTTGTCCATTCATCCTCAATGGACATTGAGGATTCTTTATACCTTTTGGCTACTGTGAATAATGCTGCTATGAATATGGGTGCACAGAGCCTTGTTTGAATCCTGCTTCCAATTCTTTTGTATATGTAACCGGAAATGGAAGTGCTGGGTCCTACGGTGATTCTATGTTTGATTTCTAAGGATTCGCCATACTGTTTCCTACAGCAGCCGTGCACATGGGTTCCAATTTCTCCATCCTCAACAACTATTGTTTTCTCTTCTGTTTTTTTTTTTTTTTTTTTTAAATAATAGTCATCCTAGTGGATACGAAGTGATATCTCACTGTGGACCTGATGGTGTCTTCTCAACCCTTTCTTTGCCAAGGAGGAATGAAGCCATAGTTATCCCTGTCTCTACAGGTCGGAAAAATACATTCAGTTTGACTCTAAGTAGAAAAGTACCCCTTGACAAAATTATGACATGGATGAATTCAGGCTCTTCTACCTCTTCTTCCTGTGTCTTACGCCCCTTTCCAAATGCCCCTTTGAACAATCCCTGTTCCTCACTGAGGACCTCATTTACACTAACAAGAGACTGAGACGTCCCAGAAATGTTTGCTGTTTAAACACAGGGAGGGAGGAATCCATTGCGCAAGTTCAAAATTCCGTGAGGAAATATTTTGGGGGTGGGGAATCCCTGAAATTGAATGCCATGGACAATAATGCCTCCCGAGAAGGATGCCCCCTCCCCACAAGCCACATCCTGAGTCACAGCTCTACCTATTCATCGCGCTGCTGTTTGATTTACTGTATTTGGAGTTAGGCTCTCCTGGATGTGCTATTTAAGTGACAGCATGATTCTATGACTTTACCCGGAAGTTTCCCTGGGAACCCATAAAGCCCAACTATAACATTCAGCAGCTTTACTGGAGTTGAGCCTATAATAGGACTGAAATGGAGTTCTGACATTCTGGAATGTTCTTAGGCTCTACCAAGCGATGGCCACGTGCAGGATCTCAGAGGCTTGATCTGGGCACCGTGAGGTAAAGGCGTCAGGATATAGACCCACGCTCAGCATGTCTGGTCTGTCAGGCCTTGTCAGATTCCATCTTCAAATAGGACACTCATTAGCCCTGGAAGCACCCCAGAGTGACAGCCAGAGTGGCCCCAGGGCTACTTAGCCATGTGCCTTTGGGCATGGAAGCTGGGGGCTGCCACTTCCTGTCCCCATAGGAGGTGGGGGTGTGGAGCTGTGGCCGGTGAGACTGAGGCTACAGGAAGGTTGGCCTCCCCAGCTCTGGTCAGTGATTTGGTCCTAAGTAGCTCTGCTTGGCTGTTACAGGAGATAACTAGAGCCGGGTCTAAGGAGTGGAGATTGTGGAGGTGATTTCTGAAGCAGTTGGCAGCTCAGGATAGGCAGTGCCCCCTCCTCTTTCCTCTGGGGTACTGTGGGCAAGAGCCATGCTGACCGTGTGGCCCCACTGTCGCCTGCTTCTCCTCTCTCCGTTCCACCTTGGATGCCTCTCACTTGGCTCCTGGGCACCTACTGAGGCTCCAGGGCTACATCTTTGCCATGAAGAAGAACCATCATGGGGAAAAGACACTTTCTTTTCGGTCCCTGCTCCAAAAGGATACAAGACCCCATCCTATAATTCCTCATAAGAAAGCCGAGACCACACAGCAATGAAGGCTGAAGTTTGAGCAAGGGTTTGATGACAACTACAGGGACCTACAACATCCAAAAAGAAAACCTAATGCTAAAACTCAGACTCTCTCCCTAGAAACCAGGGGTCCTTCCACTTCACAAGGGAGGCTACGTCTGCCACCTCTTTCTTTATCCCCCACTTTGCTACCCAATGCGGGAACCAGACACGAAATCTCTTCCTGATGGTCCTCTCTTTCCTCACTCCTGGTCCGAAGTCCTGACTGTTGAGCTCTTGTAAGAAAATGTTCTTTAAAAAATCTGATAACATCATTATAGTTTCTGCAGAGATAAGCATTGTTCTTTGTGAGGCCAGCATTTGACATGAAGAAGCAGATGTCTTAGCGTCTCATCTATGACATGTGTCCCTGGATGACTGTACTACCTCAGGACAGTGAGGGAGGGTCTTATCCTAACGTCAGCATGAATTAACTGGCCCCCCACAAGGGTTCCCTCCCACAGTGGGAGTTACCTCAAAGGCCAGCCCAAAGACCTGTCCTTGGAACTGCCAAGAGTTCAGAAACACTGGAGTCGAGTTGCAAGCTGCCCTGCTAATACTTCCTATTTTCAACTACAGAATGGCCAGTTGCCCCCACAGCTGCAGGGAGATAGCAACCAGATCGTTAGACTGGATCCCAATGAACAGTCCAATCCACTCTCCAACAGGCTTTCATTGAACATCCTCACCTCCTGCTACGTCCTGGAAGGACCCTGGCCCAGATAAACCCACTTTAGTAGAAAGAAAGAACACAACAGAAATAATACGATGTGATTCATAATCAAAGACCAACTCAGAAAAGGAGACTTCAGTTAGCAAGAAACGTGTCATAGAGCCATATTTTAGAGTACATTTGCTCTGGGAATTTGTAACAGTCTTAGAATTCCAGAGTTGGAAGGATCTTGGAAACCAACTATTCTAATTCCTTCATTTTCAAGGAAGGAGGCTGAGATCTCAAACAGTGATATGACTTGCCCAAGGTCAAACAGAACTGGGCCTGGTGCTTGGGTTTGCTGACTTCTGGTTCTTCATGTGTATCATGGCAAAACTGGTGCTCTCAGTGGCAGTTGGCACCTGAGGCTTTAAAGGATGCAGAAGGATTCATCTTACCTGAACTCACTGGGGCTTAAGTTGGCTGAAAGCAGTGTGAGCTTCCTCTGCTTCTGAAGACCCAGGCCTGACTCATTTGTGACTGGATCATTTGCCTGGTAAGCCAGCAGCATCCTGGCCAATCTCCACCCTCTCCCTCTCCCCTTCAATGCACCAGCAATCTCCCTCACACCCAGCTCTAATCGGTGCCACGCCTCCACTCAGGTCCTCCCAGTGACTCCTACCACCCTCTTGGGATCTGCTAAAGTTAGTGGATGCACGTTTTTCCTTGACTAAGTCTTACATTGATCCTTTTTATCACTGCCAAAGAGGTTACTTTCTAAAAATGGAGATATATTTCATGCACCAAAAAATTCATCCTCTCAAAGTGTTCAAGTCAGTGATTTTAAAAAATTTTTTATGGATACACATTTGTACATATTTGTGAGGCATGTGATATTCTGATACATGCATACAATGTGTAATGATCAAATCAGGGTAATTAGGATATCCATCACCTCTAACATTTTTCGTTCTTTGTTTTTGGAACATTTCAGATCTTCTCTTCTAGCTATTTTGAAATATACAACAAATTGTTGGCAACTGTAGTCACCCTACTGCACTATCAAACCCTAGAACTCATTCCTTCTACCTAATTCTATGTTTGTACCCATTAACTCTCCTCTCTTCATCCCACCTTCCACCACTCCCAGCCTCTTGTAACCATCATTCTGCCTCTACCTCCATGAGATCAACATTTTTAGCTCTCACATATGAGTGAGAATATGTGATATTTGTCTTCTGTGCCTGGCTTGTTTCAATTCAGTGATTTTAGCACATTCACAAAGCTGTAACATTATCACCGTTATCTAACTTTAGAATATTTTCATCACCTCCAAAACAAATCCCATACCCATTAGAGGTCACTTCTCACACCCACTACCTTACAGCCCCTGGCAACCATTTATCCCTTTTCTGTCTCTCTGGACTTTATTATTCCAAACCTTTCATATAAATGGAATCATACAATATGTGGCCTTTTGCATCTGACTTGTTTCCCTTAGTACAATATTTTTGAGGTTCCTCTGTGCTGTAGCATGTATCAGTACTTCGGTGCCTTTTTATGGCTGAATAATATTCTGTTACATGGCTAGACCACATTTTGTTTATTCACTAACAGATGAACACTTGATTGCTTCCACTTTTTGGCTATTATAAATAATGTTGATATAAATATTCATGTACAAGTTTTTGTGTGGACATATGTTTTAAGTTGCCTTGGATGTACACCTAGAAGTGGAATTCCTGGGTTCTATAGTAGCTGTGTGATTTAACTTGTGGGGGAACTGCCAAACTGTTTTCCAAAGTGGCTGTGCCATTTTGTATTCCCAGTAGAAGTTTATGAGCATTCCAGTTTCTCTGTATTTTCACCAACACTTATTATTGCCCATCCTTTTTATTATAACTGTCCTATAACTGGCACAGGAGTTGTATGACAGGAAATGGGGATGAAGACCAAACATATATTTCACAGCATGTTTTCAGGTACTTATTTGCCATTTGTATATAATCTTTGGAAAAAATGTCTAATTAAATCCTTTGCTTATCATTGTTTTTTTTTTTTTTTTTTTTTTTTTTTTTTTTGACAGAGTCTCACTCTGTCACCCAGAGTATAGTGGTGTAATCTTGGCTCACGACAACCTCCATCTCCAGGGTTCAAGCGATTCTCCTGCCTCAGCCTCTTGAGTAGCTGGGATTACAGGTGTGCACCAACACACCCAGCTAATTTTTGTATTTTTAGTAGAGATGGGGTTTCACCATGTTGGCCTGGCTAGTCTTGAACTCTTGACCTCAAGTGATTTGCCCACCTTGGCCTCCCAAAGTGCTGGGATTACAGGCATGAGCCACCACGCCTGGCCCTTTGCCTACCTTTTAATTGAGTTGTTTCTATTTTTATTGTTGAGTTGTAAGAGTTCTTTATATATACTAGATATTAGTCCCTTATCAGCTGTAAATATTTTCTCTCATTCTGCGGGTTGTCTTTTCACTTTCTTTATAGTGTCATTTGAAGCACTAAAGTTTTTAGTTTTGATGAAGTCCAAGGTATATGTTTTGTTTCCTTTGGTTGTGTGTGCTTTTGGTGTCCCATTTGTCCAAAGGTTTTTAAGAGCCCCCTTTATTTTATTTATGTCCAAGACAATACTGAGTGACATTGCAATGGTAATGGCACATCTCTGTAGGCATCGCCTCTTTTTGGTTGTGCTGATCAGAGCTCCCAAAACCGCCTTAAGGGAGGACATAGAGGGGTTACACTATGGGGGCATGGCTGAGCAGCTGCTTCCAAGGGGTAGGTGGGAAAGCATTCAAGCAACAAATTGTGGGCCATGATGAGATCCAATTTCAACTCTCCTTTATTTCATTTGAGAGGAGCAAGTACTTCCTATTTGCTTTAAAACATTTAAAGGATAGATAGACAGAGACAGATGTCAAGCTCTCCTCTGGGGGCTTTTTTGCATATTTGGCTGGTCTCTTGGCTTGCATTTGATTGAGGTTTAACCAACTGACATCTTCTTCTCCATGGACAGCAGGCTTTGGGGGTAGAAGCGGCAGAAGGGCCTTCCCACTTGGCGCTTGCCTCTACTCCTGCAGTGGATTCTGCTAATCTTGGTGATTCAGGGATATTTCCTCTGTCCCACTCTCTGCAGGGTAGACTGTCTGAGCCCTTGTGTCAGTGATAGGTTTTGCCCTCCTGATTCTAACAAAGCCCAACTGTAGGTCCTGGTAGATGTCACTCAGAATGACTCAGAGTCCTCACAGGGTCCTTTGGGGAACCTAGTCTGTCTTAGAGCAGGAAGGACCCAACGGGAGCCCCGACGGATCTTAGCACTCTGGAATTTGGGGGATTTCTGTCGCCCGCTCAGGGAAGTCATCTTGCTTTCCCCATTGGACTACGATCCCTGCATTCTGACATTCTGATGTGTAGGGTTTAAAATCAGATGGTTGCTTTCTTCTATCTGTGCTTTTTTTTTTTTCCCCCCTCTTTTTAGAGTCTCACTCTGTCACCCAGGCTGGAGTGCAGTGGCACAATCTCAACTCACTGCAACCTCCGCCTCCTGAGTTCCAGCAATTCTCGTGCCTCAGCCTCCCGAGTAGCTGGGACTACAGGCATGTGCCACCACGCCCAGCTAATTTTTGTATTTTTAATAGAGACAGGGTTTCACCATGTTGCCCAGGCTGGTCTCAAACTCCTGGCCTCAAGCAGTCCACCCACCTTGGCCTCCCAAAGTGCTAGGATTACAGGGTTTTGGTTCTCTTCCCTCCTGGTCCAAGTCCCTCTGCCAGCTTCCAACCAGCAGCCTGGACACAGCCAAAGTTCCAAATTCGCTATGAAAATAAATGAAGGCCTTCGAAGAGGAAAGCCCTGGTGGTTTTTGAGTGAAGCCTTTAAGTCCACTACCTTGTGGCTTGGCCAGTGGGATGTGCCATTGAGTAGATCTTAGAAAGAGGAGAGCTAAGCAGGGGTTGGCCAAGAAGGCACTTCGAATGGAGAAGGAGGATTTGATGGATTTGCCGCCTAATGTGATGGATCTGTCATGTTCCCAAGCCTCATGCCCACATCCCTAGGATGGATCATGCCATTGAAAAGTGAGAGATGAAGCACCCTGCCTCCTTCTCATTTATTAGGACTTAGAGAAAATGAATCTGATCTGGAGCTCTCTGGGGTCAGCACTGGACTCATTCCTTTTTAGCTGGGAGGTGGTGGATTTGGAAAGGTTAGCATCCATCTAGTTCCCCAAAGCTGTTAGCCAGCAAGCTCGGAGGCCCAGGAAGTGGGGGAGGGGAGGTTATGGGGGAGGGACGCAAGGAACCACAACATTAGGGAATGAAGTTTGCTGTTTGACCCTCCTGGCCATGAAGGTTAAGGGGCTCGTGACAACTGATGATTTCTCAAGGGCATTTTGTTTGCAGATGGCTTTCTAGTGATTTAGGCAGGTTGTTAGTGGATCAATACTTTTCTTAGGAGTTCCTGAAATCCCTGACTGCTTAGTAGTTGAACCTAAGCAGTTATTTCTAGCAATTGTGCCCAATGGTAGAGAAGCCACCTTGCTATTTATAGCTGCCATCTGACAGCCCGCTATGTGACAGACACTACACTAGATGTTTTGTGAATTTGTATCATTAGTTTGTATCATTTTGTAGATGAGTCAACTGAAACTCAGAGGAATTAAGTCTCTTGAGCACTGTCCTATGATCAAACTGCTCGAGCCGGAATAGCCCCCTGCTTGTGAGGTTATATAGGGCACCCAAACCTGCTAAGCCTCCGTTTCCTTATGAGTTAAATGAGATAAGACATGCTAAGTCCTTGGCCCTATGCCTGGCATGTAGTCAGCTCTCAATAAATGACAGCTGAGGTGTAGTGCAGACTACCCCAGAGTCTGCTCGCTTGCTTGCTTTCTCTTTTCTCTTTTTCTTTTCTTTTTTGTTCCTTTCTTTCTTTTTCTTTCTTTCTTTCTTTCTTTCTTTCTTTCTTTTCTTTCTTTTCTTTCTTTCTTTCTTTTCTTTCTTTCTTTTTCTTTCTTTCTTTCTTTTCTTTCTTTCTTTTTCTTTCTTTCTTTTTCTTTCTTTCTTTTTCTTTCTTTCTCTTTCTTCTTTCTCTCCTTCCTTCCTTCCCTTCCTTCTTTCCTTCCTTCTTTCCTTCCTTCCTTTCCTTCCTTCCTTCCTTCCTCCCTTCCTTCCTCCCTTCCTTCTCCTTCCTTCCTTCTCCTTCCTTCTCCTTCATTCCCTCCCTCCCTCCCTCCCTCTTTCTTTCTTTCTTTCTTTCTTTCTTTCTTTCTTTCTTTCTTTCTTTCTTTCTTTCTTTCTTTCTTTCTTTCTTTCTTTCTTTTTCTTTTCTTTCTTTCTTTCTTTCTTTCTTCCTTCTTCTTTTCTTCGATACAAGGTCTTGCTTTGTCACCCAGGCTGGAGTGCATCAGCACAATCACGGCTCACTGCAGCACTGAACTCCTGGACTCAAGCCACCCTCCTGCCTCACCCTCCCAACTAACTGGGACCACAGATATGCACCACCATGCCTGGCTAATTTTTTCTTTTTTTGTAGAGACAGGGTCTCTTTATATTGTCCAGGTCAGTCTCAAACTCCTGGGCTCAAGTGATCCTCCTGCCTCAGCCTCCCAAAGTGTTGGGATTATATGCATGAACCACTGCACCCAGCTAGACTCTATGTTCTTTTCATAATATCACAGGAACCTTGAGATAAGAAGGAAGATGTGGGTTGGATTTTGCAAATGTGTATACTTCTAAGTCACAGTCAACCAGAAATACACAACACTAAGCCACTGACCTGCTCAGCAGAACACAGCGTGCTCAGGCTCTAGATCCAGGCCAGGCACCCATCCCGGGTCCATCACTCCCCAGCTGTGTGACCTTGGCAAGTTAAAGAACCATCCTGTGTCTCTGATGCTTCACCTATAAAATGAAGATAATAACGGTACCCACTTCATAGATTGCTGAGAAGACTAAATGAGTTAACATGCAGAAACACTCAATGAACATTAGCTGTTGTTTTTACCATACTTTTACAGGCAAGGAATGGAATCATAGCCATGTGCTGTGCAAGATTTCTGGTAGGTCAATGGTTGAGTTCATGGGAGTATAAGCTGCTGCTTCAAGGCTATAGAGTAGACATCGGGAAGAAGCTTCTGATATCGCTGGATGTTAAGCACAGGAATAAGTCATGAAAGGAGACTGAAGATCTTTAGAAAGAAGGCAGCAGGTGGGAGGCAGTGGAGGAAAGTGTTGGGTGGAGTCAGAAGACCTGGGTTCCTGTCCAGGCTCTGCCAGGGGGCCAGGAGGAGGAGGTCCTGGCTGGGTATAAACTCATTGGGAGTTAATTCCTTCATCCATAAAATGAGAAAGTTAACATGAATACATTTATTTGGACATTTATTCAACAAATATTTATGAACCACCAATGTGCAAGGCACTGGGGATACATTAGAGAAGACTTCTCTCCTGGGGCTTACCTTCCTGTATGGAGTGCAGCAGGAGGACAGGAAGCAAATAGACCGGGCACGGTGGCTCATGCCTGTAATCCCGGCACTTCAAGAGGCTGAGGCAGTTGGAATGCTTGAGCCCAGGAGTTCCAGACCAGCCTGGGCAACATAGTGAAACCCCGGCTCTACCAAAAATACAAAAAACAAAAGAACTTAGCAGGGCATGGTGGCACACACCTATAGTCCCAGCTACTCAGGAGGCTGAGGTGGGAAGGTCACCCGAGCCTGGGGAGATTGAGGCTGCAGTGACCTGTGATTGAGCCATGGCACTCCAGCCTGGGTGACAGAGCAAGACTCTGTCAAAAACAAAACAAAACAAAACAAAACAAAAACCGAAGCAAATAAACCACCAAACAAGATAATTATGAATGGTGATATGTGCCTCTACTGCACTTAAAACAGATAGTTGGAGGAGGCGGGGTTGGCAGGGAAGGCCTCCTGGAGGAGGTGGTGTTTATACTGATCCTGGAAAAATGGTCAGATCTGAGGAAGAACATTCTAGGCATAGACTTGGGGGTGGCAAACAAATTGGTGTATTAGGGTAATAAAAAGGTGGCCGGGTAGCAGAGACTAGTGAGCGTCGTGGGGAGAAGTGCAAGCTGCAGAGATGAGACGTGCAGGAGAGCTTGGTCAATGGAGGCCGTGCACGGGGCGAGGGGCTGAGATTTTCTCTTAACAACTATGGGGAGTCTTGGGGGCTTAAGCTGGGGAGTAGCATCATCAGATTTTCCCTGTTTGCAACCCAGTCCAGCTGCTGAGTGGAGAAAAGATGGAAAGTGAACTCGGAGCAGAGTACAGAAGTGGTCCAGGAGCTGGCGGGACAGCAGGGATGGGAAAGTGGATGGATTTAGATAAAGTTTGGTGCTAGAGATGGCAGGATAGTCTAGATTGGTGTGGAAGCTGAAGGAAAGAAGGTGTGAGGGATGAGCCCCCACTGTGGCGCCCAAATTCTTCAGATTTGGTTAAGTTCTGCTGCAGTAACAAAACCCTGAGTAGCTTGTAACACAAAGCTTCATTTCTCACTGAGATCACATGTCAGCTACCGCTCGCTGTGGGCTGCATGTGGCACCTGCTCCACGTCTTTTTCATTCCAGGATTCAGCCAGAAGGAGCAGCTTCTATTCTGGGTAGACTGAAAGACAGGAAGAGAACTGGCAGAAACATGCAATGGCTCGGAAAGCTTCTGCCAGCTGGGCGTGATGGCTCGTACCTGTAATCCCAGCACTTTGGGAGGCTGAAGTGGGAAGATTACTTGAGCCCAGGAGTTTGAGAACAGCCTGAGTGACATAGCAGGACCCCATCTCTACAATAATAATAATAATAATAATAATAAAATTAGTCTGGCTTAGTGGTGCATGCCTGCAGTCCCAGCTACTTGGGAGGTTGAGATGAGGGTATTGTTTGAGTCCAGGAGTTCAAAGCTGCAGTGAGCTATTGTATTGATTGTGCCACTGCATTCCAGCCTGAGCAACAGAGTGAGACAAAAGAAAAAAAGATGAAAGAAAGAAAAAAGAAGAAAGAGAAAGAAAGAGAAAGAAAGAAAAAGAAGAAATAAATAAATAAGAAAGAAAAAGAAGAGAGAAAGAAAGAGAAAGAAAAGAAAGAAAGAAAGAGAAAGAAAGAAAGAGAAAGAAAGAAAGAAAAAGAAAAAGAAAGAGAGAGAAAGAAAGAAAAAGAAAGGAAGGAAGGAAGGAAGGAAGGAAGGAGGGAGAGAGAAAAAGAAAAAGCTTCTGCCTACATCACGTCCATTCATATGCCTTTGGCTAAAGCAGATGTCAAGGGGAAGGACTGCAAACTCTTCCCACAGGATGCATGGCAAGCCGCAGGGCAGTGAGCAGAGACGTGGGATCCTCCCACAGGGAGGGCAGTGATTATTTAGGAGCAGCAACAAAATTTACCGCAGGGCCCAGGCCACCAGGTGAACAGCGGTAGGGGGAGGGGCTTAATACAGGGCTCATACAGACCTGGGTGGGAGGTAGAGACAGGAGGTTTGGAGCAGCAAGTTTGGGGGCGATGTCCATGTCCGTAATCATCCTTTCACCTTTTGTCATCTGAGTTCCCAGCAGCGTTTGGATCAAATGTTAATTGAATGCATCAGGCCTGGGCCCGCCTGAGAACAGTGTGCCCCAGAGGGGCGATCCTATGCGGTTAAACTGTTTCAGAGAACACAGACCAGGCGTTCTTGAGACCGGAGGGTGTCCAGGTTAACTTCCCTCAAGAAAAAGGCAGTTAACCCAAGCCCTTCTGTTTTGTCCATCCACTCATTTCAGTCCAACCACCAAGTTCTTGGCAGGAGAACAGGGGCCCCCTTCTTTGTTTTCTCTTCTCGACTCCAGGCTCAGGATCTCAAGGGCCTCTGGGAAGGTCAAGCGCTAGTCCCCCGCCTTCCTTTTCAGAGATCAGAAAATGGTTCCCTGATTGAACAATGGCCCGGCCATCTGCGAGATGTTAACTGCATAATGGAATGTAACTCGAAGGGCTTTTAAAAACACGAAGAGAGATTTTATTGTAACTAATCGTGATGGATGGTGAGTGTGGTCACACTAGGAACATAAATCTTGGTGCCAAGCCTGGGACTGAAAAAGCCAACTAACTCCGGAGTTCAGAGAGCCTTGTCCTCAGCCACGGGCATGTCACATGGGAAAGGTTCTGAGACCTCATCCGGAGTAGAGGGGCAGATGCACTCGCTTTCGGTGGCCTTTGCCTGCCTGGCTCTCGGCTCCTCCGCCTGTGAAGTCACTCTGGCGGCCCCTGCTTGAGGGATAGGCTGCCTGGTGCACCCCCTCTCAGCTCCCATGAATGGACAGGGAGGCAGGCTCCCTGGGAAGGGGCTGGACAGAGCTGTGGAAGCTCGGAATCCTCTTCCATTTACTAAAAGAGAAGAATGAGTCAAAGATCAGGGCATGCTCTCAGCAGAAAAGTTCATGTGTAATAGCTGCTCCTATTAGTGATGTTCACTCTTTTAGAACCATCTCAGCGCCCATGAACATGGCCAGGACTCTTCCTTCAAAAAGTTTGTCAATTAATCAGGTCAAGGTTTTGTGGCTGTTGGTGAAGAGCAAGAACACGGGACCTGGACTCGGAGGTTCTGAACCTGTTTTCCCCTCCGTCATCTGTTAAATGGGTATAATAATACTCAGGTTACCTGATTAAAAGCGTTCGTTTGAGGCGATTATGAGATGTATGTCTCAAAGTATTTTGTAAAACATTAGAATATATTATTTTTGTTCAATTTGAATTTGGAAAACAACTAAAAGAATATCCCCAGATTTCATGATTTTTTTTTTTTCCTGAAAAAACATAGAGCAACAAAACACAACAAAACAAAAAAGCCAAAAAGGAGATGAGAATACTGGATTAGCCTCTTTTTCAAACTGGAGATGTGACTTGGCTTCCAGTTCCCACCTCCCACCTCCAACTTTTAAAGAAAAAATTTCTGAAACTGAGCACTTCGGAATCTGATAATGCTATGGTCTGAAAGTTTGTGTCCTGCTCCTCCCTATCAAATGCATATGTTGAAAATCGAATCACCAAGGTGAGCTTTGGGAGGTGACTAAATCATGGGGACCCCACCCTCCTGAATGGGATTTGTCTCCTTATAATAGAGGCCACAGAGAGCTGCCTTGACCCTCCACCTTGTGAGGACTGTATTAGAGGGCCCTGTCTATGAGGAAACGAGCTCTTTACCAGATGCCAAATCCGTGTTCATCTTGGACTTCCCAGCCTCCAGAGCTGTGAGAAACAAATATCTCTTGTGTATACATTTATGGCATTTTTGTGACAGCAACTGGAATGGACTAAGACAGATAATATGTTGCATTTTTCATATGGAGACTGTGGCAAAATCTTGCTCTGAAAAAAATCTCTTTCTGGATAACTTTTCTGTGGGTCTTTGCCAGATGACGTTCTAATTTGTATAATACTGTGCTGAGACTAGCCCAGCACTTTCTGATGCTGAGTAATGCACCATCTTCAGGGCAAGGGACCAGTGTCCGGGGGCCACCGAAAGCATCACAGGCCAGGAAGAGCACATGGCTTTCACCCAGGTGACTGTTCCCATCCACTCGTAGTAGCTGGTTTGTCATCTGGAAGAGCCAGGATCAAAGCCAAAGAGGATTATGCCTGAGCACCCTATGAGCTGCCCAGGCCATCTGCATACTAAACCCTGCCCTTCTGGGATTGGGGGTTCTCCTAGGTTCCTTGAGTTTCCAGATCCTTCTCAGGGTTCCTCTATGTCTGGCATTGAAAATGGACTCTTTGTCACTCCTTGGATTATTTTTCATTTCTACTTCTTCAGCTTCCAGAAGTACTTTAAAATTTGGGGTCCATTAGTTGTAGTCTTTTCAGTTTTCAAGGATAGTTACAGACTGTTTTTTATTCTTAGATGTCTTTTCTATATAATTTTGGAAATTAGGGGGCGATAACTGTCGGACTCAATTCTCCATGTTAAAACCACCTCTCTGGAGTTATATAGTTCTTTCTGAATGTATTAAGGTCATCCTTAGAACGTAAAAGATAATTTTTTGGGTAAATAGTCTATGAATAATTTTTAAAATATAGTCTTCTTTGTATGGGATATAATTTGATACATAAATATTATTATATTATTACCTAATATGATAGCATATTATTATATACTATTTTATTATCACAAATTATATAACATATATGATCACAAATATATATATTATATGATCACAAATTATATAATATATAATAGCATATTATATAATAATATTATATATAATATATAAACATATGACCTTATATTATCCAAATAGTCTATATTCTTACTCTTGAATCCTTTTGTTTTAGGGTTACCTACCTAAATAGCGGTGTTTTTTTTTTTACTTTATTTGAGACTCTCTGAATTTAACAGGGTTAACTCATTTGTATGGGTTTGTATTTAATAGTTAATCCATGTATGGTGACAGTAATGTTTGGTTTTCTATGGTTTTGTTTTGATTTTTAGGCCTATTTGATTTCCCTTCATTCCTTTTTAAAAAATATGAACTATGTTTTCTTCCTTCCTTTTATTAAAAAATAATTTAGAGTGACAGACCCCATTTTTGTTCTGCTAAAGACAACCTTTACGTTGTTCACGTGTCTTTGATCATTTTTCTCTATCACTATAAATCAGTATCTATCAAACTTTCCCATGTGTATAATGGAAAATGTCTTGAATTTGTCTTTTACCTCATTAAATTGGTTTTCTGCAGTCTCCAACCTGCTGTTCATATGAGGGTTTTTAATTAATCAATTGTGTTTTCTCTCCATTCACTCTCCCCTTATCTCAGATGGTTTCTTTCTTACCCTGCTTGCTCTAGTTTCTGGATTCAATGTCTTCTTGAATATTGTTGAAAAGGCAAATCAGAAGTTTCCTAAGGCTGTGTCTATTTCCTGCTGTAAGTCTGTATGGCAAGAGAATGTTTTCTACCGCCCATCAGGCAACCTCCTTCTGCAGATCTGTGGGCCCTCCTAAGGTGTAGGGAGCTTTTTCTGTCCATGTAGCAGGAGCCCTGGCTCTTCCTGCCATCTCCCTCTGAGCAAGGATAGTCCTGTGGGTTTTTGTCAAGGTCTTCTCCACTTGCTTCTGGGTAGGCTGCTCTGAAATTGACAGGGATCTTGATCTGCTCTTCTGCACCCCTCTCTGCCACGCTCAGATCACTCTTAAGAAGAGCAGTGGTATTTGACCGATAGGATGACAACAACCAACCCTTACTGGGTTTTCATTGCCTTGTGGGAGACACAAAATAAAACTTATAATGTCACTCAATCGATGCTGGGCCTGTCCCTAGATTACAGGTAGTCTCTGATCTCATACAAAGATATTCATAACCAGTTTCTTTCCACGAAAAGTTTAATCTTTTTTAAAAAAGTACATTAACAGATACAGCAACTCCTGTTCTTGCAACTGATCCATCAGCAGTAATTGCGACTGTGTACAGTTGATCCGTGATGCTGGAGGCAGAGTTGTCTTACATTAACATAAAACTGTAAATAGACAAGGAGAATGATTGATTGAGTGATCGATTGCTCAAATAAGGCTTGGTCTTGCAGCCCCTAAAAATAATGTAGGAATATTTAATGAAATGGTAATATTTTCATTGTTTAGCAAATAGAGTCACAAAACCTTGTTTGATCCCATTGAAAAAAAATAATATTCATGGCCAGGCGCGGTGGCTCACACCTGTAATCCCAGCACTTTGGGAGGCCGAGGTGGGCGGATCATCTGAGATCAGGAGTTCAAGACCAGCCTGGCCAACATGGTGAAACCCTGTCTCTACTAAAAATACAAAAATTAGCTGGGTATGGTGGTGAGTGCCTCTCATCCCAGCTACTCAGGTGGCTGAGGCAGGAGAATTGCTTGAACCCGGGAGGCGGAGGTTGCAGTGAACTGAGATGGTGCTATTGCATTCCAGCCTGGGTGACAGAGTGAGACTATGTCTCAAAAACAAAAACAAAAAAACCCCAAAACAAAACAAAAACAAAACAAGCAAAAAAATTCATAAGAGTGTATGAGTGTGTGTGTGTGCATGAAAGACAGAGAGAGGGAAAGAGAGAAAGAGAGGAGAGAGAAATAACTGTACAACAATATGCCAATATGTTAATTTCTGGATGAGGTAATTACAGAGATTTAGACGTTTTCCTTTATATTAGTTTTCCGAATTTGCCTGCATTATCTTCAATACACATGCAGTACTTTAATAGTAAGAAAAAAAGTGATAATTTTTGAAAAAGCAGTTCATTGGAGGACTTCTGGAAACACTTAGAGACATTATCTCCGTATTAGATGATTTTCCTATTGCTTTTTTTTAAGAAACAAAATGAGAAAAATCTGGATATTCTGGACTTGGTATTGATGAGAAATCGTATTAATATTCATTTTTATAATCCTGTTACATTGGAAGGTTCTAAAATAACTTCTGAATTACAAAAAAGAGGTGTAATTCTCTTCTCTGTATGTGCATTTAAACTTAAATTTAAATTACATTTATAAACCCATGCAACTCTTGAACCTTGGAGGATCTTAGAGGCAGTGGTCAGCTGGGGCTGGTTCGAGGTGGCTTGCAGCATCTCTTCCCAACTATGCATTCAGTAATGTCAGATTGGTAGCTTGAAATCAGTTACAGTCACAGTATTTACACCACGGCAATTAGCAGATGCTACAAATCAGGACTCCCCTCTCTAGAGCTGGTTGCTAAACATTCGCCAGCACACCATTACTTTAGGGGTGATCTAAACCGTGAAGAAACTGGGGATGGGGGAAATGATCTGCCCAAGGTCACTTGACAGCTTAGGGACAGAGCTGGCTTGACAGTCAGGCCTCCCTACTCATTCCAGCTTCCAAGGGCTCTGCTAAAAACAGCATAACTCAATTTTTGCCAGTGCTGAAGACAAGTGTGTTTATTGCTTTGAGGAGGAGGGAAAACCTCACTTCTCATGGCTCAAGAAAAATGAGCAGGGTGCTCATAACCATTATTTTGTTTTATGTGAATTCACAGAGAGACTTAGAGTGATAAGTAAAGACAATTAATCTACATGTGAAGCTAAGCATTTCCCAGATAATTGTTTTTTTTAAAGCTTAAATCCCTGTATTAGACAACACAATATTCTTAGCATTTGTGCAATGATTTGTTAATTAAATTGCTGCTAAAACAATCTTTATTTCTCACCTTAAAATCAGCGGAATATCAATCTACAATCAATACAATGTTGCCTGGAGCCATCTCTTGCTTCAAATTTGCTTCACAAATCTGCTGCAGGTAATTTATACCCAGTCAATAAGACATGTTTCAAAAGCCACTTTTCCCTCCCAACAGGCAACCCTGGTCTAATTTACAACTGGATAAGAACTGGCAAACTATACACACCTGAGTTAAATGTAATTTGTAATAGGATTTTTTTTTTTTAAGCAGTAGTGAAAGATTTGATTTCGTCTGTTCGGTATGCAAGTAATCTTTGGCTATTTCCAGGATGATAACCAGAAAACATAAATTGCTTTGTTTCCCTTTCAGGCATAATTTTTTGTTGTTGTTCTTTAGGTGGGGAGTCAGGGGGAGAACTTCAGGGACACGGAACGTAATGATTGCTGTCTGCGGTTCACGTTTTCCGAGTCCACGGGTAATAAGTGGAAAAGGCATCATGATTGTTTAGGTTTTTGTTTTAAGGAAAGGAATTTTTTAATTCTAAGGCAGTTCTTTCCCTTGTTCCTTTATATTTTAGAAGCAGCAAGAGCTGTCAAGTTTCAGCTGAATGAATGACTTACAAATTAATCCCAGGGCTTGAAATCTCAACAAAGGTTGAAGTCTATAATTAGTGTTAGAAACTGTAATTAACTTATTAGGAAGCCCCGTGCAGTTTGGGTACCTCGTCCCCCACGGGTGGGTACCATCATTAGCAACATTCTCCAGAAAGTGGGTCTCTTAGCTCTCACCCCTCCATTTCATTCTGCCAGCTGCCAATTTGATTGGTTAAGTAGTTTGAACTGCTCAATCCTCTCCTTTTCTTTTGGATTGATGTGTTTATTACTTTTTGTGACAGTGGCTCCCAAGGCAGATGTTCAATAAAGAAAAGAAAAAAATCTGATACAGACCCAAGTCAAGAGAGAAGCGGTGGAGATTGCAGAAAATTGGGAAAGTTATCATAAGCATGGAGCTGTTATTGGAGATTTTGCTTCCAGCGTTTGTAGCAGTTGTGTTATTTACTCTTCAGCAGACGGAAACCTAGCGGGGAATTATTGAAAGCCGAGTTTCCTGAGTTTTAAATTGCACTCGTTTTGTGCACACCGTGGCGGCACCTCATCAAAGGGAGGGCTAAATTGAAGCTCGGAGAAACTGGAGCTCTTCAGCCTCTGTCTCTGCCTCTGTTTTCCAGAATGAGAGGAATGGACTTAGCTGCTTGATGATTAGGTGGTGTCTATTTAGTGGCATCGGGGAGCAGGGTCGCACTTGGACATGACTGAATATGTACCACTGTCTTTGGGGTTCTCTGGGAACCCCCGACTCCTCACTCCTCACCCACCTTTGTGGCTTTGCCGGGCCTCAGTGCTCAGTTCTGCTGGCTCCTCTCCTGTTTGTCCTCTGTCCCCATGACCCTGGACATCTGCTGCTCTGCTGGGGACCTGGTGACAAACCCGTGCAACTCGACTTCCTCTGGAGCATCTCCTTTGTCTTTACACACCTTTGTCTTTTCCATCCCTGATGTAACCAAAATGCCTTGACTCGGGTACCTTCTAGAGGCAGGTCCTTCAATCAGCATTTCCCTCCAGTGGGCTTCAAGATGTCCGGGTTTCCAAAACCTCCAGGTTTCATGTCTGGACAGCTGCTCCTCCAGTCACCCCAAAGGCCATTTATATCGGGTTTATGCTCCTTCAATTCCCCTTTAGTGTCCTTCAGCACAGTGGATGAAGCTCTTGAATCTATTAAACTACTCTACCATAGAACAAGATGACCTCAAGCTGCTGGTTAACTGCATTTCAGAATTTTAGATCCAAACAAATACATTCGCAGAGCAGTTCCTTTTCTCGACATTTCGTAAAGTATGTTCGTTGACTAAAGCTCTGAGAAAGCCCAAAGTAAGAAAGCTGACTTAATTTTGGCTTTTATCTGGTGTTTCCCAAGCATATCTGGCCATGTAAACCATCATTCTATGTAGATTCATTGAATAGACTATGCGGCAGGCTTCGTGCTAGGATCTGGGAAAACAAGGCATAAAAGAAAGATGTAACTCCTTCCTTGTCTTAAAGAACTCTTCCTACTGCCCCCAAGATATTGATTTATGTGAACCTAGTGTTCCTTTGAGCCCACTTTGAGAAACAGTTCCTTAAGTCAAAGGAGTGGCTTTAATGGCACCTTTAAAGTCACACAGAGCAAACGTCAGCTTTCTTTTTTTTTTTTTCAGAGATTCTTGCTCTGTCACCCAGTCTGGAGTGCAGTGGTGTGATCATAGCTCACTGCAGCCTCAAACTCCTGGGCTCCAGTGGTCCTCCTGCCTCAGCCTCCTGACTAGCTGGGACTGCAGGCACGTGCCACCATGCCCAGCTTATTTATATATATATTTATATATATATACACACACACACATATATATTTTTTTCTTTGATTTTTAAAATTTTTAGTTATTTTAATAATTTATTCTATTTTATTTTTGTAGAGATGAAGTCTCATTATGTTTGCCAGGCTGGTCTTGAATTCCTGTCCTCAAGCCATCCTCCTTCCTTGGCCTCCCAAAGCACTGGGATTACAGGTGTGAGCCAATGCACTCAGTTCTGAGATCAACTTTCTTTTTTTCCTTTTTGTGTTTTTTTTGAGACGGAGTCTCACTCTGTCGCCCAGGCTGGAATACAGTGGCGTGGAGATCAGCTTTCTTGACTTACAAAAAGACCTATCCCTGAGAGAAAAAAAGCTTACAATGGTAAGAATTCGAAACACTGGAAAATATATGTTGTAGGAACACAGAAACCCACTTTCCTCCAAGCCACCTGTCCTGACAAGGCTACTCTAATCTTTTCATTGAATCCTTCAGAAGGCCGGGAGATGAGTGCCTGGGAGAGAGTTTGCTGACATTACTACCCGCATTCTCTCCAGGTGAGCTGAGACACGTGCAGCCCAGGTCGGGCCGTCTGGCTGGCTTTGGTTATTCATCGCAGGCTGGAGTGGCCTTGGAATTTCAGAGTAGAGACTAATGGCTTTTCTCCTGAGAACACGCAGTGATGTGACATTTTAGAGAGGTCAAAACACCACAAACCATGGGGACTATCAGTGTTTCCACCACTCATAAGTGGCAGATGAAAATCACAGTTAATCCCGTTACTTCTTTTTCTGCCCAAAGTGGCTTCGTAGGTAGAGAAAGGTGATCCAAGAGAGGTGATGTTTGTGGACTTGTGCACACAAATAAAATAGGAAATGCATCTCTGAGATAGCAGGGATGATAGGCACGTCTTTTAAACATGATTCACGCATCCTTGGCCCTCTTGTTGAGGTTTAAGGACCCAAGTCCTCGTGGATCCACTTCTCCACTTAGCAACATTCCAAACACAGTGAGAGGCATAAAAACCCCCCGAAGACACACCCCCCTCATTAGCAGAAAGCGTAGCATCCAGCCTGGGACGATGTTAGGGGCTGAACTGTGTCCCCTCCCAAATTTCTATATCGAAGCCCTAACCTCCAGTGCCTCCGAATGACTATGAATGAGACTGTATTTGGAAATAAGGTCTTTAAAGAGGTGATCAATTTAAAATGAGCTCTTTAGCGTAGGTGCTCATCCAGTCACCCTGGAGTCTTTATGAGAAGAGAAAATTTAGATGCCAGGCGTGTGCATGCACTAAGATTAAAAAAAAAAAATAGCCACATGAAAACACATTGGGAAAGTGGCCGCCTGCAAGCCAGGAGAGAGGCCTCAGAAGAAACCAGCCTCGTGGACACCTTGATCTTGGACTTCTGGCCTCCAGAACTGTGAAAAAATAAATTTCTGTTGTTTAAGCCACGCAGTCTGTGGTCCTTTGTTCAGCCTGAGCAAACGAATACAGAAAGGAGGCTGGGTTCAGGTGTGGAAAATGATGATAATTCAATGTCAAACTGTTGCGACAGAAAATAAATGTTTGGACAAAGAGGAAGGAGAGAGAAAAGAGGGAGTGGGCTTAAGCAAGGATCCTGGAGTTGGGAAGGACCTTCACTGATGTCTCCCCACAATCTCTCCTCCACGGATCCTCGCGTGACCGATGCCCCCTCATCCTCATGAGAGGCCCTGGCTGAGCAGAACCGGCCCGGGGACCTCGAGGCAGAACGTGTGGGGAGCACAGTTTGTTTCTTAAGAGATGACAGTGGGTTCATTTGATCCTACACTGCTGAGGTTGGTTTTTGTTTTTTGGGTTTTTTTTTTTTTAGATGAAAAGTGAATTTTTGAACTTGCCGTTAGCATTGCCCATGAACTGTTTCCAGCTATTTCCAGCCTCCATGCTTGGCTACTTTAGGACCTGAAATGGTGATGCTGCTTCCTGTAGAGATGAAATGATGGAAGGGAGATGGGGTAACGTCCATGTACTTATTTCAAAAATTTTTATTTTAAATCAAGAAACTGCCATGCAACTGGATGATCGGCAATGGAATGGCTGTTTGGTTGAGGCTCGGAAGAAATGCTCTAAACAGCACTGGAAAATGACCATTAAAAAAACAACCAAAACAAAAAAAAAAAGCCAAACCTCTCTCGGAGTCTGCATCATATAAATCTAATAAGACAGAGCGAAAAATATTGGATTTATTTTTACAAGTTAGCTGTGACCTTTCCAACCTTCTGAATGGATTCACTTCGCACGGTTCCTCTTCAGGGCCTTAGGGTTATGAGTAACTCATAAAAATAAATCCAATATTTTCCCCTTAGCCATGTCATAGCCAATGTAGGAATTCAGATGATGGGGCAAGCGAGGTGGGTTTTCATTTCGTTTGACCTCCCATTATGAGAGGTGCTGAGTCCTCAGCCCTGGCCGGGCCTCCCCAGAACCTGTGTACAAAGAAACAAAAACAAGGCATTTGTGTTGGGGCCAAGCCCAGGGCAGGGCATGGTGGGGAGGTGCTGGCCAGATGAGACGGCCCATGTCCAGCTGGATAGAGACACGGGATTCCTGGCCTGAGAGGCATGGGGAAGAGGGTTGTTAAAGTGGCATGTTTTCAGTGAGAAGAAAAATCTCACCTTTGAAGAAGGGTCTTCCCCACAAGAGGGATTCGGTCTCCATGGGGATGCTATCTGAGAGAGCAGGGATGACAGGCATGTCTCTTAAACATGATTCACACATCCTTGGCCCTCTTGTTGAGGTTTAATGACACAAGTCTTCGTGGATCCACTTCTCCACTTAGCAGCATTCCAAACAGGGTGAGAGGCATAAAAACCATCTGAAGACACACCTTCCTTGTTAGCAGGAAGCTTAGCATCTTGCCTAGGAGGATGTTAAGGACTGAACTATGTCACCTCCCAAATTCCTATATTGAAGCACTAACCTCCAGCGCCTTCATTGAACCTTCATTGGTCAGGAATTACCACCTGAGTCAGAGCCTCACCCTTGTCACCTGCAGGGACCTTGTTCGTGGGACAGATGTCTCCTGATTACCTACTGCATGCCAGGCAGTGAGGGCCCTGAGGATATGGGGTGAACAAAACTAGCACTGTTTCTGTCCCAGAGGAGCCTGTAGGCTAACGCAGGATTCAGACACTTAACAAATAAACAACAATCCATGTGTAATCATAAGGTAAGTCCTAGGGAGAATACACAGGAGTCTTATGGAAGTGAATTGTGACGGGACGGTGGCTGAATGGGAAGGAGGAACAGTCCCAGGGGATTTCCTGGAAAAAGTGGCGATTGAGCTGATTGATGACTGGATTCTAACAGGTGGAGGAAGGGGTGGAGGAGAGATTTCCGGAAAGAGGCATTGGCATTCCTGTAGCAGGCTGGGCTCCCTGGGAGTGACTCTGAGGCAAGAGAGGTTTATCAGGCAGTTCACTGGTGATCAGTGCTTGAGGAAGGAAGGAAGGAAGGAAGAAGGAAGGAAGGAAGGAAGGAAGGAAGGAAGGAAGGAAGGAAGGAAGGAAGGAAGGAAGGAAGGAGGGAAGGAAGGAAGGAAAAAGGAAGGAAGGAAGGAAGGAAGGAAGGAAGGAAGGAAGGGAGAGAGAGCTGGGCAGAGGGAGAGGTTGAATATGAGTGGATCAAAGGAGGCCTCAGCCAATCCTGGAGAGCTGAGAAGCTGGGATGACCCCTGGTGTATTAGTCCACTGTCCCGCTGTTATAAAGAACTGCCCGAGACTGGGCAATTTATAAAGGAAAGAGGTTTGACTGACTCATAGTTCAGCATGGTTGGGGAGGCCTCAGGAAATTTACAATCGTAGGGGAAGCAAACATGTCCTCCTTTACATGGCTGCAGGAAAGAGAATGAGGGCCGAGTGAAGGGGGAAGCCCCTTATAAAACCATCAGATCTTGTGAAAACCCGCTCACTATCATGAGAACAACATGGGGGAACCATCCCTATGATTCAATTATGTCTGCCTGGTCCCACCCTTGACACGTGGGGATTTTTACAATTTGAGATGAGACTTTGGGTGGGGACACAGCAAAACCATATCACCTGGGACGACCACAGTGACTGGTCCCTGAATGCAGGCCACTCTGGGGAGGGTGTGGGAGCTTGAACAAGGCAACTCTCTTTCATTGACACAATCTTTGAAGAGGGTTGACTGTGGATGGCTGTCAGCTGCTAGATCAGAGGCGCATTCCAGGATCCACTACAATGTACAAAGGTCTTCCAGCAGAAAGAAACATGAGACCTTCTAAAAACTGGAAAGAGGTCACTGGGGAAGAGAATGAGAGGGGCTCAGAGTAAGGTGGGCCTGGAACATGCAGGTCTTGGGGCACCACCAGGATGTCAGCTGCAGAAAACTGGAAAGGACCCCACAGCACGTGGCTTCCCAGAATGCAAGCATCATATTGAGCCCACGTGATTGACGAGTACTAATTTTAGGGCTTCTTCTATGTGCTGAGGATGAGGGAGAAAACTAAGAGAAAGATCCCAGCCCTTCAGCAGCTTGCACTCTTATGGGTGAGAAAAGACATATGTGCATACATACACACGTACACACAGGCACACACACATGCATGCACACACACATGTGCACACACATGCATGCACGCACATGTGCACACACATACACACAGACACACATGCACACACACGTGCATGCACACAGACATGCATGCACATACACACGTATACACACAGGCACACACATGCACACACATGCACACACAGGCACACAGACACATGCAAACACACAAGCCTAGAAAGATAAGTCAAGAGAGGAGCATGCCACACATTTAGAAGTGGGTAAATTTCTGTCTGTACTCTCAATGTCTACAAATTCCTCCCCTCCCACTCTTCCTAAATCCATTCCAGTTGTGCCAGTCCACAGCAACTGTGGTCACCGAAGACCCAGTGACCAGTATGTTGCTCAATCCAATTCTCAGTCCCCAGTGTCCTTGACCTATCACACCCCATTGGACACATGGGGTCACTTCCTCCTCTGCAGAACCCCTGCCCCTGGCTTCCAGGACCCCACACTCCTGGTTCTCTTCCTACCTCCAGGCCCACTCTTTCTCAGCACCCTTCATGGACCCTGCTTCTCCCAATCTCTTCACTTTGTAGGACCCCAGGACTCAATCCTTGCACCCTTTCTCTCTTCCATCCTCATTCTTTCCCTGGGTCATTGAATGCCTTCCCGTGGCTTTAAATTCTTTTTTGTTTGTTTTACAGATGGAGTCTCCCTCTGTCGCCCAGGCAGTAGAGCAATCTCGGCTCACTGTAACCTCCACCTCCTGGGTTCAAGCTATTCTCCTGTCTCAGCCTCCTGAGTAGCTGGGATTAAGGGTGCCCACCATCATGCCCACCTATTTTTTTTTTTCTTTTTGTATTTTTAGTAGAGACAGGGTTTCACCAAGTTGGTCAGGCTGGTCTCAAACTCCTGACCTCAAGTGATCTGCCCACCTCGGCCTCCCAAAGTGCTGGGATTACAGGCATGAGCCACTGCGCCAGGCCTGTGGCTTTAAATTCTATTAGCAGATGACTCACCCATCTGTGTCTTCTACCCAAACCTCTCTGCCAGTCTGCAGAGCCATCTACCCAACGGCCTCCTCAATGTCCCCATTTAGCTGTCTAATAAACCTTCAGGTCCCACACGGAACTGCAGAGCTCCCCGGTCTGCCAAACTCAGACTTCTCCGTCTCAGTGGGGGCAGCCCCATCCTTCCAGTTGCTTAGTCTATGAACCTTAGCATTGTCTCCAACTTCTTCCTGTCTCTCCTCTCCCACTTCCAACTCATCAGCAAATCCTGCTGGCTCTCAGCTTCACACATGCTCACCAGCCAGCCGCTCCTCACAGCTCCCTTGCGGCCATCCCCGTCTGAACTGTGGCCATCGCACTCTTTGGTACCTCGGTAGCTTCAGCAGCCTTGTCTTGGGTCTCCCTGCTCCAACCTTTGACCCCACCAGATGGTCTGATCTTAACACTAATGCCTGACCATGATTCTCTGCTTAAGACCCTCAGTGGCTCCTGTTTCACTCAGAGTCAAGGCTGAGCTTGCATAGTGGCCCTTGAGGTACACTGTGACCTGCCTTGGTTCCTCTCTGAGCTTTTCTAGTCTCCTCATCACTCATTCTGCTTCCACCACTAGGGCCTCCCTACAGCTCCTCGCAACACCCAGGCTCACCCCATCCCAGGGCCTCTGCACCTCCTTCCACTATGCCTGCTGCTCCTTTCTCAACATTGTCTCATGGGTGAGGCTCCTGTCACCTCTAAGACCTTCGTCCAATCCCACCTTCCCTAGGAGACTCAACCACCACCCTCCACACTGCAGGCTGCTCTCCCTCCCCGTGCTCCTGGTCCCTTTGCCTCTATCCACTCATCCTCTCTCCTAGCACTTAGCACTTTTCTAACATACTTTTGCTGGGTGCAGTGGCCCACACCTGTAATCCCAGCTACTCAGGAGGCCAAGGTGGGAGGACCACTTGAGGCCAGTGGTTTGAGACCAGCCTGGGCAACACTGTGAGACCCTATCTCTACCCTACCAAAAATTTAAAAAAATTAGCTGGGTGTGGTGGTGCACACTGTAGTCCCAGCTAATCGAGGGACTGAGCCCAGTAGTTCAAGCCTGCAATGAGCTATGATTGCATCACTGCACCCCAACCTGGGTGACAGAGCAAGATTCTGTCTCTTAAAAACAATAACAAAAACCAACCAAACAAAGAAACAAAATCCCCACACTGTATGATGTTCATATTTGCTGTCTGTGCTGGTCACTGTCAGTATCATACTAGAGGGTAGGCTGCGGGGGGCAAGGATCTTTATTCACGGATGTACCAAGTGCCTAGAATGCCTCTGGGTTCTCAACAAATACTCACTGAATGAATGAATGCTAAAAACCAGCTTGAACTCTTTCCAATCTATCTTCCCCTTGTAGTCAGCAGCCTTCAAGAAAGTTCTCAATGGTATCTGCTGCAGTTATTCTCACCCTTGTGCAATTCCCTCCACCAGGCTGAACCTAGTGACTCACTTTTTATGTATTGTAGTAAAATATGCATAATATAAAATTTACTATTTTAATCATTTTTAAAGTATACAATTCAGTAGCATTAAACACATTCACAATATTGTGTAATCATCACCACTCTCCATTGCCAAAATATTTTCGTCGTCCCAAATAGAGACCCTGCACCCATTAAACACTGACTCCTATTCTTGAGGCAGAGTCTCACTCCGTTGTCCAGGCTCATTGCAGCCTCAAAGTCCTGGCTTCAAGCAATCCTCCTGCCTCAACCTCCCAAGTAGCTGAGGCTACAAGTGAGCACCACCATGCTCAGCTAATTTTGTACTTTTTATTTTTGTAGAGGCAGAGTCTTGCTCCATCACCCAGGCTGGAATGCAGTGGTAGGATCATAGCTCCACTGCAGCCTCAAACTCCTGGGTTCAAGTGATCCTCTTGCCTCAGCCTCCTGAGTGGCTAGGTCTACAGGTATGCACCACCATGCCCAACTAAGTTTTACATTTTTTTGTAGAAGTGAGATCTTGCTGTGTTGCCCAGGCTGGTCCCGAACTCCTGACCTCAAGTGATCCTCCCATATCAGCCTCCCGAAGCACTGGGCATGGTAAACTCACTTCTAATGAATACACAATGTAAGTGGTGGATGTCACATCTGACATTAGGTCATAAAAGATGGTGACTCCCATCTTGCTGGCTCTCCCTTGCTTCTCTCCTGACTCGCTCCGAGGGAAACCAGCAGACCCCCGTGGCAAGCTGCTGTGTGGAGCAGTCAACAGCGGGTGAGGTTCTGAAAGCTGTCAGCAGCCACATGAGTGAGCCTGAAAGTGGATCCTCCTCGCGTCGAGCCTTGAGATGGGATCACAGCCCTGGCCAACACCTGAGTGTAGCCTGTGAGATGCTGAGCCATTGCACCCAGCTAAGCCCTGCCAAGAATCCCGACCTGCAAAAACTGAGATCCCACGGGTGTGTTGTTTTAAGTCGCCAGGCTGTGGTGTAATCTGTTTCACAGCAATAAATAACGACTACATCTTTGCTCCTGGAATTGATATAAAGTAGAGGACTCCGATGCTCAGACTCCATCCTACTTAAGGCTACATGACCTCCGATGACCTGGAACGCCTTCTCATGGGACAGCATGAGGCTCCTCTGAGCCTAAAGTCACATCCAGACAGAGTCCGGCTTCCTGCAAAGCTGTGTATGGTTCTGGCATTTGGAATCATGCCCATGTCCTCCTTGTACCCATTTATTTTTTCTTCTAACACCACCCTGAACTTGGGGAGCATTGGAAGTGTAGGTGCTACCTTGTGAAGGAGTGTTTATTTCTTCTTTGGACTAACCTCTTTCCTTATTCACTTCCAGTAACCTGTTACTGGAAGAAGTTACAGGTTACTTCTTCTTTGGACTAACGTTTCCTTATTCACCAAGTCCTTGGAGGACTGAGGATGGATTGTGCTCTCTGTCTAAGCGGGGCCTGTTGAGTCCCTCTCAACAAGCTCCGGGATGATTGCTGCCGGAGTGGAGGCTACTAGAGCATCCCTACCACTGCCTCTTGGCCACCAATAAAGTCTGGGATAGTGACCTTTAACTCCCCAGGGACCTCTTCAGAGTTCTCCGCATAACCAGGGCTCCCTTTACAACCTACGCCTTTTCAACACAGCTGGGACATATAACAATGCCTTTATTTGGAGAGGTTGTGGCAAAACTCCCCAACATTATCTTGTGCAGGTAATGCTTGCTTTTATTTGTCCGCAAACAACCTCTTTCAAGCTTCTGGGGGAGCCCTTCCTGTGGTGTTGGCGAGCAGAGTGACTTAGTATTCACACCGCCACGTGCTTTCGGATGTTGCATCCTTTGATCACGTCTGCTCTCAGACGCATCTCCTGACTGATGACACCTGCTTTTGGGTCTTTCATCCAACAGAAGCCCTTTGACTTCTGGGCCTTCGCTGCATCTTCTCTTGTTTGGCTGTTGTTTTCCTTTTTCTTTTAAAAAATATCGACCCTTTTACTAATTAGAAAAATAAACCACTTTTTTTTGGTCTTGGCAAATCTTTAAATAATTCAGGATTGTATGAACAACAAAAACGAAAGTTGGTGTCTCTCTTAGGATGAATAATAAGAATTGCATGCAGCCTCCATCTAGGGTGGAAACAAATAAGGTTTCCTTCAAGGTGAGGTTGATGAGAGGTGGCGTGGTGCAGTGGTCGGCATCTCAGATCTGTGTGTTCGAATGCTGGCTGTTTCACTGTTCTAGCTCTTTCCATCCTCTCTGAGCTCCACTTAGAGGGTGTGTTCGGCCATTTGTGCATTGCTACAAAGAAATACCTGAGACTGGGTACCTTTTTTTTTTTTTTTTTTTTTTTTTGAGACAGAATCTCTCTCTGTCGCCGGGTTGGAGTGCAGTGGCATGATCTCAGCTCACTGCAACCTCTGCCTCCTGGGTTCAAGTGATCCTTCTTCCTTAGCCTCCCGAGTAGCTGGGACTACAGGCGTGCACCACCATACCCAGCTAATTTTTGTGTTTTTAGTAGAGACAGGGTTTCACCATGTTGGCTAGGATGGTCTCGAACTCCTGACCTCAGGCAATTCACCCACCTCGG
The DNA here is from genome assembly GCF_024542745.1 of Macaca thibetana thibetana. Classification (NCBI taxonomy): domain Eukaryota; kingdom Metazoa; phylum Chordata; class Mammalia; order Primates; family Cercopithecidae; genus Macaca; species Macaca thibetana. The sequence goes on along the minus strand of NC_065597.1, from coordinate 37,825,648 downwards.
CTTCTCAGAGTGCTGGGATTACAGGCGTGAGCCACCACATCTGGCTGAGACTGGGTAATTTATGGAAGAACAATGGGTTTCATTGGCTCACAACTCTGCAGGCTGTACAGGAAGCAGAGCGGCATCTGCTTCTGGGGAAGCCTCAGGAAGCTTCCAATCATGGTGAAGGTGAAGGGGGAGCAGACATCTCACATGGCAGAGTGGGAGCAAGACAGAGAGGGGGAGATGCCACACAGTTTTAATCCACCAGATATCAAGAGATCTCCCTCGTTATCACAAGGACAGAACGAGGAGGATGATGCTAAAACATTTGTGAGAAATCCACTCTCATCATTCAGTGGCCTCCCACCAGGCCCCACCTCCAACATTGGGGATTACAGTTCAACATGAGTTCTGGGCGGAGACGCACATTCAGACCAAATCAGATGGCTCGGTGAGGACTAAATGACATAACGGGCTGGTGCAGTAGCTCACGCCTGTAATCCCAGCACTTTGGAAGGCTGAGGTGGGCAGATCATTTGAGGTTAGGAGTGCAAGACCAGCCTGGTCAACAAGGTGAAAACCCGTCTCTACTAAAAATACAAAAATTAGCTGGGTGTAGTAGTGGGTGCCTATAATCCTAGCTGCTAGGGAGGCTGAGGCAGGAAAATTGCTTGAACCCAGGAGGTGGAAGTTGCAGTGAGCTGAGATCACTCCACCGCACTCCAGCCTGGGCGACAAGAGCAAAACTCCATCTCAGAAAAAAAGAAAGAATGGAGGTCAACCCTGGAGAATGGCGCTTGGGACAGGGAGAGCTCTCTGTAAATACTACCATGGCCAGCACCCAACTCATGGGCCACCCGCAAGCACTGTCCTCTGCAGAATGTCTGCCTCAGCGACTGGTACCACTCTCCGCCCAGAAAGCCAGGTATGTCCTTGACACAGCTTTATCCCTCGCTCCCCAGGGTCAATGCATCGGCAAGTCACAGTGATGTCACTGTCTGCTGTGGAAAATTTACCTTTATCTCCTTAGATCTCTATCTTGCTGCCCCCTGTAGGGTTACTGGAATGCTGATCCATTGGCGGTCACAATGAAAATCAAAAAGTTAAAAGGTGGGACCCCATCTCTACAACAAATTAAAAATTCGCCAGGCATGGTGGTGTGCACAGCTACTTGGGAGGCTGAGGCAGGAGGATCATTTGAGCCCAGGAGGTTGAGGCTGCAGTGGGCCATGATTGTGCCACTGCACTTCAGCCTGGGTGACAGAGCTAGACCCTGTCTTTAAAAAAACAAAGTTAACCGTAGAATTACCATAAGATCCAGCAATTTCACTCCTGGGTATATACTCAAATGTATCGAAGGCAGGTATTCAAACAAAAACTTATGTACAATGTTGATAGCTGCTCTATTCACAATAGCTGAAAGGTGAAAACAACATAATATTCATTAATGGATGATCAATAAACATAGTATGGTTATCCATACAATAAGCAAAATATGGTTATCCCAAAGACCTCTTGGACAGAAGAACTGTGGTGCTGACATTGACCACTGCACCGCCATACCAAGGAACAAAGCACCGATGCAAGCTTCAACATAGATGAACCTCGGAGACATGATACCAAGTGAAAGAAGCCAGATACCAAAGGCGACGTACCATATGATTCCATCGGTGTGAAATGTCCAGAATAGGCCAATCCATTCAGACAGAAAGTAGACTCAGAGGAGGGGCAATGGGAAGTGACTGTCTAACGGGTCACTGTTTAAGGTGATAAGAAATGTTCCGGCTGGACGCGGTGGCTCACGCCTGTAATCCCAACACTTTGGGAGGCTGAGGCAGGCAGATCACGAGGTCAGGAGATCGAGACCATCCTGCCTATCACGGTGAAACCCCATCTCTACTAAAAATACAAAAAATTAGTTGGGCGGGGTGGCGGGTGCCTGTAGTCCCAGCTACTCGGGAGGCTGAGGCAGGAGAATGGCGTGAACCTGGGAGGCAGAGCTTGCAGTGAGCCGAGATCGCGCCACTGCACTCCAGCCTGGGTGACAGAGCGAGACTCCATCTCAAAAAAAAGAAAGAAAGGAAGTTCTAAAACCAGTTGGTGGTGATGGTTATGCAACATTGCGAATATACCTAATGCCACTGAATTGTATATTTTAAAATGATTAAAATGATAAATTTTCTAGTATGTGTAAACACATACTACTACAAAAGAATTGTGCTGTTTCTCTGCAATTGAAATTTAACTGAATCTCATGTGTTTTATCAGGCAACCCTGTCCCCAGCACAGCATGGCCCACAGGACTGTTTGAAGGAGCTCTGATATCTTCTGGCAGGGCCATCTGGGTGGGTCCCCTGTTTCCTGGAGGTTCCCCCAGGGCAGGTTGTCCCCTCCTGCTCTTCCTCTCCCTGTACCAGCAGCCTGGATAGCATGGGGTGAATGCCTGAGACTTTGCCTAGCTCTTCCTCTTCTGTTTTTGCCCCACCCTTAGCAGTGGCCTTGTTGCATGGTGGCCCAGGCTTTGCCTGCAAGGAGAGCCCCAACATGACTGAGAACCTCAAGCAATGTCTTTTGGACTGGTTAAGTGGTTCATCTTGGTGCAAGCGGTTGGGGGAAATTTTGACCTTCCAGAAACCACGGCCCCTCCCTCCACCTCCTGTGTGTTCTTCCAGATGTTCAATCATGGGCTCATCTTTCCTGGAGCTCTCTGATCCAGGTGGTCGTCTCTGGCTGTACCGCTGCAGGTCAAAGCTGGTTTCTCCCTCCATTCTGATCTTTAATATAAGCAATATCCTCCCAGCCGGGGCTCCTACGACAGCAGTTTGCTTCAAGAGCACAAATTAAAGTGATGCCACCAAGGGCATGAATGGTCTTAGCAGAGTCAACATGGGGAGCATTGCGCATTCCCTGTGTAATATTAAGAATGACTAAGCGGAGGCACTGCCCTTCCAGCCAAGCCTGGTCTGAATACCAAAGAGTCGGGCTGAGAGAAGGGAGGAGGGGGGAGCCCAGGGCTGCCACTCAACTGCAGAGGCCCAGCTCATCTGCTGGCCCTGCGGGGCTGAGGGACAGAAGGTAAAGGTCAGGAACTCTCAGCAAATATTTAGAGGGCTGTTCTCATGCCCAGTGGGTTTGGACACAAGGTAATCCTCTCTTGGAAGGGCCCAGTAATCCCTGAGCAAATGCACGGGCTAACTGGTAACTATGGCTGAGCCAGCCCAGCTCCTCTGGGACAGTCATTGAGGGAGATGGTGGGCCCAGCACCCAGGCTCAGGTTTATATGGGAGGGGAGGAAGCCTCAGCTCCAAGAAAGAGCCCACCTCCTGGCGAATGCTTCTGTGTGAGACCTGTTGCATTGAGGTGTACAATATTTTGTTATGTAGGTTGGGTGCTGTGGCTCCTGCCTGTAATACCGGTGTTTTGGGAGGCTGAAATGGGAGGATTGCTTGTGGCCAGGAGTTAGAGACCAGGCTGGGCAAAATAGCAAGACCCTATCTCTACAAAAAATACAAATAAAAAAATAGCCAGGCATGGTGGTGCATGCCTGTAGTCTCTGCAACTCAGGAGGTTGAGGGAGAAGTATCACTTGAGCCCAGGAGTTCCAGGCTGTAGTGAACTATGATCGAGCCATTGCACTCCAGCCTGGGCAACACAGAGAGACCCTGTCTCTTAAAAAAAAAAAAAAGGATTTATGGAGCATGTATTGTATACCAGGCTCTGAGCTAGGGATGAGGCTTCAGAGATGAAAGACATGGTCGCTGTAAGGAGCCCAGAGTCTGACTGGGGAGCCAGTCCAGCTCTCTGAGGACACTCTTGGATCCCCGGCAGTTAACATCATGAATAAATGAATAAATAAATGAATGAGTGACTTGTAATACGCTGGAGCCCTTTACTTCTCCCATACGACTCAAGGATGGCTTCCTGGAAATGAACTTAAAGGGAGGTCAAAGAGTTGTGCAGAAAAGTGAAGGAAGGGTGGGTCTAGGCAGAAGAAACAGCATGTGCCAATACATGAAGGTGCAGGGGGTCCTGGCACAGCTGGGAGCTGCCAGTGTCTGTATGTAGAGCCCATTGGGTGCAAGACCTAAAGCTGGAGCCACCTGCAGGATCCAGATCTGGAAGAACCGGCTCTGGTGAGGAGCTGGGATTCCTTCTTGAAGCTCCTGAGGGATTTTAACTAGCAAAGCAACAAGATCTGACTTGCATTTTCCATCGTCTATACGGAGAATGAGTTTGCTCATTCTATCTATTAATGCATCTTAAAAACAAACTCCCGCTACTTACCAGTGTTGTGCTGGGTCTAGACTGATGTAGTCCAACAAAAACATAATGTGGGCCATGTGTGTAATTTTATATATTTTATTTTATGTTTTTCTTGAGACAGAGTCTTGCTGTGTCACCCAGGCTGGAGTGCAGTGGTGCGATCTCAGTTTACTGCAACCTCCACCTTCTGGGTTCAAGCAATTCTCCTTCTTCAGCCTTCCGGGTAGCTGGGACCACGGGCATGTGCCACCATGCCCGCCTAATTTTCATATTTTTTTTTAGTAGAGATGGGGTTTCACCATGTTGGCCAGGCTGGTCTTGAACTCCTGACCTCAAGTGATCCACCCACCTCAGCCCCCCAAAGTGCTGGGATTACATTCTGGAGCCACTGTGCCTGGTGTGTAATTTTAAATTTTCTAGTAGCCACATTTAAAGAAGTAAGAAAACCCAGGTAATATGCTTTCATATATTTTATTTAACCCAATATATCTGAAATATCACAATACATTTTACATTATTTTTTTCATTTGAAGTTTTTGAAATCCAGGTGTATTTTACCTTCATAGCACATCTCAATTCATGGCTGCCTCACTTAAGTACCCAGTTGCCACACATGGCTCATGGCTGCCATTCTGAACAGTGGGTGCAGGTCTAGACAGTGGTGCATGAGGCCAGCAGGACCTCTGTCCTCACAGCACTTAGAGCGTAGAAGAGAAGAACCTCAATTAAACAAGCAAACAAAATAGTGCAACAGAAGTCACAGTGGAGAGAAGAGATGGAAGGGAGAATCATGACACCCAGGGGACATGGCAGAGGGACCTAATTTAGGGTAAATTTAAGTTGAGTCTTTAAGGATGCATGGGAGGGGTCAGTGAAGTGAGGGGCAGGCATTCCTGGCAGCAGAACTGAGTGTATGAACGGCTGTGGCCACGCTTGATGAACGGCCCTAAGCCCAGGAGAGTTGGCCTGACACATCTGGCAAGGCTAGCAGGGCCAGATCATGCATGCCTGTAGCCATGGTGGACAAGTTTGGCTTCATTCTAAGAGCAATTGGAAACCACCAGAGGGTCATAAGTGACCACGGTCAGGTCATTACAAATCTATCACCGTGGGTGGGTGTTGTGTACAGGTGGATCAGAGTGGGCAGGATGGAACAGAACAGCCAGTTGTCTAGAACAGTTGTTCTAGCACAAGATGCTGATGGTTTGGACAAGGGTGGTGGCCATGGAAATGGGAAGAAGTGAGTGGTTGCAGGTTAATGAAATTACAACCAATAGGCCTTAGTAACGGATTGGAGGGGTGTGCTTGTATGCGTGTGGATAGGGCTGAGGTTCAGTTTTTTTGTTGTTGTTGTTGTTTTTTCCTTTGAGACGGAGTCTCGCTCTGTCACCCAGGCTGGAACGCAGTGGCAGAGTGGCAGGATCTCGGCTCACTGCAACCTCCTCCTCCCGGGTTCAAGTGATTCTCATCCCTCAGCCTCCCAAGCAGCTGGAATTACAGGTGCCTGCCACCATACCTGGCAAATTTTTGCATTTTTAGAGACAGGGTTTCACCATGTTGGGCCAGGCTGGTCGCGAACTCCTGACCTCAAGCGATCTGCCCACCTTAGCCTCCCAAAGTGATAAGATTCCAGGCATTGGGGTGCAGTTTGAAAGAAAGGAAGCAATAAAGAATGACTCCCAGGTTTCTGCTGCTGTTTCTGGGATGGGGAATGTGAAAGAGAAATTGTAGCTTTAAAGATCTGGGGAGATGGTGGGTTCAGTTTTGAACCTGTTGAATTTGAGGTGATAGATCTTCAAGGTTGAATTTTTAAATGACAATATATACATTCAAACTTGGGAGAGAGGTCTGGGCTGGACAAGCAGGCTGGGAAAAGGGTTGGTATCTGGATGTGTAGCTGGTAGCTAAATACATGGAAATTGATAAAATCATCTAGAGCAGTGGCTCCCAACAGGGGGCCAATTTTGCACACACATTCCCGCACCATCAAGAGGCATCTGGCAATGCCTGGAGACATTTTTGCTTGTGACAATTTTGGGAGCAAGCTGGCATCAAGTGAGTGAAGGCCAGGGATGTGCTAAACACTGTGCAATAAACAGGACAGCCCCTGTGGCAAAGAGTGATCACCCCCAAAATATCAGCAGTGCTGAGGTTGAGAAATCCAGACGGAGAGACAGAGCTCTGAGAAGCTCTGGTGTTTAAGGTGAAACAAGTAGTTGTAGAAGGAATGAATAGTGAAGTAGGAAGAAATGCAGATGAGAAAGGAGGAAGACGTGAACAAACAGGGCGCAGCGGCTCTGGTTAGGAGACTGTGAATTCAGTGATAGAGAACAATCACATCGTTGTATCTTTTAGTTGAAATTTTTTCCATTTTCATTTTCTTTCTGCAGGTGAGACCTATGGATGCCTCAGATTTCAAGCACCTGGAATATAGAACCGCACATGAAACAAGCCCATGGCAGGGTGGGAAGAGCCCATGGCAGGTTGGGAAGAGCCCAGGCTCCTTGCTTACTTGTTAGCTGTGTTTGCTTGGACAAGTGGCTCACTCCTCCCAGCCTCGGTTTCCTCATCTGGAAAATGGGTTTGTGGGACGGTGATCAAGGGAGAAGATAAATTTCATACATGGTAAGTGCTCAGTTAGCGGTACTTTTCTTCCTTTCATTTTGCATCTTCTGGCAAGGCTTGCCGATAGGTTATTCTTCTCTCAACTCTGCCAAAATCCTACTGAAAACAGGACTGGTTTTGGGATGAAGCCTCTGGCTGCTCCCTTTCCTTACAGATACAGTTTGGCTGGTTGTTTCCTAGGCTGTCGTGTATGCTATTGGTGAAGAACAACTTCTTCCACCCTCTCCCCACGCCCCAGCCTTTGCTTCCCCCTCATTAAGGTCCTTCGTATTAAAGATGACCTGATTGGCAGACGAGGTCTGCTGCTGCAACATGATTTGGTTCATTATTTATCAGAGTAGGAAGCAGGAAATGATGTACCAGACTGGAAACTCTTTGAGGGCCATTAGGATCCCAGATCTTTTTAAACTTTCTCACTACTATTATCCAGTAAAGGACACTAAACCTGAACCACCTTTCACCCAGCTTTCTAGGGTTTGGGGTGTGATGGGGATGAGGATTTGGCAATGTACTCCAAGAATGTATTTTCTTTGAAGTCTCCTGGCTTATCTTAAAATTTTAATACATATAAAGTCCTAGTAATGTATCACTTTTCATTTTAATATAATAATACCATTTTGGCCAGGTGCAGTGGCTCATACCTGTAATCCCACTGCTTTGGGGGGCCTAGGCAGGTGGATTGCTTGAGCCCAGGGGTTCGAGACCAGCCTGGCCAACATGGCGAAATCCTCTCTGTACTAAAAACACAAAAATTAGCTGGGCATGGTGGCAAACGCCGGTAATCCCAGCATTTTGGAAGACTGAGGCGGGCGGATCACCTGAGGTCAGGAGTTCAAAACCAGCCTGGTCAAAATGGTGAAACCCTGTCTCTACTAAAAATACAAAAATTAGCTGGGCATGGTGGTGGGTGCCTGTAATCCCAGCTACTTGGGAGGCTGAGGCAGGAGAATCACTTGAACCTGGGATGCAGAGGTTGCAATGAGCACAGATCGTGCCACTGCACTTCAGCCTGGGTGACAGAGTGGGATTCAGTCTCAAAAAAAAGAAAAACAAAAAGAAAATCATAATACCATTTTATTCTCTTCTAGCTAAATTGTATAGTCTCCTCCTCCCCCATTGGTTTTCCCAAGGATCCTGTCACACCACCCCCAGGAGATGGGAGTATCTCAGCTTGAGATCAAATCCAACTTGAATGTCATAAACACCCAAATGCTCTTCTTGGGTACCATGGACCCCTTGGACATCTGACAAATTTCTAATGAGGTAGGGGATGATAAGGTATGAAGGCAACCACAGAGAACCCAATTGTGGAATAAAGAATTCTCTTGGGAAACGAGAAGATTCCTGAATTCTCCACAGCTTGGAAGATAATTAGATTTTATTTTTCCAGTGTAGAAAAAACGTTTCCAACTGATTTGGGGAATCTACGGAAGGCACTTGATGATATTTATGTTTGGTAATTGCTTGGTCCTCGAAGGTATTGAAGTTGGAGGTGTTGGTTTGCTTACTGTGAAGACATTCATTATAGACATTCTCTGTGTTAGCAGGCATGGTCTAGCAAACTGGCTGTCAGAGCCTCCCAAGAATGATGCGGAGAGAAACTGAATGTCAAAGACAATGTCCTGTTCTTTGTCTCTTGAGAAAGAAGTCGTCCCAAGACCCTCAGGGAGGGGTGTAGTTGACTCTTCTCTGACATATCACACGTATTGCACTTAAGTTTGCAGAGATCCCAAATGGATGAATGCTCCCTCTAAGAAAAACACTGCTTATTTTTTGCTCCTGTGAACAAAATGGCTCTGAATTTACATAATTAAAATTCTAGTGTCTTTTCAGATCATAACAATGGGTAATTAACATTGTTACTTGTCAGCTGGGAAATACCTTGAGAGGAGGCGATCAGAGCCCAGCCGTTTTATTTTGGACCACATCTCGTGGACAATCAGGGCTAATTGAATCCCTCCCCATCTCATCGAAAATGAATGAAAGAACATTGAAGGCTGCTGGCCGGGCTCACAATCAACCCAGAAAGGCCATGTGTTCACACAAGCCAGCTCGAGATCAGAACCTCAACTCTGCATTGAGGATGGCTGCCTGACAGTCTAATTCAGAAGCGTTGCTTAAAATCTTAATCAGCGCAGTAAAATGAACACAGGCGAGTTTCGACACCATGTTTGTTGTTTATGGTTATCATTTTTAATAAACGTTAAAATGTTTTCACAGGTGTGGAAAAAGGCACGTCCCTGGGACATCGCTCTTTTGGGTCTGTACTCTCTATCAAGAAAAAAAAAATGTCATCGTCGAGAATGAAGATGTAACGTATTCATCAGGGCCTGCCTGCTTTTTATTTTGCGATTCCCTGAAAGCTATCTGCACTCCTAAGCCTGAGTCCATCTTCCCTGCACAAGTGATATCTTGATTGACACATCTCCAAATAAGCTTCTGAATAGCTTTCCGTATTAGCCTCAGAATAATTCAGATGTCAAATTACGGCTCGCAGACTCCCTGACTCCACTCAAGCCCCAGAATGAATTTTTTAAATATTTGGGAGAAAATATTAAATTTTGTTCAGGTTGGGTCAAAGTTCATATCACTTGGTAATAACGAGCCACAGAGGGTGTTTGCCCGGGGTGGGCTGCGTTGATTTTATTTTGTGCAACAGCTGCAGGTTGAGCTGACCCTTGGTAGGCGGTTTGGAGTTGGCTTGCGTGCCTGCGGCATCTATGCAGTTTGCTGTGGGTTTCCTTTGGACAGAAAAGGGAACGGGGAAAGGAAGAAAGAAAAAAACGCAACGAGATTTTCTCTCTGTGCAGGACTCCTGGCTGATGTCATCTCTAAATATGCAGCCTTAATTGCTCTTCTGCAGCAATAAGGGAAGAAGAGATCTTAGTTACTTGTTTTCATCACCATTGAAACTGCACTGCTGATTCAGCCTGGATTCCTGTCTTGAAACCCATGCAGCAGCATTCCTCACAAGCAAGACGGCAGAGCAGTGTTTGCCGGGCTGATAATGACCACTTTTCATAGTATTCGTTGGGTGCTCTGTAACGTGAGGCTGAGAAAACTCTCATTATTACTGGCTGTTTGTGCAGCTGTAAATATTTAACCAGGAATGCTACCTGCTTTGTGGAAAGACTTGCTAATTACACCTGCTTCTCTCTATAATTACATATTGTTGTAAAATTCTATGATAATGACACAACTGTGTCTTCCTCTTGCAAAGGGTAAATTTATACCAAGCGCGGTACCTGAATTTCCATAAGCAATTAGCCTACACATTTACATCCCTGTGTTTTCCTGTGATTTTATTGAAATGAAAGATAATGAATTAAATCCAATTAGAGCAGGAAGACAGCTAGTAACTTGATGTTTGTTTTGAACCGCAGCTTCACTTCATAAGCAAAGTGAGGAGAATCAGGCTGCTGCTTAATATAGTTGAAGCATCCCGATAAATTAAAAATATCACTCTGGTAGCAGGGACCCTGACGAGTAGCCCTTATTGGAGACTGGGGTTCCCTTGACAAAATGCTTCTATAGAAGCTGCATATTTCTAGTCTGATGAATGTGAAGTACTGCTTTTGGCTTGCAGCCTGATTATTGGCGGGACATCACTATAAAAAATAAGTTTCACTAGATGCCGTAATAAAACCCAGGGCTATCATCCATAGTTCACAGGGTTTGCTGAGAGGCGGGTGGGAGGTAGGGCCTTGGAATTCTGGAACTAGGAGACTAATAATATCTGTATTTTGTTATTTTAAAACATGGGCATTCCTATTCTTTTGGAAAGCTTGGCTCTCTGGGAGATGCAGAGAAATATAGCCCCTGTCTAGGCTACAAAAAAGGTTCATTTGCTTTAATCAGGAAACTGCATGTTCAAAAGACGTGGACCCAAAATTCTTGAAAAACAAAAACAAAACGAGTGGCACATCCGTACATGTTTCCAAAATGAATATGTCTCTAACGTCTTTATTGTTTTTCCTTTCTGCTCTCCTTGCAGTCTTCTCTCTCCAGCCCTCTTTCTCCCTCTGTACAGGTGCAAGCATCTCAAAATGTCACATGCAGAGGGGTGACCCATCTTTTCACGGCACAGGGGATGATTTTGCTCTGATCTCTGTGTGATTTCAGACACAAACACGATTCCCAGATTATAGGCTCTCGAGCACAGTTTTCAACCTGATGATGAATTTACTTACTTTTTAGCGGTCACGGCTATTCCAACATTTTGGTAACTATGAGGGTGATGGCGTTGTCATGCCATGCAGGGAGAGGAGCCGCAGCCTGGGCTGGGATGACCAGTGACAGCGACCGGGAGCTGATACGTTGTCCTGCCTGGCCCAGCCGGGGAACTGTTCTCTTCGATTTCCTCTCAGTGGCTGGGCTGGAGTGTGGCTGCCTAATGGCTCGCTGTCGATACAGTAAAAATGCTAACCTGTCTTTACATTTAATCCATTCTGAGAGGGCTCTTTACATAAATGGCCTATTCCATTTCTTCATTTTCAGTAAAGGCAATCAAATAAGATTGAACTGCACAGGCTGTTGGTACAGAATTTGTGTGTGTGTTTAAAAAGCACGTTGATTGATTTGGAGGCACAGCATTTTGTGTTGTCTCTGACTATTTCCTTCCTTTTTTTTTTTTAAGGGCTCTGAAAATCAATGCTATGCTTCACTCCCATCCATCTTCATATAGTAATAAATTAAGTGGGAGGTATTGATATTTTTGACTGAGCTTTTAAAATTTACATACTAATGACAATTAGACCCTTGTGACAGTTGATTTCTGTGGCTGTGTACTGTTTGTGACTTGGGAAAAGTCTCGCCTGTTTCGCCTGCTCTTCCTGAGTGTCTCAGATCCTAGACTAGTTGGGACTGTAATTCTAACAAGGGATGAGCTCAGAGAAGCTGGTCCATCTGCTGTCTTTCTTACTCCCAGGAAGAGGCACTGCAGAGGGTCACAGCATGAGAACCCAGGACAGGCCAAATGACATCATCAGGCTGGGGCGTCCATGAGGATGTGAGCTGGGGGTAGAGTCAAAATATGGGCACTGACCACCCCCCACCCCCACCAGTCAGCACTGGGGTCTGGGTGCTGGGAGTTCCTGCTGCCTTAGATGTTAACCCTTTAGGTGCTGAATTAAGGGAAGCGAGGAAGTTCTGAGGAAAGGCCAGAGCTGTGGGCAGCAGAGGGCTTGGGGAGGGGGGTGATGACTATGTTTCAACTGGTACAAAGCAGACCAATATTTGATAGTGGTGCAGACTGGGTGAGTTTTGCCTCCAGATATGAACACCCCTCCCCCAATTCCTCCCACACAAATTTAGGGATCTTGGGGAAGTCACAGGACTATATGCGCCCTTTATATTCCTTAAGAAAAACTAGAATTTTGCAATCTTGACATTGAGTGCCTTGCTTACCCCAAGCTTCCAAACTATTTCTGATAAACTTCAGGGTTTGGGCAGCAAGGTAGACAATCACTGCCCACTTCTCTCTTGCCTCCTGCCTCCCTCAAGATAGGTGAAGGGCAGGCATCTTCTCAGCATTTGGCAAGAGTGTTTGTTCTGAAGCCGGGACAGAGCTCTAGCACTGAGGGAGCTAATGGAGCAAGGTCAGGGCCACTGTATGATTTTATTTTATAAAACCAAGTCCCTCTGGACAACCTGAGTGCTACCCACAGGTAGACAACCAGAAAAAAATAGCCGTAAACTGGTGAAAAGGCCTCAACTTCACTTAAGCAATTATTCCGGGGACGGGGACAGCCTTGAAGGTAACAACAGTTTATGTGCCGAGATTAATTTGTCAGTAATATTGATTGTCGGGGGCCTGTTTCATCCTAGTTAAGATTCCATAAGGCACAGACAGCAGCAACTCGTGCGTGATTTTTCCGTCTAGAATTTCCAGGATGTCGAGGAGACGCTGTGCAGCAAGTTCTGTCAAACTACATCTTGCCAGGCCGATCCCCAGGGCAAGGTGCGTGGGTTCTGTTTACATTTTGCCAAGGCAGCAAGAAATTGTTTGTTTACATAGAGGGATCTTCCCCCCACCCTCGCTTTTTCTCCCCCAAAGCAGGTCACCCAGCAGTCCCGGCACCTAGCGTGCATAGAGAAGCTGCTAGAGCATTCTGTGACTTAACTCTGAAATCATTATGCAGGATTATCCAAATATTAAGGCTGCTGAAAGTTGGGCTTCTCCGGTTTCCCATTGCATGGAGATTGCTCAGTTATATCCAACTGTCCAGGAAGTGCCTGAGCAAGAGTGTCTGCAAAGAAAGGACAGAACAGAGGAGAGGTGTGGAGGAGAACTCACTTTCATCAGAGGATCGACTTTCAGGATGGCCGGGGAGCCCAGAGCATTATTGTATTACACATTGCACTGAAATGCGCCTTGTTCTGCCCCCCTCCGCCCCGCCCCCTCCTTCTTTCTTTTCTTTGAGTGTTTTCGAAATGAAAGAGTTTCTTCTTCCAAATTGCGCTGGGAGGCAAATTCTTGAACGGTGTAATAGAAAATGTTAGACAATATTCCTTACCGGAGCTATTGACATTTTGGATAGTTGTGACACTTTGATTTTTCTCAAAACATATGGATCAAGCCTGGCTGCATTATTGGACAGGAAGTCCTGATGAAAGGCCTGCCTTTATCTTTCTTTGTATTCCCCCCTCTCTGTTTGCTCATGGCTTTCTCTCTGAATATAATCGTGGTTTTCTTAAGCTGTCCGGGGAGTCGTTATTGCCTTACTAAATATTTCATGGTGCACAGCACACCGTACCTGCCAAATGCCTCTTATTTGTTGTCAAAAATAAAGGGTTCGTCCTTCGGAGGGGGAAAGAAAAAAGATAGAAGGTTTCTTCTATTGTTTTTATTTTCAAGTTTCTCGTATGCGCCAAATGCACGGAAACGCTGGAAGCCTAGGAGGGTGCGCCTTTTTATTTGCCGGGGACAAGGCTGGCCACTTGTTTATTTGTGGTTTATTTATTTATTTGCTGCACGCTTTTTTCTATGATTCCCAGCACTTGTTTCCTTGCAGTTTCCCTTCCTATTTGTTCAGAAGGGAAAAGTTCAAAGCGGCTCTGTCAGCAGAGGGAAAAGCTTTGCTGAATACTAACCCTCCAGCGGCCGCCTGCGCTGACCTTGAGCAGCGGTAAACGGTCCCATCGCAAACAGGCATGTGTGTTTGGTTAGGCCAGGTCGGCAGGGGTCAGGGCTCACCTGAGGCCAGCGGTGCGGGGCCGACCTGCCTGAGCGAGGAGTAATGCATTTTTAAAAGGGACATTCTCGCCTTCGAATGGGCCTAATATGGTCTCTGTTTAAAAACCTGTCAGAATCCCAAGCACACACTCCATAAAATATAAATAAGTACTTACTGTTTGCAGATGTTGCTTGTTTTTCATAATGTTTGTATTTGAAGTTTCGAATCCTCACTTCCTGTCAGCCTCCCTCATGCCTCCCCCTCCTGTGTCTCTAGGAACAAGGGGGAGCTTCAGATGGCAATTTCTCAATGAAGACACTTTCTGTCAAATCTGTCAGCATCCCTGGCACAATTAGCATTCTCTTTTTCTTTCTTTTTCTTCTCCCCCTCTCTCTCACTCTAACGCAGAGGCTTATTTCTCACCACGGCTTTACCTGTGTGCCGGGGGAGAGCCACCTCTCCTGTTAGTGGCATTTGAAAGAGGCTTAAGTCTCAGCGAGGTGTGATTTTCTTTTTTTTTTTTTTTTTTTGAGACAGAGTCTTGCTCTGTCGCCCAGGCTGGGGTGCAGTGGCCGGATCTCAGCTCACTGCAACCTCCGCCTCCCGGGTTCACGCCATTCTCCTGCCTCAGCCTCCCGAGTAGCTGGGACTACAGGCGCCCGCCACCTCGCCCGGCTAGTTTTTTGTATTTTTTAGTAGAGACGGGGTTTCACCGTGTTAGCCAGGATGGTCTCGATCTCCTGACCTCGTGATCCGCCCGTCTCGGCCTCCCAAAGTGCTGGGATTACAGGCTTGAGCCACCGCGCCCGGCCGAGGTGTGATTTTCTAGGCCCTGAACAGCGACGCTGTAACTCGAGAGGCCTGTGATCTGCACACTTAGATTAATTGGAAAGAATTAGGAAGGGGACCACGGGGAGCCTCCGTCACCATTCCTGGGGACATTCATAGATGGGGTCTCATACATCTCTGCCACCTCCACCCTGGGAGCCCTGTTGATAATCCATGGTGTAGGTGTCTGATTAATTTCCATGTGCCTTTGGCTGCATCGGGCCATTGGGCCCCTGTCTCTGACCTAGGATTCCTAGCTTTGGCAGTGGTCTTCCCTGCGTCTCCAGCACACGGCCTGTGACTCACTCCACAGCTCCAATCCCGCTCCAAAGAGGATCGTCTGGGGACCTGGTGGAGAGCCTCATCTCTTTTGGTGTGTCTGGTTTAAGACACTTCTTCCGCCACTGCCTGGCTTCCTTCTTGGTTACTATCTTCTGTCTCGATGGGGACGGTGCGGGATGGCTGGACGGGGCCACATCTTTTTGCATGACAAAGTCAGCAGGTCATTTATTCCAGCGTTCCCGTTGGACGGTGCGTGGAGAGGACTGTGGTAGTTGGTATTTGTTCCGCAGCCCTCCCACCATCCGCCTGAACATTTTAATAAGGCACTCTCTTAGAGCACCCACCACACGATGCGTGAGCTCTCCCTGCAAAACCTGTGTACTTGCTGAAATCGGCAGTTTATGCTTGTTTTTTTTAAAGATGCTTATTTCGTACTGCTTATGCAGTCCTCCAGCTAAAAAGGCCAGCACAGCCCTTGTTTCTTAGCCCTTGCCACTTCGAAAGTGGTGGGTGATGCTATTCAGGTGCTGGGTTCGCTAGACGCCCAAACTCCAGCATTACACAATACGCCCATGCAATGAACCTGCCCGTGCACCCCCTGAATCTATTTTTTAAAAGTGGTGGATTACAGGGACCCATGTGAGGTCCCCGCTCTGCCTGTGAAGCTCTTATTACTTAGTCGTCCTGTTTTGAAGCCAGTGGTCACCAAGAACCTCAAGAACTTAAACGGCCGCCAAGAATCAAAGACTCCCATTCACCCACCGTAGCCAGCAGATTCAGGACAAATGTTCTTCTCTTGCAATTTGCCATAATACCTATTGTTTTAACAAAAAGAAAAAGAGACACACACCAAGCCCTCCCTCGTTTCTAGGCGGTTTTGGGAGGATCTGATTATAAACACATGCCCAGGACGGCATATCTGCGTGCCTGAATCAGGTCAGTGCAGTTTGCTTCTTCTTTAAAGCACAGAAACCATAAATCAAGATGAAAATCCGTCAGCCCAAAAGCCTTACCAATTGATACAATTTGAAAATGGGCAGCTGGAGAGGCTGGGGAGAAAGCTGACATGATGACTTTTATAATAGCAGAACGTTTAAGGTTATAGAAATAAAAGGAAGAGGATGAAATCAGGCCCGTTGATCTCTGCCTGCAGGCTCTCTCAGCTCACTGGAAGCTCCAGCAATTATTTCTGCTCCGGCTTTCCCCTCCTTTTTTTCCAGCAGACTGTTTGAAATGAAGCAGAACCAGGCATGGCAGGCTTATCAGTGTCGTTAGCTGACAGGGCGCCCAGCACACCTGCTTTTACTTGCTGCCGTTTCAGGCACTAATGCCACAGAGAATGTTGCTTCGGCCCTTATAATGTGTAAAGATTCATTTATTTCACCTTTTGAACCTGCCTGACCCCCTGGGCTTGTGTTGGGGAGGGGGTGGAGGGCTGCAGAGGGCTTTTTCCTGGCACTTAGAAGAAGCTGGCAATTAGGGGTCTGGCCCTGGGGCTGTTGCTATGATAGAGGCTTAAAAGAGAGGTAGGAGCTCAGCCAGGGAGGCGCTGGGAGCTGGGACTGGGGGCTGGTGCGGGGCAGAACTCCCTTGGCCGCTGCTTCCCTGACTCCGCCGTGTCCCATGTGCAGAGCTGTTTAGAGACCCAGGCAGCCTGACTCTTGGAGACCCTACCCCACATCAACACATCATCACAGGAGTTAAAGTGCATCCACCTCTCACTTTCACTGCGATTGATGAAAAGATTTTTAAAAACCATTTTATCTTTGAAGCGATTTGGCTGTGAGTAACTTATCTCATTGATGATGGCTGAGTTTTCTTGGCAATCATTGTGTGAACTTCAGAATTTCTGCAAAGGGAACACTATCTACCCTTCCAATTGTTTTTAATATAATGAGATTTTTATAAATATTAAATTTAGCCACTAATAAAGTAGACACTGTATTAAGTTTTGTACACATTTAGACATTCAATTACACACCAATTGATTTCAAGTTTATAGTTTGGAACCAAAACAATATATATATTTTGGTCTCAAACATTTTTAATAGGCCGCTGGAAAGGAACTGTAGCCGGATATCTGATACCTCAGGTGTCTAATGATACCTTTTTTTCCCCTTGCCTTATTTTGGTATGGGTTTGCTTCAAATATTTTCCTTTCTATATAAGTCTTAGTTTCCTTGGAATATAAAAAATGGTTTTTATTGGTGGACGTTAAACTCTTTCAAGCCTTTGGTTTTAGTTCCTTCAATTTCTTTTCTTTTCTTTCTTTTTTTGAGACAGGGTCTTACTCTGTCACCCAATCTCCCAGGCTCAAGTGATTCTCCAGCCTCAGTTTCTCAAGTAGCTGGGACTACAGATGCACACCACCATGCCCAGCTAATTTTTGTATTTTTTGTAGAGATGGGGTTTCACAACATTGCCCAGGCTGGTCTTGAACTCCTGAGCTCAAGTGATCTGCTTGCCTCAGCCTCCCAAATTGCTGGGACTACAGGCATGAGCCACTGCACCTAGACAGTTTCTTCAATTTCATATGTCATGACTAGTACTGGAAAGAGGGGGTCATATTCCTCAACCTTAGCCTGGAAATCGGGAACTTCCTTCATTCCTTAATTTTCCTTCTTTCAAAGAGGTTTACTCTATTGGGCTTCTGTTGTTTATGCCTCATTAGCATGTTCTTTTGTTCTTCCGCGAATAGAACTCAGATTTCCCTTGGGAAAACCATCCTTCCTCACTGGTTCAGTCCCTTCATCTCTAGGAATGGGCACATGACTCAGGCCTGGCCAAAGGGAGCATCCTATTGCCCTGGTCACAGTTATTGGTTCAGTGACTTTTATACTTATTTGGGAAAAGGAGCTTGCTTTTTATACAGAGATTATTAGCTTATAGAGCTTCTAAGAGAACCACCAGGTAGAAAGACCTTGCCTGACAAGAAAGTCAATGCAGAGAAAAACAAAGTGGTTGAGCAAGGGAAGCTAAATCTTAATAAATATCATGAGGGCCCCTGGATTCAGCCATATCCAAAGCCAGAAACTCATACCACTTCTAATATACTCAGTTACATGAATACTTTGCTTAAGCCAGCTTGACTTGGGTTGCTGTCACTTGCAACCAAAAGCATCCTGACAAACACATACTCTGGTATCACTAAGGGGCAAGTCCTACTAGAGAGATTTCATTTCAGCTGCTCTGTTAGGAAACGATTTGAATTAGAATGTGGGACTGGTGGGTGTAGGAGTGATGGGAAGGAGACCAAGGTTAATAGCAAGGAGGATAACGTCATGGAGAGCATCCCATGCACCAAGCACTGACACCTAGAACGAAAGTTTGGGTTTCACATCTTAATCCTTAGGGCACAAGGACCTGGAGACTCAGGGCCTGATGTTGGTTCCTATGGTCTTGGGTTAGGTGTTTCATAAAGTTATTTGTTTCCATTATCTCACTTTCTTCTCTCTGCAACCCGTATGGACTTCCAACCATGACAAATTCCATTCCTTTGAGTTCTGAACAATTTTACACCACAGTAGTTAGAATCTCTTACTACAATGCAAATTCTAGTTAGTATTTAGGTAATCAGACTACCTGGAAGGCGTGAAGGGAGGCTGGGGAGGATCGGGGGTGGACGTAACTATATCCCTCCCCTTTCTCTCCATCATTCCAGCTGTCCTTCTGCTGGGTCTCATGCCTCCTCAAAGTGAAAGGATCTCAAAACCTATCTCAGGAGGTACTTTATTAAAACAGATGGATTGGATTTCTGGGTTCCTCTCTTGCCAAGGAGAACCCCACCAAATCTTTGATCTTGCAGCGTGGACAGGTGTATGTGCGATTAACTCCTGTTTTCCAGGCTACCCAAATGAGGTAGGTACTAAAAGGAGGGTCCCAATAAGAGTAACAACAATCCCCTGCCCTAAGTCTGCTTCTACTGGTTCTGTGGACTCTTGAGCCTGTCTTATTGTTTCTGAGACAAGGTCTTGCTCTGTTGTGCAGGCTGGAGTGCAGTGGTATACTCATGGCTCACTGCAGCCTTGATTTCCTGGGCTCAAGTGATCCTCCTGCCTCGGCCTTCTGAGTAGCTGGGACTGAAGACACGAGCCGCCATGCTTAGCTAATTTTTTACTTTTTGTAGAGACAGGGTCTTGCTATGTTGCCCAGGCTGGTCTCAAACTCCTGAATTCAAATGATCCTCCTGCCTCAGCCCCACAAAGCACTGGGATTACACGCAGGAGCCATGATGCCCGGCCAAAAATTCCCTCCAACTTTTTTTTTGGGGGGGGGGGGGGGGGATGGAGTCTCACTCTGTTGCCAGACTGGAGTGCAGTGGCGCGATCTGAGCTCACTGCAACCTCCACCTCCCAGGTTCGAGCAATTCTCCTGCCTCAGCCTCCTGAGTAGCTGGGACTACAGGCGCATGCCACCACTCCCGGCTAATTTTTGTATTTTTAGTAGAGACGGAGTTTCACCATACTGGCCAGGATGGTCTCGATCTCTTGATCTCGTGATCCGCCCACCTCGGCCTCCCAAAGTGCTGGGATTACAGACGTGAGCCACTGCACCTGGCCATTCTCTCCAACTTCTTAAACTCGCTCCAACTCATTCTGGGAGGTGTCTCCTCTGCATATACTCTCCAGTCTTCTCAGCTACCATCAAGAGGCCATCATTTTTCTTATTTCCCACCCTCAATGTTTTGCAGCCATTGCTGCTGCTGAAGCCGCCCCATGAAGTCCTCTCCCATTTCTCCACCTGGTACGTGGCCTCTTCTGTCTTCTGAGTCCATTCACCACTCTAATATTAGCTCCTTCCTGTACCCCCTCACTCTGTGCATCAATTATAGAACAGGTCTGACTTGTGCTCTCAGTATTTCACAGAGATACCAGTGAACCAGCTCTTCACATTTTAATTGCTCTTTCTTTTGGCTTCTTCTTCCTAGAAGAAGAAGATTCCTGGGCTGGGCAGGCTGGCAATCTGAGCAGTGGACCGTCCTCCTCTCTCACACTGGCTCACTGTCCTAGCACTGCAGGTCTGCAGCTGACTTGTCACTTCCTATAGGATGTATTCTTTCCCAGGAAATCTTAGGGCTCAGGGTAAATTACCGTCCTTGCTTTGCTGGACTCATGTTGGGTTTCCTTCCTTCCTTCCTTCCTTCCCTCCTTCCTTCCTTCCCTCCTTCCTTCCTTCCCTCCCTCCCTCCCTCCCTCCCTTCTTTCTTTCTTTCTTTCTTTCTTTCTTTCTTTCTTTCTTTCTTTCTTTCTTTCTTTCTTTCTTTCTTTCTTTCTTTCTTTCTTTCTTTCTTTCTTTCTTTCTTCTTTCTTTCCTTCTTCTTTCTTTCTTTCCTTCTTTCCTTCTTTCCTTCTTTCCTTCTTTCTTTTTCTTTCTTCCTTTTTCCTTTCTTTTTCTTTCCTTTCTTCTTCTTTCTTTCTTTCTTCCTTTCTTCCTTCTTTCTTTCTTCCTTTCTTCCTTTCTTCCTTCCTTTCTTTCTTTCTTTCTTTCTTTCTTTCTTTCTTTCTTTCTTTGACTGAGTTTCCCTCTTGTTGCCCAGGCTGGAGTGCAATGGCGTGATCTTGGCTCACTGCAACCTCCACCTCCCAGATTCAAGCGATTCTCCTTTCTCAGTCTCCCAAGTAGCTAGGATTACAGGTGCACACCACCACGCCTGGCTACTTTTTTGTATTTGTAGTAGAGACGGGGTTTCACCATGTTGACCAGGCTGGTTTCAAACTCCTGACCTCAGATGATCCACCCACCTTGGCCTCCCAAAGTGCTGGGATTATAGGCATGAGTCACCATGCCAAGCTCATGTTGGGTTTTCTGCCCGAGGGCATCAGTATTCCAGATATTAGAGCCCCCTTGAAACTCCAAAGAGTCTATGCCAGAAAAGAGCCTGTTTCTCAAACATGAAATGAACTCCTTTGTCATTTCCCAAGCTAATGATTTTAAGGGTTTAGCATCTTTTGTGAATGCGTGACTTTCCAATGGTTCTGTTTTTCTACTCTTGATGGCAAAATATTTCTGGATTTGTGATAAGATTTGTTTTACTGTTTAAAGTAGCAAATGCCAAGTGGAACCATTATATCAGTTGACTTCTATCAGAATACCTTCCCCGGTGGAATTTCATTCTTGCAGACATTGCACAGTTCAAAGTTTATAGACTTGAATTGGGAAGTTTCTTCTAGATGGAAATATCTCAGCTCATAGTCCTCGAAAGTGAGTAGAGCTTCATAGAGTCTGGGTATGTATGTGGCTGCACTGAGAATTAATACGTGTCAGGCCTTGCTATTGTGAAATAGCTGTGGCGGGTAATGACCATCATTCATTCTATTTTATTACTTTTTAAATGTGATTCCATTTTGGCTTTGGCAGAGGTGAGGGAACTGACTTGTATTTTCTGTTTATACTTGATATCTAAAAGCCCCTTGGGGGAAATGACGCTAGCTAAAAACATGTAAATTAAAGAGGAAATTTACTAAGACACCTTGACAAACTCAAAAATGAAAATACTGAGCTTTAACTGTTTGGTCAACCTGATTCTTGACTCTTACACTCATAATTAGTGAAGGAGGTGTGGACAGGGCATGGAGCCAGAGTATTTTTTGTATAAGTGGCTTTTTTACAAGCAAGTGAAATGATGGTTAAGGTGTAGTGTCCATAAGCAGAGAAGCTAAGCCTGACATAGCAGATACTTTAGAATAAGAAGCAACTGAATGATGAAACTTCAACGGAACCTAATCCTCCTTAGATCTGTTAAAGTACCTATAATCATTACCTAGGGCACTCAGTGAGGTCCAGTAGTGGGGGGGGCGTTCCCAGCCCAGGGAAAGAGCCTATTCGTTTTCTTTTTTTGTTTTTTGTTTTTGTTTGTTTGTTTTTAAGACGGAGTCTCGTTTGTCGCCAGGCTGGAGTGCAGTAGTGCAATCTTGGCTCACTGCAACCTCTGCTTCCTGGGTTTAAGTGATCCTCCTGCCTCAGCCTCCCGAGTAGCTAGAATTACAGGTGCATGCCACCACGCCCGACTAATTTTTTGTATTTGTAGTAGAGATGGGGTTTCACCATGTTGGCCAGGCTGGTCTCGAACTCCTGACCTCAGGTGATCCACCTGCCTCAGCCTCCCAAAGTGCTGGGATTACAGGCGTGAGCCACTGCGCACGGCCGGAAAGAGCCCATTCTAAGTGAGGACTTAAGAGCAGACATTTGGTGCTGAGACAGGAGAAAGCGCGGATTAATGGGAAGCACTATGAGTTCAGATCTCATCTGACACTTACTAGATATGTGACTAATTTTAAAATAGATTGTTTTATCTTTTATTACAAAAGTTTTGTATTTTTTTATAAAAACAAAAGAAGAGAAAAACACTCTCAATCTCATTCAGAAAACAAGGTACTCTTAATTCTTTCATGGTTTTATTTCTAAATCCTCTTTCATGTACGAACATACCTACTCATCACAAAAATAAGATTGTTCATGGCATTTAGTAATCCTTTCTTTTATCTTACATATTTTGTACAATGCTGACATCATTTTTGATAGCTGCATAATGTCCCATCTTATATATGTGTTTTAATTTGCATAATGTCCCATCTTATATATGTGTTTTAATTTGTTGAGCAAGTATTCTATTGTTGGACACATAGGTTGTTCTAACTCTTCACAATTACAAAATGGCTGTGATAAATAATTGTAGGTAACTGTTCACCCAAGTTCAAGATTGTGGTGTTTTCTTAAGAAAAAAATTCCCCAGAAGTCATATTTCTAGATGAATGAGCACGTTATAATTTTCCTACTTGGAGTTTGTTGAGATTTTTGAATGCATACATTCATGTTTTTCATCACATTTGGGAAGATTTTGGCCATTATTTCCTCAGATAATCTCTCTGCCTCTTTCTCCCTCTCTCTTTCCTTTCTCTCTAGGGCTCCCATAATGCATATATTAGTCTGCTAAATGGTGAATCACAGTCCCTTAGGCTCGTTCACCTTTCTTCATTATTTTTTCTTGTCAGACTTGATAATTTTAAATGACTTCTCATTAAGGTCATGGATTCTTTCTTCTGCCTGTTTGAGTCTGCTCTTGAGTGAATTTTTCAACTCAGTTATTGTTTGTCAGCTTGACAATTTATTTGGTTGTTTTTGTTATTTATAATTTATATGTCTTTGTTGATATTCTGAATTTGTTCATATATTGTTTTCCAGATTTTCTTTAGTTCTTTGTGTTTTCTTTAAGCTCTTTGAGCATGTTTAAGATACTTGTTTTAACGTCTTCACCTGGTAAGTCTGATGCCTGTGTTTCTCAAGGACTGTTCCTGAAGATTTACTTTGTTCTTTTGAATGGGCCATGTTTTCCTGTTTCTTTGTATGCTCTGTATCTTTTGTTGAAAATCGGGCATTTAAAAAAATCAGCTACCTCTCTTAGTCTTTGGAGATTTGTGGATAAGCCCTTCACTAATTAGCAGGACGTGTTCTGAGCTTTGGAATCAGCCTAGCATAAAGGCTTAAAGTCTTCTAAGGCCTTTTCTGAATATATGTCTTACCTGGGCCTGCATGTGTGATTTTTTTCCCGCAATTCTCCTGTATACACAGTTGCTTTTAAATATCTTAATTTTCCCAAGAGTCTCACCCATTTGTTCTCTGAACCTTAGCTATTTTATTAAACTTACCCATCAGTCATCTTTGTCTCAGGTGTCTGCAGGCTGCTTGCTCCCTTGCTGTTTTCATGAGACATTCTGGCTACTTCCTGCAGCCCCTTCTAGCCTGAGGTCCAGGTTGCACTGTTGTTGGCTTTCTGAGCTCCAAATTAGGTGACACAGACACTGATCCCTCAGGCAGCCCCCAGATGGGTTAGACCATTGCAAATTAGATCCACTCTGCTCTCTCTGGTTTAAAGACAGGAACTGGGGATTAAGGTGTCATTTCTTTCAAACCATGGCATGCCACACTAGAGAGGGGGTAAGGAAAGGATGAGTAAAAACACCATGACATTGCCTTCCATCTGAATGTAAATTTTTCTTGATTCAGCGTTTGATTGGTTGTTGTAGATTTTTGATTCATTTCCAGAACTCCTATAAAGTTCTTGTAGCCAATCTCTAATTGTTTAATGTTTCCATGTAAGAATAAGTGCCTGGAGCTTTCAAGTCCGCCATCTTGCCAATGTCATTCCTGAGCATATGTATTTTTAAGGTTGTTGATGAAACAAGAAGTTTTGAGGACTGTAAGAATCCTGTATCCGTTGAACTAGCATTTGCCAAAATTTGGAACACCAATTTCTCAAGATGCTCTGGAAAAGAGGTAGGGAGGAAGAGGATTTCCTAGTAAAACAAGCTTGGGATTTATAGCAGACTATGTTCCTCTCTGTGATATTGCCTGTGGACAGAGGCATATCGAAAGCTCTGGAAAGTCCTGCAATAAAGAAACCCATTCGATTCTATTAAAGCCAGTACTCCCAGACTTGATTGATCACAAAATACTTTTGTTTTCCAAAGGATCAATCTCCTCCAGAACTCATGTTTCTGAACAAAATTTGGGAAACGCTGCTTAAAGCTTACTGAGAACTCATGAGGGCTCCTAATTTTCATGTAGCCAAGCTGAAACAAATTTCGTGATGTTTTCCCAAGTAGTCAAGGGGCTAGAGCAAAGCCATAGAAACCCAGGTCTAAAATCCTCATGAGTGTGGCTTGCAGCCCTGCTTCATCCATTTCACCTGTTTCTAGAAGCCCCTAACCCCCAGTCTCCAGGAGAGGAAGATGTTTCATACAAGGCAGGATTAAACAACACCAGGCTTATAACAGTGACTTCTTCTGGAACGTGTAAAGAGATTGTCTCAAATGTAACATCTGTGTTCTTAGAAAACATTACACTATTTTCTCATTGACTTTTGTGTTTTGATACCAAAAAAAGGATTCTCAGGCCATTGTTTTTGGTTTTTTGATTGTGTGTGTGTGTGTGTGTGTGTGTACGTGTGTATGTGTGTGTGTGTTTTAGGCATTAGCTTGCTTCGTGGCCTGCACAAATCAGATTGCATGGGTCAGTTTCAGTCCCTAGCATGGGCTCATCATCTTCAACATCTGCCACCAAGATCTGTTTGTCTTCTACTTTGAACTCTCATGAGACTTGGCATGTTGTGTGAATTTCACTTTCTTAATTTTGATGAGAGCCAATGATACTTTCTTTCATTGTTTGATGTATCTGTGTCTTTTCTCCTCAACTAAGGGAATAGAATGCTCAAAGACAGATTACTTAGCCAGGAAAACAGAAGCCATTCTAGGTACTCAAGGTATGGAGGCTTTAATGTTGGGATTCGAGGGGTGCACAACCGTCGGAAGAGCTGGGAGAATGAAAGTGAAATCCTCAGCCGGAAGCACTTAAGTGAGTTGTTCTCCAATAACTTGCTAGGAAGGCTGGATAATTCTCAAGAAAGTCTGGGAAGCTCCTAACACCTCCTTCTACAGTACCAAAGTGAGTTGTTCTCAAAGTTCCTCAGAAAGCTGCTGAAAACCTCCTGTCATCTTATGCACTTGGCTATAACTGCCTCCAAAGAAAAATGGCACCTTCTCTTTAACTTTCCTAAGTGTAGTGTGTACTACAGAGGTGTAGTGTGTGAGTCACCTGGCATGGAGACGAACAGGCAGGTGATGGAGCTGGTGCTGGCTGACACATTGAAATCTGCCTTTGCATACACGAAGGAGTCTTTGCTTCTAGAGCCCATGACTGGCCTTCAGTGTCCTTTCCCCTCAGTGATATTGTTATTTGAGCTGAAGCTTTAAGTAATGAAAGTGACAAACATAAATGAGGAGGCTACCGTGTTCCAGATACAAGAATAGGGGCATCAGTATGTATTTCTTTGGCCAGTGGTGATAACAGCCATAAGAGGATAAGAGTAATTCAATTCACACCCATTAAGATGGTTATTATCCAAACAAAACAAAACAAAACACAACAGAAATTAAAAAGTGTTGGCAAGGATGTGGAGAAATGGGAACTCTTGTCCATTGCTAGTGGGAATGCAAAATGTGGTGGCCACTGTCGAAAACATTATGGGCATTCCTCAAAAAATTAAACATGGAATTACCATATGATCCAGCAATTCCACTTTTAGGTGTATCCCTAGAAGAATTGACAGCAGGGACTGAAACCTGTATTTGCACGCCAATGTTTATAGCAGCATTATTCACAATAGCCAATAGGTAGAAGCAACCCAAATGGCCATCAATGAAAGAATAAACAATATGTGATATATACATATAATGAAATATAATTCAGCCTTAAAGGGAATGCTTAAAGGGAATGAAATTCTGATACATGCTACAACATGGATGAACCTTGGAAACTTTGCGCTAAGTGAAATGAGCCAGACATAAAAGGACAAATATTATATGATTCCACTTATACAAGGTACACAGGACAGTCAAATTCAGAGAGAAAGACAGCAGCATGGTAGTCCCCATGCACTGGGGGTGGGGAAATGGGGAGTTGTTGTTTGGTGGGTATACATTTTCAATATGGGAAAATAAAAGTTTTAGAGTTACTTTTGGAGCTAGATCATGTTGTACAACAACGTGAATGCGTTTAATGCTACTGAATCATACACTCAGAAAGGATGAAAATGGTAAATTTTACATTATGTATATTTTACCACTATTTTTAAAAGTTATTTACCCTTTTTATAATTGAGAAAACAGGCTCTGAGAAAGGGAGATGGCATAAAAGTTTAACCTTTTGAAGTTTTGGACATGTCTTCCTTGTCTCTGCTTGCTCCCTTATCTAAGAACTTCTTCAACAAGCATTTACGGAGTATCTTATAAATGCAAAGCACAGTCACCCACACTGTGTGCTGGGGAGAGCCTCGAGGACTCACATTTAGCAGGGGGTGTGTTAGAGAGTAGGGGAGAATGGGGAATGAAGACCTGGGTATGATGGTACCTCGAAAGGCAGAATGTCGTCAGGGCTGAGGAAGGCGGAAAGAGGGGTTGGGAAAGGCAGGGAAGTGGAGAATAACTTCTAGGTGGGGAGGCAAAGAGATCCAGAAGGGCTTTACAGAAAGAGTGGGTAGGATGTTCTAAGAGGAGTTAGGGATTCCTGGAGGAGGATACAGTATTAACATGGCAACAAGAATGAGAATATGAACAGTGCTTACTCCGTGCCTAGTGGTGTTCTTAGCACTTGATACGCATTATCTCATTTTATCCTCATAACCTCTCAGAGAGGCAGGCATTCTTATTATTTATTATCATTTTACAAAGGAGGAAAGAGAAGCCCAGAAATGTTAAGACACCTGTCAAAGGCCACACAGCTAGTTTTAGCAAACATGTAGTTGGGTGGGTGGTGTTCAGGGATCTTTAAGTCACTGAGTTCAGCAGGAACATGAGATGATAGAAGGGAAGTGGTAGAAACAATATAGGAAGTTATTGGAGTCATGTCCTCTCAAATCTTCAATGCAGAATGATAGGGTGGACACTGTTTTAATAATTGAATGAACCAGCCAGATGCGGTGGCTCATGCCTGTAATCCCAGCATTTTGGGAGGCTGGGGCAGGAGGATCACTTGAGGCCAGGAGTTGGAGATGCATCTGGGCAAAATAGTGAGATGCCATCTCTACAAAAAATTGAGAAAAAAATTAGCTGGGTGTGGTGGCAAGCGCCTGAGGTCCCAGCTATTCAGGAGGCTGAGGCAAGATGGTTGCTTGAGCCTGGGAGGATGAGGCTGCAGTACGCTGTGACTGCGCCACTGCACTCCAGCCTGGGCAACAAAGCAAAACCCTGTCTCAAAAAAGGAAACTGTCAGAGGTCACACAACTGGTTTTGACAAACATGCTGCTGGGGTGGGGGCTGACCTCCATTTTCAGGGGTCTTTAGATCACTGAGCTTAGAAGGAACATAGGATGATGGAAGGGAAGTGGTAGAAACAAGACAAGAAGGTATTAGAGCCAGATTCTCTTGGATCTTCAACGCAGGATGATAGGTTAGACACTATTTTAATAACTTTAATGAATAAATTACACTCTCTTCTGTTCCAAAAGGAGTTAGGGAAGGAGTAGCAAGTGGGAATCTTTGTGGAACAGGTGAGGGATTGGGAGGCCAGTGGCTAGGAGAATGAGGGTTTAGAGTCAGGAGTGGTGGTGTTCATTGCTACTGATTATGAATATTCACCACATAATATCAGGAGGTGGGGCTCACTGGGGCCATCTTGAATGTGGTAGCCAGCTTTCAAGATGGCCCCAGTGAGTACCACCTCCTGATATTCATGCCTTTAAGGACATCCCTCTCATACTGAACAGAGATGTTCTGTGTAACCAGTAGGATATGGGGCAAATGATGGCATATAACTTCCAAGACTAGGGCATACAAGACATTCTTGTGTGGCTTTTATCTTACCTCCACTTGCATCACTTGCTCTGGAGGCAGCTGGCTGCCATGTTGTAAGGACACTCAAGCAGCCCTATGTAGAATTCCACCTGGTGAGGAATTGAGGCATCCTGCCCACAAACATAGGAGTTAGCCATCTTGGAAATGGATTCTCCATCCCCAGTTGAGCCTTCAGGTGACTGCAATCCCACTGACATCATGACTGCAACCTCATGAGAAAGCCCTGGACTTAACGTCACTCCAAATTCCTGCTCTCAAATTCCTGACCTAGAGAAATTGTGTGAGATAGTAAGTGTTGATTGTTTGTTTAAGCGACTACATTTTGGGCTTAAAAATTACCCCAAGGTAATTTTTTATATAATGCAGATGAAATAAATAGCTACTGTAATAGCCAAAATGATTCATTCTTTGGCCTCTGTCTGGACAATAATGTTTCTTTCAGAATGAAAAAAATGCATGGGTCATTGGTAGCTGAACTTTAAGCTTAAGGAATATTTCATTCCAGCAAGGAGTAGAGGAAGCTCGCAGAATAATTCCTACATGCTGACACTCCTGATACTGTACTCTACACTTCTTCAACTCATGGTTTCTCACTCTGGGCTGCCAGCTGCCTCACACAGATGTGGCTGTGTCCTCTGGGTGAAGGGAACCTTCAAGGACCAGAGGAAGGCATCCACGGAGAAAGGATGACATATAATGCTGGATAGATATGGGATAGCAAAGTAATTCCTTTCTTTTCCAGAGCTGCAGGTGCATTCCCACCAGGATCCCTTGGCCGGCCTGCCTGCCTGGCCGCCCCCCAACACTGGCCAGCCCATGAGCTCCTTGAGGGTAGGGACCCAGCCTCATTTTCTTTATGGCTGTAAACCCTGCTGTGTTGCTTAATCTTGGGTGGTGCATGACCCTGGACTCAACCAGACCCTGGTGATGGATGATACGGTAGTTTCCAGTTGTTTTGCTGTTATGAAGAATGCTGCCAAGAACATCTACTGAAAAGTTTTGTCTAGTGTATTCACAGTGTAAAACTCTTGTAATAGACATCTACATAGGGTGCTTTAGTTCTTCACTTTCTGAATTTGGGGAGATACCCCTCACAGCAGGAGATGCAGGAGTCGTAAGGGGAGGGCAGCAGAAGGTAGACACCTCCTCCAGAGGAGGCCAGTCGTGCCCTGAGGCAGGCGGATGGCAGAGAGGCTTCCTGGAGTTCCTTCCTCATTGCCAGCCCCCAACTCTGGGTCATGTTTTAAGTAAACAAAGGTTGTTGGGAGGGGGTGGAGCCAGGTGGAGGGGCCCATGCGACTTGGGCAAGACTGCCAGTCGCACGCCATTGCCAATCCTGGCTCTAGGGAGCGGCGGTGGATGCCAGCTTTGAGCCCTCCTCTTCGTCCTCTGCTTCCGGCCTTTCCCCTGCATTGCCCCCGAGCGGCCTGATGGTGTCACCAGAGCGCACTCCTTCCTGGAAGCGGCCTGGGCCCTGGAGAAGCGGCCACGGAATACCTGCGTGAACCGGGCGCCCATGGCACCTGGAAAGGAATCGGAGGCAAGGACACAACGGCGGTGTTCTGAGCCGAGAACACAGGAAGGAGTTCCGGACGTCATGAGACGTCCTTGTCCCCTTTTTTCTCTGTTGGGTTGAGTTTTGAGAAGCCATTCATTGTCAGGCGAGTAACATGAGACTCTGAGGCCAAATGTGTAACGATTTGCGGCTGAGTGTTCTCTCTGCCCACTCCCTCCCTCGCACTCTGCCTGTGCTCACGCCCCTTTCAGAAGGTGCCTTTGGCCCAGCGATTTGGCCTCCCCAGTCGTCTTCTGGGCGCTGCTGGGCACTGCTGGAGGAATAGGAAGAGGACTTGGGCAGGCGCCAGCCCCATGCAGTAACGCGCGAATGTGACCCCAAGGCACACAGTATGTGCCCCGACCGCCCAGACGGGTGTGGGCAGCCCCGGGCCACACGGGCCACAGCAGAGAGTTGCTGCGCCTCCCTACCCAGCAATTAAGCCGAGGCTGTGAGAGCGACGTGGGCCGGTTGTGTGCCCAGGGCCCCCGGGAATCTGGGATAAGACGCTGGGGGTGCTGCCGTGGGAAAGGCCAAGGGACACCGTCTGGACGGGTTCCCCGAGACCACGTGCTCTAAGCCCCGAATCTGATCCCAGGCAGGGTGCCCCGCCTCTCCCAGCTCTGTCTCTGCTCCCCAGGGGACCTGCTGTCTCCAGCAGACCTGGAGGTGAGCCCAGCCCCTGGCCGCGGAACTGGGAGAGAAAGGCCTTCCTGGGGCCTGGGAGGAGTGTTGCCAGTCAAAGCCTCTGCACAGGCGCTGGCCTCCTTCCGCTGCCTTTGTGTGGCTGCGATGGGAATGGTATCCTGGGAGAGCTGCGAGTGCGAGTGCGTTTTCAGATGGAATGACAAGGAGGAGGAGGAAGAATGGGAGAAGGAGGAGGGAGAAGAGGAGGGACGGGAAACAAAAGGGAGGAAGAGGCAGCTTTGGTCAGCGTGGGCGTAGGCAGAGGAAATGCAGCTCCACGCAAGATGACCTTCTGGAAACCATAATATAAATACACAGTGTAAAAATGCCTCAGCGCAATGGCAATGGGAGAGAAAGAATGATCCCTGGGACAGGCCACAGGGAGGCCTGCTGGGGTCTCAGTGGCCAGAGCTCAGCTGGAGACACCCTGCCTGAGAAGCCACGCCTCTCTGTCTGGCAAGGGAAGAAGAAAAGACTCTCCATGATTGTCGTGCGGGCAGAAACATTTGCAGCACATGTAATCCGTAACTCACACTGGTCTGCCCTGCCTACACCAGGCTCCCCATCCACCCTTACTGCCCATCCAGAGATGTGGGACGAGCTATAGGGCAACCAGCAGGAGCGGTCCTTCCGTGTTCTTCAGCTGGAAAGGTCTCTCGCGCTGCTTGGAGTGTGCTCAGAGAAGAGGATTTGTTCCCTTAATTGATAATGAATATCAGAAAGGTCATCTTTACATTATGAGCTGGGTGGGAATTGTGTGTGTGCCAAGGGTGAGGAAAAAATCACAAAAATAAATGACATCCAGCTCTCTGTGTTTGCATCTCCAGAAGGGGCAGGGAGATGATGAATCCAGGGGGACTGAGAAGCTGGAAGAGGCAGAAATGAAGGGGAGATGACAGAGGGAGAGTGAGAGAGGCAGAGCAAGAGGGGAAAGTGATAAGAGAGGGAGGGAGGAAAGACAGGCCTAGGAGAGGAGGTCCAGAGAGGGAGATAGGCAGGATGGAGGGGAGGGGTGGCCAGGTGGGCTGTTCCCACCCCAGAAGTCCATCCTACCTCCTGGGGCATAAGGGATCATTTTTCAAATACTACACGTGGCCAAAGTGGAGTGCACATAGGATGGTGCCCCTCTCCCTCATTCAACAGTTCCATGGATCCCCATTGACCTCAGTAGTCCAAAACACAGTTCCTCAACATGATTCACCCGACCCTGGATCGTCCAGCACACCAGGACCTACCCCGGCATTTTCCTTGACTAAGCTCCTCCTCCAAAAAGTCTTACCAGATTCCTAAGAGCTTTCTCTATGTGCCGGCCTCCCTGTCTGAGACATCTCACTGTGCTGTAAGTGCCTGTTGAGGTGTCTGTGTCTCCCAGGAGACTCTGTGCTGCCCGAGGGTGGGGACCCATCTTAGTTACCATCACATGCATGCACAGAGTCACCTTTGCATGTGTGTTAGTCCATTTTTCGTTGCTATAAAGGAACGCCTGAGGCTGCGTAGTTTATAAAGAAAAGAGGTTTATTTTGCTTATGGTTCTGCAGGCTGTACAAGAAGCATGGTGTCTGCATCTACTTCTGGTGAGGGCCTCTGAGAGCTTTTACTCATGGTGGAAGGTAAAGGGGGAGTAGGTGTGTCACATGGAGAGAGAGGAAGCAAGAGAGAGAAATCAAGAGAGAGAAAGGAGGTCCTAACTTCTTTAACAACCAGATCTCATGTGAACTAACAGAGTGCGTGAGAACTCACTCATCACTAAGGGGATGGCGCCAAGCCGTGTGTGAAGGATCCACCCCCATGACCCAAACACCTCCCACTACACCCTACTCCAACATTGGGGATCACATTTCAGCAGGAGATTTAAAGAGGACAAACATCCAAACCATATCAGTGTGTATCTGGGATTGGCATGTAGGACATGTTTGTTGAATTGTGTGGAACCATTTAACCTCTTCTAGTAGCGTCGCCACGAAAGGGTGTTCTTCCTTTTTCTTATATTTGGGGAAAAGACCTTAAGGAACAGAGCATCTAGTTCCTGCTGGAGGTTCAATATGGGGAGGGGATAAATCAGCTGAGCCTCAGTTTCCCTTCGGCCATATTTTGGATGGAAAAGTAAAGCATCCGCAGGAGAGGTTCCCTGTGCCCCAGGGCATCAGCAATGGGAGAGTCCCAGGGGCTCCCTCTTCTCTCCCACTGACCTTGCTCTTGACCCTGGGCAGGACGGGAGGGCAGGCAGCTGCACACGGGGATCAGCCTGTCATGCGACCATCACAGAGAGGGCCCTCCAATGAGGCTGACCTGGACACATGTCACCTCAAACAATTTGATGCTTCTTGATGTCTCTGATGACAAAAGGCAAGAGCCAGTGACTTGGGGACATTGCTTCCAGCTGGCCCCCTGACTGGGAAGCCTGGCATGGCATCAGTGGTAGGGGACTGATGAATAGCAGGGGTAACCCAGTTTCCCTCCATATGAGAAGGTGGGAAATTATCAGTGCAGGAAGACAGCTGTGTATGTGCGGGTGTGGGTGTGTGTATGTACATCTATGTAAGTTTGAGTGTGTGTATGAGTGTGTGGTGTGTGTACACACATATGTGTGTGTATGCGTGGGTGTATGAGTGTGTGTATGTATGTGTATATGTGTGTACGCATGTGTGTATGTGTGTGTGAATGTGTGTGTATGAGTGTGCATGTGTGTGTGCACATGAGAGAGAGAGAGAGAGAAATGAAAACCTGGGGATGGTGATGGAGGAATATGGGGTTCTCAGACTTTATTGTTCTCCAGACAGAAAAGGGGAATTATTTTTGTTTCTATGAATATTTTTTCACTTTTCTTACAAAAAAATAATAATCTAAAAATTATTTTTGTGTGTATTTCTTTCCATAAATGGTATCATATGATAGCCATTTGTTCCCGTCAAAATGGATTTGGCAGTGGGCGAGGGAGAGAGAGCCACCTCTCTAGCCGTGCTGATTAAGTGGGCCAGTTGAGGGCAAGGTGACGCACAGCCTGCTCTGCAGGGTGGCTTGGGAGGCAGAGGCTCTTCTGAGACCCCGAACAGGGTGGTGGAGAGGAGGGTGTGGGAGATTTGAACCTGCATGTAAGTGACCATGTTTATTCTATGTTTTCATTGCAGAGTCAGGTGGGGAAGGTGCAGTGTTCAGAACATTCACTGTGCCATTCTCTGTGCCCATCATAGCAATTCCTTCTCTATATTCATGGAACACCTCCTATGGGCAGCACAGTTCCAGGCACTGGGGAGACAGGGATGTATAAAGGAGACAGTCTGCTTATTATATTTTATAACAATATTCTAAAATTATAAACATATATGGATACAGTTTGGCTCTGTGTCCCCACCCAAATCTCACCTTGATTTGCAATAATCCCCACAGGTAATGCGGAGGGACCCAGTGGAAGGTAATTGAAGCATAGGGGCGGGTTTTTCCCATGCTGTTCTCATAATAGTGAATAAGTCTCATGAGATCTGATGGTTTTATAATGGGGATTTCCCCTGTACCAGCTCTTTTGCCTGCCACCATGTAAGACGTCCAGTTGCTCTTCCTTTGTCTTCCGCCATGATTTTGAGGCCTCCCCAGCCATGTAGAATTGTGAGTCCATTAAATCTCTTTCCTTTATAAATTACCCAGTCTTGAGTATGTCTTTATTAGCCACATGAGAACTGACAAATACATGTACTGAGTAGTATATTTTATAATAAAATACGATATTGTCTATCATAAGCATTTGTTTATTGTTTTATTTAATGGTAATAATAATAATGACTTTCATTAATGAACCTCTCATTATGTTCAAGGCTTTGCCTCCATCATTTGCTTTAATCCCCACAGTAGTCTTTTATGGGGATATTCAATATCTTCATTTTACACACATGAAAACTGAGGCTCCTGGAAAGCAAGTGGCCCAGGCTGAGACTGAGTGTAGGACCAGACTTTCAATCTCAAGAAGTCTAACCACCATGTTTATTATGCGTCAGAGGGTCTCAGAGTATAAACCCTAGGCCCCTCTCTGAGCGTGCTGGCATTCAGGGGCTGACTGCTCTAAAATGCCTAAGTCCCAGGGAGGGTCGGCACACACATCAGGGAAGCCCGGTTTCATGCAAGACGCCCTGCAATTAGTCAGTCCCTGCTTTTTGATTTAATTCTTCCCCTAATGTGTGTTCATCATGTAACTCAGGAAAGATTGGTATTCAGGGAAGGAGCATCAAAGATGGTAATTAACTGTCTCTGCTGATGTGCTCAGTCTCTGGGAACAGACCTGTTTGATTCCGCAAAGGAAATCATTGGTATTTTAACAGGAGGCAGGAAACTTTTGATTAGCGAGTGATAGATAAACAGATCGATGTCTCTGCTGGCGACATTTTCAACTTCATTATTGTCACTGGAAAAGAGATGGGGGTGGAGGGAAGATGAGAAGAGGTCCTGGTGGGTCCTCCAGGGTCTGAAGGTGGGGAGGGGCTTGCAGGGGAGGGGGCAGTGCCAGGCTGGGCACGGGGCCTGGGGCTGGCAGGCTTGGGGCCTTAGGAAATCAAGGCTGGGCCCCTGTCCCTGAATGGGGGTGGTGGGAGGGGAAGACTCCAAAGGCCACTGCTGCGCCGCTTTAGAGCTGCTACAGACAGGGGCCTGAGGAGATTCTGCTGGCAGCGGAGCTTTTCCGTGATCGTCTAAACCTGTGTTCCCAGCCTCTGCAGCACCCCCCGCTTGATTGCTGCTCTCTCAAGGTCAGGGGGAGTTAAGACCAGAGATTATGCAGTGTCAGTCGCGCCTTTTTGAAATATGACTCAGTGTAATCTCTTTCCACACCAGAGGAGAGATGCCAAAATCGCACTTCAATCTCTAGCTCGCAATGGGCTTATTGGGATTTTAGCAGGGCTCTGGCTAGATAAGACCGTTTCTTCTCCCAGGGTGCCCTTTTACAAACTTTGGATAAGTGAGGCCATAACTTAGCGAGGGCACATTTCCAGGTGTCGGGGACCCTGTGCCCAAGCTGACAGAGCAGGGGCCGGGCCACCCAGTACCATTAGTCCCGGCACCAGGACAGGAGGGACAAGTGGGCTCTTGCAGTATGTGTCTCCCCCTGACAGCCACACACGCGCAAAAATCCCAGCTCATCTTCATCTTTCTGACCCTCAGTGTCCTCATGTGCAAGATAGAAATCAGCAGGTTCCCCTCTCAAGGTCATGCTGACGTTTAGCAATGACGTAGAAAAAGCCTCTGGCCCCTTAATAGGTGCTGATCAGTGGGAAGTCCATTCTGTTTTCCCGGGTTTGACCTTTGTGTTTTTAGATACGTCGTGGAGGGTGGGGGAAAAGTAAAAGGCAGCCAGAAAGTTCCATGATGGTTACCTGGGACACATAGATAGCTGGCAATCTGCCAACCCCTACCTTCCCCAAGCACATTAGAGACATCCACCTGCAATGCAATCCTCCCCAGAGACATCGAGTCTCTGTGGTTCAGTCACTATATGGTGCATGTGTCTGCTACCTTGACTCATTGGCTAAGCTTGACTCGCTGCCCAACTCCTTGGCCAGGAGAGACGGTGTTCAAACAATTGGAGAATCTCATTGACTAAGCCTGACTCACTGCTCCACTCATTGGCCAGGAGAGACAGTATTCAAACAATTAGAGAATCTCATTGGCTAAGCTTGACTCACTGCCCCACCCATTGGCAGAGCCCTTGGTTGGTGAAAGGAAAGGGGTTGAGGGGAGCGGATGGTGAGGAGGTGCTTGCTGGCAGCGAAAGAGACAATGAGTATGTTGTTCTGGAGCCAAGATTCCAGGCTTTGGGTTCCTGCTTCCTCATGTTGGTGCCTTGAGTTTTCCCCTAAACTCTCTCCTTCTCTTGCTTTTTTCCCTCCTCCCGTGTGTGCTTCCACTCTGCCTTAAGAATCCGTGTTATGGAGAGTTTGACTGCACAGACCTTGGGGTCCAACAGCTCTACAGTCACATCCTGGCTCTGGGAGTCGTGAGCTCAGTGCAGATCCCTTAGCTGAGCCTCACCTACGAAGTCCATCGCCTTGTATGGCTGTTAGGAGGTTGAAATGAGATCATGCGTACAACATGCTTAGTTCACTGCTCAGCACAAGGTGAGGGCTCCATAAATGTAGGTATAGCAGCAGCTGTTCCTACCGACCCATTTCCCTCCTTAGGGCTTGGAGAGATACTTCCTAGTCACTTGATAGGGCATAAGCAGATACAGAGTAAAGTGGGATTCTTAGGAAAATCATCTTTCCTGAGCTCATTGATGACCCTTGTCATGGCCAGTTATTGTTTGTTGCCTAACATCCATCCCTTCTGTCTCCCTACTCCATTTATGGTGAGAACAATGAATGGCCTTTCCACAGTCCTCTGGTTGGTAGGACTGTCAATCAAGTGCTCTGCCAATGGGTGGGGCAGGGAGTTAAGCTTAGTCAATGGGATTCTCCTTTTGTTTGAATGCTGTCTCTTCTGGCCAGTGGGTGGGACCATGAGTTAATCTTAGCCAATAAGATTCTTCTATTGTTTGAACCTGTCTCTCCTGGCCAATGGATAGGGCAGCAAGTCAAGCTTAGCCAATGAGATTCTCCTATTCTTTGAACGTCTCTCTCCTGGCCAATGGGTGGGATAGTGAGTCAAGCTCAGCCAATGAGATTCTCCTATTGTTTGAGCCTCTCTCTCCTGGCCAATGGGTGGGTACCTGGTCAGAGCTCAGCCATTAAGATCCACAATCTCAGCCAGGCCGGTGGCTTAAGCCTCTAATCCCAGCACTTTGGGAGACCAAGGCAGGCAGATTGCCTGAGGTCAGGAGTGTGAGACCAGTCTGGCCAACATGGTGAAACCCCCGTCTCTAGTAAAAATACAAAAATTAGCCGGGCGTGGTGGCGGGCACCTATAATCCCAGCTACTTGGGAGGCTGAGGCCAGAGAATGACTTGAACCTAGGAGGTGGAGGTTGCAGTGAGCCAAGATCCTGCCGCTGCACTCCAGCCTGGGCAACAAAGCAAGGCTCTATCTCAAAAAAAAAAAAAAAAAAAAAAAAAATTCACTGTCTCAAGATGAAAAATGAATGGTTAGTGCTTGGTTCCAATCTCATCTCAGCAGACTTTGTATAGGCTCTTGCTGCCCAGGTCCCTCACAGCTGCCCCTTTTGAGCCTAGCACTTTGGCTGATTCTGAGAGCTACTCCACACCTTTCAAGAGGGGTCCCCTCTGTGCCTAGGCCAGCCAGGGTCAGTTTCTGTTGCTTGTCTCCAAAGAGCCTTGACAAGGCCCAGCCTGTCTCCCTCAGGTATTAAAAGAAGGAGGTGGAACCAAGGACGAAGAGCACTCCTTGGGTTATCCGTGATGAAGAGAGGAAGAACAATCCCCTGACTTCCTCCCCGTCCCCTCAGTCACCCTCTTCTCCCTCATCCTACAGTGAGGGGTGACCCACAGGAAGTCATCATGGGAAGGGGTCAGGAACACTGTGTGAGCAACCTCAGACCCCTGAAAGGCTCTTCTAAGAGGGTCCTTAGCTTTGCCCTCTTAACGAATCCCCAATCCGTTACTCAAAGCTCTGGTGCTAAGATTCATCTTGGATCTCCTCCTGCCTTCACTTATATTTTGTTATTGTTCTGTTCTCTGTCTTATCTCCCAGTAGCTATTTCCCAAGATTCACTGAATTCAGACATTGGCAACTTCCTGGCAGGAGCTGCCTCTGGTAGGAGGAGGGGAGCTGCCACGGCCAAGGGGATTTGCTGCGACTTTCCTCTTCTCCAAAAGTTCCCCCAAACCCTCAGTGGCAAGCAGAGTGTATGTAGGTGGGCGGGGCCTCCCACTCCTTTTCCCTTTGGTCTCTGAAGGCTTCCAGATCCTCATGGCACCCAGACCTACTTAGGGCAGCTGCACTAGCCCTGACCCTGGCTCAGAGTGAGGCTTGGGGGCGAGAGGGGGCTGGTCTCCCTTCTGATTGCCTATTGACCCCTGAATCATTAGCTGCTTGGAATCAAATGTTCCTGACCGGCCGGCTCTGGTGGGCACACAGCCATGGGATCAGTCAGGCCTGCCTGATATATCTGTGGCCCAGCTCATTCAAAATCAATGCCATGATCCTCTCAAATGGAGCCTCCCTGGGAGAATGCATTGATTTCTGGGCCATAAAGAATCGAGTGCCTCCAAACTGCAATGCTGAAATTCCCATTGTCTTTTTGGCGCCTGCTGGGGGCCAGATGCGATATTTCTCCCCACTTCTTTGGGGAGCACGCCACTGTTTTTAGAATATGGTGATGGCTAACACTAGACTACCCCATGAAGGAGAGGGAGAAGGCCATGACTCTCTCATCCCCTGCACATGGGACAGGCTGGGCTCTTAAACATCCCCCAACCCTGTTTCAGAATTGCTATTATAATTTTTTTCTCCTTCTCTGTGTTGTAAAAACCATTTTCAAGTCACCAAACCCAAATCAAGTAGCAAGAAAGGAAACATTTTAGCTTAGGTAACTTGGAATTCTGGCTTTAGGAGCAGCTACATTCTGGAGCTAACATAATGTTGTTGGCCAATGGGTGGGGCAGCAAGTCAATCTTAGCCAATGAGATTCTTTTATTGTTTGGACCTCTTTCTACTGGCCAGTGGGTGGGCACCTGATCAGAGTTCAGCCATTAAGATCTGCTGACCCCCTCTCTCACAGCCTCTCAGCTCTGCTCTCCTTTGCTTGGTGCCATTCTCATAGTAGCATGATGGTGGCCAGCTGCCCCAGGCTGATCTGTACCCTCAGGTTTAAGTTCAGTGAAGAGAATGTCTCTTCCCTGATAATGCTAATGATAATCCTGGAACAGACTCTGTTTTTCTCTGATTTGCCAAGATTTGGACTCATACCCATCCTTAAATCAACTCTAATATCTGGGAAGATGTGATGCTCAGATCGGTCAGACCAAGGTCGCATGATTGTTGAGAGTCAGCCCCACTCAAACCGTGTGGACCCAGTGTGTGTGGGGTGGTTCCTTAAAGCAGCATCTGTTGCTTTAAGAATAATGGGATGGGTGCCGGGCAGGCAGAAATGTCTGCTGCGTGCCTTAACTCCAAAGCCTAGCTGTGGGGCACAGGGTGTTTCCGGCCCTTTCTGATACCATTAGGGCTAGAAGAACCTCATTCAACTCTTGAGGGGACAGGTGGAGCTCCACTGACAAGGAGCGGTGGCTGTATCTGAGTCCAGCTGGGCTGTGTGCTTTCCTTTTTCCTCACCTGACCCTGTCCTGGCCTCACATTGCAGGCAGCCAATAATGACAGTTTCTCTCATGCCTGGGGTCGGAGGGTGGCCATTGGTCAAAGAGCACTTGGGGCACTTGGCAGAAAATGGAAAATGCCTTTGATCTGGTGGGAAGAGTCAAACATTTAGCATCAAGTTACAGCCAAGGGCTTTGAAGTTAGGCTAGTCCTGAGTTCAGATCTCACCTCAGCCACTTCCGTGGGCAAATGTTGTAGCTTCTCTGTGGCTCAACATTCTCACACGCAAGGGGATAATGATGGTAATAATGATGGGTGACATAGAATACGCTGTGTGCCTTAAATAACGTGTGTGTGTGTGTGTGTGACCTTATTGAAACTTCACAGTAATCCTATGGTCCAAGGTACTGTTCTTTGCATTTTACAGATAAGTTATAGGAATTTGAGGCACAGAAAGACTAAGTCACTTGCCCAAGGCCACACAGCTTGAAAGTGGCAGAGCTGAGATTTGAAACCAGGCAGTCTAGCTCTAGAATCCAAGCTCCTACTACTAAACTATACCCACTTGACCAGCCTAGTGTGCAGAATAAATGAGGCACTGCACACAAACAGCTTATCATGGTGCCTGGCGTTTGAAAGTGCTCAGGGGATGTCTGCAATCCCTCCCTCTCTCTGCTGACCTGCAACCTCACAGGCAGGGTTGGCCATCACGCCCCAAGTCCACGTGAGCTGGATTCGCAGCATTGTAGGGTTTCCATGGCAGGCTGGGCAGAGCAGGCAGCACACTGCCCTGCAGCTCCCAGCTCCCAGCCACACACACCAAAGACTCATTGTTGGAGGCTCCTGTTTGCCCATTTTGCCCATCACCAAGCAACAGGGGTGCTTCGGGGAGGTTAAGTGAAGGGAAAATGGAAATGGCTTTGGAAACAAAGAGCCGACTTGAGAGAGGTGTTTATCTACAGGATCTGTGATTTGTAGGTACCTGGCAGGGTTGGGATAGTTGGCTCTTTGTAGCTCTAGTGGGGAGTTAGCATCAGACTGGGTATGGAGGCCTCAGGAGGCAATGTCAGAGGTCCAGAAGCTGATGACTGCCTCACCGGCTTGCAGTGGCTGCAACTCTAATGGGGTTGAAGACCATGAAGCCCATCTTTAAGCACATTCAGATCATGAACTCTCAAAAGGGACAGTCCGATTTCTGAGACCATCTTCCATGACCTGCGGAGGCTCCGAGCTACAGAAAGACCCTTCTAAGGCCCCCACTCTCTTTTTCCAAGGTGACCCTGGCCTTGAATGGAAAGCTCTGTCTCCTTCTACCCATGATGGAAGGTGCTTATTAACAAAAGTGGGACTCACTGCTGATTACCTTCCCCACCCCATTAATTTTCATTTTTCCTGAATCCTTTGAGGCAGGCTGTGGGCCGAGGCAGTGGGGACCGGCGTGTACACGTTACACTGAAATGCACCGTGGTGACTTGCTTCTGATTTCTAAGTTAGAACATCTTATCATTTGGCCAGGGATTTTTCTGCTCAGTGTTCTGGCCACACACCCACCCTTATTTCTCATCAGCTACTTTTCCTCTTTCCCCCATATAACCAGAGCCCTTAGCTCCAGCCCCTCTGACAGCCGCACTGAGAAAGCACAGGTTAGAGTACCTTCTCACACCAGGCAGAGAGAGCTCAGCCGTGGGAGAAACCAGCACAGCCCCCAGTCTGAACAGCAGCTGACTTCTCCTTTGGGCAGTTTGCTGTGGGGAACTGATCAGCAGGGTGTCTCCTGGAACAATATTTCAGCAGGTAAAGGTGTGTCCATGGAAATTCTCAGCACTCACATCGCATCGGAGAGCATTTACTGACTTCAGATCCCTGGGTCCAGTCTTCAGGGGCTAGTTTCCATTATTCTAGACTCTAGAATCTAGAATATGGTCCAGATATTGGGTGTCTTCTAAAAGTATCTCAGACGATTCTAACATGCAGCCAGGCTTGAGAACTCTTTGTCCGTAGCCTCTTCTCCCTTAAGTGGGTGAGTGCATGACTTACTCATCTTCTCCCAGGGAAGCTTTTAGTACTGTACCTGGACGTCACAAAGGAATAAATCCCTAATGGTGAAATACAGGGAAAGTCAAAGCAGTATATTGGACAGAGTGGTGATGGTTTGCTTATCTCTTGAGTGGTATACATTCCCCTGCAACTCACGAGGCAAGCCCTTGTTGCCATAATTTGCATTTCTGCCTGTCTTTAGAAGGCATGTGCCCTGATAGGGAGGGATTAGACTGTGCTTTTTTCCTTTTCTTCACTGGGAAGAGTTCTCAGGTACATGGACAGACAATCTCCTTGAATTTGTTGAGAGTATCCTTTACCCTATCTTTCCAAAAGATGTCTAGAATAGAGTCTAGAAAAGAAGAAATTAAGCCAGAGTCTTGTGGTCAGCATGGGGGAAGAAGGGGGAAAGTGGGTCTGTGAGGGTGGACGGGGGAACTGGCCCAACCTGGGGATCATGGAGCCACATTCCAATTCTGGAGAAGCCAAGTGCTCAGATGGCTGGGTGGACACATGGGAACCTGAGCGTCTCCTGATGGGCCTAAGATGGGTACTTCTCCTGCATTGCTTTCTTCTGCATGGAGGCTGAGAAAAGGTCTCTGATTCTGTTTTGAGCCCCTCATCTTTGAGGCCTTATTCTCAAGATCTGGTGGCTGTGAATCTTTGTTTCTGTTTCCTGTGCTTGCTGAGGGCACGCTCTCACCCATTCTCTCTCTTGTCTCCGCCCCTCAACCTGTGATTGGAAATCAGGACCATACATCACCTCCTGGGGCCTTCAGAGGGTCTGCAGTGAGCTGTGAAGATTTAGGGACCTGGGCATGCCTGGATGTCAGGGGATGGTCCTTGGGCTGATGGACCCCAGAGGACATACTTGCTCCTTTGTCCTTTCAGCAAGCTGGGTGCTAGAGAATGTCCAGAAGCAAGAAGACATGGTCCCCATGCTTATGACCCTGCAGTCCAGTTTCCCTCCCCATGGAGGCTCTTCCCAGTTCCTCAGGCACCCCTGGTTCCCGTTGGGGTGTTCTCACCACGATTCCCTCTGCTGGCTGGAACACTTTTTCTCTGCCTTTCTCTTGGTTGAGATTCCTTCACTCCCTTCTTGCTTTGACACACCCTGCCTGGGGACCCACCCTGAAGGCTCTAGCTAAGCACCGACCCCCTCCTGACCCAGTGCCTCAGTTTCCCTTGTCTCTGTACCCTGCATGTTTCCTTCATGACACACATTCCATTTGTTATCTATTTACTTGTGTGTTTCCTTCTCTAGGGTCTGTTTCCCCCACTGGACTGGAAGCTCCAAGAGGGCAAGACCCATACCTGACCCATACCAGATTGTGTCCTTACTATCTAGCACAAGGCCCACATAAGAAAGGCCCTCGGAAGATAACTATGATATTAAATAAACAGACGAATAGTTAGATCCTCTCAAGAAAAATTCAAAGATTAAAATGCTATAATGCTGAAAGATTGAGAATTTGTAGCTGTGGGGAAGCAGAAGAGTTCTGCTGATACGGGGACACCAAATATCACAAATCAATGCTAACAAGAGATAATAATAGAAATCTAGTGTGTGTGTGTGTGTGCATGTGTGAGTGCGAATGTGTGTGTGTGTGTGTCTTCCTTTATACTGAGCAGTATATTGGGTCATTATTTTAGAAACATCATGAAAACGAACTTCATTTA
Source organism: Macaca thibetana thibetana (assembly GCF_024542745.1). Lineage (NCBI taxonomy): Eukaryota > Metazoa > Chordata > Mammalia > Primates > Cercopithecidae > Macaca > Macaca thibetana. Next base: position 37,781,997 of record NC_065597.1, on the reverse strand, counting down.
AGTGTTAATTATCCCCATTTTAGAGATGGAGAAGTTGAGGCTCAGAATGGTTAAGTAATTTGACCCAAGTCACATGACTAGTAAGTGGGAGCATTACCTGGGCAGTCCTGGAGAAACAGCTGGGACAACAGAACAGCTGCAAGAGCTCATTATTTTCCTAAGCAGAAGATAGCTGAGAAAGCTTAATATTGTCTTACAAACAGTTTCATTTAGCCTCTTTATCTCTATGTGGGTGTGCTAGCTTACAAGGACTGCAGATGGCCCAGGAACCTCAGGACCCCCTGCCAATTATCAGAGGAAGATAAGGCCTGTTCAAAACCAGAGCTAACAGGAGCCAGTGACTCCTCGTTACCTTTAAATCATTAACATATCATCATAATTCGAAAATCCCTGCCCATAGAAGAAAATCGCTGTTGTTTTCTGAACATGAATCATAAGAAGGGACATGTTAATGATTTGCGCCTGCAAATCTGAAGTTCCTTCTTGCACAAACTTACAAAACTCCCCACCCCATATCTGACTCCTTAAAATCCTCCAGCTTCCCACGGCGTGGGGAGGAGGAGGTGTCTTGGGAGCAAGAGCCCACTCGCTTTCTCTGGCCAAATAGCAAATCCTGCTTGCCTTTCCCTGCCATCAACTGGGTGTTCTTTCTTTCTGGCTGATACAAAAGTAGGGAAAGAACTGAGTCTACCAATGACTGAAGGGCTGTAATTTGAATTCTGCTTTTTCTCTGATTCCGGAGTCCATGCTCTTAACTGTCATACAATTTAGAAACCAAACGCAGAAAACTGATGCTGGAGAAGTGGCTCTCATCCCTTGGGGCCATTTTTGGTTGTTTTGTTATCAGCAGTGGGGACCAGAGATGCACATGTGCAGGACGGCCGGAGAGAGCTGAGGATGCCAGAGAGGCGCCCACGCACGGGGGCGGTGGGCAGTAGACTCTCTATGCAGTGATGACTATGTAAGTAAAGGCAGTGTAAGGCCTATACACTACTCTGGAAGCTTTGGGTCCAGGCTTTCTGAAATAGACCAGACACCTCAGTGGTGCAAGTGATATAGGAGGCTGCATAGGTCTCAAGTTCGCCTCCAAAGAGCATCAGAATGAAGGCAGCAGAATAGAGGTGCGAGGAGGCTGGGTAAGACAAAGCAGAGGCGCAGGCCTGGAGGTGAGTGTTCAACACTACTGACATCTTTGCTCAGGATCGAGGTGCACAGCTCGGGGGTTCCGTAGTAGGACTGACAGTCCCATGGATGGAGTCAGGACCTAGACAAAGCAGATGGGTGCCCAGTCACAGAGCATCTGTCTTGGAGTTCATTTATTCATTCATTCACCACATATTTTTTGAGCACGTACTTCGTGCCCTGTGCTGCTCTAGATGAGTGGGTAGAGCACTGAGCAAGGGAGATGCATCCCTGCCCTCATGGAGCCAACGTTCTGGTGGGAAGAGGGCAATAGCATAAACACAAATGAGATCACGCCATGAAGAAATAAGTCACAGTGATGTGGTAGAGAAGGGCTGGGGTGGGATGGAGAGAGAGACTGGGAAGCAACTTTGGTGGGAAGTCAGGAAGGCTTCTCTGAAGAGGTGACATTTGAGCTAAGGCAGGCATAAGATAAGATATCTTTAGCTGTAGCTATAAATGTAGATAGAGATAGAGATATACCTAGCAGTGCAACCGTACATGGGACCCACAAAGAGCAGTCCCGTCAGAGGAACAGACTTGGCAGACTCTCGGAGGTTAAAACAAGCTTGGTGTGCAGGGAACAAAAGGAACACCCGCTGTAGAGCACATGTGGGTATGAGAATAGCCTAGGGGACCAAGTCCTGTAGAGGCTTGCAATTCCAAGTGCAACGGAAGGGTTTTAAACACAGGTGCAAGAAGACCTGATTTATCACTTGTTTTCTTTTTTGTAGAGACAGGGGTCTCACTATGTTGTCCAGGTTGGTCTTGAACTCTTGAGCTCAAGTAATCCTCCCACCTGGGCCTCCCAAAGTGCTGAGATTACAGGCATAAACCACCGTGTCCAGCCTGATTTATAATTTTTAAAAATCACTCAGGGCTGGGTGCAGTGGCTCACGCCTGTAATCTCAGCACTTTGGGAGGCTGAGGCGGGTGGATCACTTGAGGTCAAGAGTTCGAGACCAGCCTGGCCAACATGGTGAAAACCCCACCTCTACTAAAAATACAAAAATTAGCTGGCTATGGTGGTGCACGCCTGTAGTCCCAGCTACTCAGGAGGCTGAGGCACAAGAATCACTTGAAACTGGGAGGTGGAGGTTGCAGTGAGCTGAGATCGCACCATTGCACTCCAGCCTGAGTGACAAAGTGAGACTCTGTCTCAAACAAACAAACAAACAAACATCACTTGATTGCCTTGTGGAAAACAGACTGAGGTGGGTGAAAGTAGAAGCAGGGCGACTGACCAGGAGGCTCTGGGGAGGATCTCCCGCGTGTCCAGGCTGAGTGTTGCTGGCTTGGTGTGGCAGTGGTCATCAGAAGTGAGCCAATTCAGGATGTGTTATCGGTGGAGCTGCTGGCTGTTCTGGGACCCTTCCCCTCTAGGGAGGCTCTTATTAGCAGGAGCAACTCCAAAAGGGTCCCGAAAGGTAACGGCCTCCCCTTCCACACCAGCCTCCCTGCAGGCCCTGGCAGCATCCGGAGTTAGCAGCGCCGCCTTTGTCTTCGGTCTGCTCTGGTGTTTGTGATTAAATCGATCTGCACATAATTGATGTTGCTTCTCACCAACCTGCAAACTGGACCCGTATCACTGAGGCTGCCCTGCTCCCCACAGCGCAACTACTCAACAGAATCCTCCCCCTTTCCCTCTCCCAGACCAAGAGTGGGGGAAATACAGCACCCTGTAACAACAACAAAATTCTTGGCCCCTATAATTTTTATGATTTCGAAAGAGTGTCGGCCAGGGTTTCAAGACAGCACATGTTCCCAGAACATAGGCCTGGCTTTCAGATGGTGCAGGCATTATCCTATTCAAATCACAAACAAATAAATCATCACTCCCCACCATCTCCAGTTAGTCGCAACGGAAATTAGAAGAGCTTACATATTCACTGTAGTCGGGTTCTGTCAAATTGGAAATGCTTATGATAATCGCGACGCAGCATAGATGCAAAGTTGTGGCGTGTTAAACAATTATGAGGTTTTTAAAGGAGAAGCTTGTTTGGTTCTGAGAGACAGATTCTCACCATTGGAACTTGCTTTTGCCTTTGCATAATATGGATGTAATTTAAAGTATCCCTGGGTGCTCTCCTTGTGCTATTTATTTAAGGTATTTATACAAGAATAAACTCTATCGAGATGAGGCAGCGTAGCTTGAGGAGGGCTCCGATAAAGCCAGAGTGATATTGATTACAATTGCAGAAGATTGTGGTGTCAGGTCACCTTCCCACCATTGATTGTTGATTGCTCTATAACGCACGCCCCCTCCCTGCTGCCAGTCACAGACACATTAATTGTGGGGACAAATTTAATCATTGCTCACTTGGAGTACTGTTGCAATTCCAAGCCATTTTTCACACACAGTAAACTTGTGGTCAGGATGCAGAAAGAGAATTGTGAGAGCAGCATGCTACTGCAGAAAGACACAACATATTTCCATCCTTTAATGAATAGAGCTGGAAGGATAGTTAATTCTCTCTGATTAAGCTATGGCTGTGTCTGAGTGTTGGGCTAGGCAGAAAAATCCAGGATTGACTCTTTTTACTGCTAGGAAAATTCTCCTGTCTTTGTCAAGATCAGCTGGCTCCTACCCTCTGGGTGGTGATAGCAGAAAATAAGACAGCCTTGCAGGTGATCTACCTGCTTCCTTAACCATGACAGCAGGAGCCAGGCCAGCAATTACCACTGTGGTTGCTGTTAATTTGTTGGGGAACACACACACACACACACACACACACACACACACACACACACACACAGACACACACTAACAAAACACTTTTGGACTGCAAAGATTTTAATCTTGCCAGTATAGATAGCTAATTGAATCCTTAACTAACTTTGTAAAGCAGGATTTAAATCCTGACCAGTCCAGGTTTTCTTACTGTAATGAAAACAGCACCAACATCATGTTGTAAGCAGTCATTCATTTTTGTATAAGTATTTTGGTGCTAGGTCCTGGGAATTTAGGAGTGAACAAGATGTTTAAGATCCCTGCCTTCACAGAGTTTATGTTCTAGAAAGAGCAGTGGTTTTCAAGTTTTAGCCTGTTTCGGAATTACCTGCAGGGCTTGTTAAAAACCCCAGTTTCTGAGGTCCAATCCTTGAGTTTCTGATTCAATAGGTCTAGAGTGGGACTCAGGACTTTGCGTTTCTAACATATTTCTAGATGCTACTGATGCTGCTGGCCCAGTGAACCCCACTTTGAGAACAACCACTCTAGTTTGGACAGTGGATTTCAATTCTGGTTGCACATTAGACTCACCTTTGGAAAGCTTTTGAAAAATACCAATTTCTGGAGGCATTTACTTGGTCTGAGCTGGAGTCTGGGCATTGGTGTCTTTCGAAAGAGCACCCCAGGTGATTCTATTGAGCAGCTGGGTTCAATAGCACATTTCCTAATCTAAAAATGAGGAATAGAGGACAGAAACATTTAGCATAGGAGCTAAGAGTCTGACAGCTGTCGTTTGGCACTCCAGTTCCATTCCTAGGCCTGGCAATTTTCTTGTTCTTCCTGCACCTCCATGTCCTCATCTATAACAGTAAGAATGTCCAATTCATAAGCCGTTGTAAGGATCAAGGGAAGTAATATATATGCCTGGCATACAGCAAGCCCTCAGCACATGCTAGCTTTTAGTACTGTTTTTAGAGTGGTGCACACAGCAGGGCTTTGCCAATTTCAATTTAATTGCTTGGTATATTTCCAGCTAAATTCCTTGCCTGTTAAGATACCAGCAGAGGTTTTTCTCTATTTGTCTTTCTTAGACCTGCCATTTGCCCTGATGAGGAATCCTGCCGGAGGAATCCCTGCCACCTTCCTTCTCTTTCTTTATTCAAACACCATATATAATCAGGTCGGCAGCCTTCTCCAACAGCCCTAACTTCTTCGCAAAAGTGCCTTGTTTGCAGCTGTGGAAACATTCGTCATCCAGTGTAACTAAGCAAAACACCCTGCCCTGGGACGTATCTGATACACACACTGGCGGTACAGTGCCAGGAGTGAAAATGGTACCCGAGAATAATTCCCCAAATGAGCCACGGGCACGTAGTGAAAGCCATTGGAAGCCAGAGGACCCATTTTCAAAACGGTGACTGGCAGTGAAGTTCACTCCTCTCTCCATAGCTTTCTCGTGACCTGCTGTGGTTTGTGCTGTGTGAGATTTTAAAAAGTCATTCATTTGGGGGTTGTTAGGGAGTGGGGGTGGGAGTGGCTGGGTGTTGGGATTGACAGGACCCTGGGGAAAGGGGCTGTGTGTCTGTGCCCATGAGGATGGCATGCAAGACAAGGCAGCAACCCCGGCTGGTGCAGGAAGGTGATTTGGGGCAAGTTTAGGGTTCAAGAGGGTGGGGCAGGGAAGAGAATGTGCTCTCTTGAATTAGCCTCATTGGATCTCACATAAGCTAAATATACACATGGCAACAGCCCAGACCAGGAATCCAGGCGAGTCTGGGGGTGGGGAAGGCAAGGAAGTGCTTACAGAAGCTCTCATAACACAGATCGACTTGCCTTTGCCTCTGGTTACCTGGGGGACAGGACACCCTCCTGCTGGGTTATCCACTCATTTAGCCTAGTGGTGGAGAATGCCATCTCCAGGGTCAGAATTGACTCTAGGCTTGAGTCACTGCCTCCTCTGGATAGGTTGTGTGCCCTTGGGTAAGTGCCTCACCTAGTTGAGTTTGTTTCATTTGTAAAATGGGTACACTGTAATAATTGGACAGGGTTATCACAAGGAGTCAGTGAGATTATGTTTGTAAAGTTCTTCATGTCCTGCCTGGTGCTTGGTAACTACTATGCTTCATCCAATCTGCAACATTTTATTTGTTGAGTGTAGCTTAACAAATATGTGCCTATCCCTGCTCTGGGAATTGGACATACAGCTGTGAACAAAGGCAGCAAGACCTCTGCCTCAAAAAACGTACATTCTGGTACAGAGAGGATGCATAAACAACAACATAAATAAATAAGGGAAAAGGGTAACACTAAATGCTCTGCTGATCGTCACAATCGGGTGCTGTCACAGGGAATGACGAGGCCCACTTTCCACTGGGTGGCAAGATAAGGCTTCTAAGGGTGGGGGCATGGAAGCTGAGCTTCACATCATAAAGAGGCAGCCATGCAAGTAACTGGAGCAATGGCATTCCAGGCAGGGGGACCACAGTGTGGAAAGGCTGGAGTCTGGAGTGTGGAGGGACAGAAGGGGGCCAGAGTAGCTGCCACAGAGGGACCTAGGGGAAGAGTGGAGGGATGTGACATGATGGGAAGAGGCAGGAACCTGCTGGCGTAGGGCCCCATGGGCTCTGGGAAGGGCATTGGATGCTCTTTTGAGTGCAGTGGGAAGTCACAGGAGAGTTTGAACAGGGAACAAAGGAGAGAGTGACTTGGTTTGATTTCTATTTTTTAATTCAATTTTTAATTTTGAGTAGTTGTAGATTCACATGCAGTTGTGAAGAATAACACAGACAGATTTTTGTACCCCTTACCCAGTTTCCCCCAATGGCAATATCTTGCAACTAAGTATAACAACTATACTTGCAACTATAGTATAACATGGCAACTAAGATATTGACACTGATACAGTTGTGATACAGAACATTTCCATCCCATCCAGGGTCCCTCATGTTGTCTCTTATTCCCACACCTGATTCCCTTCTCGCTTCCTCCTCTCTAACCTCTGACAATGAATCTGTTCTCCATTTCTATAGTTTTAGCATTTAAAAATTATTTTATTTTTATTTCAATAGATTTTTAGTTTTATCATTTTAAGATGATCCCTGAGGCTACTGTGGGACAATGGATTGCAGGGGGTGGGAGTGGAATGCAGACTCCAGGGAGAGGGATCCTGCTACCTTCAGAGCGAGGACCTGCCGGTAGCTTGGGCAGCCCCTGTTGACTTCTCCTCCCAGCCCACTCTCACTTAAGGTGAGAAGCAGAGAGCAAAACATCCCGTTCAATCTTCCCATCATGGGAGTCCTTCCCACTGTGCCTCCGCCTGCTTCAGTGAAGCCAGCTGAGATGCAGCTGGAGGGGAGACCCTCCTGTTCACAGACACCCAAAGCCCCTGCTTTCTTTCAGGGAAGTAGGACACCAGCCTTGAACTGCCCGGCCTAGAAAGCAGCTTCCTGAACAAGCAGGTTTGCCTGGGGATGGAGCTGGGGCTGGTTTCCAGGGCTTTTCTGGATCACTTCTGCTCTTGGAAGCAAGCACATCGCCAACATGTGTGGGAAACATGCACACTCTACCCGATGCCCAGACGCCTGGCCAACTGTTAGGAAGTTGCTCGGAATGTTTCTCCCATCTTGCTAGGTCCATCTGCTTTGGATCCTAGAGGAGCTCAAGCCCAAATGTCTGACTGGCTCTGTCCTCAGCCCTCTGGCCCTCTTGTCGGCTAAGTTCTCTTTGAAGACCAGACCATGGGCCTTTGGGATAGACAGGATTTAGGAAGACACGAGGAGGAATGTGGCCATTGGGAAAGCGTCTCTTGTCCAAGCCGGGTGGCATAAAATTCCCTTGGCAGGTTATCAGGCTTGGGTTTATCAAACTAGGCTTCTGGGAGCCCCCGCTCCCTGGTCTGTCTCATGTAACCAGAGAACTTGATCTTCCATTAAAATAAATTTCTGCTCCTCATCTGGTCTCCTACATAAGCGCCCCCTCCTGCAGCTTGAAAAAATTCCCTCCCCACTCTGTGCTTTTTTGAGCCAATCTTTGTATTTCTTCAATTTTTATAGCTGACCATTTTGTACGTGAACTAAGTACTAAACAAGCATTATTATCGCTTTGTGCATAGTGCACCAGAGGCATAAATCCCACATTAACCTCATGCTAAAGAGCGGCTGAATGCATTTTAATAAATGTCCCAAATGGTTTCAATGTCTAGTAGCCAAACGGAATAAAAAATGCACACACATTATAGGATGTTATGAACCTTTCTATCAAAAGTAATAATAAACAGACTGCTTGTTGGGCTGGGCGATTGGGTTACATTTTTAAACAGTATATTGAGAGACAAATCAAAGTAGAGCTGAGATGATTATGTGATATGATCCAGGGAGGCCCAGCAATTTCCAGGGGTTTGCTGTGAGCAGGTAGACATCTCTCTTGCCTCTTGATACGATTTCATTCTAAGCCCTCATTCTACATGGTACCGAGAGAAACGAGCAAATTAAGAAATCTTTGCTGCACTCAGATATTTAATATAAGCAGCCGGATAAAGGCAGAGATGCACGTCATTTGTCAGCTGAATAAAAATTCAGATGAGGTATTTTCCTGACGCTGTGCCAGGCACCATTAGGAAAGCATTTTATTTTCATGTGTCAGTGACGGCATGCTGCTGAGGCCAAACTTCATCAGCCTACAAGGTGTTACTTGAAGTCAGGCACAGCATGGCCTCCTATTTTGGGCAGCGCGTCCGAAAGCCTGCCACCCGCATGTCTTTTCCTCCCCTAGATGGGATTTCCACTCTGAGAGTTTCAGAAGTTAATTAGCCATTTCAGTTATCAACCCAGAGTAGACTGAAAAATAAATAATAGCGCCATGCCGGTGGCCATGTTGGATGTGCAGATGTTTTGGTTTGGGCACATCTGTAGGCAATCACTCTGTGTTCTGGGCAGGCACGGTGTTTTATTATGGGATTATATGTGTAATCTTGGATAAATAGTAGAAATTGGAGGAGTTCAGTTGGAAGACTTGTTTTCTCTCCCAGAGAGCAGTGTAAATAGCAAACCAGAAACCATTCGCTCATTATTGAAGCAATAATCTAACTTGCCAGCCTTTTCCCTTACGGCTGGACATCCGAGGTCAGTGTAAAACTCTTGGCAAGTGAGAGGCTGTGGGGTGTCAAGCCAGGAACAGGGGCCAACGATTGGGGCTTCTGCTGGGTTCTAGCAACAGCCGTTGACGCAGTTGCCCACTCTACCACCCCCTCGTTGTGGTGGAAGCAGTTGCTGGTCTTTGGTACCTGGCCACCAGGGAATCTGGACTGTGACTCAGTACCTCTTTGCATTTGTGGAGGGCAGCTGTCTCCCCAGGCCCGACCAAATGTCTTCCCCACCAAGTGCGAGGAATGCTGAAAAGTGGAGGTAGCGTGGAGGCAGCCTGGGGTGATACTGATACTTTACCCCAATTCTGGTAATACATATAATGATGCTACTCAGTTTTGTTTTTCATTTCCAAAACAGATGTACCAAATCCCTGTAAACTGATCTACAGTAATGCACTTAATTTTAATCTTCAACGTTAAAAGTAAAAACTGATCACTTAAAGCAGAAACATGTGTCACTTCACCCTCAGTTGGCAGAGGATGCAGCACACCCCCTGTGCCTACAGCCTGCCCCCTGCGCCACTGAAGGCTCTGTCCCTGCTGCTGGCCTTCTCTTGGTTTTGTCCTCCTTACGACTTCTGCTCCTTCTCCTCCACCTTCAGGCTCTTCTCTCTAGTTGTCTCCCAGCCACTCAGTGTCCTCTCTGATGCCCATTACTTACCTTGGACATTTCCCAGTACTGCTTAGCTTGTGGCTTTGGGCTACAATGAGTGAACTCTGCAAAGCATGTATCCAGTGTGGTTTGGAAAGTTAGAAAGACATGTCATCGTAGTGCTGGATTGTGGAGAGCCGTTGTACGAGGCTCCTTGACCAAGACATTGGCTAAATATTAAACCAAACGGTGTGATAATGACCACACATCTTTATTCATGAATGAGGACTGGGGTACAACTTCTGAATTTTTATTTCTAGAAAATGCATTGTAGCTTTTTTTGTTTTGTTTTTGTTTTTTTTTTTAGATGGAGTCTTACTCTGTCACTTAGGCTGGAGTGCAGTGGCATGATCTCAGCTCACTTCCACCTCTGCCTTCTGGGTTCAAGCTATTCTGTCTCAGCCTCTGGAGTAACTGGGATTACAGGCACCTGCCACCATGCCTGGCTAATTTTTTGTATTTTTAGTAGGGACAGGGTTTCACCATGTTGGCTAGACTGGTCTCAAACTCCTGACCTCAGGTGATCCGCCCACCTCAGCCTCCCAAAGTGCTGGGATTACAGGCGTGAGCTACCATGCCCAGCTGCATTGTGGCTTTTTGATAATGAGGTCAGTGCTACTCAGAGGCTCAACATTGGTGGCAATTAAGAAAGTCAGCCTAGACACAATGAGGGATTCGTTGGGGTATAAAAATAGAGGCAAACGCTAGTGATATATCAGAGCAGCTTGAAATGGTAAGATGCAGGGTAATCATTTTTCTTCTGGTGTAGACCTCAGACCTCCCGACTTTGCTCATTATCTCCTGAGTGTGCCACACGGTGCCAGGTTTTTTTCTGAATAGCTCCTGGTGGCAGTCACTGAATGGCATGGAATTGCTGAAACTTGCATTCTTTGACCTTGAGGTTAGGAAGACTCAAAGGCAGATGGACATCTTTTGCACTAGAGTTGGTTGGGAGGTGGGGTGGATGGAATAGACTGCCATTGACCCTTGGGGTTGACCTCTTGGGAACAGGTGCCTAGAGACATCCCTGTAGGTGAATAAGCCCAGGCAGTAGGAAGGGCTTATTAACAGGGACAAAACCAAATGTGGAGACCAGAGAGAGCAGGTGCAATGGGAGAACCGGACATTTCTGGTAGTCTTGGGGTACTCAGCGTTAGGTGAGCGGGGGATGAGGCTGGGGAGATAGCAGGGGCCGGGTCATGAAGGGTCTGTGCTAGGCAGTTTTAGACTTTAGCTTGAGGTCAGTGGGGAGCCTCTGAAAGGACTGGTGTAAGTGGCCTGTGACTTAGATCTCTTTGACAGCTTTGCAGGCAGAACTGAAGGATCAGAGACCGAGGAAGAGAAGTTGGTTGACCCCTTTCAGTTCTGACATTCTGCCTTCTGCTCACCTGTGAGGATGTATGGTACTGCCGGGTCATCGCATTCTGACTCAGTTTCCCATTTTGCTACTTGTTCTTCCCATTCCATCCCTACCTTCCTACCTGATTTTCCATCCAAGATTTGGACAACTCCCTTCCCCTTCTTGGATCCCGAATTCCTCATTTGATCAAAATCGGGGTGCATTCTTTCCTTCAAGAATTGAATCCCATCAAGGGAAACAGCAAAGGCTGGTGCTGGACAAGGGTGGTGACAGCAGGGTCTCCTGGAGGACTGGAGAAAACACAGATTTCTGGGCTCCACCCCCAGAGTTTTGGATGCAGTGGTCTGGGGGTGAGCCTGAGGATGGAAATTTCTAACAAGCCCTCAGGTGCTTTTGATGTTGCTGGTGCAGGACCACACACTGAGTAGCAGTGACCAGACTCTTGGTGTCTTCGGTTCCTCTTTGTCTTCACCGGTGGGTTCGAGAACCTGCAGGGGGGGGGCCAGATGTCCCTGGATGGCACAAGTGGAGATATTTTCCCAAGGGAGCTTCAGAAATTAAATGTAGAGGTCGTGTCCTTGAGTCGGGCTCCAGAGACCCCGTATACTGCTCTTGGGGACAGACTTATCTCGGCTCTAACCTTACATGGAGGGCCCACTTATTCGTCCAAGAACAACACGGCAAACAAGAAATTCAATTTGGCAGGGGCACTGTCTGTTTAAGCATACTTTCTCTTAATTTAATCCCCCATGCAAGAGCTTTCCAGACATTCGAATGTACGTTTTTAGAAATGTGGCTTATTTTCTCAGATATTTTCATTCTTGGACATCTGGTGGGGGATGGAGGGCAAGAGGTGGAGAGAGATGCAGTGAGACGGAGATTATTCAAGTAGGTTTGGAATGCAGATGGAAGGATTTTTGAAACACAGAGTCGTGGGGAAGACATATGTTCTGGAGTCAGGCCCAACTGGTTGGAATTCCAGTTCTGCTGCTCATTGGCGTGTGGTCCTGAGCAAGTCACCTGACCACTCTGACCCTCAGTTTTCTCATCTGGAAAATTTTGTTCTCTCATTCCTTTGCTCACGGGTTCTTTCATTCCATCAACACTCTTGGTAAGTCTACTTGGACCAGGCACTGTTCTAGGCATTAGGGACAGACCATGAGTGAAATGAAAGGAGTCCCAGACTCAGCCTGGTGGAGGTGACAGCGATCAAGAAGTCACATGCTGGTGACAACTGCTGTCAACCAGCAACCGGCACCGTAGAAGGAACCGGTGAGCAGCCGTGCCTGACCTGAATTTGGGGAGTTGTAAGGAAGGCTGCTGGGATGGAGGGACAGTCCAGTTTATCCTGGGTAAAGTCCATTCTCGGGAACAGCAAGATAAAATGGAAAATGTCACGTAGGCTGGCGAAAAGTGGACTCTCTCTCCTGCCCTCTCAATGATGGTCTGATCCAATCCATATCCTCTGCAACTGTGTTTCCGACTGCTGGGAAGAAAAGGGGAGAAAAAGACTTTTCTGCAGTCAGGCAGACCCGCGTCAACTGCGGCGTGATCTCGGGTAGATTGCATGACTTCTCTGTCTCGGTTTTCTTGTCGGGCAGGGAGACGGAGGAGATGAGTGTAATAATTATAATCATGGCTCACCTGTGTTGGGCACTTGCTATGTGTCTGTCAATGCATCACCTCATTTAATCTTTGAAACGGGCCAGGCGCGGTGGCTCGCGCCTGTAATCCCATCACCTTGGGAGGCCAAGGCAAGTGAATCACTTGAGGTCAGGAGTTGAAGATCGGCCTGGTCAACATGGTGAAACCCCGTGTACTAAAAATACAAGAATTAGCTGGGTGTGGTGGTGGGCACCTGTAATTCCAGCTACTCAGGGGGCTGAGGCAAGAGAATTGCTTGAACCCTCGAACCCAGGAGGCAGAGGCTGCAGTGAGCTGATATGGCACCGCTGCACTCCAGCCTGGGCAACAGAGTGAGACTCCGTCTTAAAAATATATATGTATATTTGAAACAACCCCCATGAGATTGGCACTGTTCTCAAGAACTGAGACTGGGGTGAGGTAAGGGAAACATTTGCCCCACAGACAAAATCTAGAGGGGCACCCCAAAACTCAATAATGAAGACAGTATTTCATTGTAATTTAAAAAAATCAAAGTTAATGCAAAAAAATTCATGTTGAACAGATTATCAACGTTTAAAATAAAGACACCATCCTTCCCTGCACTTGCAGGATCTGACCTCACTCATCTCACTTTAATCCTGGTCCGACATCACCCCCAATTTGCAAATGGAGAAACTGAGGCTCAGATGGTTTCCTTCCCTCCACCTTGTACTTCAGGGCTTTCTGACTGTGGTGACAAGGCAGTCTGGCTTCCTCCTACTCTGGATGTCGCTCTGAGAGCCTCTGTTCATCCATCCCTCACAGGAAGGAAGGAAAAGGGACAGTAAAGGGCAAGAAAACGGGGGCAGCTGGCCATTTCTGCTGTGACGGTCGTTACTGTTTAACATGCATTAAGGACCTGCAGTGTACTTTGAAATTGAAAAGTACCAGGAAGCGTCTTGTAAACTTAGCTCTGTAGTCTTTTGGGGGCACCTGGCTGTACTTCAGAGAGAAATCAGATAAAGCAAAGACAAGACCATTGTCCGTGACCCCAGATGGGAAGAAAAGAGATAACTGGACACCAGAAAAGAACACGTGGGTGCTTGAAAGAGATCGCCTGGCAGATGGAAGGGCACATCATGCTTTTCCTTTTTTAAAATGACTTACACAAACTTTAGTTCATTGTCTGTTCATGACGAGATAGATATGATGGTTTCCATCCTACTACTGAGAAAAACTGAAGCAGAGAGAAGATGTGGAATTAACTTACGGTAACATGGCTAGTTTCTCTTTGACGGATGGAGACTAGAGCGCAGGACCTCTGCTCTCATTCCTGCCCTGTTTCTGGTATTTCCATTTCATCCGCTACACAGACAATTAAACTCATTACACAGGGTTTGTTTGTATTAAACTCACAAACACGGCACTAAACTCATTACATCTTTCAGTTGGAAGGAAGCAGTGGTTCTCTCACCCAAAATCTATGGGCCACAAGCACACTCACTGTCCCCTTTCCTATGCAAGTTATTCTTTGAACCAGTGTTCTGGACTTGGTACTCAAAACCAGTTAAATTTCACTGTACTTCTGCCAAGGTCTTTTTGGATGTCCCTGTTGTCATTTGGTTCTGTTGTAGATCTGGATTATAAAATGGCCTCCAGTGAATCAGGTCTTCCTGCATCCTTGTCCCTTAAAATGTGACGTTGCTGCTCCTCTCATCAATTGATAGAGTCTGTATCACTGACCTCTTGAGTCTGGGCTGGCCTTGGGGCTTGCTTTATCCCATAGCACATGGCAAATAATGAGGCTGGATTAAAGCACTCAAATGCCCATTGACAGGTGAATGGATAAACAAAATGGGCAGTATGCATACAGTGGAATATTATCCAGCCATAAAAAGAAAGGGCATTATGACACATGCTACAATATGGATGAACCTCAAAGACATTATGCCAAGAGAAATAAGTCACAAAATGATACATACTGGACAATTCCATTTTTATGAGGTATTTAGAGTCATCAAATCCATAGATAGGTATTATAGTGGTGGGTGTGAGGGACTGGGGAAATGGGGGAATGGGGAGTTAGTATTTGATGGGAACAGGGATTTGGTTTGGGAAGATGAAAAAGTCTTAATCCACCAGGTGGATGCTGGTGATGGTTGCACAACAATGTGGATGAAGTCAATGCCACTGAGCCACACACTTAAAAATGGTTAAAATGGGCCAGGTGTGGTGGCTCATGCCTGTAATGCCAGTACTTTGAGAGGCCGAGGCAGGAAGATTGCTCGAGCCTAGGAGTTCGAGACCAACCTGGGCAACATAGGGAGACTCTGTCTCTACAAAAAATGAACAAAATTAGCCCATGTGGTGGCACACACCTATAGTTCCAGCTACTCAGGAGGCTGAGGTGGGAGGATGGCTCAAGCCCGAGGAAGTTGAGGCTGTAGTGAGCTGTGATCATGCCATGGCACTCCAGCCTGAGCCACAAAGCGAGACCCTACCTCTAAAACAAACAAACACACACACAAAAATGGTTAACATGGTACATTTTATGTTCTACATATTTTACCACCATACAAGTAAATTTACAGAAAAAAGTGAAGGCGGGCGAGTTTGGAATGTAGGTTTTGAAGCCTTGCCGCTCCTGCCTGGGCCCTTGTGAAAGGCTCCCCTAAGATCACAGGTAAAGAAGCCCATCCAGACTTCTAGAGGCTGGGAGGCCACATGGAATGCCTGCGTGAGTGGGGCCATCTGGGACTTCCCAGCCCAGCTTCTTCTCCAGCTGACTTCAGTGGCAAGACTGAGTCCAGGCAGAAGCCACAGGAGAATTGCCCAGCCAACCCACAGAACCAGGAGAAATCATGAACTACTGTTGTTTTCAGCTAGTCAAGGTGGCTTTCCTTCCAGTTACCCGGACACTCCTCTTCTCCAGTCCTTTGCCGTTGTGTTCATGGATTTCAGGAGGATATATATTATGTTATTCCAACCAATTCCTTCTATTTGATTTTTTTTTCTTCTAAACACAAAATAATATCTTCCCTTTTATTGTCAGATCTCAGCCAGGAGTTTTCATCCTACCAAATTTTAGTGATTCCTGAAGGATCAGAAAATAAAACCTAGGCTGAGTGTGGTGATTCACGCCTGTAATCCCAGCACTTTTGGAGGCCGAAACAGGTGTATCACTTGAGGCCAGGATTTCAAGACCAGCCTGGCCAACATGGCCGAGGCAGGAGAATCGCTTGAACCGGGGAGGCAGAGGTTGCAGTGAGCCAAGATCACACCACTGCACTCCAGCCTGGGCAACAGAATGAGACTCCATTTTAAAAAATAAATAAAAATGAAACAAATAAATGAAACCTAGAGATACTAACATAGGCCTAATATCACTCAAAAGGCTTACAGGTGTCACCTGAATATCTTTTTATGAGCTATGGACTCCCTCCCCGCTGAACGCTCCCCAGCTCCTCCATTAACTACAGGTGATTTTTTTTCCTATTGCTCCAGAAGGGCCCAACCTCCCAGTAAATCCATTGTCTACATTTCTCCTAGACTGAGCAGCAACTCACTTATCAGAGGCTTTTTTCTTACTTTTATTTTTCTGATCAAACTTACAGCAAATGAGGCTTTTTTTCTCAACCAATTAAATTAGGGCTCAGGTCAGTGAAACTTGGAATCTCACATACTGATGATGGGGAGAAGCAGTGGTGCAATCTTTCTAGAGACAATCTGGCAACATTGACCAAAATATTACAAATATTTATATCTCATGACCCCTACATTTCACTTTTTAGGGATTGCCCTAAGTAAGTAATTGTGAATAGGAGCAGCTACACAGATGTACCTTGCAACATTAATTATATTAGTGAAAAATTCAGAACAACCTAAATGTCCAACAAGAGGGGATTGGAAAGTATTTTAAGGTACAGCCAAAGGCAGGAATACTATGCAGTTGCTAAAACTATGTTATAGAAGACTCTGACATAAAGAGACGCTCATAATCTATTGTGAACCAATATATCAGTGTATTAGTCTGTTCTCACACGGCTATGAAGAAATATACCGGAGACTGGGTAATTTATGAACAAAAGAGGTTTAATTGACTCAAAGTTCTGCATGGCTGGGGAGGCCTCAGAAAACTTACAATCGTGGCAGAAGGTACCGCTTCACAAAGCAGCAGGAGAGAGAATGAGTGCAAGCAGGGGAAATGCCAGACGCTTATAAAACCGTCAGATCTCGTGAGAATCATTAATTCTCACGAGAACGGCATGGAGGAACCACCCCCATGATCCAATCACTTCCCACCGGGTCCTTCCCTTGACACTTGAGGATTATGGGGATTATTGGGATTACAATTCAAGATGAGCTTTTGGGTGGGGACACAGCGAAACCATATCATCAATCAATAAAATAATTGAGTATGCTTTCACTTTTATAAAAACATATACATGTTATACGTGTGATAGTTACACGTATAAAAAATGCAGAGAGGTTTATGCCAAAATGGTATAAAGAGAACCATTAAGAATGGTTACCTCTGTGGGGTGAAATCAAGGTTGATTTTAATTTTCTCTTTTTTTTAGCTTGTCCATAGTTCCCAAATATTCTACACTCAACTGCTATTACTTTTGTATCGAGGAGAAAACACAATAAAGGAGGTAGTGGCACATCCAGTTAAACGTACCTATCCACTAATCCCAGTGCTTTGGCTGGCTTGAGCCCAGGAGTTTGAGGCTACAGTGAGCTATGATTACACCACTGCACTCCAGCTTGGGTGACTGAATGAGACGCTGTCAAAACAAAACAAAACAAAACAAAAAACAACAAAAAAACGGCCATGCATGATGGCTTATGCCTGTAATCCCAGCATTTTGGGAGGCTGAGGCAGGTGGATCACTTGAGGTCAGGAGTCTGAGACCAGCCTGGCCAAGATGGTGAAACCCCATCTCTACTAAAAATACAAAAATTAGCAAGGCATGGTGGCAGGTGCCTGTAGTCCCAGCTACTTGAGAGGCTGAGGCAGGAGAATCACTTGAACCCAGGAGGTGGAGGTTGCAGCGAGCTGAGATCGCGCTGCTGCACTTCAGTCTGGGCAACAAAGCGAGACTCTGTCTGAAAAAAAAAAAAAATCCAAGAAAACATTTTATTTTGTAATCACAGGAGAGAAGTTTTCAACGTGTATAATTTGGAAGCAGTAAGACCAGGCATCTGAGTCTCTGCTGTGGGGCAAAAGAGTGAACTACAGACCTGGTCAGAATCACTGAGGGACATTCATTCACTCAGATTCCTGGATATCCTTGTTTAGAGAGTATGGCTCATGAAATCTAAATGTAGTCTCTACCTGGATGGCCCAAGGCAACTGGATTAGTACGTGGCTCGTGGAAGCAAATCTGCTGGATTGGAATCCTGCTTTTTCTTGCCAGCAGCTTTGGACCCTGGACAAGAAAGGAGACCTCAGTCTTTTGTTTACAGGGAGCCGGGATCAGTCACCCTGCTTGCACTGGTCCTCCTGTCAGTAGAGCTTCCTAGGTGCCTACGGCTGATGAATATTTGAGGAGAAAGCACTGGAAGTAATTTAAAAATGTCCAGGACCAAAGATTGCTTTCTAGATGAGTTAATGCTTCACTTCTTCCTGCCCTTACTGGAGCCTACTGGAGTTGGCTGTCTGGGGTTTCCAGGGTGGAGAAGGCCAGTGCCCTTGGAACACATCCATTCAGCCTGAGCTCTGTTCTTGAGTCTGAGTCAGATGCTGAAACCTCAAATGGCTTCCCGAGGGGGAGAGGCACTGAGAAATAGCCTATCCACATGGAGAGGCCAGAAGGAAAGACAAATGTTTCCTTCTCAACCACCCAGCCTCCTGTTCTTGATGTTTCCCTAACATATGCTAACATATGCTTTCCTCAAGAACTTCAAAAACATGCTTTTAGCAGCAATGAAAATAGGACCATGCGTCCAATTCAACTGTAAGCTCCATCGTTTCCCTCTAATACCATTACCTCATGTACAGAGAAAAATGTAAATCTGAAATATGCTGGTGATTATAACCTTTCTTCCTGACAGACATTGTAATATAAATGCACATAAATTGAATTTCTTCTTTAAAGAAATTTGAATACCTTTGGAGCATTTTAGCAAATCATCTGCAGCCCTTATGGCACCACATCAATGATCTGTGGAAAAGCGATCTCTCTGTAGCAATAGAAGGATGGAGCGGGGCTGGGACATGCCAAGAAAAATAGAACGCACTTTATTGATATTCAAAATTTATTTTATTAACCTTGCACAAAAGAGAGAGATGCGGGGAGCTGGTGCTATCAGGGAAGGAGCTTCACATATTAACTCCCTACGTCCTGCTCATGTCATCCACCTGCCAGAATGGGGGAACAGGAAGAAAGAAGGGTGACTGCAGATTTGTAGTTTTGCTTTGGTTTGACTCTGCTTGCTGAGGCTACATGTGGAGGCCTTGTGTTAACTATTGAATCAGAAATGTGAATAGCACTGAGTATTAGTGGGAGGCTGCAATGCATCAGATAAGAGTGCTTGGGCCCAAATGTCCCTCGAGGACCAGGGAAAGAGTGTTGGAGCAATCTTGTGCTCATCAGCTTGCATTTGGATGAACATGAGAACGTGGGAGCTAAGACGTTGTATTAGTTAGAGTTCTTCAGGGAGACAGAATTAATAGTATATAAATATATGTAGTATATACATATATACTGTATATATATAATAGTGTATATATTGTGTATATGTACACAGTATATATAATAGTGTATATGTAGTGTATATGTACACTTATATATAATGGTGTATATATATGCACTATTAGTATATATACTATTAGTATACCTATATAGTATATATTGTATATATGTACATCATATATACATATATACATATATAGTATACGTATGTAGTATGTATTGTATATATGTATATTATATATGTATTATATGTACATACACATATATAATATACATATATACGTATATAATATACATACATACAATATATACTGTATAAGTATATATGTATATTATATATGATACATTATGTATTATGTACCTGTATATACTATATATGTACACTATCTATACTTATTAGTATGTGTGTATTATATACATAGTATATAATATGTAGTATAGAATATATACATATTGATACACATATATGCTCTTCATTTTATTTATATATATTTTTATATATTATATATTCATTTTATTTATATAT
Source organism: Macaca thibetana thibetana (assembly GCF_024542745.1). Taxonomy (NCBI): domain Eukaryota; kingdom Metazoa; phylum Chordata; class Mammalia; order Primates; family Cercopithecidae; genus Macaca; species Macaca thibetana. Next base: position 37,762,160 of record NC_065597.1, on the reverse strand, counting down.
ATATATATATTTATTTATTTATCATAAGGTATTGGCTTCTGCAATCATGGAGGCTGAAAAGTCCCATAATCTGCTAGTACAAGTGGGAGGCCCTGGAAAGAGGATTCCTAGTTCAAAGGCCTCAGAACCAGGGGAACCAATGATGTTGATGCCAGTCCAGGAATCGGAAGGCTTGACAACCAGGAACACTGAAAGCAGAAGAAGTGGATGTCTCAGCTCAAGCTGTCAAGCAGACAGTGAGTTCAACCTTCCCCCACTGTTGTGTTCTATGTAGGCCTTTGGTGAATTGGAGAATGCCGACGCACATTGGAGAGGGCAATCTGCCTTACTCAGTCCACCAATTCCGATACTAATCTCTTTCGGCAACACTCTTGCAGATATACCTAGAAATGCTGTTTAGCCAGCTATCTGGGCACCCCATGGTCCAACCAAGTTAACACATAAAACTGACCATCACAGATGTCTTCTACATCTCAGAGGCTGAGTGCAGGGCTCCTTGGGGATTGATTGTCGCTTGTCATGGCTAAGCTGGTAGAGTTAAAAATAAAATTAAAAAGAGCATCCGACCTTTGAAAGCACTGACTTGACCACCACACAACCTATGCATGTAACAAAATTGCATGTGTATCCCATACATTTATACAAATAAATAAATTTTAAAAAGAGCATCTGGACCTCAACCTTCCAAGCTTCTACACCCACTGGTCAAGCCCTGGTCCTGTGCCTGGGTTCCTCGCTCACTTCTGGGTGGGTATCTTTGCCAGTGACGAGTGCACCACGAGTGCTTCTTTGGTTCTGTGCCAAGTGGGCATCCAAGGACTCTATTGCTGTGGTTTGGTGGCTTAACCCTGGTCTGGAGTTACCCACTGTCTAGTAGTCTCTGGGGTGTTAGGAAAGAATCTGGCAAATTTCAGTCAGAGTGATTTTTTTTTTTTTTTTTTTTTTTTTGAGACAGAGTCTTGCTCTGTCACCCAGGTTGTAGTGAGGTGGCACAATTTTGGCTCACTGCAGCCTGGAGCTCCCAGGCTCAAACAATCCTCCCACCTCAGCCTCCTGAGTAGATGGGACTACAGGTGCATGCCCAGCTAATTTAGTTCATCTTTTGTAAAGATGAGATCTCACTATGTTGCTCAGGCTGGTCTAAAACTCCCAGACTCAACAGATCCTTCTGCCTAGGCCTCCCAAAGTGCTGGGGTTATAGGTGTGAGCCACAATGCTGGGCCAGAAAATTTAAGCTTGGGTGTCCCTTACCTACAAATGTTGGGAGAACCAGAGAACTATAGAGTTCTGCTGTCCTCCAGAAGCAAACGTGGTCCAATGCTCCCTCTGGTCACCTGTCCCGAGTGAGCCACCACATAGATAGTGGGTGTATTCACTTCCACCATCACCTCCTGACTATAAGAAATAATTTATTATAAATAAATACATATATTTATATATAAATTATGATATAATTTATATTATAATGTATAATATAAAAACACAGAAAGCACTTATAACAGTGCAAATCACATGTACGAGCTCACTAAGTGTTAGCTGTCTGATGTGTATCCTACCTGTCCCTCTTTTGCTCAATGGAGAATTAATCCCTAGAGGGGCTCATTTTCCTGGGGGTTGTCTGGACTCACGGTGAAGAGAGAGGACACAGCTGACACCCCTGTACTCCTAGCTGCTCCCATTTTTCTCACCTGCACTTAATGCCAGCACCTAACAGGGCAGCACTCTGCACTTGTCTAAGGTTTGTTCATCTTGCCACAAATGCATGCATTCATTCAGCCAGGGCTGAGATCAGGGTGAGACAAACGAGACCAAATTTAAATGGGCACCAGAAAACCTCAGGCATCAGGCTAAATAAAATTTTAATGCAATATTTCAAAAAATCAAAATTAATACAAAAAATCTACACTGATCAAAATATCAACATTTTAGAGAAGACAGCACCCAATATGGTGGGGATTGGCGAGGAGAGGAGTGGGTGAGCGCGGGGCGGGGAAGCAGCAGTCAGCCACATAGGCTAGGGAGGTGCTGCTGGGGGAAGGGCAGCCTCCCCCCATTTCCTCTTGAGCCAATCATTATTGCTACCCCTTTTCCATCTGTTACATTCAGTTGGAGCTTTACGTTATTTTATTTTTCATGAATTTTGAGGATTTATTTTTGTTTGAAAAACAACAACAACAAATCTAATGAAAAACAACAACAGCAAATCTAAACCATCTGATGTGCCGGGTGAGCAGAACAACCACAGACCCTGGTCCCCCCTCCGACAGTGCTGGTTAGAACTGATCTGTACTGATTTACAGAGGGTCAATCTTTCTGCTGGTCTCGGTTCCGCAGGGTCCCATGCCAGGAGCTTGTCAAAGAAGTTCATTTTACTAGAATACAGAAAACAAAGAAGGAGAGCAAAGCACATTTGCAGAGGTGGAGGCTGAAGAACGCTCCACTTCCTATACCTGTAATTATTCCAAAGCCACAGAGCCAGTTGGGTATGGTGGCTCACCCCTGTAATCCCAGCACTTTTGGAGGCCCAGGTGGGTGGATTGCTTGAGCCCAGGAGTTCCAGGCCAGCCTGGGCAATACAGAGGAACCCCATCTCTAATACAAAATAAAAAAAAAAAAAATTAGCCAGGCATGTGGCACACGCCTGTAGTCTCAGCTACCCTGGAGGCTGAGATGGGAGGATCGCTTGAGGTCGAGGCTGCAGTGAACCCATGATTGTGCTACTGCACTCCAACCTGGGTGAGAGAGGGAGACTCTGTTTCAAAAAAATAAATAAATAAAAATAAATAAAAGTCACATAGTCACAAGCGAGGATGGGGTATCTTCCGAACAAGTCCAGACTCTTTCCCAGGTTACCCGAGGTTCCACCAAACTCTCGTTTCCTCTGGAACACATAAAAAGATGTGAAATTTTAACAGTTGAAACTTCCCAGAGCTGTTCCTTTGCAGACCCTGGGGAGAGTTAAACAAGAGGGATTTGCAAAGCTCTTAACTTTAGAAGGTCAGGAAGGTTCCTGTGGGGACTGGTGAGAGTCAGCTGGTCCCAAGGGGGCATGGCAACTTGAAGGCTGAAAACGTGGGCTTTGAAGTCATAAAGCTTCTGTGGTCATCCAAGCTCCGAGACTTCCTAGCCATGTGGCCCTGGACTAGTGAGTTAACTTGGCCAAGGCTCAGTTTTCTCATCTGTAAGATGGGACTTCTTCACTGGGCTAGTGTTTGATGGAAAGAGTTGACATGTGTGAAGCAGTAAGAAGTGTATAGTACGTGCTTAATAAAAGCTGATTGATACAGAAAGGTCACAGTGCTGCAGGAAGAATCACATGTTTCTTTTTCCCCACTTCTACCATTCTCAAGAGTGAACTCTGGGAGACAGAGACATGGTCATTCTCTTCTGCATCCAGCACAGTGCCTCATATCTGTTGGGCATCAAGAAACAAGGTTAATAATGAAAAGACAGGATTGGGAGCTGGGAAGTCCGACTTCTAGTCTCGGCTCTGTGACTTTGGGCAAGTCTCTTCCTCTCTCTGGGACTCAGGGACCCTGGGAGATGAAGCCTGGGTTGGAATTAGCATTTCTTGAAGTTTGCCCTGGGACTCTAGGAATGCAATCATGTTTTATGTTTCAGGGCAAGGGAAGATAGAAGAAGGGTTCTGTGGTCAAATAGGATTAGGCAAGGTTAGGATAAACAGCCAAATCAAGTCTTTTTGTAGAACTTCTCAGAGCCCTTGCACATCCAGCATTTCTGAGATCCTAGAATTTGGAGCCCATCGTTGGCAGAGCATCTTGTGGAACTTCTGTGGGAAATGCTGGGCTCCGTGAGATCTTCTCCAAGGTCTTTCTGCATCTGGATATTTTATAAGGGTGGCCCAAGCACAGGCCATTCTGCTTTGTTGGGCTTATGGCTCAGTCTCCTAAGAAGGCAGGGAAGTGAGGGAACAGCTGGGAATCCTTCAGGACTGGGAGGCTCTCCAGAGCAAACAGGAGGTCTTTGCAATCTTCTCCGAGGCAGAGATGGATGGGGGAAATATTTTTATTTTTATAGGTTTAGGGGGTACAAGTGTAATTTGGTTCCTTGGATTTATTGCATAGTGGTGAAATCTGGGCTTTTAGTGTAGCCATCACCTGAAGAGTGTTCATTGTACTCATTGCAAAAGAAATCATTATGTAAAAAAGATACCTGCACTGGTATGTTCATCTCAGCACTATTCATAATAGCAGATATAAAATCAGCCTAAGTGTCCATCAACAATGCTTAGATAAAGAAAATGTGGTGTGTATACATATACAATGGAATACTACTCAGCCATACAAAAGAGTGACATTATGTCTTTTGCAGGAACATGGGTGGAACTGGAGGACCTGGGAAATCTTTGAACCCCTGAGCTCCTGGTCTGAGCATAGGAGTCTTTGAGGAGGACAGCGAGAATGACTTTGAGTGCCCAGGAAGTTAGTTATGCCGAGGAATGTGCTCAGCCCAGCAGAAAGGCAGGCCTCCCGCTATGTAGATGGGAACCCTCTCTGGGAGGCTAATGTCCACGATTTCTCTGAGACTCCAGTATTGAGGGGCTGGCTGGGGCATGGCAGAGGCTGCCTGACTAGGGAGGGAGTGGAGGAGATAGGAAGAGGAGATAGGATGAGGGGATCTGGATGGAGTGAGGGAGCCAAGTGATTATCTGAGGAAATCCAGTTCTAGGGAGAGGGAAGAGCAGGTGCAAAGGCCCTGGGGCATGAGTGCACTTGGTGTATTCAAGGAACAGGGAGGAGTCCATAGCGACTTGAGTGGAGTGAGCGCGTGAGAGAGAATGAGAATGAAATGAGAGATGCAGCTGTAGAGCAACATATAAGCCTTTGTAAAATGTGCGAGAACTTGGATTGTGTTTTAAAAAAAAAAAAAATTGGCCAGCGATGGTGGCTCATGCCTGTTATCCCAGCACTTTGAGCGGCCAAGGCAGGTGAATCACTTGAGGCCAGGAGTTCGAGACCAGCCCGGCCAACATGGTGAAACCCCATTTCTACTAAAAATACAAAAATTAGCCCAGTGTGGTGGCATGCACCTATAGTCCTAGCTACTTGGGAGGCTGAAGGAGGAGAATTGCTTGAACCTGGGAGGCAGAGGTTGCAGTGAGCTGGGATCACACTATCGCACTCCAGCCTGGGCAACAGAGCAAGACTCCATCTCAAAACAAACAAACCACTTTATTGAGGCACATATTGCATATTATGGAATTCACCCTTTTCAAGTGTACAACTCAATGCTTTTTTTAAAAGTAAATTTACCAAGTTGTACAACCATCACTCAAAATCCATGTTAGAGCATTTTCATCACCCCGATACGATCCTTCATGCACATGTACGATTAATCCCCTTTCTCCTCTGCCCCCATCCAGACAGCTGCCTATCTACTTGCTGCTGTCTTTACAGCTTTGCCTTTTCTGGATCTTCCCTGGAAATGGAATCATATAATGTGTGGTCTCTTCTGTCCAGCTTCTTTCACTGAGTATAACGTTTTCGAGGTTCATCCAGGCTGTGGCACATACCCGTCGTTCATTCCTTTTTATTGCTCAGTGGTATTCTGACTTGGATTGTCTGTTCTGTGGTGGCAGGAATCCAGAGGCAATTCTGAAGCATGAGGGGGACTTGTCATGACAGCACCTGAACTTTATTACAGGGAAGTGTCATTCCTGGCAAGGTGAGCCCCGGGCTTTGCATGAGTGGGATCTGGTTCTGCCACTCAGGGGCTGCTGTCCTTGGATGAGTCCTTTCACCTTGCTGAGTCTTAGTTTTCTCATTTCTTTTCTTTTTAAAGTTATTTATTTCTGATTGTGGTAAAATATACAGAACATAAAATTTACCGTTTTAATGATGTTTAAAGTGTGCAGTTTTTGCAGCATTGACATTAAATACATTCACATCATTGTGCAATCTATCTCCAAAACTCTTTCGTCTGGCAAAAACGCAACTCTGCACCCATTGCACACGAACTCCCTATTCTCTCTTCTCTCAGCCCCTGGCAACCTCCATCCCACTTTCTGTCTCTGGAAAGTGACTGCTCTAGGCATCTCGCACAGTCTACAGGGGAGTATCTGCTGCCCTACAGATGCGTCTCTGAGTTCATTCTCATTCTCTTTCTCTCTCTTGCTTACTCCACTCAAGTCACTATGAGGTATTCCTACAGTATCTGTCATTTTGTGATTGTTAATTCAGCGTAAATCCTCAAGGTTCACCCACGTTGTAGCATATGTCAGCATCCTTCCTTTTCAAGGCTGAGTAATATTCCACTGTATGGATAGACCACATTGTGTTTATCCATTTATCTATCGATGGCCACTTGGGCCAAAGTTTCCACCTTTTGGCTGTCAGGAATACTGCTGCAACATGGTATATATGCATGTTAACAACAGGAGTGAGAA